>NC_081843.1:102916699-103525976 GCF_963259705.1 Myotis daubentonii | reverse complement strand
TGGATGAGACAGAGAGAAACATCATTGTGAGAGAGACATCGATTGCTTGCCTCCTGCATGCGCCCCAACCAGGGCCAGGGATCTAGTCTGCAACAGAGGTACATGCCCTTGACTGTAATAAAACCTGAGACCCTCAGTCCATGGGCCAAGGCTCTATCCACTGAGCCAAACCAGCTAGGGTTTGACTCTTTCATTTCCCGCAGATAATGTCTAGAAGTGAAAATGCTGGTGCACAGATATGTGCATTTTTTTTACTTTAACAAACACTTTGGTGTGCATTTTGAACTTTTTTCTTTTTTGGCAAATATCGTGGAATTGACATGAAAAAAGTGAGGATGTTTGTGCAAAAAGAATCTCCCTGGGCCTGAGCTAATAGCTAAATATTTCCAAACATTATATTAATGTTTTAGAAAGTACAAAGCTGGGTAAGGCATGATTGCTCCTCATGCACCTCACAATGTTCTCACCTAATAGTAATTTAACTGCTAAACTATAAAGAAGTTTACTGAGAGGTTAGAGTAATAAGGAGAAGTGATGGGTTGCTATGTACTGATAATGATGAGGAAATCAAAGATAACATTAACAGCCTGGGCTGACATCGCCTGGGAGGCACTGCTACAGACATTGGAGGTTCTTTATGGCTGGTATTCTTTCTGACTGATTAGTGCCTGTGCTAATCTGGTTGTCAAATATCTTTAATATCACTCCTGAAAATAATAGCTCCCATTTATTTTAAATGAGCACAATTAGCTCAGTTTGAAGATGGAAGGTTCGGTTACATTTCACAGATAAGAAGCTTAGGCTCAGAGATTGAGTGATTGCCCAAGTAAGTGAAGGGGCAGCCCCGGCTGGTTGATCACGTGGCACTGATGGGTGCAATGGAGCACCTGCCAGAGTGGTTAGAAAAGACTGCAGGATCCAAAGTCAGCAGTGGGAGACCGAGGACACCCTGGGCATGGTCTGGGCAAAGCCTCTGATCAGAGAATGAAAGTGCTGGCCACTGGTCTCCTTCCATTAGAAGGCAAGCATGGAGCTCTTTGGGACTTGGCCCCAACCTGCTTCCCTAAACTTGTTCCTCACCCCTGTGCTTCAGCTGGACTGTGTAGAATTCATTGTTCAACAGATATGCTTTTATACTGTAACTAGAGGCCTGGTGCACGGATTTGTGCACTGGTGGGGTCCCTTGGCCTGGCCTGTGGGGATCGGGCCGAAACCAGCTCTTTGACATCCCCCGAGGGGTCCCGGATTGCTAGAGGGTGCAGGCCAGGCTGAGGGACCCCACCGGTGCACGATTCTGTGCACCCGGCATCTAGTATGCATATAAGATCTTTGGTTAATCTCTTCCCATCCTCTCCCCTTCCCCCTTCCCTCTGAGATTCATCAGTCTGTTCCATGTTTCCATGCCTGTGGTTTCTGCTCCTGCATTGAGTGTCTGCCCCCTGGTGGTCAGTGCACGTCATAGCTACTGGTTGGACAGTTGAACAGTTGGCTGGTTGGCGGTCACTTAGGCATATATATATATATATATATATTGGCCACACTGCTTTTCTTTCCACATTTTTGTTTTAGTTATCCTTAAAAGCATATTCAAAATATGATATTCCTTACAGAGCCCACTGCCATCCTCAGAGCCACAAATATGACTTCCCTTTTAGAAGCTTGTTGGTCTGATGTCGCTTCCTCTGTCAAAGCACCCATTATTTTCATCAGTTATCTCTGTGTGTGTGTGTGTTTTTTTTAAATACATTTTATTGATTTTTTACAGAGAGGAAGGGAGAGGGATAGAGAGCCAGAAACATCGATGAGAGAGAAACATCGATCAGCTGCCTCCTGCACGCCCCTTACTGGGGATGTGCCCGCAACCAAGGTACATGCCCTTGACCGGAATCGAACCTGGGACCTTTCAGTCTGCAGGCCGACGCTCTATCCACTGAGCCAAACCGGTTCTGGCTCTGTGTGTGTTTTATGGCATTATTTTATTTTAAGCTCCTACCGTATTCATCTTTGTATCACCCATGGCACATAGCCCTTAGCACATACTGCATAGTCAGAACAACAACAAATCTGAATATTTCAGAGTAAAGAAAAGAATGTTTTGAGAAGAAATCTTCGACATAAAATGAAGGGGGTCAGTCCAAAAATCTTTGGACATTTGAAAACTCCCAGTTCCTGGGAGTCATTGTTGATGTTTATCAAGGTTGATAATGCAAGTGTTAGCGACATAATTGTTCTGATAGTGGTGCACAGGGTGAATTCAAAGGGAAATTCTATTGTCGAGGAGTGGCGCAATTGTATTGGAAAGTATTTAGAATATATATGGTTTAGAGATAGTCATGAGGAGGATTGGGCAGCTTTTAAGGCCGGAAGCTGGGACTCAGACCTGAGCTCTGATCCTAGGCCTTCAGCAGGATATTAATAAACAACAGCTGAAAAATGGTTAGACAGTCCTCCCTTATTATGTTGGGAGGCTGGCATAACAGAAAGTGCACCAGGGACAGGTAACCTCAGGCAGCCACAATCTCCCTGAACCTCACTTTCTCCAGTGGCTCTCTTGTCTGTTTCACAGGGTTAAGGTGAGAATCAAATAACATGTTGTATGTGAAGGTACTTTGCAAACTGCAACTTGCTATTCAAGTGTCAAGGATTATTATTTAGAAACTCCAGGAATACCTAACTTATTCAGAGACCCCACTCACTCACACGTGATTGACACTTGAGTTTACAAAAGAGCATTTAAAATGGATGATGTGTTTGGCTCAGGTATATAGAAGAAACAAATTCAAATTGAAGATAAAGGAGAGACTGGTAATTGGAAAGAGAAAAGTTACAAGAATGAGCAATCAGAAGCTCTTGGATTGCTCAGCTTTGGGTGTCAGAAACCTGAATGTTGGAAAGTCTCTGTGATTACATTTCAATAAGACAAAGACAAAGAATGCTGGTTGTAGGGACAATGGCCAGGAATGTTGTCTCTCTTCCTAACACTCGATAGACTGCTGTTTCCCTTCCCTTTGAACTTGGTCGATTAATCCTCCCCAAAGCTCACTAATTTAGCTCACTCACTCGCTAGTCATCCTTGAAATACCTACAGACCTTTAACAACTGAAATGCTTGCACACAAAAAAAAGGACCCGAATAAAAAGGGATAAGAGATAGGGTGACTGTAAATAAAGAGCTGTGGCCAACATGTAGAAAGTGACCAGAGTCATAGATGTGGTCTGTCCACAGGCCGTTGGCATCTAGTATTTTCCTATTGAGTCTCTATCCATATCGCATGAGATGACTATCTGTCCCCATACCTCACTCTCTTTACCTAGAGAGATGCTGAGAGTCCACAAGGAGAGCACAGAAAAGGCATATACCCAACCCAAACTGTGAAGCTGTAACTTAGTGTTTCTCCCCTTTCTTTAACTCCAGGAAGGATGAGAGGAGAGTGGGACAGATTGAACAATAAATAGACTCACAAAGTGAATGCCTTCATCACAACACGTATTGTATTCTGATATGTTTTATAGGCCCCAAGCTATGAGGAGATGGTGTAAGGGTCCCATTTTTTATTCTGTTGACTTTAACTAGGCTCAAAACTTTGACAATTTATTGTCATTATTGGTATTACTTTTCAAAGCCAGCAATCTTAACTGTTAAATACCCCCAAACTCACTCAGCTCAATTACACAAATTTTAAGAGAAGATACAAGCATATATTTTTCTGACAATTTCTAGAAACAAGTCAACACTGTGGCCATAATATGATATAGTGGAAAAATAACACATAAAGGCTCTTTATAAGACAGCTCTTTCAGAAATTCATAAAACACTTGAAAATGAACCAAAAGGATTTAGACTACAGAGGAAGTGAGATATGGCTCAAAAGGATGAATTTCAGCATAAATTGGTGGATTTAAATGAGTAGACCAGAAATTCCTGATTTTCTATCCTATTTGTCTGCTAGTTATTTTAATAAATGTTCTTATCATTTATTCCAATTTCTGATTTCCTCCCTAATCCATGTGATAAAAACCATATTTCGAAAGCAAAGGCCCATGCACAGAGGGTACAGTGCAAATGTGGGGACAAGCCACCCTAGTCTTCCCACCCTTTCTCTCTCCCCTGCATGTCAACTCTTAGAGACTGCAGGACTCTTGCCAGTGGTACCCAGAACTCAACAGAATTTGTGGACACATCTGAAGGGATTCTTCTTGCCAGGGAGATACCTGGTCTTCTAGGCAACTACTTGGGTCCTCAGAAACACACACCCAGAGCAGGCATCGAAGAGTGAGGTTGGGTCTGAGGTCACCATTATGATGTCTGAAATACCGCAGCCAAATTATCCCACCATCTAATGGGGCCCAAGGAATTTATAGCTTCAGCCTTTTAGTTTCAATTTGGCACTTGAATTCAGTTTCAACTCTTTGTTTGGGGAGAATGCCAGGGGAGGCCATTAGTCATTGGTGGGCTTTTGTTTTCTCTGTTTAGAAAACCCTCTGGCTTTTTTCCCTTTGAAATTTTCTTTTTGATTTCTTTTGTTCCCCTTGGAGATTCTTTTTTTTCCTGCTTAATGTTTATACATGGAGGCTTTTTGGATACATGGACCCCATCCATGATCACTTAACAGCCATTGTTTTTTCTAAACTGGGGTCACTGATCATATTCACCTGCCCTGACTGTATTATGCCATGTCACCAACACTGCCAGTTCATGCTGACCTAAAATGATGTGTAATCCCAACTTAAAAAGGGCACCAAATGGGGCACAAATAATATCCTAGGGGGGAATCCAGAGCATACAATTTTTTCAGATCCTGTGAAAAAGAATTCAGCTTTGCCGTGTTTTACTTTCACCTGCTGTGATAACAGGCTGACATAGACAGTGGAAAGAGTTTCACAGGGATCTTCTGTATAAGAAATAATCTGATTACTGGAAAAGCTGTGAGGTTGCTGAAAGTCGTGTGAGTCTACTTACTTAGGTTGGTAGATGCCTGCTGGAACCAGAGAGGCCGGGAAAGTTAAACTTGCTTTTCCACTATGGTATTTCCTACCACACTGTTAGCACGCTGCTTTCTTGGGGGTACCAGTGGAGACCTACTGGTTTCTCTTGCTCTTAACAGGTGTCTGTCTTCATGCCCATATCTGGAATACATGGGGAAAACACACAACATAAACAGAGAATCTGAGCTTCTCCCAGAGCCTTTACCGAAGGAGGCCTGCTTCTCTTTAGACTCAAGCACAGACACAACTATGAACAATATCGAATTTACCCTTTGTATTACTCACCCATTCCATTACACGTTCTTGTAGGTTGTGTCTGGTTATACTGGGCCAGTGGCTAGTGCTTCTTAATCAGTCAGTCCTTCCTCACAATTCTTAGCTTAAGATAGGCTTTGACTTTCATCTTGCTTTAGGCTAACATCCTTTTTATTTGTTTGATTTCCTCAGGTGCTGTTAGTTAGGTTGAGCAAGGCTAGGCTGCAGTAACAAATTAACCCTTGTAATCTCAGTGCCCAAACAACACCAAGGTTTGTTTCTTGCTCTGTTCAAGGCCACTGGGAATCAAGTGACTTTCCCAGGAAGCCTTTGTTCTGGATACTCTGGATCCTTTCATCTTACAGCTCTGCCACCTTAACACGTGGCCTCCTAGGTTGCTGCATCAGAGAGGAGCTAGCTAGAGGATGGCCACTTGGCTCTCACACATGTCCGCCCAGAAGCAGGCTTTCTTCTCATAGCCCATAGACCAGCGGTTCTCAACCCGTGGGTCGCGACCCCTTTGGCAGTCAAACGACCCTTTCGCAGGGGTCGCCTAAGACCATCCTGCATATCAGATATTTACATTACGATTCATAACAGTAGCAACGTTACACTTATGCAGTAGGAACGAAAATAATTTTATGGTTGGGTCACAACATGAGGAACTGTATTTAAAGGGCCAGAAGGTTGATAACCACTACCATAGACCATACCCAGACCCCTGACGGACACAGGGAGTCGCCAGGGTGTCTGCCTTATATTTTGTCAGGATCTGCTTTAATCCTAGTTTTATATTTTCCCAACAAGCTAAGCTCTTTTTCTTTTCCTCCCTCCCACTCCCCTTTTTCTTCCATTCCTTTATTTCCATTCCTTAGACTTTGCCTGATGCAGTTCACGAGGCAGTCTCTACTTTTACGAGGATAGGAGGTGGGGTCAGTTAAGTTCACACTGTTTGATCAACCTCAACAGGTGATTCTAGACAAGTTGCATCACCTTTTTAAAACCTGTTAACTTAAACCATGGTTCTCACATTTGAATCTGCATCAGAATCACCCAGTGGACTTCGTCAACCATAGAATTCTGATTCAACAGGTTTGAGGTGGGGCTGGATAATTTACTTTAAAAATAAATTCCCAGCTGACAGTGGTGATTCTGTGGGGATGGGAACCACATTTTGAGAACCACTGACTTAAAAGTTAAATGTGCATTTGAGAAACAGGTTGTTCCCATGAACCTGGGTTAAGTATTTTTAGAAACCCACACTTCTGCTTACTAACACAGCTGGGGCAGGGCGGTGGGAGAGGACATGTGAGACTGGAGCTATTCATTGTTTGGTCCATGATGAGCTATGTCCTTTGTTACTCTTTTCTCTCCTTACCTCTTTTTTCCTGTCCCCAGTTTGGAAAACCCTCTGTTTGCTAAGCGTATTCAGTGTGGCTGCCTTTTACCTCTTTGATGACGGTGTTGAATCAAGAGCAGGCAGTTATCAGACTGGAGCAGCAGTGGTGGAGGCCTGTGTCTGGGGAAGCCAGGAAGAGCGCTCACCCGCAGTGTGTGATGGGATGTCCTCAGGCTCCCTGTGGAATCTTCAGTAGAATATCATTGCTCACTAATGCCTTCAATAGTCAGTTTTCTTTTGGGGGGACTGTGAGCACTGACTATAACTGTAGGTCAGCAGCAGGGGATCTCGAGGGACCACAGTCACATTGGCTCATGGGGACATATCCAGTCTCAGGAGTCCTCTTGGACCAACACCATAGAATCATCAATTCTGGCGCCGTGGGGGATTCTGCATATTGGGTTGATTATCATCCTCATGAAATAGTTCCCTTTGTTTCTTTCCTATTTGTTCACACTTAAGTTCATTTAATGGACATTGATTGAGGCTTTGCTGTGCATTAGTTGTTGAAGGGATGACAAAGGTAGCTACTGCTTGTATTTATTTTTAGAGCCTAAAAATGCTGTAGCATATATTAATCTTTTGGATACAACATGGGCTGTGCTCTCAAATAAATCATAGTGACATAATAAAAACGACTTGTGTAACTGAAGCTAGGAGTTTGAGCAAAATGAAAGAACGGGAGGTGTAGGTGTTAACCTCCCCATGCGAGCAGGCTGTTAAACGGACAGAAGACGGTGCTTTAAAGTGGCAAATGGATTAGACCTAACACGTCCCATTAATGAAGAGGTTCAAATGACTGGCCATGTAGTTTTTAATAGACCAAGAAAAATATCCTATTCAGAAAAATGAAGACATAAAATGGCTGATAGCTTTACTTGCCTCTATTTTTGTCCTACCTAAGTTTACTTTGGTATGAAAAGGAGAGTGGTGATGACAACCCACAGCAGTGATGGCTAGTGGGATCACAGGCCTGTCGTGGGAAAGCTTTTGTTTGCCTTTGCTGCATGGCCTGCAGCAAAGCAAATCTGTAATTTTATTTCAAAATAGTGTTCAGTTCGAGGTAAGTAAAAGAAACCCAAAACTAAGCCTCTGTCTCTTCTGAAAACTGACACTTCTGCTCAGCTCTGTTTTTCAGATGTGCTTAGGTTGCATGGAACTCCATAGAGTCTCTTGATATTAACTCTTAAATTAACCCTCTCAGGAAAAATAAGTTGATGTTGAACTGAAGGAGCATAGTAATAATATCTAGTCTTTGTTACCTAAAATGCAAAGACTAGTTTTGGCAATATGAATGAGACAGGACATGATGCTTTCTGTGTAATTATGATGAGACTATATTTCAGTTTTGAATTCTGCATGAGATGCTGGTGGCAGGCTCCCAGGCAGAACCCAGTGAGATGGATGTGCCAAGAAGGGCTCTGGAATTGCTTGGCTGCTTGGTAGCCTAATAATAATCCTCATCACAACCAGCTCTGGCAAGTTACAGAAGATTCTTCAAATTCAGAGAAGTCGAGTCTGTTGAATATAAAAAAGGAGGAACAAAATCAACTCCTCCATAGAGAGGATCACTCTATATTTACAATGTAGAGGAAATGCCAGTTATTCATTCTCTGTTGACTTTTAGAATTCTTCCAGCTTCGGTATAGCAGCAAGGAGAGCGATTGGTTTGAGCCAATCTTAAAGGCAATCAGCCACAGGGTTTGCTTTGTTAGTTCGTCACTTCTGTCACATAAATGTGCAGTTGCACATCAGTGCAAAGGGATAATTCCAGGTTCCTTGTTAACATTTTTTTAATACTGGCCAAGCAGTCAACACACTGACAGTCAACAACGCACTAGACACCGTGCTGGGGTCACTGTGGTGCCCACGAAGGCCACAGCTCCTGCCTTCATGGAATCTACAGCATGATACCACTTGTCTTACCTGTAGTAGATAATTAAACAACTTCATTCTGTGGGATTAGTTCAATAATAGGGAGGAGCAGGTGCACATATGATGAGCACCTAGTGGAGTGGGGTATCATGACACTGATCTCTGCACTTTTGGAGGAGCTGAGTGGGGTATGGAGTGACCAGGGGACAGGGTCTGATCTCTCTGGCCAGGGAAACCTCTGGTGGCCTCTCAATCCATTCATTACTTGGTGCCATTCAAGCATTATCATTTCTCTGCGTGTCTAACATGATGTTAGGAGGCATCATTGTGGAGGGTGGGTCCCTGGAGATGATGGTTAATCCGAGGCTTCAAGTTCAAGAAAGAATTCTAGGCAGAGGCTATGGCATCTAAAAAGGATTGGAGACCAGGACTATCCTGACATCTAGGGCAACAGTCAGTGTTTGGTACAGCTGGAGAGGAGGGGAGGAGGGGAGGATTGGAATGGTGGAGCAAGGGGGTCAAGAACTTTATAAGGTAATTCAACTTCCTCCCAAAACGTTGGCAGAACTATTGAAAGTGCATGCACAGGGTGGCCACTGGGTCTGGTGTGTTGCAGGGAGGACATGGAGGATAGGAAGAGGCCAGCACGTGAACTGAGTGAGCAGCATGGGAGAGTTGTAAGAATGCAGGGGAGATAGGACAAAGGCCTCAACCAAGGCAAAAACAATTGTAAGCTAAAACAATCTTTTGCAAATTGTACAGCAAACTATCAAATCCGTCTTTAAAGTATGTCAGAGGAGATTTTCTGTGTGAATTGAAGATCTGTGACTACCAATTAGGGCAATGGAATGCATTATTGATTCTTTAATTTGAGGCCACAAAGACATCATGACATGAAGTTATGAGAGTTTGGGCTAAATTTAAAGAAATCTTCCTTGTATTTATATTTTTTTAACAGAGTGGAGTTGGTTCATCAAAGGTAATGCTTCTCTAGAGCTACTTAGACATATCTTACGTAGACATGACCAGAGGTGGTTAGGACAGTAAAACCAGAAGAAAGGAAGAAGGAGGTGACCTGCCTATTGTTTCTGTCTGTGGAGACATTATGCTCAGAGTTGACGGTTAGCCTTGAATCTTGGGATTTGTCCATCAGCCATCAGCCTCCATGCTGTTTCTCTTCACTCTTTGGAGATCAATGATTCCGCTGTGGCAGACCAAAGTTTATGAATTCCCACTGAGACTTTGGACACTGCTGACGTCTGGATGTGTGTGATGGTTTTATATTAGGCTATTCTGGAACTTTTATGTTTCGGAATCTAAGGCTTGGGCTGTAGTCTCTCTGATTCTGAACCATGTTGTAGTGGAATCTTACTGAGTCCTAGTGAGTGTCTCAAATACACAATAATGGATGTCCCTAGTCTGGTAGCATTTGGAGTTTTTGTGACCAATTATGGCGCATTAACCAATGAGGGCTGTGCCAAAAGAGGTGGTTGGGATGGACTTTGATACGAGAAGCATTGTCCTAACTATAAGAGCACTGGGAGAAAATGGTGACACATTCTCCTCTGAAGGTCTTTAAAATCACATGGAGTCCATCCCTGTGTGCACAGAGACTAGAATGGGTCTTACTTGAAGGAAAGGGGCTGGACCTCATGACTTAGATATTTTCCAGCCCTAGTATTCCATTTCTTATGAGCCTTTTATTGAGCCTCACACAATGTCCAATAAAATAAGGTTTTTGAGAATGAACTTTTGAAATTCATATGTTGGAATATTGCTAGAAGCTTTCTGAATAATGAGAGTGTGTTGTGTGTTTTTTAATTTCAAGAGCTAGGAGTGAAACACTCACCAACATATTACTTTCAGGTGAAGTTGTAGCTGTATGACAGTTGTTACTCTTACAGTTACTTGAAGGCAGTTTTAATTATTAACTAACTAGAGGCCCTGTGCACAAAATTCATGCAGGGGTAGGGTCCCTAGGCCTGGCTGGCAATCA
This sequence comes from Myotis daubentonii, assembly GCF_963259705.1. Classification (NCBI taxonomy): domain Eukaryota; kingdom Metazoa; phylum Chordata; class Mammalia; order Chiroptera; family Vespertilionidae; genus Myotis; species Myotis daubentonii. The sequence goes on along the minus strand of NC_081843.1, from coordinate 103,515,466 downwards.
GGGCTGGTCTGTGGGGCAACCAACAGGGCAATTGGGGGGGCCCCTACTGGCACCTGTGTGGGCCAGCCTGGCGCCACCCACTTGCCAGCCCCTCCCCCTGCCACTGCCACCAGTTGCTTCCCTCTGCTGGATGACTGGCAAGGCGACTGGGGGGACCCCCGCTGGCACCCACCTTGGCTGGCCTGAGGCCAGCAGGCTAGGGGCAGCTCCTGCATTGAACATCTGCCCCCTGGTGGTCAGTGTGCATCATAGCAACCAGTTGTTCCACCGGTCATTCTGCCGTCTGGTCAATTTGCATATTAGGCTTTTATTAATAGGATAAGGAGGTGGAAATGCAGACTTGTCATTTTCATTATTCTCCTGGCACATATTGCTCATCATTTTTGGCTTTTAGCATAGTGATAAAGAATAGTTCAGTCATGGCTTAGGTCTCCTTCTCCCACCTGCCATCTCCTTCCCCTTTGTGGCATCAGTTTTCACCTGTGGCCAAAGCTGCCCTGGACATCCCTCAAGGTGGAGTCAGCATTGGACTTCTGTGCTTTGGAAACCTCGGTCTAGTCTTTGTAGGCTCTGCTTACTTTACTGATCATCGGAAAGGGCATGAGCCAGCGGGCAGTTCTCACCCCTGGGGAGATGGGGCTAGATCTAGAGTGGTCTTTTCCACCCCCACCTCAATTCCTGCTCTGATTGCACCTGTCCCCGAGATGAGCAGAGGAGAGATGTTCTGCAGCCTGAAAATCAAGGCCTCCTCCACCACCACCCATCAGGAACAGAGGGGTGCTTTCCATAGAAATTAGGTTACAGTGCTTGAATACCTGAGCTTATGGATAAGGTCATCTGTCTCTATATACCTACTGGTCTAATGTGCTGCCTTTGGAGTGGTGGACCATGAAAGGACAGGCCTTCTAGGATGCACTATCCTTTTAGGTTCTGGAAGAACAAATAGGATAGAAGGGTGTTGGCTCCTTGGGTGAGCTGCAACATGGACTCTTGCGTGGCTGTTTGCAATAGCTGTGAGTTGCACATAGGGGAGACAGGGAAGGTCTACAGGAGGCTCAAGGGCAGGGAGAGAAGATCAAAATTCCTTTAGCAACCCCCAGATTGCATAGGGATTGTATATACTCTCAAACCTGTAAGCTCACCCTGCTTACTGAAATGAGGTATCTTATAAAGAAGATTTGATACAATATTCAAATGACTTTTTAACCATTTTTGTATATCCAACTTAATATCAATTCACAGCACAATTTACTTCAATTATACTAAGACAGAATTGCTCCTGTGAGAATGTTGACTCAAGCTGTTACTATTCCTCTCAAGGCAACATCAATATGGGAAAACCCACAATAATTTACTTCTGCACCCATCTCTCAACCTTCCAATTTGTATCACAAATAGTGATGGAAGAGGAAAGGGAATGAAGAAGAGTGAATTAAGGGACAGAGCAGTACACAAGCGGAGATTAGAAAGCGATGGAATGGAAGAAAAGGACGGCCTTCAGTGGGAGACTGAAGAAGAAGGTTGCTGGTTGAAGAGGAACTGAACTTTTTTCTGGTCTGCCTCAAAAAGGGTCACACTTGTTGTCACAGGTCCTTTTCCTGGTCACCCTCCTATTCAAAACTCACTTTCCTGGGGCCATGTTCTTCCCTTTTTTTTCATTTTTTTTAAAGAGGAGCACATAACTGTCCTGTGATGGCAGTAGGGGAAGGCAGGGTTGCTAAGAGCTTTGATTGCTTAATTATCAGGCCACTTCAGGTATTTCAATGTTTCTATATCAGCAATTCTGAGTACATTGCTTTTCTCACCAGAAGCTATTTTTTAATTAAGTTAAACTTGTCCACTGTCTCACTGTTGACTTTCATTTTTTTTTAATTGTGCAAGACCTTCCTGTAAGCAACTTCAGGATATCCTCTTTTCACATTAAAGATGGCATTTACTAGGCCCTGATTTGCTGAGCCTGTGGGAATCTTACAACCAAAGTGATCTTAATGGTGTTTTAATGCCTGAACTCTTCCATTCCTATGTGTAAGGTTACCAACTGGATAAAACAAATGGCTTTGGCATCCCGGTGGTTATTGGAGTTTGGGAAATGCCTGGAAGGGTGGAAGGCGTGTAAGTTTTTCTTTACTAAATGAGAAATAGTTAAACTACCGAACCTGTATGGGTACCACAGGGTTTTAGGTTTTATTTGTTTGTTTTGTCTCTTCATACTTTAGGTGCATTGAGATATTCTTGGATAAATGCTTATACCAGAGGAAATAAAGATCTCAAGGATGACGATGGGTTGTAAGCCATGGAACACTAAAAATAAAAAAAAGGAATATTTCAACGGAGAGGTGTTGTGTCTTTAAAAAGAGGTCAATATCTCCCAAAGAGAGGTATAGTTGTTTTGGGGGCTGATTTGAGAAGACTTCATCTAAGATTTATTTATTACTTTATAGTGTCTTTTACAATACTCACTCCCTAGAATAGAGTCCACTTTTATTAGTGTTATCTCCTCAGATAATTTCTGATCAATGGTTTGAGTAAAATGGAGAATGAGCCAAAAGAAATTAACCAACATATTAAATCATCATTTTTTATAGACCTATACTTTGCTTAAAATCTTTCCTAACTTAGGTGTCCAAGATAACTTTCCTCAATCACTGCTTAACATTGTACTTGTTTTCACACATTTATGATGAATTCTGTCACTGTGATATGACTATTTCTCAGCACTTGTCTTTTCTTGAACAATCCTAAGCCAGTTTTCCCAGGTGTCAATTCTCTCGTAACCTTTCTTTTATCCCGATGTTTAGAATATTGGGAAAACTCTGATTACATTGCATTACAAAGTCCTTGAGAACGGGCACCATTCTTTTATTTCTATGTATTTATTTAACCCTCTCTATGGGAAATAATGGATATATATTGATAAGTTGACTGACAACATATCAGGAAAATGACCAGTTGCCTTCCCAAGATTCCAACTCTCTCTGATACTTGGTTCATTTTTAGACCCAGCAGAAAGAGAATAACAAAATTATATGCTAAAATAAAATTGTTTTATGTGAACATCTTGAGAAGATCTCTTTCCAATAAGAAAGGAGCCTAGCCTGGCCGGTGTGGCTCCGTGGTTGAGCATCAGCCTATGAACCAGGAAATCACAGTTCATTCCCATCAGGGCACATCCCTGGGTTGCATGCTTGATCCCTAATTGGGGGGGGGGGTGGAGGGGGGGGGCATGCAGGAGATAGCCAATCAGTGATTTTCTCTCATCATTGATGCTTCTATCTCTCCCTCTCCCTTCCTCTCTGATATCAATTTTAAAAAAATGTATAAAAAGAAAGGAGTCTCACACAAATTTTACTAATTGTTGTAAGGTTTTCTCTCTCACTGTCACTGGTTGTTTTCAAACACTTTGTAATGTTGACCTGCATCTTTGAAACACATTGTTTTTGGATAGAGAACTGGCTTGAGGGGCTGTCTTATTTTAAAAATAGTTTCTTTGTTTTCAGAAAACTTGCCCTTTAGACATATTTATCCTAAACAGATTGAATTAAGTAAAATTTGAAATAGAGATGTAAGAATATTTCCTGCAATGACTTAGTGTGTTTAACATCATCTAAGTGAATTATTTATTAAAATGGGCAGGCATGAGAGGAGGTCTAATGGGCCCAGATGGGATGGAGTCTGTATTAGTTTCCTGTTGCTGCTATAACAAATCACCACAAACGTAGTGGCTGAAAACGACACAAATTTATTATCTTACAGGTCTGGAGGTCAGAAGCCTGTGGTGAGTCTTATAGGGAAGAAATGTGTTCCTTCTGGAGGCTTTAGGAGAGAATGCATTTCCTTTTTCTAGCTTCTAGAGACCAAGTTTATTCCCCATGCCTCTCCTATTCGGCCTTCTTTGCACATATCCTATTCTTACTCCATCATTTTTAAATTGAATTTATTGGGGTGACATTGGTTAATAAAATTATATAGGTTTCAGGTGTATACTTCTATAATACATCACCTGTATATTGTACTGTGTGTTCACCCACCCCAAGTCAAGTCTCCTTCCATCACCACATATCCCCCCTTTACCCTCTCTGACCCTTACACAGTCATTTTTAAAGGACCAAAGCAGGAGTAATGATTATATACCTTTAATATATCAAGGGCATATACAGCCTGTACATGATAACATGAGCTCTCAATTCTGGATGACTTATGAGACAAGATAGGGGAGGACACAAAGGATCCTGGCAGCCTGAAAAATGCCCCATTGTGCGCTCGGCAGCAGGCATGATAAGTAACATAACTCCATGTCTCCATCGTAGCCCCAGAGCAAATGCATTTTATTGATTATTTTTTATGTTTAAAAGCCTCATCTGTTCAAGTAGCGTAGTTAATGTTACAAGTACAACCAAAATAAGTTAAAACTCCAACAGACATAAATGAGTCCTACGATATATTGAAAAAGCTGTAGCAAATTGTGGAACTGCAAGTTTATTTATAAATTAGTTGACTTCTCAGCTTTCCATCTTATTTCCTCCATCTCTTAGTAAACAATATAAGTGCTCTGGTCCACTTTAAGAACAATCACTTTCTAAATCAAGTAAAAGCTTGATACCAGGAGAATTTCTTCCCACAGTGGTTGTCTAAATGTGCCAACTATTTGACAAGAGTTTCTATTGGAATGAGAAAACCTCTGTTAATAAATGCATTTCTTTAAAAATTCATTTAAACTCAAATTGACATATGCTTTGTCCTATTATCAATAAATTTTTATGGAATAAGTACATCTTCATTCATCTGTTATTTCTAAAGGTTGTTCTGAGCACATTGTGAAATGTTTGTACACCTCCCTGTCATGCCCTTTCTGACTCTTTGCTCATCCTACTTCCCACTTCACTAGGTGCCCAATGTTACTATGTAGTTCCCGGACTCTCCAAAGACCCCTGGCACAGAGCCTCACCTGGGCTTTCCCACCTTACCATCTACTGCCTTCCAGCATCTGCCATGAAACTGAAAATATTTTCTTGAGGGCAATGTCATTAAATTCCTTCCAGTTATCACTGAGGACCTGCTGGGGTTCTTGATCTAGCATCTAGAAGGCTTCAGGAATCTGGAAACGGCGCTGTGTGTAAATTAATCAAGAGTCCAGAGACCAAACATAACTTTGGAAGGCATTTTGGGGAGCCAGAGAAGACTTAGCTAAAGGAACTAAGTTCTTTTTGTCTCAGGACCCCTTGCTTTTATCCACACAAATTGTCCTAAAGCAAGGTAGATATACATATCAAAGGGTAAGGTTTGGTATACAGAATCCATTGTCAGATTGGGGGAATTGCCTAAGGCTGTTCAGGTGTTCGGCCAATAGGAGGTAAAAAGTTGTAGATTAAAATGCCCTCAGCCATTTCCAGATGATTCAGCCCTGGGGACATGCTGGAATTGGCTTCTGGCAAGGACCCTTATTCTGTTATCCCTCTGGATGACTGGAAACACAAAGCTTTAACTGAAATTCTCTAGGACACAAGTTTCCTAGCAGGTAGTAGTTGCTACATGAAAGATACATTCAGTTGCCAACTAAACCTTGGAAATTCATAATGCACATTGGCACGAATGAAAACAAAACATCCCAAATAACTTATCTAATGTCATTCAGTATTTCCTATCATAGTGTTCACAGAAACAGGAATGACCTGAGACAACTTTCCCTCTAAAAGGAATCTATAAAAAAATGAACATATATGCATAACCCATGGACACAGACAATAGGGTGGTGAGGCCTGGGGTGGGAGCGGGCTAGAAGAGGTCAATGGGGGGTGGGGGGGGGGACGTACTAGTATGTAATATTTTCAACAATCTAGATTAAAAAAAATGAGATGTCTTCCTCAGCGATGTGCAGGCAGTAAAGAGAAGTTATTCAGCTGGCATATCTATTAGAAGTATTTTAACATCAAGTACTGGAAAACATAACTCAAACTTTGATAGAAGAAGGGCAATTATAGATTCCTTTATTAAAAACGTAAGGGTAGGTTTGCTTCAGGTGGCGCGTGGCCCTTTAATAACAAGTGATAAGAAAGTCAACTTTAACTTCAGCAGAAAAAGGAAAGATGTTCCTAGGACCTGGAGGGAAGGTTATCTTCTGAAAATCTGATGATCAAATTTTTGCCTCACGGAGTGCGAAACAGATCTATGTCCCTTAATAGGCTGATTTCCTTAAGGGTCAAGGACATTATCTCAATCTCGCCACCACTTAGCATGGTGCTTGGTGCAGAAAGGCTGGATAGAAGACTATTTTAGACTGAATTAATTAGTACATTTGCCAAAGTAAATAAAAGGATGATATTTTTTAAACATCTGTCCTGGGATGTTGTGAAGCACCCATGTCCATCCAAAAGGTGTTTTGGACCACACTGTGCTAATTGAGGAAATCTGCGCCAGAAAAGCTTTTTCATAACATGCTGAAGACTGTGAAAAGAAGTGTAGTTTCATATTCGTCTGGGAGGAGCCCAGGAAGGGAGGACAGGGCAAGACCTTTTCAGGATCAGTGAGAGAGGAGTCTTGTCCAACTTAACTCTGTGCAGCTTCCTTCTCTCCTGTATCGATCCTACAAATTTGAGCCTCCTTGCCTTCCCAAACTTCTAGCTCTTCTCAACTCCACCAGGCTGTGCTCCGCTCCCTGCATACCCTGGGCGGTGCTGGTGCAATTGCCAGGCTCATCTTGTTTTTTTCCTTTTATGGACCATAATCCTATGCAGCCTTTTGTCCAAACCCTTGTTGCATTTATTCTTCCAGGTGTTTACAATGGGAGGGTCAACCTGGCCTGTTACTCTCTTTGGGCCCTCAACATTTACTGGGAGTGAGGCTGGGAGTGAGGTTGGACCTAAGGAGATCATGTGGGACTAGACGAGGAAGCAGAGAATCTCACTGGCTACGGAGTTCTGACCCCTGGATGTCTTGCTCACTGTTTCTCCTGGTCTCTGATGACAGGCAATGGTTATATGTAATTTTAATCCCTGAGGATATTGCAGTTGTTCTCAACCTTCCTAGTGCCGTGACCCTTTAATACAGTTTCTCATGTTGTGGTGACCCCCAACCATAAAATTATTTTCGTTGCTACTTCATAACTGTAGTAACAATTTTGATACTGTTATGAATCATAATGTAAATATCTGATATGCTATATGTGTTTTCCGATGGTCGCGACCCACAGGTTGAGACCCGTTGTCTTAGGGCATATTTGTCACGTCCAAGTCTGGCCTTCCCAAGACAGAGACTGCAACATTTGGATCCTTAGCTGTCTCTGAGGCATCGATGCAGATAGATTGCTAAGGTCCCTGATAAGAAGGGGACTTAGGTCCAACCCACCACCATCTGCCATGGGATCCCTTCAGTTTAGAAGTGAATGATTCCAAGAAGGAGGTTCTGGGTAGAATTCAATCTCCCAGAGCAGATGGCAGCACAGATTTCTCCCTGGTGCCACAGTGGTGCTGTGGGGTGACCTCGGGGCTATTTCCTCTGTGCCCAAAGGCAGCTGCAGAAGTACCAGTTCCTTCTCAGGCAGCCCTGTGGCTAGGTTTCAGGCATTGTGCCTCTAGCCCTAACCTCAATTCTGTTTCACTAGCCCTCCTTGTAAATACCACCTTCTTCTCCCTAATCAGTCAGTCAGCTACTCTTATTTGGAAAACTCATTGTCTTGGTTGTGTTATTATGATTGAGTAGCAGATTATCATCAAAGAAGTACATGAAAAATTGAACATTATCAATTAAAGAAAGGCTAAATTCAAGTAGCTTCTTCCTGGTAGATCAGTCCTTACTTATATGCCACCTGTGTATGTCATGGCCTGATGCTGAAGACCAGAAAAAAGTGAAGGCATTATTTAGTCTGGGTTTCTCTCTCTCACTCTTGTCAACTGCATTAATTTTCCTATTTGAAATAAAATCTCCTCTTAGGCTGGTGATTGTTATTGGATATATTAATGGCCTGTGTTGCCGCTGTAAGTCTGAGTAAGTTTCCAGGCTTCATCAACATTTATATGGAAGGACATTTGTAATCAAGGTATAGAATGCATTCAGTTGACAAATGGTTCACTCTAATAGGAGACTTGGAAATAGCACCTGGTTTCATTAATTTTATAACTTCTCATTGCTTTACATTCATAAGCTACACATGTCCCTACTACACTTGTAAGTCATTCTTTTGAAACATGAGCACATTTGGCATGGTGCAGAGACGAGGGCGATTTTTATGGATAAATGCTCATGCTTTTAAAAGGAGCATGGGGAGTGGTGAGTTGTGGGAATCCTGATAGACTCTTTAGTGTATTTACTGAGCCAAGATGCCAGCAGAAAAAGTAGCTCCCAGGAGTCAACTAGATAAGAAGGGGTCATAGGAGACAGAGAATGCTGTTTTAATAATGTACCATCAACTCTTTTTTTTTTTTTTAAACAAAAAATAACCTATTCCTGGCCTTAACTGAAAACATATCACTTTGGACTTTCTGCTGGGAATTGCTTAGAGTAGAGGAATACTTGTAAATGTCTGGGTGGAACATCATCACCATGAATATCCCAGTGAGATTTTTAACTGACAGGCAAAAAGCTATTGTGTTGCACAAACCTATGAAAGGGGCTGAGAGATAATGAAAAAAATCAACAAGCAAAGAAATGAATGGCTATGAACACAAGAGGTGAGACATTGAACGAGCTGTTGCTTATCCTGGCAGCAAATTGAGGGTGTTTTAAAAATAGTGTCCAAATTCAAAACCAAGCCATTATCAGAAGTGAAAGCTTTGTTGAGCTTTTTGTCGTGTGAGAAGCAAAGCTGTAGGTATCAGGGACCTTAGCAATCCATCTAGTTCAATACTCTCATTTTGTCAATAGGGGAAACTGAGGCTCTCAAGGTTACTTATTAGGTAGTGAGAGAGTGCAAGTTTAGGAGGTCGCCCCATAAAGGACCGAGCACTGTAACAACATTAAGAATGAGATGCTAAGACTTCTATGATGTGTCCATTGTGATGAGTAAAATCTGGCAGGTATTTTACAAGCCAAGGACAACCTGGCTCCCCTAGGCTGCAAACAGCAAGTTGAACCCTATTCTCCACTAGTCCAATTGTTAGACTCTGAAAAGTTGCCTGGGTTTCCATAGCCCTGAACACTCACTCTCCTCTTAAACGTGGGACTTTAAGGAAGGCCTGCAGCATCTGGCTGATCGCACTGATGGGCACCTTGCTGCTGAATCACGATTCAGAAAGGCGGGTTGAAACCAGTGAGATGAAGTCCAAGTGCAATTGAAAAGATCAAATGCATTGATGCAAAAAAAAGAGGGTCCTGATAAGAGTAACTCATATCTCCCAAAACAAAAATAAGCAAAATCCTCCAAAGCAAAAACAACCTAGCGTTTTAGCTGATTGAGCTTAGGATTTACAAGAGTGTGATGTGGCTATTGAATAAACTAAAAGAAAACTTAGGTTGAATTAATCAGGGCTCAGTGCCCAAGAGACCTAGCGAAATAAACATCCAGGGTGAACAGGTACAAGTTCAATACAAGAGGGAAATTTTCTGCTAATTACTGTATTAGACGGGGTTTTCTTAATTTGGTGTGTGTTTCTGATAGGGTGTCAGGGATGCTGTAAACTTGATTCTGCTTTGGACGACGGCCCCTAAGCCTCACTTTAATGAAAGTGCATGAGTCCAAAGGCCAGTGTAACTCTTCAATTTCCATCACTTACTGTGTGACCTTAGACAAGATATTTGATCTCTCTGAGTCTTTCTTTGGCTCTAAAAACAAATATTTTAAAATATTTTTTAATATCAGGGTTAAAAAAATCAACTTAAGAAATGCACAGCAAAGCTCCTTGTGTGGTGCTTAGTACATGATCAATTTTTTAAAAGTTTGTGTCTTTAGAGCTTTCCTTTCCTCCATGTGTAACTCATTCAGGGATGCGCATGTGACCCCATGTTGACTACTGAGATGCCCTGAGACTTTGGCAAAGGCTTCTTGGAGTTATTCTTGCTTAATGGATTTAAGCTGAGACGACAAACTTCCTGGAGATCCTATTACCTCGGAACCTGGATATCACAGCCAGGACAGCTGGAGAGGGAGTTGAGAAATGGAAAGAAACAGGCTCCTGATGACTTTATCTGAATCTTGAATCCAGCCATGCCTGAAGCCTGCTGGCTTCTGAGCTTTTCATTTGCAAGGTAAATTAATTCCATTTGACTGACTGCAGTCTGGGTCAGGTTTAGCCTCCTGCAACCCAAGTATTGGGGCAGATGCAGTCCTGAAGAGAGACAGTCTCACATCTTTATAGATTTCTTATTATTGCTTAATGTGAAGGCTCTACCTGGCAGCTACTCCTATATTCCTTGCATGAAGCTATGGAGCCACTGAGAGCACCGCTTACCTCCATCATCTCTGCGTAGAGTGCAGGACCGCCAACTGTGACACATCAAGGAGGCCCTGACCTGAAAAGTTTACTTGTTATTCTTGGCAGCTCCCAGCTTACAGACAGTACCTTTTAAACCCCAGCTGTTTCTTCTTTAATTCTCCGCCCAGGTGCCAAAAGCCTGATCAATAATGAACACCTCAAATGTCTTCAAACTTAATTTAGCATCTGGCCTGAGGAGGTAAATGCCTGGTCTGGGTCCTATGGCAAGCAAAAGTTGTAACCAAAACAGCAATGCTCACAGGAGTTTTCTCTCTCTCTCTCTCTCTCTCTCTCTCTCTCTCTCTCTCTCTCTCTCTCTCTCTCTCTCAACAGTGATGCCCTCATCTGCTTGTTAATTACATTAACCTTGTCAAACTGCAAAAAAACTGGCTTAAGCTGAAGTAAGGTGACACCAAATCTGTGTTGCTGATTGATGAGGTTGTCAAGGCCACTGCTGGCTCTTTCAGATGGCGGCTTGTCTACAGATCTCTGGAATGCTTCTCAGGAACTCTGAGGAAAGAGGCGGTTCTGCTGACTGACTTGAACATGAAGGTTGATGGTGTACGTGCCTGAGGAAGAGCTTTAAGGTCCTATTGGATTCTGTAAACGTCAGTCATTCAACGCTGGTGTCTTCCCCAGAGGAGCCTCCTCCCTCTGGTAGGGGTTGTAGAGTTCCTCTGTAAGCACCCCCATCCAAAATTTGCTTCAAATATTGAGGTTGATGATTCTCCATGTACCAGAGAATTTCAGAGAAGGCTTATTATTCACTCAGGGACTTTCAGGAAAGCTGGGCAGGCACAAGCCCAGTGTGGGAGCTGGGATCGTTCTGTTTCTACCGGGCCTCAAGATGGGTGGATGCCAGGGCTTTAAATACAGTTCTCTAAGGCTATTTTGGCTGCCATAACAAAGTAGCACAGCACAGACCAGGTGGCTTAAACAACAGAGATTTATTTCCTCACAGTTCTGGCGGCTGGGATTTCAAGGTCATGGTGTCAGCAGAGCTGGTTTCTTCTGAGGCTTTTCTCCTTGGCTTGTAGATTTTCATCTTCTCTGTGTCTTCATGTCATCTTCCCTCTGTGCATGTCCATGCTCTAACTTTCTCTTGTTTTAAGAACAGCAGTCCTATTGGACTAGAGTCCTCCCTAATGGTCTTATTTAACTCAATTACCTTTTAAACAATCCTATCTTCAAAACTGGGGTTTAGGGATTCCATTGATGGATTTGGGGGTCATATTTCAGCCCCAAACAATCCATTCCACACCTTGGTGCTGACTGAGCAAAGCATGTGCCCTCCTTTGTTGGCGCATTGCTCTCTCTCTGAAAGTTATGACCATCTTTCAAGGAAGTTTTGAGACATGAAACAGGAGGCCCACGAGGCAAGGCCAGAATGAGACCTCAGAATGGTGACTCAGTTCAGAAAGTATGGGCCACATGAATGGTGAAGGGGGCAGTGGGATTAGCTGGGGCACTAGAACAGCTTCTCACCATCTTCCCTCAGAGAATCCCAGTCTCCAGGGGTCCCCTCTGGACATTCACACCTTGACTTCCACCAACACTGGGAACTTCCATTCACCTCCGACATAAGAAGACCAGGTTGCAAATAAAATAATTTCTTTGTATGAGATAACAATAGAAAGGCACACATTATAATTGTAATTCCAGTTAGTGAGCAGAATTTAATCTAAACTATGCTAATTAACTCGATGGGGGAATCCTTTCACAATGTATTGGTATATCAAATTGTCACATCATAATCTTATGTATCAATTATACCTCAATAAAGCTGAAAAACTCTTGACCTTTTGTTACACATATTCTTTCTACTTTTTATTCTTTTTGTTTTATGTGTACTTAATCTTTTCCTGCCTCCACCTCAAGTTGCATAAATATTACTAGTTAAAAAATAAATGTAGCAAAAAAGTTTTTTTAAAAATCAGAAATATGCATGAAAATTGCCACCTGTTCAGAGATTCTTGAGGATATTACTACAGGAAAAAAATGAGTTTCATTCCCACCCCCCAAAGAATTTAATATAAGCTAGATTATTTTAGGACCTTACTCTAGGAATTTAGAGATAGATACAGCAAAAAGCTATTTTAAGACTTTGTGTTTTTTTTTTTGCCTGGACTCTGATAGTGCTAAAGCAAAAGCCAGATGTGGTAGACAGAGTGGAGGCCTCCCCAAAGATGTCCTAATCCCTGGAACCGGTGGGCATGCTACCTTACATGGCAAAAAGGACTTTGCAGATGTGACAGTATACTCTAAGCTTTAGAGTCTAAGGAGCTTGATGGGGAGATTATCAGTGTGTCACATGGGTCCTTATGGGAGAAAAGAGGGAAGCAGAAAACAGAGGGGAGTGGGGGAGAGAGAGATAGAGAGATTTGATTGGAGATGCACCTGCTGGCCTTAAACGTGGTGCCAATGAGTACAGGTAGCCTAGAGAAGTTGGAAAGGCCAAGGAAGTGAATTCTCTGCTAAAGCCCCAAAGAAACACAACTCTGCTGGCCAATCTTGGACTTCTGATCTTCAGAGCTACTAAATTTCTGTTTTCTAAGCCATTAAATTGATGGCAATTTGTTATAGCAGCCGTAGGAACTGATACACCAGGGTTTTACCTGAAGCAGCCAGAAGCAACCGTATAACATTATGGCAGGGACACAGGAACAATGACCTCAGTGCAGCCAAGGTTGCAACCAGTGTTCTACTTCTTCATTTTCCTAAAATAAAATATGCAGTACAGGTCATTTATGTGGCTGCCTTCCCCTGCTCTGGGCTGTTCTGGATTCCCAGGCTCAGCGGTGATAGCCAGCACTACCCCACACCCCTTGGGAAGCTACCGGTGTTTAGGAAGAGCACTTTTTTCCTTGTTATACCTGTTTTCCAAGAATTTTTGTATTGTGCCTTTTACAGGATAATTTCCACAAATGTGGGTTGAATGAGTGAATATTAATTGCACATTTGTATGGCAGTTTACAATGTCATAAGCAGTGGTGTGCTAGCACTGCCTTTATTGAACTGTAAGAACTGATTGATAAATTTTTAGGAATTTGCAAGTTTGTTGTTAAATAGTCATTATTAAGAATCTAATCTAATAAAAGACAAACATGCAAATTGACTGCACCTTTGCTATGCCTTAAGCCATGCCCACCAGCCAATCAGAGCAACTATATGCAAATTAACCCAACAAAGATGGTGGCCAGCAGCCACAGAGCTGGAGCAAGCAGGAGGCTTGGTTGCTCCAGTGATGGAGGAAGCCAAGCTTCCCATCTGCCGCGGCTGGTTCTGAGCTCCACTGAAGGCAACAAAGTTTTAATTATAGAAGGTAAATAAATCCCAGAAAAAGAAAAAAGAAAAAAAGAGACTGGGAGCTTCCATCACCGGGGAGCTTGGCCAGCCTGAAAACGGCCCTCAGCCCCTCACCCAGATTGGCCAGGCACCCCAGTGGGGAGCCCCCACCCTAAAGGGGGTGTGGCCAGCCTGCAAACAGCCATCAGCCCCTCACCCAGGCTGGCCAGGCACCCCAGTGGAGACTCCTACCCTGAAGGGGGCGTGACCAGCCTGAAAACACCCATCGGCCCCTCACCCAGGCTGGTCAGGCACCGCAGCGGGACCCCCACCCTGATCCAGGACACCCTTCAGGGCAAACCAGCCAGCCCCCACCCATGCACCAGGCCTCTATATAATAAAAGGGTAATATGCAAACTGACCCTAACAGCAGAAAGACTAGGAATGACTGGTCACTATGACACACACTGACCACCAGGGGGCAGACACCCAATGCAGGAGCTGCCCCCTGGTGGTCAGTGTGCTCCCACAGGGGGAGCTCTGCTCAGCCACAAGCCAGGCTGACAGCTGCCAGTACAGTGGTGGTGGTGGGAGCCTCTCCCTCCTCCTTAGCAGCACTAAGGATGTCAGACTGCAGCTAAGGCTTGCTCCCTGCTGGCAAGTGGACATCTCCTGAGGGCTCCCGGGCTGCCAGAGGGATGTCTGATTGCCAGCTCAGGCCCAATCCCCTGGGGAGCGGGCCTAAGCCAGCAGGTGGTCATTCCCCGAGGGGTCCCAGACTGCGAGAGGGCACAGGCAGGGCTGAGGGACCCGCCCCCCCCCCCCAGTGCACAAATTTTTGTGCACCAGGCCTCTAGTCCTATATAATAAAAGGGTAATATGCAAATAGACCAAATGTCAGAACCAAACAACCAATCAAAGTGTAATATGCTAATGATATGCTAAGGCTACTCAACTGCTTGCTATGATGTGCACTGACCACCAGGGGGCAGACAGTCAACTGGTTGACCAGTTGCTTTGATGTGCACTGACCACCAGGGGGCAGATGCTCTGATGGGTAGGTTAGCTTGCTGCTGGAGTATGACCAATTGGGACTGAACGAGATGGGCTGGACATGCCCTGGAGCCCTCCCGCAGCCTCTCCCTGGCCCAATTGTGCACTGGTAGTGTCTCTCAGCCTGGCCTGTGCCCTCTCGCCCTCTCGCCATCTGGGACCCCTTGGGGAATGTCGGAGAGCCAGTTTCAGCCAGATCCTGCAGGCCACTCCCCTTGGGAGGGCACCAGACGCAGGACTGATTGGGCATGAGCCTGCAGCAGGCACAGTGGGGCCAAGATAAGCACGAGCGGCAGGTAGAAGCTGCAGGCAGTGTTGGACTGCAGGTTTCAGCCCAATCCCTGCAGGCCATCCAGAGGGACCCCACCCCTGCATGAATTCGTGTACCGGGCCTCTAGTTAAATTATATAAACTTACAATAAAATGAATGATAGTGAAAATAAAGGTAATAAATATTCAGAACCCATCACAACCTAATTATTTCACTGCATTTTACTATTACCTATGCTCTTGAAGTTATTTACATCTATTTTATCTGTATCCTGCAAAGAGAATATGTCTGTTACTGACCATCACTTCTAACTGAATTAATGACATCATGTTGGTAGCTTGAAAACTTGGTGTGTGCACTAACAGCACAGAAATTGGCAAATGTTATAAACCAATAATATTTTTTCTCTGAGTCAGTTGTTAAACATTTACTAGTATAACACTGGTCATAAACCTAACCAGATCTTCACAAAAACTGTCAGATGGCATTCTTACCCCCAATTTCCTAACAGGGAAAGAGAGACCCAGAAGTTACCTAGCTTACCCAAACAAGGCTTCTGGGTCCAACCCCCACATTTCCACCATTTTACACGTATGTCACATCTATGGTAATTGAATTGCTTCTCAGCCTTTTGGCTAAGATCAAGTAGTAGTAGTACAATAATTGAAACTAATCAAGTAATGAATTTTTGAATTGATTTTCACTTTTTCTATAAAGCATTACGCCTTAGAAAAGTAATGGCAGAAATATAGGTTAAATGAAAGGTCGCCAGGAAAAATACAGGATGTCCAATTAAATTTGAATTTCAGAAAACAAAAAGTTTCTAGTGTGAAAAGTTTCCAAATATTGCATGGGACATACTTATATTTTAAAAATATTGGCTGTTTCACTGAAATTAAATTTTAACTGAATGTCTTGCATTTTTATTTGCTGAGTCCGGCAACCTCAAGGAAATATTATGTTTGCATATTAACAATTAGGAAGAGTTCTTGCTTTAGCCCTATTATTTAAAAAATATCACTCTCTTTACCACTTTACTGTATTCAGCTCTCTCAACTTTTACTAGGGTCAAAATTAATTGCATAAAATTGCTTATGATCACCTAGTCACTGGGCTAGCGACTTTGAACTCCCAATGAAATTCTACCTAAAAGAGACTACCAGTCTTCTTTCTGATTTCTTAGACACCTCTAAAAACAGTCTAAAACAAAATAGAACCATTTAAAAATACAGTTTTCTTTGTCCATTTATGTCCTTTTCATGACACAGTTTAGCAGCCATTTCCTGCTAGGTCCTAACAGCACACTCGATGCCACGAACACACTTTGGCCCCAGGTCTGTTCTTGCCAACATTTTTTTTTAAGTTTAAAAATTGAGAAGGTAAGTAAAACTGCTCTTCGGAATCTTAGGTCTTGAGGGAACAGAGTATCTGGTTGGGATATTTCCCTAATGGAGCTCATCAGTGTGCCTGGACCAGTAGGGCAATTGTTGAAGAACCCATTACAGCACCTGGCCTTGGACACCTGGCGATTGGAAGCTGGAGCGATTGCTACAAATGCTTGGATGCTCTTTATATTCAACAGGCCACAGGGACCAATGTCAATGAGTTTCTCAGAAGGTGTGGGGCTGGGAGGTATGGAAACTGGGAAGGCAGTACTTATGCAATTCTATTTCTTCTACCTGCAGCTCTGATGCCAGAGGCCCCTGACTGAATTAGCTCATCCCAGCCTGGCACAATGCTCTCAGAACATCACCGACAGCAGAGATGTCCTGGTCTTCAAGGGGTTGCAAATGTAAGGCAAGCAGGGACTCAAAATCATAAAGGGAACAGGAAGTTCTTGCCAGGAGGACTTTTTAACACATGCATGGATTCCCTCTGCACAAATCAAACCAGGGAATGTGTCCTATTGTTACTTTTGGAAAAGTTAAACCAGCTATTCGGTAATTGACAGTAACGTCTATACCACAATCTCTACCTCAATGAACTTTACTATTTCATTCTATGACAAGGACGAAGTGGAAACATTGTGTTTGATGCTACATATTTATCTCTCTCTGTAGGGACTGAAGCATTCCTGGGAGGGAATCCAGAAATGTAGAGTCCTATAGTAAACAGCCCAACAGGTCCAGCATGTAGGCAATTTGTAGAACAATTCATATGGAAATTTGTCTACTGCTATATTCTGGAAATTAGCTTTTCAATCACAAAAACAGGCAGGAACAAAAGAATCTTTTGGTCGTTTTTAAATTTGGAAGAAGAAACTGTGATTTTAGACTTTGAGCTGAATTAAACTAGGTAGAGTGAAGGGGAGCAAGTTTTAAAGGAAGATGGCAGCCAATTTCTTTTGTTATTTAATTTTTTATTTTTTTTTCCAAGAACAGTTAACATTTACTAGGCACCTATTGGCCTCAGTCACTTGCATCTAAAGAGCAAAGCTAATTTACCCACAGCCCGTGTTCTTTTAAATGGTTAGCCTTATTTCTTAGCTCTGTTAACCACTATTCTAACATTTGCTTCAAGTTCACTTTTAATAATCTAATCCATCATTGTCCACTGCTCCCTGTGACATGAACAAAAAGAGTCTGGGGAGGAATAAGGCGAGCACTTTACATTTTCTGTGGACACTTCAAGTAATTGGCCCCCACATGAAATTATTGAGTTGGCCATGGTTTAGCGTGTTCTAAGGGCATAAAACATGGAGGGAAATGGACCTGTAGAAAGAGTTGGCATTGGAGAATGTGTGAATGTGTGAAAATCCTATAACTTCACTTCAACTGGCCTAATGTCCTGAGTCACTAGATGGTCAGAAGAATAGAGAGGGTACGAAAGGAACAAACTGATGTACATTTATACTGAAAACCAGGAACAGTTTGTACAAGATGAACAGCAAATGAAATCGCTTCTGTCAAAATAAAACCTCACACAGGTCATTTTTTTTGTACATACATGGACATACACACACCCCACACACGCACAGACACACGAGCAAGAATGTGTATTTTGTAAGATAGGTCCTTGGAAATAGACATTCTTAGCAAATATGGATGACAGATCAATTGTAATTTATTTTCTTTTAACACTGTATCATCATAAAGAAAACTGGTATAAATGAAAAAATCTATTTCAAATATCTACATCTAAAATTTTAGGCAGTGAAAAAGCACTTTGTTGACAAGGAGTGTGGAATGATGTGTGTTAATTGTCAGAAACTGCTGAATGCCTTGCTTAGTTGCCACAAACAAGTTCACATATCAGAACGAACAATACTGCTAAATATTCCTTTTTCTCCATTTTTTTTTTCTTGGTTAAAACATACCGAGAGAGAGAAAAGAAAGGAAAACTGGAAATCCATACATCTTTCAAACGTTTGAGATTGAAGCAATATTTAGAACCATAGATGAGGAAACACTGCGGCATGGGTGTAATATACACAACGCGCTTCTCTTCTTTAATCTGTAATGTACATCAAATACTTTACAACAATGCATTAACAAAAGGCAAGAAACGTCTTGCTGTACAGAGGGACCCCAATGCCACCGGAAGCCTAGAATCACAACGGATGGAGAGAGGAAACAAAGCATGAGAAGCCGTCCTTCGAGAGTGTGTGACCCGTGCTGCCTGCCTCTGTGCTTATAACCTTCGCGCCCCACCGCCCCGACGGGACCGCCTCCTGTGCCGTCTCCAGCCACGTTCAATACCCTCCATACCCTACAGCTCAAACTAGAAAGGTGTCGCTCAAGGTCGTCACCTTTAGGATCGCTTTAGCTTTCTACTGACGTCCACGTTAACTTTCGATTCGTTTAGCTTTCTAAAATAGCTCTTCGTATGTCCTTACTGGTTATCACAGCCTTCCTACGGAACAGGCTTTAGCAAACTAAACTTGCAGGGGGGAAATTAAAAGAAGCAATGTCTCGTGGTATGCATGCACATGCACTGTTCCCGGAGCGCCTCGTGCCGCCCGCCTCACACCCAGGAGTCGGGGGAGGCGGGGTAGTGGCTCGTTTCATAGTTCAGTTCACTGTAGGGACGGGCAGCCGAGTAGAAGTCGACATAGTTGCCGGTGGACTTGAGTCCCAGGTGCATGGTGTACTCGCTGGCCGGAGGGCGATGGTGGACCTGGTCCTCGAAGAAGGACTCGTCGTAGTTTCGCGTGGAATTCTGAAACGGCTGGTAGGTCTCGTAATCTTTCCTGCTGGGCTCCTGTGGGACTGGCTGTGCAGAAACCTGCCCGGAAAACAAGACCCACCTGGGTTAGTTCGTTTCCCCTGAATCCAACCTCCTCCTGGATCAAGGCACTCCATGCTCCTTCAAGGTCAAGGCTGGGAACGTCAGTCACCCAGGCAGTAACCAGCATGGCACGTCCCCTAATACTGCCAACTACTGATTGCCCTTCTTTAAAAATACTGGTTACAGGGTCCACATGCTAACATTCTAGAGCTTCAGTTTGAAAAATTATTATTGTGATGAAATATACATAACGTAAAATTGACCATTTTAACCATTTTTAAGTGTATACTTCAGTGGTCATGAGTACATCCACATGTTGTGCAACCATCACCACCTTCCATTTCTCGGACTTTCATCATCCCAAACAGGAACTCTGTCCCATTAAGCATAACTCCCCACTCCCCCAACCCGTGGCAACCACCATTCTGCTTTCTGTCTCTAGGAATTTGAACAACCTAGGTGTCTCATAAAAGTGGAGTCATGTAATATTTGTCTTTGTGTCTGGCTTCTTTCACTTAGCATGATATCCTTAAAGTTCATCCATGCTGTAGCATGTGAAGAGATTTCCATTTTTTTAAAGGCTAAGTGATATACCAGGTATGGAGATACCACCTTTGTTTATCCCTTCATCTGTTGATGGTTGCTTGGGTTGTTTCCATCTTTAGACTATTATCAAAATTCTGCAATGAACATGTGTACCAGAATCTGTCGGAGTCCTTTCTTTCAAGGATTTTTGGTACCTAGAAGTGGAATTGCTGGATCTTGTAGTGATTCTGCTTAATTTTTTGAGGAATCACCAAACTTCCACAGCTACACCATTTTCCTAGATAAGCTTGATAAATTACAGAGGTACACATGAGGTGCTATAGAACACAGTAGTTGATTTGGATCCTCCCTGCATTTCTCTATTATTCCTAGGAGTTGCAATCCCAGACAGAGTCAGTACAAGGTCTCATGATACTCAGGCATCTTCCTGGCAGGGCAGAGGGCTGGGATCAATACTTCTCTGCAGGAATAAGATTCCTCATAGTAGGGCCATTCCATCACACCTGCCTAAGTGACCTGTACCACAGCTTTAAAAAGAAACACAGGGAAGCACATAATGAAAAGAAAGAATCCACTCTAAATATATTATACTCTGCAGGACCAAAATGTTTCTAACTTGGTTCAATTAAGACCTGATAGAACTAGAGAAAGCTGTGGAATTATGAAGCCTTTGGTTAGTGGGGAGGAATCTTCAGAATTGCCAGTTCAGTGCTCCCCATTTGCACTCTTGTCCTCTGAGGTTACTGTCTGATTTAGGGGGCCTTTAAGGTTAAAAGGATCACAGGAGACTTTGAGATATGTGAAGTCAAGAATCAGTTCCCTTTGCTTGGCGCGTTCATAGGTTGATAATCAGCATTTGCATGTGAGGGGCCTAGCTACCTCCTTCCTTGCTGGGGTCCCTTTCTAAGACCATGCCCTTGAAGTAATCAGAACCTCCCAGGGCGTGGGGTGAGGGCCAGACCCACAGCCAGGGCACACAGGCATGCACAAAGCTCTGCTCACATGCAATAATCGGGGAGGAGGTCTGCTGTGAATGATAAAATACTGTTAAAGAAACAGTTTGATCATTTTCGAGCCAATTCAGTAATTCCCTATTCATTTAACTAAGGTTTAGCATAGAAACATCCTCTAGAAATTGGTCTTAGTTAATAGATAATGATTTGCAATTAGCACGTTGTGTGTAAATGAATGCTTCTAATGGCCTGCACATAATTCTTTTCTCCAGTACACAAAACTCCCCCGTCTATGTAATTGATTTATTCTAGCAATCAACCTGTTCTTCAAAGGGGTGAACTTCATCACAGCTGCCATCCAGTGCCTGCCACACTTCCAGTGAGGGGTGGTTGAATGAGATTTCTGTCCACCTGTGAAAGTCCACAAGGCGTAGACGTTTGTGAATCTAAGAGTCTGGCCATGAGAGGACATTGGGAACGAATCTGCAGGATATGTTTAATCATAAATATATATGATTAAATGCTGCTAAGACCAGGTCTACCAAATGACTTGGACAAGCCCTTCTTTGAAGAGCTGTGAAGTGATGTTGAGCTTCTCCACTGCAACACTGTGCTGCTACCCAAGCATAGAGCATTCAAAGGGTTGGAGTTGGGAGGGAACTAGAATTTACTGTGTTGCTTGTTGCTATTTCAGTGCGCACTATATTCAATATTTACAGAATCTTTGTTTAATCTTCAAGTAGTCATAAACATGTATGCATATATGTATGTTTATGTCTTTCTATATCTAGCTCCTCCCCTCCTCCCTTCTTCTCTCTCTAGCTCTCTCTCAATTTTCCTCCATTTCCCTTTCCTTCCCTCAATTCCTCCCTCCCTTCTTCCCTCCTTTTCTTCCTTCATCTGTGTCTAACAGGCTCACATTAGAGCATCCATTGGCACAGAGCAGGGAAAATGGAATAAGAAGGCAGGAGAACTATGTTGGTGTCTTTACCTCTTCCTAGATGGGTGACCAAAGGCAAACCTTACCCACCTGGAATGTCAATTTCCTCATTTCTGGGGACAATATTTTTAGTCCTTCCCACCTGGCAGCGAGACGGGGGAAACCAACTAGGAACTCAAGAGGCTGTTTTGTTGTCATCAGTAATAATTTGAATCAAAACACCAAATCCCTTGGTTTCTAGTTTATGAACAAAAATTCTGTTGCTATTTGGATATAGCAGTTAAGCCTGCTAGTTTTCTTTATAAGGATGGAATGGACTGCTAAAAGCGCAGTAGAATTTTTGAAGTGTTTCAGTAGTTAGCTCTTAAAATTATGTCCATAACCTGTTGACTCCAAACATAAAAACTAAGGATCACAAACCTTATTTCACATCAATGGGTATTTCTTTAGGAGCATGGAATTCCCTGAGAATGAGACTGGAGTCCTAGGTAGTCACAGGGGGAGTGTCATAGCTAATAGCAGCCTGGCTCCTTTTCCTCTGAGTCAGGAGAGCCAGGTTTAGAGTTGTTGCCCAGGCCCTGACTTCACCGGGCCATGCATTGCTGTTGCCTCATTCTCATTGTTTTTTGCTTTATTTTAGAGATGCACCTAAAACCAGTTTCCACTAGGGCAGTGGTCGGCAAACTGTGGCTCCTTGAGTGTGGCTCTTCCACAAAATACCATGTGTGGGCGGGCACATACAGTGTGATTGAAATTTCGTGGCCACACTCAAAGGGCCAAAGAGCCGCATGTGGCTCACGAGCCGCAGTTTGCTGACCACTGCACTAGGGAATCATTTCTTCTGTGAGATGAGTCACTGCCCAGCCACCTCTGAAGCTCATGAGGTCTAGCTGGTGCCTATGACACCCAGGAGACTAGAATGCTCAGCAGTTTGACACTGAAATTGAATGAACCCAGAGTGTCTCTCCTGCTTATATGGTTCAAGCTGGCTTTTTACCAGCTGAAAGGTTGTGAAGTCACTTTTGGCTCAGGGAACTTCCTCAAATGAAAGCGTTCCATCTGGAGTGGCCAGCAATGCTCACGTGGCCAGAGAAACCACATCATGGATGATGTCTACAGGTGGTCTCTAGACCCACCCAACTGGAAGAGAACCAGGTTGTCTCCTCTTTCAAATGGTTAGGATGGTCAAACTTAATTTAGTTCCCAAGTGGGAACTGCAGGGACAGCCAAAGTTTATTTCCATAGCAGTCCAAAAGAAATAAAACACTTTATTCTTTTCTCAAGTTTTTCATTGGGGTGCCGCAATGATTTCCTTGAAAAATTTTAAGGAAAAAAAACAACTTTCTTTGACATTTTATAATGTTTCTTGATATTAGAATGGTGTTAACAGTCTAATTGCCTACTTCCCTTTGCTGAACCTGCTCAGGGAATAATGATGGCACTAAATTATGGCCATGGGACTCAGCTCTGCTGGTGGCCTGCTGACAACATCTCCTCTGGGCTGACAAGTGATGCAGGACTTGGTATCCATCCCTGCTGGGTTTCAACAGCATTCACCCGAGCTGTTGTGGCTTTGACATTCACACTGAAGCTGAGTTGAGTACCTTCTGGGGCACCCTGGGGAAACGGCTACAGTAGGCTGTGCTCTCTCTTGTAGTAGAAATACCAATTTAGCACATTAATTGTAATTTGCTTAAGTGCTCAGAAGAGGCTTAGGTGAAGAACATGCCCCTAGAATCGTTATGAACTGTCCTCTAAAGGTAGATTGCAAGCAGTCCTTTGGAGCCTCCTGCAGCCACACTGGAAGATGCTAAGGATCTCGGGGCCACGTGAGGGTGTTTCTTCATTGCCAACAACAGCAGAATTCCACAAGAAAATGGCTGGTGTAGAATAAGTGGATTCTGGTGACCAGCTTCTCTTGATCTACCTAAAGTAAAAACTAACCTTCCACTCTTGGATGCAAATCAGTGTCCTATCACATCCTACACGCATCTTTCAAAGCTGAGGACAGTTTGCTCACTGTACCTGATATTTGCTAAAAGAAAAAAGGTTGATTTCCATAAACAGAATTGGCATTTCCAATATATTTTGTTTCTATTTTCCTCTGTTTGGGCAGGCATGTTGACATGTAAATAGTTGGAGGAAACCCCTGGTGACCTCTCCTCTAGAGCTCATACCCTGACTTATTTATTCAGTTTATTCATTGGCTTTTTTTGCTTTTAGCAAAGGCTAGAACTGAGGGAGTTCGAGTCGATATTAGCCATGTGTCAGGCAGGCTGGAGGGTCCAGGCATTCACTGGGGGGTTGCAAACAACACCAGATGTTTCAGGAGTGGCTGTGCATGAACTGGAAAATTGAGGGCAAAAGGATAACACCTCTACCCACTCTCATTTCTCCTATTGATGGTTGATTAGAGCAAAAAATAATTTCAGGTCTAGGAGATACTTTGCATGTCCTCCTTCTTCTTCCTTGGAAATGGTCCTACAGAGGAGATTCTACCTGCAAGAAGGGGCCCCTTCCCTTTTCAGAGATGCTGCCCTGCTGGGTGTTGAGAAATGTCCACAAACAACCCATTGGCCTTCCATGTTGGCTTTCATCTGGATATTGTGATCAAGCAAACAGTTTCAGGTTTATCCTTTCAGCCCAACTTTCCTAATGCCTGAGAGCAATCCAGCACATCAGCAAGAAGCCAGTTCTCACAACAGATATTAGTAGCCAACAGTTACAAGCATGTCATTCGTTCCGTAATGACCACTGAAGGGGGAGAAAAGTATGAAGTTGTCCATCAATGAAGGACCACAGGCCGTGCCTTTTGCCTTTTGTAGTCCCCACAGAACCATAGAGAAAAGGGGCCTTGATGAATGTTTGTAGAATAAAACACATGCATACATACTTAGATCAGTTCTTTAAGTACTGACCATCCCAGAGCTCCTTAAACCTGAACGGACACAAAATCACCTGGATATCTGGATGAAATGTGAGTCTGATGCAGACAAACCCTTGGTTGGGGTAAGGGTCAGAGAAGAATCTCCTCTGCATTTCTCACAAGCCCCCAATGATGTTGGGACTGCTGGTTCTTCAACTGGACTTGGAGTTGCAAGGCACATTAAAATGCATCCTATTTAGTTGTTCCTATTGAAGTTGATGTGTCTATCTCATTAGTAACTATCACTCATAATGAATGCTTTCTTCTGAATGAGAGTTGGCTGGGTTATAGGAGTTACTTAATTCCTGTCTAGTAGTTAGACAATTTGTCTAGAAACCAGCATCTATGCTCCTATAATTGGGGCTTGCCTTATTTCTTTTAAGTTTTGCATCATAGTAGGAAACTTGCTTTCTGCCATGAAATAAAGTGTGTGGTTGTGGTGAAATCTAAGACTCTTTCCAAATGTGCGGATGTTCTAATGACTGCCACCACCCGCATAGAAGCTGGGTGACGCCAGAGGGAAGAGCAGCAGGGGACAGTACTTCCTTTTCATTGCTATTCTTTATGCCTGGGAGAAAGAAGTTAATGTATTTTTACAATTCCAGGACAGCTGACATGAGTCGAAGGGGAAAATGAATACTACAAACGTTCTGTATCTCCTTTACCTGGTTATGTTTGATGTCTTCAGTGGGCGCACCATATGAATTCCTATACAAAGTTGAAATTCCAGTATTTTGAGCTGAAAGCACAGGGAAACAAATGTATTAGCAAAGAGAGCAAGATTTCAAATGGAGGACTAATGGTTATCGAGGCAAGTTCTTGCCCTAGCATGCTTGGTTTCTCCTGAACCATTCCAAGTGGAAGAAATTCTTTGGCCTCGAACACCTCACTTTGCATACAGAAATTAAGAAAGAAGCACAGCTCTTCTATAAAATCCCCATAGCATGCCAGCCTGCTGCAGTAATGTTCAGATAGGAGGCAGGGTCAGGGCAGGTGTGACAGACAGATGGTCATTTTGAAAGTTTTATGACCTTCCTTCCTGGTGAACACGGGCGGGTAATAAAAGCTAGTCACTTGCACTGAAGCATGCCGGAATCGGTACCCGCAGCTTAGTTTTTAGCAGGAGAATGACAAGAATGAAATTTCTAATTTGAGTTCACAGAAATGCTTGGGCATCGTTCAGACTGTTCGTTTCTCAAAGGCGGGAAGGACAGGTGGAAAGCATCACCTGCGGGTGCCCTGCGTGTCTGGGTGGCTGTGGCTCTGGAATCCTGTTAGGCACATACAGGAGCCCCACTCTGTCTTGTGAGCAGCCCAAGGTCAAAGTGAAAGAAAGGAAAGTCTCTTCTAGTTACTGGCAGCTTCCAAAGGCCTGGGTAGGGTGCTCATGTGCCCACTTCTTCACCTGGAACCCTTGAGGCTCCTGCCACAAGCGCAGAGGAAAGGCCCCAGGCACCGCTCCCTTCACAGCAACTATAAAGTCATGATTAAAGAAAGATTTCGAAAAGCTTTTTTTCTTTCTAGAGTGTTATTGAGTATAAAACACTCTAGAAATAAAGAAGGGCTTATCTTTTGCTTCCAGTATCTATGGGATAATGAGATAAGATGACACACCATCTTTTCTGTCATAGAGACAGGCCACTCCAGACACAAAGTCAGTGTAAGCTACTATTTCACCTCTGATTATTACTACAAGCATATAATAGCTGTGCAATAAAACTCCTCTTCTGAAATTTTACTGGAGGAGTGAGGGCTAAGAGCCTATTTTCAGTGTGAAACACCACTCAGATAGATTCTGTTTGAATACACATCGCTCCGGTCTCCATATTGCTGTGAAAACCTCGGCTGCACCACGGCTACAGAATCCTCCCTGAAGGCCCAGCGTCCATTCTGCCCAAACCTGCTCCTCCACCCATCCTGTTCCCAAGCTGAGCAATCATCTTGTTAGCCAAACTGGATTATGGTAAAAGCCAAGCTCCTTTTTATGGCTTATGAGGCTTTGAATGATCTGGCCTCTGCCTAACTTTCTGAAATGTCTCCCTCTCTTCTTCCCTTATGTGGTGAGCCCTAGCTATGCTGGTCCAACCTGCCAAGTTTGTGTTGCTTCAGGGATGTTGTACTTGCTGATCCTCCGCCATAGATGTTGCTTGCACACTCTGGACTGCCTCACCTTGCTGCTGGTTAGGTTTGGGCACAAGTGTCTCCTCCCTGACCTTGTCAGTTAAAGTCATCCTCTATCTCATTACCCTGTTTATTTTCACCATCATGCTCAACAGCCGTGTGCCATTACCATGTTGGTGAGCTTGCTCTATTGTTTACCTTGTGTATTACCTGCCTTCCCTTATGGGAGCAGAAGCTCCATGAGCTGACACCTTTGCAGGTATCCCCAGCATCTGGGACAGTGCCTGGCCTTGGTGATGCTCACAGAATGAGTGCTTTATTTGCTGAATGAATGAATGAATGAATGCGTAAACCAAAGAAAACCTGCTTTCTGAGGCATAATTTGCTGATAGAACTTATCACTCCATGAATAAGGTGAAAACATGCTTCCTATTAGAATTAAATGTAATTTTATTTGGTAGACAATGCCCTATGATAGCCTTGGCCTCCCTCCCTGTCGTGTTTGTGGCTTCTGAGCTAAAGCTGTCTCTACTGGAAGTTCTTTCCTCCTGCTCTTTGGCCCCTTCATCTATTTAGAAGAGTGTGTGTAGCTGAGATTGAACTTGAGGCCTTTGCAGACACATGAAACAGATGTTTTCGTGAATGCTTCTCCCCTGTATGTGGAGCTCAGAGTGGACTCATCGGAAAATGCCTTTCATTTTCTTTATAAGCCTCAATTTCTAACTGAGTCAACATAATAAAGATTAGAATGGCTGCAAAAGGCATACGAGAGACACTGACAAAAACAGGATAGACCATTTGATGTCAAGGCATTTGGGAAGCTTAGAAGGAAGGGCAAAATCCCCTGTTGAAGATTCAGGTCAGGCTGTCTAGCTGCCAGGATCGCACAGCCCTCCTGTGATGCGAGCTTCTGAACACGTAATGTTCCCAGGGATCATGACCACCAGGAAAAGCTATCAGTCCTGCAAGCTTGAATGAACAGCTGACTTTGGCCTTCTGAAGGCTCCTCAGTGGCAAAGAAACACTAAAGACAGATACATTTTAAGTGACTCCATCTAAGGTGGAAAATGAATCCAGAAAAGGTGGGTGGAGGGAAGCCTGGGATAAAATCCTAAGTGGATCTGTATTTCTAAGACCTAATAGATGAGATTATAACCCAGGTGAGAAACTGCTTTTACTTTTTCATTTTTCCCAGGTTGCATTTTGAGGGTGAAATTTCTCTTGGTTTACCACAGCAGAGGGATTATTTCATTTGGGGGAAATGGTAGGACATCCTCTGATGCCTTAGAAACAAAGAAGGGGCAGTTTCAATGCCCTGAGCTTTACGTGTCCCTGGATTTATTGGTGAATGAGAAAAAGTACTGCTCTTGATGCAGAGGTCGCTAGACACCTGATCTGTCAATAAATGCTGGAACGATGGGCACTTGCTGAAGTGTTGCCAAGTGGAGGTTGGCAATTCATTCTTTCTGTTCCTATATGATTTATTGTCTCTCACCTGGCTTGGCTGGGGACTTATTCATACCACTATAGAAAGTGGCAGTGCCACCACCAGTCTCAGC
Source organism: Myotis daubentonii (assembly GCF_963259705.1). Taxonomy (NCBI): domain Eukaryota; kingdom Metazoa; phylum Chordata; class Mammalia; order Chiroptera; family Vespertilionidae; genus Myotis; species Myotis daubentonii. Next base: position 103,487,182 of record NC_081843.1, on the reverse strand, counting down.
ACACTATTATCTCTATCATCCTCATTACCAATACCCCATCTATCACCATTTCCTCCATCACTACCACCATCATCACCATCACTGCACACCACCATCATCATCACTACTAGTATCACCATCACCACTTCCTCCATCACCACCACCATCACTGCACACCACCACCATCATAACTATCAATACACACCACCATTACCATCACCACCACCATTACCACCATCACCACCACCATCACTGCTATCATCACTGCACACCACCATCACCATCACCATTATAATCACTACCACTACCACCATCACCACCACCATCACTGCACACTACCATTACCACCATTGCCATCAACATCATCACCACTACCATCAACAACTGTCTTTTACATAGTAGTTGTTGGCTTAAAGGGAACCTTCCAGTATAAACACACTATTCAATGTAGATCTCAGTGTTCTTCTAGGCTTGCTACATGACTGACAGTGTAGTATTGATTTGTGTTTTTAATAAATTAGAGCAACACTGTTTAAGCCTCTATATGAGTTTGAAAATTTATACATATCTCAATCCTGGAGTTGTCAAGATCCCTGCCATTTTCTAGGAAGACTAAAGATCAGAAGCACATTAGATTTTATTTTATTTCATTATGTGTGCATGGCATGATCGTGTGCCATTGGAATTATTTCAACACAAACATCCACATTTAAAAGCCTTTGAATGATTACACTGGGCGAGAAAGTTAAAGAGAAAAGTTACACTTAAATAACAATGCAGTCAATTTCACAATTTTTCTTGTAATTATAATCTCAATTTATCATCCCAGACTGCCAGTGAGGTGGCTAATCACAAAATGAACGGGTCAGGTGGATCTGGTGTCACTATTACTCTGGAGTAATCAGGACAAATTAGATTCTTTGCTGAATGTGTTGACTCTAGGGGCTCGGCATCTAAATTCGCAACTTCCTTTGTTTATGCTCATCTATAACCAGGGTGACATTGATGGGGGGAAAGCCAGTGATACAGTACGTCCTTTGTAATGAGCTCAGTCCTCTCATTCGGGAGATGTTTCAAGAGTGAGGGTAGACATTCCCTTATAGGGTCTGTGTGCTGACCTAGGAGTGGGGAACATGGGCAACTGTTTCCTATGCTTTTCTCTATGCAGTCGTGCAGAATTACCACGGAAACACTGCCTCGGGGGTAAATACATTTACCATCAGAAAAATTTTCTTAGATATGCTGGTCTGGAAGAAATCTTCATAAATCATCCAATTTGTCTGTTCTGCTTCTCTGCAGGCCAGACCTAAATAATATTAGAGAAATGCACCCTATGCTTTTAAGATTTTTCTGATAAGAGAGTCTCACTGTGTGTTTAGGACTGAACTCTTCACACCCCAGTTTAATGACTGGCCCAGTCTGGCCCTGTTCCTCATGGCCGATTTTCAGGAGGGACCCATCTCTATATCCATGTGGCAAAGAAGGGTGGGACTCCTTAGTTAGAGATTCTGACGACTCTGCAGCTCTGTTTCTAAGACATAACCCTCTCTACATCAGTGCCTCCAAGTCCTTGGAGGAGGGGCAAATGGGGGCAGAGGGTAGGGGTGCGGAGAGCCTGGATGGGATGATGAATGTGAAAGGCACACCCTGCCCCAAGGAGAGTTGTACAGAATAATAGGAGAGTTACGTCAAATCTGATTGTTAAACAGGTTGTGCAGGGCACCCTGGAGGGCTGGTGAAGGGCACCAAGTTTGGCCTCCACAGAGTCCTAGCTGATGAGAAAGGAAAGACAATGGGTATGATTGGAGTAGTGAAAGATGAGGAGCATAAAAGATCAATTCGTCCTTAGGGAAATTGTGGTCATTGTTCGAATGAATCTCTTTGGGAGTTTGGTTTCAAGGTAAGAGGAGAAAATGTCTTAACAGAAGTTCTGTGGGTTTTCCTTAAATCCTCTTCCTTTTCAGCCATCCCAGTCCTTTCCTCTCCTCCTTCTTCCTCTCCCTCTTCTCCTCTTCTTTTCTTATTCTCTTTTTCCTCCCTCCATTCCCAATGGCAAAACTTGATATGCCAACTAAGGAGAAACCTATGATGATTTCTCTTTCTAATGCAAGAGAAGTGAGCTGGGCAAGTGAGATGGAAAGGGCAGGCAAAGAAGGACTGAGGAAAATGTGTGTAGAGGACATTTTCTCTTAGCTCTTTTCAGGAGTACGATGCTAAGTTTTTACACTTCTGGCTTAATCTCCTCATCCCTAGTTCCTGGGGGTCTTCACTGTCAAACTCTCCAGTGACCTGCTAACTGCTGAGTCCTGCTGAGCTGCCAAGCGTGGCTTGAAGCCTGACGCCCCAGTCCGCTGCTCCACCCCAGATCGAATCACCAGCTCCAAGGGGGAAACGCACAAAGCTGAGCTCACCTGTCATGGTGTCTTTCCTGGAAGTGTGTTCTCCTTTAGTCCCGTGGTAAGTGGCATTGCTGCCAGTGGACTCATAGTCTGTTTTCCTTTCTTTGAGGCTGATCATTTCCCGAGGTGAAGCTGGGGCACTTGCTACATAAAGAAATCAAAAGGATGACTTTCTGAGTCTCATTCCATAGCACAGACAGCGTTTCACACAAACAGTTAAGGTCAAAACACACCTGGCTCAACATATGTCAATATGTTGTGCGTGGACGTGTCGATTTTCTTGTTCTTTGTCTCTTGTCTTTACCCATTACCTTACCCTGTGTCACCTGGTGCTTTATAGTTGAGGGGACACATGGCTTGAAGGCAAGAAATTAAGAACTATATACTGGGGCCATCTTTCTTAGAGAGACATCCTGGTGGGGACATGACCTGCCCAAGGTATATGGGACAGTTTTAAGAATGAGATGAATTTTAGTTTATTTCTCTTTCCTTTTCGTTCCCTCCCTCCTTTCCTTCCTCTCTTCTACTTTCCTCCCTTTTTAAAAATTAGACGTGTTTCAGAGGAGCTATTACTAGTATTGAAGAATCTCTGATGAAAATAAACACAGTTTTACTTAACTACCAAGTCATCCAGCAACTCCCTAAAGGAAGGCAAAGGAAGCAGCTCTCTACACAGGATGATCTGTGGGGCAAACATAACCCGACCCACAAAGAGCAGCCTGCTGGGGTGGGCTGAGGCAGGGTGTGAGGACAGCTCCCTCTTCCTGATGCGGTGTCCTGCTGCAGCTCTTTGGATGAATGCCCCCAACAATCCTGCACCCACACCTTACACCTTGGACTCTCGCTGCCTATTGGACCCCAGGGAGTGAGCCCCGTCTTCCTCTGTGTCTCCATTTCTTTTTCCTTTTTTTAAAAAAAATATATTTTATTGATTTTTTACAGAGAGGAAGGGAGAGGGATAGAGAGTTAGAAACATCGATGAGAGAGAAACATCGATCAGCTGCCTCCTGCACACCCCGCACGGGGGATGTGCCCGCAATCAAGGTACATGTCCTTGACTGGAATTGAACCTGGGACCTTTCAGTCTGCAGGCCGACGCTCTATCCACTGAGCCAAACTGGTTAGGGCTGTGTTTCCATTTCTATAACGATGGGTTGTAACTAGAAGAGTCCCCATGATTCTTTAACAAACTGGTCCCAGAACACAGAAAAGGCCGAACTTGGAGGTCAAGAAGCAAACAAAAAGAAGTTTAGTTTTCTTAAAAGATGGGATGACCTGGGTGGAACTAAACAGCCCTGTCCATGCAGAGACACGATGGAGGATGTAGAGTAATACCTGTGCGTGCTGGCAATGAGGCAGCTGGCGTGCAGCCCACCTGTGGTTGTCCTCATATTGGTCTCCATGCTCCATAAGACGCTACTCATATCCGGCGCTTAGTCAATTGCATCTGCTCAGTGTGAGCTCAGCAAAGTACTGTTCTGCCTCAAAGCCTCGCCCAGCCTCCTGCGCTCTGGGCAGTGCTTCAGAAACGTGCCTAACCTTGAGACTCACCTGAGCACCTAGGGATGCCAGGACCCAGCCCTGGACCTTCTGCGTTGGAGTTTTCAGGAGATGGTTCGAGGAATCCATATTTAACAAGCAGACTTGGTGATTATTAAGGCTTGGGGAAGCCTGGGAACTTTGATTTTTTGGATAAAATCCTCTTTCCTTGGCTAGTGCCCAAGCTTCTCCCCAATCAGGCCCCAGTTTACCCTGTAGCTTATCCTTCACACCCTTTGCAGGATCCCTCAGCTCCAGCCCACTGGGTAAGCTTGGTCCCTGAACATACCCCTCTTTTCACTGTCTGAACCTTTGCTTCATTTCCTCAAATTTAGTGTCTTCTATGTGAAAACCCCTGTGCCAGATGCTGGGAGACAGAAAGATGAACGCGTCACACCTTCTGAACCAGAGGAGCTCAGTCAGGTGAGGAAATGGACGTGCAAATAAAGCAGAATGAGAGGCCGGGTGCTCTGTGGGCGTCACAGCCAAACGCTAGGAAGGTAAACAAAGGGGCCTTTCCATCGTTTCCTGTCTCCCACTTCCCAAACCTATCAAATAAAATCGAGGCTTGAGAGAGGCTGCCAGACCTGGCTGCCCATTAGAATGAATTACTTGGAATACTTTAAAAAAATACAGTTGCTTGAGTCCCACACAAAACCAGTTGGACCAGAACCTCTGGGTGTAAATCCAATGGGAAGACACCTTCCCTCCAGGGAGAGACCCTTTCCTGCCCTTGCCCCTTTGCTTCTAGGCCTTTCTACATCAAAGGGAGCCTTTTGTTAGTCAGTGGCAGGCAATCACAAAGAGACAATGTTTTGGAGCCTCTTGACCAAAGCTTCTAAAATTAGAATCTAATATTGCACAGATGGTGGGCCTTATTAAACTATGTCAAGTGTGTAATTATCTCCTGAGACCTCACACACAGTGGTCTCCATAAACCTACCTGATATCTGCAAAGATCATATCATGCAAATGAGTGTTTATGAGGTGTCTCTGATGTGCCTCACGTAGGAAACACCTTAAGCTGAATGACTGGGATGTTGACATCCTGATAGGGTGCTGCTGCTCCTTCCAGCGCCTTCCAAGGTATTATGTCATTTCAGGATCCTAACGCTGAGTAATTAGAGCTTTTACAAAGACACTTTCCTCATGCTTGCCAGACTCACTGCTCTTTATCTTTCTAAGAATGCAGAACAGGCCTTTTCCGTGCTTCTGAGACAGGCGGGAATTTCTCCTGTCACACGGGGTGGGGTCCTGACTCGTCTAGTGTGGGACTAAACGTTACAAGCAGTAAGACCACACTAAGAAATATAAGCGTTTACGGGGCCAGGAGAGGGTCATTTATTTCAGGCACACATTTCCCATTCGTTTCTGATTTCCCTCGTCATCCTGACAGTTCTGTGCGGTGCAGGTTTATGACAGGCGTTCTCAAGGACAGAGGGGGCTCTGCGGTGTGTGCTCTCTGTCATGCCCGCTGAGCTGCAGTCTCAGGAAATATTATTTCCTCAGCAGTGAGAGGGCAGCGAGGAGCAGGAGACACTTTCTTAAATAGAAGCCTATGCAAGTGTGTGTGTGTGTGTGTGTGTGTGTGTGTGTGTATGTGTGCATGAACATGTGTGAGCATGTATATGTACTTATAATTCTTTATCCATCCTTCTCACAACAAAAACCAAAATGCAGAAATCAAAACAAAAGTTTTAAAAACTTATACTTTGAGTAAAACCACAATAAAATCTATGCCATGTATATACTAAACATTGTGCTCATATTTTGCCTTTAATTTCTTTCTCTCATCTTTGGCATTATATGACATGATTGAAAAAGGGTGTAAAAGTAAAGTAATGAGCAGGTGACAAAATTAGCAAAACATAAATGACTTAAAAGTTATGGTTGGTAGTAATAAGAATTTATCAATGATTCACTCATTGGCTGAAAGGTAATAAAAAGCTAATCAGATATGGAATAGTAATGAAATCCTCAATGATGTGGTTCAGATATATGTCATTCTGAATGAACAACTAGCATGTCCTCTCTGCCCCTACTCTGTATCCCAATTACAATTAATAAAATGCAACTCAAACTATTTTAAGTTGGGAAAACATCCCTGGAAAATGCTGATTTGCAAACACCTGGCAGTTTTCTTTATCTTTGCTCCTCACTGAATGTAGGCCTGTGACATGCATTTCATGACACGCCGCCTGTCAGAGATTTTTAGAAATCTGTTAGAGATTAGTTCTGAGTCTGAGTAACCCAAAGTTGCCACTGCAATACAAAGATAGCAGTCATTTGATATTTCCAGCAAACGTCCCTGTGGGGGTCAGCTAAGGGGCTGGGAAGGAGGGGACTCAGGCCGGGCTGGTTGATGGGCGTCTCTTACCTGAGCGATTGTTGGGAGACACACGCACAGGGGAGATGGAGGGCGTGCGGGAGGAAGAGTAGGGCCTTTGCCGATCCCTCTCGATGGTTGAAGATGAGGCTACAAAGTGATACTGTGACCATCCGTCCTGCGAAGACAGCACGCTCTTATTAATGGGGAAGGCACAGTGATTCTTCCCTTCCTGACATTCCCACGTTCCAAGCGTCTGAATTGGCAAACCATTTCTGTGATCATCAAGGTGAAAACAGACGAATGTGAATTGAGACCCACCTCCTGTTCCCTCCAGACAGGCTGACAGGGCAGGGCCTGCTTTCAGGGCTTGCTTTCCTTCCCAAATGCGGGATAAACGGTCTCTTGGCAAACCTGCTCTGGCCAGCTTCCATGTAAATGGAAATATCCTGCTCAGAATGTGAAACGGCCCTGAAGCTGTCTGTTCTTTGCCTACCTGGTTCCAACTCTCTCTGGCCCTCTTTTCAACCACCTTCTAAAAGTGTTTACCCTTGTTCACAGGGGACAGGTGCCAAGCAGCATCCCCCCCCGGCTTACCTCCCTTACATTGCTTTGAACTTCCTTCTCTGCCACAAATGCCCGATCCCCACCTGCTCAAGGCCTTCAGCATATATTCACACGGCGTGTTCTCGCCTTCCACTGAGTATTCAGGCCTAGACTCATATGTTCTCTGCTTTGCCACAGAAATTGTATTTTTCAATTTAGAGCATATGCAGAATGCATCCTACCACATTAATTCTCCATGAAGCTTTCAAATATCTAGTTAATACATGAAAAGCATATATATAATTTTTCATGATAAAAACCATATAAATACGTTATGGAGGGTTTTATGAATTTAGAAAGCATAAAGAAGAAAAAAATAAAAATAGCCAACAATTCCTCCGACCTTCCCTGAGATGTCCTGAAAGGATGTTATGTAGTTCCTCCAGACTTTCTCTTTTTTAAGTCAGGTCTACTTCTATCAGAGTAATCTGTCACATAGCACTGGCTGTATAACAAAGAAAAGCAGACACCCACCCAACCCCCAGTTCCTGCTTCACAGAGGCAATCATTACTTTCAGTCTTTTAGTTTTTTTTTTTTTTTTTCTGAAAATATTTAGATGTTTAATGGGCTATATAAGTAGTAGCTCAGGAAATTGCTTTAGTCAAAAGTTTGGCTTCTTTGGTTATGGATAAGTAATAATATTGCATATGTCATTAAAAGTGAGCCAGCAATGTACTTTATGAAACAAAAATCAGCTAATATTTGATATGTCCTAAGACCAAAGGGGACAACTGGATATAAGTATGGCACAACCCTAGGCTTGGTTTTATTGGCAATATCAATGGATTACTCAGCACTGCTGTCCCTTGTGGGTTTTTGGAGATAGGTTTTGCTCAGCAGTTCAGATTTCATAATGCTTAGATTACTATGGGACCATGTAAGTACTTACATCTCTGGAAATGACTAGACTGTGGATGTAATAATAAAACTATATGAAGGAAGGGACTCTTAGGAGGATACAACCCCAAAGCTTTCCAATACTTCAAAAGACCCAATTCTGAGAACGCTAATGCATGACAGAAATGTGATCTTGCTGGTTACTTGTCCATGGGTGATGGGACTGGCAGAGCCCAGAGGTTGATGAGTGTGTCAGAGGCACCAAGACTGCCATCCTGAGTCAGACCCCTCTGCACATGGCCAGCAATGGTATGTGTGTGGCACAGAAGCTCTGAATGGAGTTGGGAGAGGAAGAGCTTAGAGAACAGGGCAGAGCAGTTAACCCAGTGGTTGGCAAACTCATTAGTCAACAGAGCCAAAAAGCAACAGTACAATGATTGAAATTTCTTTTGAGAGCCAAATTTTTTAAACTTAAACTGTATAGGTAGGTACATTGTTATTAACCTAATTAGGGTACGCCTAATGCTTAGGAAGAGCCACACTCAAGGGGCCAAACAGCTGCATGTGGCTTGCGATCCGCAGTTTGCGGACCACGGGGTTAACCCAACCAAGGCTCTTGATTAGTTTTGGAGTCACAGCTTGGGAGCTCCTGGAGGTGCAAGAAGAGGAGCTCTGGTTACTTGTCCATCTTCCTCTCACTCACAGATGCAGTGAAAGGTGCGATGCAATGACGGAAACAAAGAACTCTAACATCACTACAGTCAACAAGGCCTAGAAGGGACCTCACAGTTTTCGTTGTGATGGTGGAATATACGTCCAAATGTCATGGAAAACAGTAACACCGGATGCTGAAGACCTGGGCACAGATCAATCAACACCCGTTTTAGTTATACCGAATAATCAATGACCTTGAGGATATGTGTCCTGCCCTTCCACATTTTTTTTTTTTACTGCATGAAATGTTTCATCATTCAGTTGAAAAAAAAAAATGTCTTGCTTTCTAAAGAAGGAAGAGTTATTGCTAAACTAACACTCCTTTTAACCAAATAGCAATGTAATATTTGTTACCTAGACAGCTTGCAATCTATTTGTTACTCATTTACTTCCCACTGTCATTCAGAAAGCTTAAAAGTGGTCTACGTAAACACATACAACTGGGCATGTAGCTTTAAAATCCTTATTTATCTCTTTAATTACTACCTTTTCTTCTTAAAGTTTTAACTCACTGTAGACCTCAGAGGCTTTTTCCTGAATTCTATTTTATTGGGTGCTTAACCATAGTTCCCTTTGCATCAACCCTTTGGCTTCTAGGGGTTAAATAAAATAGCCCAGGGAAGAAAAATAGATGAAGAATAGCCACAGTGACTGGGGAAGGGCCGTTAATCCTTACTATTGATGATAAGAAACTCTTTTAGTGTCTCTTGGTCACCTCCAGCAGAACGACCCAGAAGTTGTGCCCTTCAGCTCCAGACCCAGCCAAACTGTCAAATTGTGATATGATATCGGCGCCTCAAATTGGTTTTTATTTTTAATGCATTAAACTTAAAACTGGAGGTTGTTAAATTCCAAGTGTATAGAGATAGAAATCCAAAAGAGAAGAAGAGTTCAAAGTCATTGAACTTGAAATTGCCACGAGGAATAATCTGATTTTCTTTATCTTTCCCTTTTCTTGTCCTTCCACCAGTTTCAGCTTCTCTGCTAAAATTCCTGATGTGTTTCTTGATGACACTGTATTAGTCTCCAAAGCTACTGCCATCCATATTGTGCTTTCAATGGTCCAGAATGCAAGAGCTTAAAGGTAATGTTCTTCACAGCCTCACAACCATCGGTCTTCATGGTATGTCTACGTGGCGGTCCCTCTAATTTCTATAGTCTTCCCCTTAAGCATTTTGAGATCCCTGAATTTATAACAATCTCCATTTTTATATATTTTTTATCATCCTGTAATAAGGGCTTTCTGACTGGTCTATGTGAGGTTAGGATAACCTGTGGTGGCCCCATAGCTGCTTATTATGGAAACTGTGTAGGATCTTCAATGAAGATCAGCACACACATTAGCTAGGTTTGTGTGCAAGGATGAACTAGTGCTGTCTGTCAAGTCAAGGCTCAAAACTGTTCGCTTGGGTCTCTCTGTCGATAGAGGTAAAACTAGAAAGCTGTCAGGAGTCAGCGCTTCTCTCCAGTTTACACTAGTATCATAATTACTGGTAAGCTCGGTGTCAGTTGCTTTTCCATAAATAAAGGTCAAAATGACTCAAATCAGCTTGGGGAGTTTTAAAAATAGTAATGCCTGGGCCACCGGCCCTGAGATCCTATTTACATTGTTCTGAGCTGGGCCTGGTCACCAGGATTTTTCAAAGCCCCCAGGTGATGCTAATGAACACACGGTGAGAACCACTGGCTTGGAGTTTCTGTGCAGAGGTGGCAGTGACTAGTAGGGATACCGAATGCATTCTTACAGTGCTAAATCCTAGGAGGTCACGGACTTCATTTGGGGATGTCGGGTAACGCATTCTCCAGGTTGACTTACACAGGAATAAAAATAGGTCCCAACCTCAGGGCGGAGAGGTGCCACACACACACTGAGCCCCAATCACACCTGATGACCTGCTGTCCACTGGCTGTGTGATTCCATTTCACACGTCTACATCTCACATCGGTCAGCCCCACGGCCTGACACAGCACCTTCCCTTTTCATGCCTGTCCAGTCTAACTTCTGCTGCCCAGTTCTGTGCTAGGAGAACAGGAGGCAGGCAATACAGGTTTAGTAAACCACTATCGCTAAATGAAGTATGCCCCTGAGCTTCGGAGGAGCTCTATGAGCAAGGCTACTTAGCATCATTTTCTTCTCCTGCTGTGAACGAAGTGCTGTGGCATCACAGTACAGAAAGCCTTGCTGAATTCTGGAGCCCTGGTCCCTAGCAGAGGTGCCTAATATATGCCAGTAGCATCCAGTGATTTCAGATGACTGCATTAATTATTGTGAAATGAAATGCTGACCAATGTCATGGGCTTTACTGCTAGCCTCTAAGTTCTTATACTTTATTGTTCTATAACAAATGAAGGTCATCAAAGCTTTGTGATTTTTTTAAAAAAAGTTAGCCTAGAGCTAACTTCATCAGTATTATCTTCTGCTGTTGGTATGTGCCTTTTATGATATACTTGCAGCTACGCTGAAGGAAGTGTAAGTTTAGGTAAAATGGTACAAAAGACAAAAAAAGGCCAATAGCTGCCTGCTCCATTTAAAATAATTTCTCAGCCGCTCGTGTTTCCATGGGAGGTATATAAAGCTGCCTCCCCTTTAACCTATCTTGTAAATAATTCTGAAGCATCATTATGCCTGGGCACAGCTGGTCCTGGCTTGCTGCTGAGTCCTTCCACAGCTCGCAGAGCACAGCTTTGCCTGCCACCCCAGCCCCATCTCTACTGCTCCCTGCATCCGGCAGTTCAGATGTTCATGCACCTGTCCATGGAGGATACACTAAGTTCTCCCCAAACACAAACCTTAGGAGAGCCAGGAGAAAGGAGAAGGGTGAGTGCATTGATTTCTCATTGGATATGCTCCAATGTTTTTCAGGGCTGGGCACTGGAGCACATACCTACTTCTGGAATGTGCCCACAAGATGGAAGGGGCTGGTTTCTGAAAGGGTCACCTGTGGGAAGGTTGCTGGGCAGGGAACAGTGGTGTTGGGAGTAGGGCAGTGCATGCCAGCAGGTGAGCAGAGCATCTGGTGTGATGGAAGAAAAGTGACCCCTGTGGGGGTATTCATAGACTTTCTCCTCCCCTGACTGCCCAGAGCATCCTATCACCACCTGCTGAGCACTGGGGCACACCCCTACCCCCACCAATGCGGAATCAGGGCAGGATGAGGGACAGTGCCAGCTGGGGGAGGAAGGAGAGGATTAGGGAGAGAGAAGGTAACCAGGAAGAGAAATCTCAAGGGCTGATTGGAGGATCTGGTGATGAGGGAGAAAGAATAGGGTTAAATACAAAATCCTCATTACTGTGCCTCAGGAGATGAGAGGAACAGGAATTGGAATTTCACATCATTTCTGTTGTGACCCCTGACCTCTGGAAGAAAGCCCATTTTAGAGAACCGCCAGCCATTGGGTGGAGGGGGCGGCGTGAGTGAATACCCACAGCTCTGACGGTAAGTCACATGGCGATGCTCCCTTTTTACAGGTGGTTCCAGAACATGTTTTCTAAGACGCACTTAGAATGTAGGTTTAACAAATCTTTTCTAATGACAAGTGGCAATTCTGACTCAGACAAAAGCTTTACTAAAGAATTAACCCTGAAAATGGAGACTAGTTTATTTCCATGGGCATATCAGTTAGAACTCAACATATATTCTAATACATAGTTAGTAGTATATAGTCAATGGTGTTTTTTTCCTCCCTTTTAAAAACAGCTCTGAACCTGTTAAGATTTATTTGGTCTCTAAACAAAGATTTCTCAGTAGGCACACAGGGACTATTTGGTTCTGAAGTAACAAATACAAGTTTTTGCTTTAGCTGTCCTTGAAAGCTCACAGCCCATAAAGCTTGTCAATTCTAATTTGCTGTGAGTGACTTGAGATATAAGGCAAGTGTGGTGAAAGTCCTTTGGGCTTTTAGCAACCTAAGTTCATCTACTCATTCAACTCAGAACACTTATAGCTTGTTATTTGCATTCACTACCAGGACTTCCTTACCAGGAACCTACTTTTCAATTTGAAGTCAAGACATGAATTGTTGCCATCCACTAAAAATGGTGCCCAGTTAAGATATTACTGCTCATTTATGAAAAATTTGATAGCTCAAAATTGTGCCAGTTTTCCAGTCATTTTTAAGTGGAATAAACACATTAATGTAATGACATGAAGCAGAGAAAGAAAAGATTGCAAGGTAGTGGTAGTTTTACATACATCCTCCTTATTTCAGTAAAAGGTATTTTACTGGGGATGTAAAAGTAGCTCAGTAATAAATAAGACAAGGTCAGTGACCAAAAGTATGCATGCAGGGTGATTTGATCATAAATTCCTATGTGGGCATTTCATGGTAGGTAGTGATGTTCAGGCCTATAACTTTCCTAGTAAAAGGTCTATTTTGCCTTAAGCAAGCCTAGATACATTGTTCTTGTATATCTAGGTTAACATACCTTTGAAATGCCAGAATAGTTCTCTTTTTCAGACCCCTTCAGAGGCATAACCACCCTCAAGAGAGCACATGGGCTTGTTGCCCTTATACTATTCCTATTTATTGTGAATGCTAAATGTTAACTGCCTTGTAATCCAATCAGAGATTTCCCCACTTGCTTTCTCTGTCTCTTTAATCGACAACCAGTGGATTTCATATCATCTTCCTACATTCCTCTGATTCCCAAGGTATAAAAGAACTGCGAGATTGCCATTCTCAGGAGCATTTTCTTAGTCCGTTGAGATCCTGCTTCTGGGCATGTCCTGAGTTTGGCTCAAATGAACTCTTATACAATTTTCTATAGGTTTGGATGCTCTTACATCAATAATATAGAGACAACGGACATAGAATATTCATAGTCTGTGTGGTTGAAGACCAAGCCAGATTTTGCATGTCAATGAACCCTCAGCTCCTCTTTGCTGTTATAAAACAAGCTTCCATCTATTTTTAAGGCAAACTGTTTTTAAAGAGTCATTAAAACTAATTCCATCAACAATTCCAAAAGCTATTAGAGTTAAATATTTAAACTACATTGTAAGTGCCAAAAGGGAGTATTGGCAGTTTGATGCAGAAATAAATGCCACCTGACATACCAGTTGCTTCATTAGTTTGTTTCAGCTTTGGTGCTCCTAATAAAATTTAATTAAATTAGTTTGGATACTTAAAGTTACAGTATATCCTATATAAGAAAAGCCTAATATGCAAATTCTCCCCTGGGGTGGTCTTTTGACTGGGAGTTCAACTGCTTGCTATGATGTGCGCTGACCACCAGGGGGCAACGCGGCGCTGGCAGCTGGTGGCAGTGGAAGTGCTGCCAGCCCTAATGGGCCATGGGGAGAGCAGCAGGATGGTGGAGCAGGTGAGTGGGTGGTGCCAGGTCAAGGTGGGTGTGAGGGGGGGCCTGATCACCCGGCTGATCACCCTGCAGATGGAGACCAGCAGCTGCAGCAGGGGGCAGGGCCGCCGCCTGGCTCCCAGGCACTGAGGGAGCTAGGTGGGGGACCTGGCCCCAGTTGATTGCCCTGCAGGTGCAGGCGGGATGGTGGAGCAGGTGAGGGGGTGGTGCCAGGCCAAGGCAGGGTGCCAGTCGGGATTGTGGGGCTGTGAGGCTTGGGGCGCAAGCTGGGGCCCAATCTCCGCAGGCCACCCCAAGGGACGGCCCCTCCCCCCGTGCATGAATTCATGCACCAGGCCTCTAGTATAAGGATAAGAATCTATCTCCAGCAGTACCATATTTTAAAAGCAAATACTGAGTAAATCCACTTTAGAAGTTTAATTTACTGCATTGGCCTAATTCTAAACAACCAATATCAACAAGAAGATCTGACAAGTTGGAAAGAAATTTTATATAATTTGGTTGAAGAAAATGTACCATTGTTAACTGCAAAGTAGTTAATTGGTACCAATGCAATGCAGAAAACCTGCTCCAAAAACTGAAATAAGACCAGATTAGTCCTCCTGTTTTCTGGGCCCCACCTTTGAGATCTTTAAACAGAGGTCTGACATAATGGTTTTTATCAATGGCCTTTGTGTTCCAAGTGGGGCTGCAAAGTGAAATTCAGGGTGAAGCTAAGCGAAGTTCAGTCTTCAGGTTTGTTGATCCAAATGGCTGGCTTTTAGGCTAAAAATTATTTCAATATTAGAAAAGCCAGGTATTTTACATATATACTCAACAGCAGCCAATAAGTTCAAAGCTCACCCTGGATCCTAACCTCAAGGTCTCCACATCCCACCCTATTTTTACATGCTTCAGATCATGGGAATGGAAGCAGAGTCAATGAAGCTAAAATGCTGGTGTGGCTACACTGATGCAGTTATTTAGTAAGCATTAATAAGTAGCTCACACTGTACTAGACACAGAGGCAAGAACAGGGAAAGAGGTAGGCACGGTTCCTGAGCAGGAGATGGACATTTAAAAATGACCCCCTCACATCACGTCTGGTAGTAAGAGCCATGGAGGAAAAGTACAGGCTACTCTGAGATGGTTACTGGCCTTGGAGAGTTGGCGGGAGTCAGGGAGGTTTCCTTGAGGAAGTGACAGTTATACTGTGCTGGGAGCAGCCAGGCCTGGTGGGAGGAGAGGGAAGGCAAGGAAGGGCAAGGAGGGTTGAGGAGGCCAGTGCTGCCGAGACAAAGTGATAGACGGGGAGGCCACAGGGAGGTGAGCTTGGAGAGATGGGTAGGACTTTATCATAAGAGAACTGGAAGCTGCTGAAGAGTTTTAATCAGGGGACTGACAAGGTTAGATTTTGATTTATAAAAATGTATTCTGAGTGCTAGATTGAAGGTGGTAAGTCCCAACTGATATGTTTTATTTCATATTTTGATGCTACATATTTTACTAGTGAGCAGAACATGGCTAGCTCTCCATGGAGTGTGTGGGCACTGTGAGGTCCCCAGGCTTCACATGGGGACTGCTGACAGCCTGGCACGGGCACTGTGCTGTGACAGGGCAAGGAGCAACAGCAGGCAGCACCGAGCTGTGTCCATAGCCTAGGCCGTCCTCACTTCTTCCCCGAGGTGCTGTCATGTTCTTGATGTTGCTGGAGCTACAAAAAGAGTCTGGAAATTTATAGTCCATCTTTTCCCACTGAGGTGGCCTTTCTGCATGAGACTAAGGGGTCAGGGACTCGGGGCACTTTTCAAAATTGAAGCCAACTGGTAATTACTGCAGAAGCATCTTCAATTCGTGGAAGTACTGTGGGCTCTCAAGAAAGCGAGTCTTGTGAAAAACGGGCAGAGGTTTCAGAAGGAGACCTGGTGTTGGTGCGCACACAGCAGGAATGTCATGGGCACAAGCATCTCGGTAGCCTTTTGTTCATTTGTCCACTTTGTAGTGGAAACTCTGCATTTCAGTTTGGCCCATTTCTCAGTCTCCCTTGCAGGGGTATTTGGCCACATCACTAAGATCTGGAAGTATTTCCAAAGGCATGCTCCTAAAATGAAAAAAGCACGTCCTCCGTGCCCCTGTCCCTGTCCCTTCCAAATGCTTGGAATGTGGATGGACTGAGGGTCAGTGAGGAGATGCAGATGGGGGCGACACTCCAGAGCACTGAGTGAGACAGAGCCGAGATCATGGTTGGAGGTGTGATATCAGACTGGGACCACTGCCTGAAGAAGTCATTGTCCTACTCCCCAGAACCTGTGAAAATGTTACTTCATGGCAAAAGGACTCTGCAGGTGTGATTTAAGCTAGAGATGTTGAGATGGGGAAATAATTGAGAAGTTCTGAGTGGGTCCAATGTAATCACAAGGGTTCTTAGAGGAGAGATGAAGGAGGGTCTCGAGAAGGTGATGTGGAAGCAGAGAAAGATATTCAAAGATGCTGGGCTGCTGGCTCAGACTGTGGAGGGAGAGTGGCAGCTTCTAGAAGCTGCAAAAGGCAAGGGAAGGGATTCTCTGGGACCTTCAGAGGGAGCCCGTCCACACCAGCACGCTTTAGGGAAGAGTGTTGAAACCCATTGGACTTTTGATTTGTAGAACCGTAAGATCATGAATTTGTGTTTTTTTAAGCCACTGAGTTTATCGTAATGTATTCACGCAGCAACAGAAAACTAACACAGAGAACAACACATTTCTAACTTCTTAAAAGCCATGCTGACTAGATACAACTGATTAGAACTGTGGACAACTTGCTTTAATGAAATACCTGTGATAAGGCACTGCAACAGGTTGCTCATGTGACTTTCCTCTATTGTCTCCATTTCGGCTAAGGAATAAGGCAGGAATAACAGATGCCCCATTGGTCGCTCCACATTCTCTAAGGAAAGTACCGGATCATC
This sequence comes from Myotis daubentonii, assembly GCF_963259705.1. Taxonomy (NCBI): domain Eukaryota; kingdom Metazoa; phylum Chordata; class Mammalia; order Chiroptera; family Vespertilionidae; genus Myotis; species Myotis daubentonii. The sequence goes on along the minus strand of NC_081843.1, from coordinate 103,470,535 downwards.
CCTCCATAGTTGTGAAGGTGGAGGATAAAAGAGAATTCTCCAGTATTAGCACGTGACCCAGCTCCAGTGTCTATAGATTAGGCTGACACTTGTCCAGAGGGTGGAAGGGCTGGTGGTGAGAGCGTCCTTGGAGGTGGGGGCTAGGCATTCCCGCCTCCCGCTCCAGGGCTCAGGACGTGAACCACTTACTCAGCTCAACCGCGGGTTCTCTAGAGTTTGGGGTTTGCAGGGACTGTATCTTGAGCGACATTAGCAGGTTGATTCATAGACTCGGTGCCGGGGATATACTGACCCTGGAGCTCAGGAAGCTTAAGTTTTACATCCCCTCTGAGGCCTGTGCCAAGTTTTATATTCCTAAAGTATACTCTTCTTAAACAGGACTTTCAAAATGATCTAAGCTGCAGGGGCACACACTCTGATCCATTTGATCCATGTGCCATGGAGCAGCAGAGCCTGAGGTGATGGAGAGCTCAGAGGAGTTACCGGAGGAGGCCAGGTCCTGCCAGCAGTCCTCAATTAGGGGCTGTAACAATGAGCAAGCACACCACTGTCCCACAAGAAAAGGAGCCAGAACGTGGGCATCACCCACAGACATATGGACCTACGCCAGGCTGCACAGCACTGGCCAGGCTCTCCTCTCCTCCCACTTCCTTGCTAGAGCCTGGTGGGTGAGGGGCACTGAGACATGGGAGGGAACAGCTTGTGAGAGGGGGAAGAGATGGAGATGGAAAGAGAAGAAATGGACCAGGCTTTTCCTGCCAAGTGGATTAGACTCTCATAGACGTAACATCATCCGTCTACTGAGAAAGGAGGGCTAAGATGGAGTGAAGGAACAAGAATGGTGATGAACTGGCATTAAACTGAGGGAGCTTTCTAGTTTCTGATCCCACCCCTTCCCCCTGCTTTCGTCTCTGGGGTATTTTTGAAGGTTTTTATTTAAAATGTGATGTGTAAAGCCTCGTGAAGGAGTGAGGCACAGAGGAAACGTTTAATTTGGGCTCTGCTAGGGACTTGGGGATCCATCCCACCGACAGCTATAACTTAGTCACTTCTTGTTTAGCAGCTGCCATGTGCATCGATTTCCACTTCTGCACAATTGATTTTTGCTTCTGTTCCCATTTGTGCCTGTTTTTGGACAGATATCATATGATGAGTGTCTGAGAATTGTCTCAGAGAGGTCAGGGGACCTCATGAAGAAAGCCCTTACTTGTCAATACAAACATCCACGAACAAACACCTAGGATTGTGGCGGAGACAGTATCATAGCTGAGTTAACCTCCGCCTTTTCCTTTCCCCCCGCAACCTGACATCAAGTGGTTTAGAAAAGGAAGAACCTGAGAAGCTGAAACTTTAAGTCTTGAGGACACTAGACTTGTTTTAGAATCTGGCTAAACGTCCTTCTGTCCCTCCAGTCATTTCTTTGGGAAGAATTTTCTGGCACAGTAATATGGTTAATAAATTCCTGAGAAGTAATTTCCTCGATACAATGACAGTTCTGCATTCAGTAGTTTCATTTATTTCTGTAGAGGGTTTACTGCTTTTCTATCATCATCTTAGATATTGCAAAATAAAAAATCTATTAATTTTCAAAATGGTAACATGTTAATGTAAGTATTAATGTATTTCTGGCCCTTCTTACTGTAAGACTTAAAGATAAAAAATTTAAAATGTTGACTGTGTTGTGCTTTCTTTTCTTCACAGCATTTCAAACTATCTTTCCAGCTCTCACTGGAGTCCTGTGTTGATTACTGACCGTCCAGCAGGTGAGGGTGACGAAGGGCTGGCAAGCATGAGCCCAGACTTCAATTTGCAGGACTCTGGGCTCATCACCGGTCAGTGGCCAGCATCCTGGAAGCAGCGAAGGACAAGGCGAGGGCTGTGTTCACTCTCTCACCCACTATGGCTTGGACACCTGAGGAAGTCTGCAGGCCTCCCTCTCCCATCCATAATTACTTATTGATTTCTTGTTTTGTGAGTGCAGTGGTGGCCAGAGCCAATGCAATGAAGACAGCAGCAGGAAGAAGAGAGCCGTGTGTGAGGCAAATGAGAAGGGCACGACTCCTCCCCATCTTTGCTCATTATTCACTGGTGGAATGGTACGTGCAACCTGAGAGTCTATTTCCCGACAACAAAAGGAAGGACATTTAAAGATTAGTTTTATGTTTTGTTTCTCTCATCCAAATGACAATAGTGAATGCAGTATCTCTACCTAGAGGAACACGACCTAATTCAGTTTCAAGCACAGGTGGTCTGGCATTCTGTAAGACACCAGCTCATTGTTGCAAGATACTGATATTTCACGGAGCGGGTTGGAGGGTGAATGTACTACCGGGACACAACTGAAAAAAACGCTGGCTGTGAATATTGGTGCAGGAGAATGAGTCTGGTTCCTAACCTTGCTGCCTATCAAGAGGAGTTTGGCTCTGACATTTGCTCCGTCTTTGATTTGATCCCTGCATTTATGAACTAAGGCTTTTAATTACTCACGGAGAAGCTGAGTAGATGGTGTTCTCTCTGAAGCCCTTTGAAATACTTAGAGCAAAACAATGAGCCTCAGTCCCATCAGCTAAACACTGGAAAATCCTCTCCTCCTACTTGACAATAGGGACTGGCCTGTCCATTTCCACGGTACCTTCACAGGGTCTGCTTTAAGGGCCTGGGTGTTTGCTAGACAAGCAGCCCAGGGAGAAGCGAGGGAATGGGAGGACAGAGGTGATTTCCCTCAGTTCTCAGGGCCTTCTTTCAGTGCCCAATGCTCAGAGACATTTTCATCATGGTGTCCTAGGCTTCCTGCTCCTCTTCTACTCCATGTGGGGACGTGCCTGTGCCTAAGAGGACAGAGCAGGTTCAGGGGATGTGGAGCTCCGTGATTTCCTATAGATCAATTACCCTGAGAATCGCTATAGATCAACTGCCATGATACCAGGGCATCACACGGAATGGGCTGGGATGGCTCCAGGTTGCTTTTCTAGGAAACCTCAATGGTAGCCTGGAGTTTTCTGGGGCTTTGCTGGGCAGGTGGAAGTCGGGGAATCATGCGGAGCTGGTGTGTTTACTCCAGGAATCTAGAAATGAGTCCCACCCAAGGCTGATGTCATGGGAGCTGAAAGGGAGTCTCCTGCTGGCACCGTGGCCTGGGGGCCAAGCACACAATGGCAGGAATACTCACCGGCACCAGAAACAGTCAGGCATGCTGGTGGTAATCCTTTAATAAGAAGTTATTGGGCCCCAGCTTGAGAGGAAACACGAAGATCTTGTTTGCATTATTAATGACTAAACATTAACACAGGACTATGTAACTATAACTGAAGAAAGATTTTGATCCATAGCCTAAAAACTACGTGTTTAATCTTGGTTGCTTCTGAGTGCAATTGATAAACAAGCTAACATTTTGAGTGACTGCTATGTAAACAGCACTTGGAAGCAAAATAGGCCACATACATTTTAAAACCAAGGCCTGTTACTGAGTTTGTGTTCAGGAAGCTCCACTGAGTTGGTCTGGGACTTAATGCATCATGAAGACCAATGAAACAGTGGTCTGTACTGGCTGGGAATTGGACACACTTCCATTTTCTTAGTCATTAAGCTGAGGGTCACATCAGAAGCTTTACAGACACTGGTGGACAAAAGTGGAATTTAGGACTTTGGGAAGCAGAAGCCAAGCAGTTTAAGTAAACTGAGAATTGCAATTTTTAAACAGTTAAACCATCTACTTTATTTTTACCAAAGATATAGAGATGATTTAGTTCACTTATTTCTTCACTTTATTCTTATTTTCTAGCTTAGAGTAATGCAGCCTCTTTCAAGCAGCATTTGTATATTTTATGACACACATTTATGGTGGCCCTTAATTCAGAGTTCTGTTCGTTAGGAGTTGATATTAATTGGACTCCAGTTGGAGGCAAGTTTCCCTGTAATTTCTCTGACAGAATGACCTTTAATGTAAGTTCCTAATGGAAATCCTCCCACAATTAATATTTGAACCAAGAAAGAAAGTGGTTTTCTATAAAAGTACAAATAAATCTTATCTAGATATTAAATATTATAGCACCTAATGCTGCAATACTTTAAGCAGTAGGCCCAAGCTATTTGTGTGTCTTAAAAGTCATTCTTTAAAAGTTTGAATTAAAAATTTTTTATTCATTCAAATTGATTTACCCTACAATTATTTCAGATTAGTAAGAAATGGCCTTAATTCAGATTTGAGAAAGAGATTAGAGATGTTTCGCAGGGAAGGTGATATAAAAAATTTGAGGGATATGAGGAAGATTTAGATGGGCAAGGAGTGTAGAGGATGGAGCACAGACTTGTGGAAAGGTGGAGGGGAAGGAATGGTGTGTGAGCTGGGAACACAGGAGTTAGGTACATCTGGTGGCCAAGGGCGGGCGGAGAGAAGGCATGAGCTAGGGAGCTAAGCTGTTTGGACTCTGCCCTGAGGGCAATGGGAGCCGCGGAAAGATGTTGCTCCGAGGACTAATTTAATCAGATTTGTTTTTTAGAAAGTTCACCCTTACCACCCTCTGGAGGAGAATGGACTGGACAGAAGGAATCATGAAGGTGGGGCCAAGTGAGGAGTCTGTGACAATAATCTGGCAGATGAAGACAGAGGTCTGTGGCCATGATTGTAGAAGGAAGTGAATGGAGAGCATTATGCTAAGTGAAATAAGCCAGTCAGAGAAAGATAAATATCACATGATCTCACTCATTTGTGGAATATAATGAACAACATAAACTGATGAACAGAAATAGAAGCATCAAACAGACTGTCCAACCTATGAGGGAAGGCAGGGGTTGAGGGGATAAGAGAAACCAAAGGACTTGTATGCATGCATATGAGCATAACCAATGGACACAGACAGTAGGGGGGTGAGGGCATATGCTAGGAGGTGGGCGTGGCCAGGGAGAGGTCAATGGGGAAAAAAGGAGACTTATGTAATACTTTAAAAAATAAATAATTAAAAAAATAACAACAAAAAAAGAAGTGAATGGAGGTGGAAGTCTGGGCTTTCTGGTGGTTGGATGTAGACATGTGGAGAAGAAGAAAGAGCCAGATGGCTCCTGGCAGTGGCCTACGTGATGGGTGGAGGGCTGTGCTAATCAGTGATCAGAGGTGCAGGGAGAAGGGTGGAGTCCAGGAGAAGTAGGTCTGTTTGAGATCTGATTTGTTAGAGGTGCTGTGGGCATCTGAGTAGGTTACTGAGTATGGGGTTAGATGTAGGAAGAGAGGTTAGGCTGGAGAAACATTCAAGAGACCACTACTGTGGATGGTGACTGAACCCAGGGAGTATTAGGGACACCCAGGAAGAGGCCACATGTGAGGTGAGAAAGATCTAAACACAAAACCCTGGGGACATCAACATTTACAGAATGAACAGGAAGAGGAGCCAATTAAGGATGGAGAAGTAGCACCCAGAGCCTGAAGAAGCTCAGGGATGGCGATGTCATGGGGGTCAGGAGAAGATGATTGTTGTGGGTCATGCTATTTTACCACATTTTCAACCTAGAAATGAACAGGATCATGGCATGGCCTTTTCTCGGGGAAATATGGCATGCATGCTATTTAATGAGCCAGGGCTGGAACCCACATCTTCATATCCCAACCCCAGACTTCTCCATGGTCCTCAAGACAACATTAGTCTTCAACATACTTGACCTGCCATATTCATCACTAAAATGAAATAAAATCACTAAGCACTTCTAAAACCCTGGTAGCTCTCATTGTCATTAATGCTCTTCCTATAAAACTTAATTTGTTTTAACTAAACCCCGCTGTGCAAGACTCTTCCTTCTGGGACTGTTTCAATGCAAATATCCTAGGCAGACACAGCTGCTGAGGAAAATGACTGTGGGAGGAGACACTGGGTTAGGCATCTAAGGGCTGGGAGGAGATAGGTAGAGGGAACCAAAAAGAAAGCAATTTGTGAAAATGTAGGTCGAAGTGAATGGTGACAATGATGGTGATGATGACAAAATGAAATCCTGGATCCACATATCCAGCTGCCTGTGGACAGGATGGCAAGGAGCATCTATCAGCCAAGCAGCATGGAGAAATGTTTTAGAATTAACAACAGTGGTCTTGTTGGTATATGCCTCTCCAGGTTATGGAGCTCTCTGCTGACTGCTGTCACATTGGGGACAATCAGCAGTCCTGGAGAGCCACTGTTATGCTGCTCACTTCATGGATGAGAAACCCAAGAGACTGCGGTTGGACTGACAGAGAGATGCCGCAATCTCCATGAAAAGATGCAAAGATTCTATGATGCAAGGGTTCAGGAAAGTTCAACTCTGGTGCACAAACCCCTACGGCCCTGAGGTCATGTCCAGCAGTCTGGAGAGAATATTGTGCCAGACAGGAGAACTGCCACAGACCATTTTAAGGGGGTATTTGGTCTCCTGGAGACCGGTAGGAAGGGATGCTCACAGGTTTGGATAACTGGAGAGAGAACAAGTCCAGTGTGCTGACCGAGAGGCCTGGTGAATCAGAGGGCTCCTTGTTGCCTTTCAGCCAAAGTCAATTCTACGCTGATGGGCAAGGGGGCTCAAGAGAAAACTTGCCCAGCGTCACACTGCTGGTAGGTGGCAGGTGGTACCTTCAACCTCTGGCCATTTGATTTTAAGTGCTTTGCTCTTTGTACTTCACCAAATAGTGTAATGAGCCTCTCAGACACTATTCGCTCCTAGCTTTGTTAGTAGTGGGAGTCTCAACCTCAGGGAAGGATCAGCTCATCTCTTTCCTCTGCTTCAAAAAAAACTTGGAGGGTCCCACCCCCACGTGGCTCAGTGGTTGAGCATCGACCTATGAACCAGGAGGTCATGGTCATGGTTCGATTCTCGGTCAGGGCACATGCCTGGCTTGCAGATTCGATCCCTAGTGTGAGGCGTGCAGCAGGCAGCCAATCAATGATTCTTTCTTATCATTGATGTTTCTATCTCCCTCTCCCTCTCCCTTCCTCTCTGAAATCAATAAAAATACATTTAAAAAAAACCTTTGGAGGGACAGACTCATTTTGGGAGCTACATTGCAGAAGGGGTGCTGTTGAACTTGCATGCATGTGGGAAAAAGGGAAGGCAATGGTGAAGGCCATGGCAATGCCCGTGTATTAGAGCTGAGCATGTCGGGCCTGGGAAGGGCCTGCCTTGTGGGATGGGATGGCTACGTTACAGAGGGGGTAAGGCTTTCAGAAGGAAGAGAAATTTGACTTTTGCAGAATGGCGTTGAAGGGCAGAAGCGTCAGATAAAGATTTTTGCTTAATGCAAGTAAGAAGCTCTGAATAAGCACAGCCATTCTGAAATGGAATAATATGCCTCATTAGGTAGTAATTGCAATTGATATTAAAGGTATTCGAACAAAATGAAATGACGTCTGGAGCCAATACTGCCTTTTTGCCTCTGGTAACATAACTACCTTCCTCCTGCCACAAAGGCCTTGCTGCCACCTTGCCTGTCCTCCCTCCCAGCAGGACATGTGGTATGACTGAGTTCTTGGTCCTGGGATGTGAGCAGGAGTCTGACAACTTTTGTACCAGTTGCTTAAAAGGACATCACCTGTCCTCTCTCCTCTCTCCCTTCCTATGGGCTGCAGTGAGAGGGGGAAGGGCTAAGAAGCTTTACCCACACAGGCAAGGACAGCACCCCCGTGCCAGGCAAAGCAACAGGACAATCCCAGGATCACACACTGGTCCCAGGCCACCTGCCTAAGCAGATATGGAAAGAGATACCTGGGTAGCTTGGGCTTCTGTATTTTTGAGTCCCTCTGCTAGAATGCTGTGTTCAGATTAGTATAACTATTTTTTAGATGTGTACAGATTATTAAGGTATTATATCAGGAATTGTAAGCAATGATTTCTGTAATTTTATAATTCTATGTCTATCCCCCCAAAAGAAAGATTTATCTGCTTTCTTCCCAAACCCACTGTCCCAACAGTCCTCAACATAGTCAAACATAGGTACTCCAGGAGGTCAGTGGCCTCGTTTTTTGAAGGTACCAAGGTTCAAAGAAGTCAAGAACTTTTGATCTCCTGATTCTCTTTTATCCCCATGTCAGGCCTGTTCCTAAGGCTCATCTTCTTTTCCTTTAGAAAACATCTTCTGCAATGACACAGGTGATCAGAAAATGTTAAAGTTCTATTTGTGGTTATCTAAATGTGGGGACTGGCTTATTTATTTATTTTTCTAAAGCAATGCATTACTTAGATGGTGTGTGATAATATTCTCCTGTTCTTGTTTTCCCTTTGGGGAGAACCCAAAGTCCAGGCCTCCCTGAAGTTGAAGGTATGGCTAACACAAATATGTTTTCGCTCTAAGGAATTGAACATCATTTTGTATTGGTCAACACAGTCGGCCAGAAGAATACTTTGATGTATTAAATATATCTCTAAGTAAAATGAAGGAGTTGAGCTCATAAAATGAGATGCCAGCCCCCTTGTCTGGGTCCTAGGAAGAAATAAGCTAGGGACAGATGGGCCTTTAATTCTGTCCCATAGATTTGCCATTTTTAAAAAAATACATTTTATTGATTTTTTACAGAGAGGAAGGGAGAGGGATAGAGAGTTAGAAACATTGATGAGGGAGAAACATTGATCAGCTGCCTCCTACACACCCCCTACTGAGGATGTGCCCACAACCAAGGTACATGCCCTTGACCGGAATCGAACCTGGGACCCTTCAGTCTGAAGGCCGAGACTCTATCCACTGAGCCAAACCGGTTAGGGCTGCCATTTAATTTCAAATTTCTTGTCTTCACTCATCTTTTTCCTCTTATCCTTCATGCCCTCACCTCTTTTGTCCCAATTTATGCAAACTCCATGAATGTTTTAAGATTTTGCTCAACAATTTTCCTACTCTTAATTCATCCCTTAATGTCTGTGGTGTATAATTCCAAACTGAATAAAGTTGCCAATAATTATTCCATATTTCATTTTCACCCAGGGTTGCTACTCTCCAGCTCTTGTGTTTTCTCTGAAACTCTGCCTGTTCTAAGTCTATATTAGGTGTTTAGCAAATAGATCTGACGCACAGATAAGTAGAAGATATGGATCATTTTTTAAAAATTGATATGAAAATTGTCAAAGAAGAAAAAGATAGAGGTCTATTCCCCCACTGAATAAAAACAATTCCCGAGGATGAATGAATTCGGTTTTCTCCCCAAATGGGAGTTTCCAGAAGAAATGCTTTTGTGAATGTTGAGCTTTGCTATTAGCAGCACTTAAGATACTGAGCACAGAGGTCCTCACTTCCTTTCACATCTGCGTAACTTGAGAATTATTAACATCAGCTCCTTCTCCATCCTTTCTCGTCACGGGTCAATTAAAAACATCACCGACAGTTTCTCCAGCTCATGCTTCTCGAATCTCCTCACATGAAACACATTTTAAACCATCTTTCACTTTCAAGTTTTAACTCCATTAAATTCCTGTCAACACATTCTTTTTTATTTTTTAACATGGAAACAGAAAGACAATGATACTTTTTGAACTCTACCACTGACATAGAAAAAAAAGTAGGATTGAAAACTCATACTACTCAAGAACAAGTAACTTGTTGAGTCTCCCAAAGCAGTTTCCCTCCAATGCACATGCAAGGAGGATTATTTCAGCAAAGGATCGGAGGTAGAGTGGAGTTTATTTGAGGCACTAATATTTCTCGGAGCTTCTGGAACCACTGATTCAGAATGACCGGCCCTTTTCTAACTTATGGTGAGTCCTTCTTGTCTCGCTGCCTGTTTAGCTGAAGGATCCTGTCCTGCGAGAGAATTCACTCGGCTGCTGGAGGGGCTTGAGAAGGCAGTTACCAGAGATTCTGGGATATGAATAAACCAAAATGGAACTCACAACATGTGAGATGAAGGGTTTACCAGTGGTTTTCAACCTTCTGGCCCTTTAAATACAGTTCCTCATGTTGTGACCCAACCATAAAATTATTTTCATTGCTACTTCATAACTGTAATGTTGCTACTGTTATGAATCGTAATGTAAATATCTGATATGCAGGATGGTCTTAGGCGACCCCTGTGAAAGGGTCGTTCGACCGCCAAAGGGGTCGCGACCCACAGGTTGAGAACCGCTGGTTTACCCCACTATGCATACTCGATAGGAGTGGATATAATTCATCTAGAATGCTCCTTTCACACTGCATTTTGCAATCTCTGTTTCAGCTTCCTCTCAGGGGATAGGAAAATCTTGAAAGGGAAATACATAGGCTAAATTTCATAAATTTAAAGTGCAAAGTATGAACCCCTAAGGGAAATAGGAAGGCCTTGGGGAAATCTAGAAATAGACTATATGTAAGTAGAGCCAGTTATTAAGTATTTATATTTTTCCATCGGCTTAACAAAGGACAAATTTTCCCTCTGGCAAGATGGGTTTTGTGTCCTATGATGTGGGCTTCTTGCTGCTGAACATCACCCCCAGCCCAGAACTGGTAGGCTGGGGAGACAGGCGAAGACATGGGGGCTCTCTCTCCTGCTCCTCCGCCATGCCGGCCACCAGGGGCTGCAAGGAGGCACGGGGGCAGTTGTCGATGGAAGCCCATGCCTCTCCTCCAGCCCAGGTTATGCTTTCTGAGTCCCCACAGAAATCACTGATGTTTTCCTCCCCTATTTCTTAACTCAAACCTACTGTGCAATCACCAGTCATTTAAACTACCCATGTTTGCTGGTTTGGTAACAACAAAACAACTACTTCTGGGAAACCTTGTTAAAGAATTCTCCCCTCCTAAGCAAAAAAAGAGAAGCTATGCATACCTTTTTAGTAGCATTTGGAAATGAGGTGTAGAATCAAAGTTTCTAGATGCAACATTTTTCTCTTCAGGTTTTATTTGTAAACCATTTTGGGGATGAAGAATTCTTTGAAATGTATTTAAAAAATTTCCTGCCTGCCTTGAGAGAGGGCACTGAACACTCAGCTTCTTCCTCACGCTCCGTGGCTGGCTGGTGGCAGGAACCTGGTGAGGGCTGGGCTGGGAACACGGGTCAGACTGTTGGGCCTTCCACCCAGTGTTCCTGGACTTCCTGAATTGCTTTTTCTATTTCTTTCTGTCTCCTCTCCACAATTACTTGTTGATGCTTGCTGTTTGTCTGTTTGTTTTTTTAAATTTCTTTTACAAAATCCCTTAGTTCATTAATTTTTAGTTGATCATAAAAATATGGAAGCTCAGGGGAAAAAAGCTTATTTTATTTCTTGTCAGAAGAGCTAGGCTAAGGCCCTATGAGTGTGGATCTGTCCAATCCAGAAAGTTCCTGGGTCTTGGTGTATGTCCAGGGGACACTTGGTGACTCGTTTCTTCTGCTTCGTCATCAATTCTTCCCTTTCAGTTGCTTCCATTACTCAGACTGTTGGGACAAGTAACCTCCACATCTAGGATGCACCATGCTAGGACCAGGTACAGTGTCCTTTGGCTGAGGGCTGTGTATCGCTCATGAGCCCAGAGGGTGAAGCAAACCTTACCTTTTTGTAGAGACTCCTCAGGTCTCGGTACTGCCACATGCTGTTGAGGACCTGAGATGCGGCCTTGACCACTTTGGGAGAATGTCTGGTAAGAAAAGACAGGACATGCAAGATGGTGAGTGGACACACGATTGTCAGGACGTGGCAAGAACAGACATCCTCCTGGCTTTCTGGCTGTTCCTCTCAGCCTGGGGAGGACAGCGCATAGTTCACCAGTCTCCAGCCTCATTCTCATCAACACACCCCTGAGGGCAGGAGACAGGAACACACCACAGTTTGCCAAAGAATGTCCAAAATGCAAACAGAAGAGTCAGAAGGCACAAGGTTAGCATCTGACTATGAAACAGAAGAGAAAAACAGTGATTAGGAAGGGCCAGATTCGGGGGTTTTAACAGCACGTTGTGCAGCACTTGTGCAGTTAGATGAACATGATATTCATCTTCTCAGCGGAAGCGTGAGAGCATAGCCAGTGTTGGCTCTACATGCCTGCCCGGCTGCAGGGACTTGCTCTTCACCTGCTGCCGATGCCAAGAGCAAGAGATTGGCAGAGCCACAGACAGTGAGCACACCCTACCGCGTGTGCTCTCACAGGTACACAGAGGAAGAGAAAGCATCTATAAGACAACCCTTCCTACGATTAACGTTCCATCCTTTGGGCCATAGTGAGAAAGTAAGGTCACATTAGACCTTTGGATTAGTGGTTCTTACCATTTTTTTTTTTTAGTCATGGCTTTGAAATCCCTGTGAAATTATAACTAAATATTTTGCCTTTTGGTTCAGTGCCACTCTGCATCTCAAAACAGACAGATCACTATGTCCATGTGGGTGTAATTCTATCAACTTCTTGGAAGTCGCTTAGAGTAGTGGTGAGGGAAAACTATTAGCTACCTGCGGATTCTTTGTTCTAACAGGCTGGTTCTACAACCCAAGTCTAATGACTGCCACTGACCTCATGCCCATATCAGGGGCTGGCACACTTTTTCTATAAAGGATCAGATAACGAATATTCTCTGCTTTGGGGGCCAAATGGTCTCAGTTGCAGCTACTCAATTCTGCCATTATAGCATGAGAGGAGTCATAAATAATATATAACGGAATGATGTGGCTGTGCCAATCAAGTGTAATTTACAAAAGCAGGTGGTGGGTGAGATCTGGCCCAGGAGCCACATAGTTCGCCCATCCTGGTCTATCTGAAAGGTGACTCCTGGAGCTGCACAGATTAGAACCAATGCAAAGTCCACTCCCAAAGCTGACCCATGAGGCAGTGGCCCGTCGACACCCTGAGAGAGAATATCTGAATCGAGACCACAAATGCCTTTGAAATAGAATGTGAGCAGATGGTTAGATGGGACCAGGTTGAGGTTGGATTTGAGAGCCGGAGTAAAATGGATGGATGTTGCGAGAACAAGCATTTTGTAAAGAACTTATGGGATGTTAATACATGGTCAATTAAATGTGTGCTATTTTCCTGGATCTTCGCGTTAGCAATTTAGACCAACTAAGTCTAAGGTTTCTTCACTGGCAACAGTAACAATCACTCTTACTATTATTATTACTGAGATGGAATTCAGTATTGGCTGTTGGCAAATCTATTAGTTATATCATGTACTTTTAAAAGAAAAAATATAGAGTTATTATAAATTCTAAATTATGTTCCTCTATGAGAGATGAATTATAGTTAAGTAACAGATATATTTTCATTTTACTAAAATGGATGATTGCTAAATGAGTTTATAATTTATGCCAGTACCATGCTCTAAATGTAATATTAAATTCCTTTGACTTAAAGGCAGAGAATTTTAGATCTCGACGTGGATATAGATACAGGTACATTTTAATCTCATACAATTAATGCTGAACAAAGATAAAATCCTATGTTTTGCTATGTTTTATCATTGTTAGCTAGATATTTATCCATGACAATAATCAAACAACTCTAGAGAAACATTAATATTCAGGTAGTGATAATGTAGTTGAAACATATGTATTAATTATGCAAAAATTCCTCTGACACAGAGTAATATTTTGTTTCTACTTCTTGCTTAGTTACAAAATAAAGACTGTGCATGTGTAATGATAGTAGGTTTTACCCTTTCAATTAAAATGCCAATACAGCTCAGTGTTATAATAACATGCGAAGGTTAAAGAATCATTGCTTTCTTAAGGCCTTTAACATAAATCCATCCACTAGAGTGGTGCCATAGCAACTTCTACTTGAAAAACTATACCTATTGATTGAAGGACTTGAACAATTGAGTGTTTTAAACGTGACAAGTGATTTTAACCTCAGCCACAATACACACTTCCTTACTGACAAGTAGCAGTTGAGTGTGTTAATGGCTTTTCTGTCTTATGACAAAATACAATGGCACATTCAACACCATTTCCTATATAACTGTTAAAATTAGAAAAAACAAACAAATGTACTTTTAAAACAGATGGATGTGACAGGATGTCCATAATGGGTGTTTAAAATGATGTGAACAGCATAATATATGTTATTGAGACTGCAAAATGGCATGTATACAGCTCCTGTAAGAGTCATTAACAATTACACAATGTCTGATCTTCACCAGAGGTGTCAAATTAGGGCGGCTGAAGATTTCAGTTGGCTCAGTTGATAGTGGGTGTTTGAAACAGCCATTCCAGCAGTAGGAACCCAGACCACCACTCCCAGGGTTGTGTTCACAAGACACAGTGTGTTGTGCAGCTCAAACAGATTGTGATTGGCACCTTGACAGTGTGACTCATTAATATCATCCATGTTTAAGTCTGTGGATATCCTATCTAATAAAAGACAAAAAGGGTAACTAACCGTACCTCCGCTATGCTTCCCATGGGCTAATCAGCGAGATATGCAAATTAACTGCCAACAAAGATGGCAGCAGGCAGCCACACAGCTGAAGCGAGCAGAGGTTTGCTTGCTCCAGTGATGGAGGAAGCCAAGGTTCCCCGCCTGCCGTGGCCTGGCTCTGAGCTCTGAAAGCAACAGCTCCAAAAGCAACAAAGTTTCAATTATAGAAGCCAAACAAACCCCAGATACCTGCTTTCAGCCAGCCACGGCCTCAGAGCTGGAGCGAGCAGGATGACAACAAAGTTTCAATTATAGAAGGTAAATAAATCCCAGAATAAAAAGAAAAAAAGGAGAGGCTGGGAGCTTCAGTTGCTGGCCAGCCTGAAAATGGCCCTCAGCCCCTCACCTAGAAAGGTCAGGCACCCCAGTGGGGACCCCCACCTTGAAGGGGGTGTGGCCAGCCCGAAAACAGCCATCAGCCCCTCATCCAGGCTGGCCAGGCACCCCAGTGGGGGCCCGAAGGGGGTGTGACCAGCTGCAAACAGCCATCAGCCCCTCACCCAGGCTGGCCAGGCACCCAAGCAGGACCCCCACCCTGATCCGGGACACCCTTCAGGGCAAACCAGCCAGCCCCCACCTGTGTACCAGGCCTCTATCCTATATAGTAAAAGGGTAATATGCAAACTGACCTTAACAGCAGAAAGACTGGGAATGACTGGTCACTATGACACACACTGACCACCAGAGGGCAGACGCTCAATTCAGGAGCTGCCCTCTGGTGGTCAGTGTGCTCCCACATGGGGGAGCTCTGCTCAGCGACAAGTCAGGCTGATGGCTGCCAGTAAGTGGTGGTGGTGGGAACCTCTCCTGCCTCCTCAGCAGCGCTAAGGATGTCCGACTGCAGCTTAGGTCTTCTCCCTGCTAGCAAGTGGACATCCCCCGAAGGCTGCCGGGCTGCCAGAGGGATGTCTGATTGCCAGCTTAGGCCCAATCCCACGGGGAGCAGGCCTAAGCCAGCAGATGGTCATCCCCTGAGGGGTCCCAGACTGCGAGAGGGCACAGGCTGGGCTGAGGGACCACCTTCCCCACCCCAAGTGCACAAATTTTTGTGCACCGGGCCTCTAGTCTATATATAAAAGCCTAAGCAACCGTTCGGCCGGTAGCTATGACGTGCACTAAC
This sequence comes from Myotis daubentonii, assembly GCF_963259705.1. Classification (NCBI taxonomy): domain Eukaryota; kingdom Metazoa; phylum Chordata; class Mammalia; order Chiroptera; family Vespertilionidae; genus Myotis; species Myotis daubentonii. The sequence goes on along the minus strand of NC_081843.1, from coordinate 103,455,116 downwards.
CACCAGGGGCAGATACTCAATGCACAGGCATGGAAACATGGAAGAGACTGATGAATCTCAGAGGGAAGGGGAGAAAGTAGAGGGTGGGAAGAGATTAACGAAAGATCTTATATGCATACTAGAGGCCTGGTACACGGATTCGTGCACCAGTGGGGTCCCTCTGCCTGGCCTGCAGGGAATTGGGCTGAAACCAGCAGTCTGACATCCCCCGAGGGGTCCCGAATTGCAAGAGGGCACAGGCCAGGCCAAGAGACCCCACCGGTGCACAAATCCGTGAACCAGGCCTCTAGTTTAAAAATAAAACTTATAGATACGTAACATGGAAAACCATAGGTAGGTCCATTTTTTTGTTTTCTCATATTAAATTTAAAAACCAGGTCTGAATTAAACTTATTTCTATAAACGCTTTTTAAAGGACAATATAAGGCAGACAGATTTGCAAGCATTTTATTAATTAACTATAGTAAATTGATATTCCTCCCTTTTCCAATTACAAAATCATCCCCAATTCCCAAACTTTTATTTTAAATAAAGAATTTCTATTTTATGAAAGCCTGTCTAAAAGGACATGGATGTCTCTCTCTGACTACTGTTGTAACAGCTGAATGATGAATGGTGAGTTTAGTGCTAAGATTCAGACCAATGCTTCTGGATTCATTTTAAGAGCAGTGAGAGGTAATAACCAAATAAATGTGAGAGAGGAGGAGATCTGCAGCTATAAAAACCTGTTTTAACCCCCAAATTAGCCACTATATAAACAGGAGATAAATTACATGAAAGAATGGATGAAACTGACTGTAACTTGGAAGATGCTTGACTCAACTCAGTGCAACACTTCTTATTAAACATGCAAATCCAGATTGTTAACATTGTGGGGGAAAAAAGATAAAGGAACAATGAGATGCAACAAGTGACTATTCCATAAAGAAATTTCTTTCAAATAAAGAACATTTCTGGGATAATCTATAGTGAAAGAACCTCCCAATACCACAGTAGTCAACCGAGTCATGAGTTATTAATCAAATTGAAATTACCAGTGAGACTAGCTTTCACTCTGGGGTGGGAAGACTAGAAACCATTTGCTGTTTTTGTTCTCTTGATTATCAGAGCCAAATGCTTTCCAGTGACATTCAATAGTATTACCCGTTACCAGGGACTGTCGGGCACACTTAGAACCCATTCTACCAATACCATCTGACTTACTTATCTCCTTTGCTTTTGGAGATGCCAACCAACTTCTCGATGCCACCTGCATCCCGTAAGGCCTTGGCGTTCTCCATGTTCTTGGTGATCACTTCGTGTAGAGTGCAGCAGACGGCTGTCACCGTGTCGTCCGACATGGCCTTGCTTGCTGCATTGTTGCTGTTGTTCCCGCCTGGAAGCCTGTGGACCAGGTCTCGCATGGCATATTTGCCTTTAAGAAAAAATAAAGGGAAGAGTTGAAATGAGGGTAAAATGGAGGAAGAGGACAGAGGGAGAGGTGGGAACAGGGGAGAAAAAGAAACACAAGAGATAAATTAATGCAATCTTGTCTGTTTCCCGTTACTGAATTAGTCTCCATTGGGTAACTGTGAACACATACAGAGAACACAGTATTTCCTCATGGTGAATGCATGGTCTTAGACTGAACCTTTGGGCAAGTTATTTCATTGCCTCTAAACCTCAGCTTTTCACATCTATAAAGCAAGAACAATGGTGGGATAGATCTCACAAGATTTTTGTTAAGATTAAGTTAGTAAATATGTGGAAAGCATTTAACACACAAGGGTTACTGAGGACCTAGACATGGATAGATGTTAACCATCAGTAGTTTACTACTTGGCATTCACAGAAGTCAAGAAAACACAGTAATTCTAACGTAACCACAAAAACGCTTTGATGGGAGCTATGTTGGGACCTGTATTATTTTACAAGAGTCACACCGCAAATATGTGAAGAACATGATCGATATATTACTTCTGTGTTCTGGCCCCTATGAAGCAAAGAGAAACATATAAGGTGAGGGAGAGAAGCTTTACAAATAATATATGACTAGGTGTCTTTTGAACCAGAGTAACTGGATAATCTGCTTGTCTCAATGATAGGATTTCCTGTCCTGGTATGGTTCTACCATATAACATTTCCTAATTTGACATGTTTTTCTTCATGTGAAAATAAAATAAAATCCAACTTTGCATCATTAATTTGTTTTATCATTATTAATTTTGCCACTCCCAATGACAAAGGTACTTATAATGACATCTTTATGGAGTACTTCTAGTTTACAAAGCACTTTAGGCATTACCAATAACCCCACAAGACAATTAATTCATCCCACCTGCAGCTTCCAATTCTGTTCCATTAATTTACTCCTGGAACTAAGTAAATGAGTGCCTGCAGCAAAGTTGGCTGTTCTTGAATTTTTCATTTAGAATTGGCACATGTCCAAAGTTAAGTCCCTTCCTTACTTCCCATCCCTTATTAGACATGTTTAGCTAATAGCTAAAAACTATTTGAAATATTTTCCCTCCATACATGCCTGTAAGGGATAGCCTCTTTTTAGCTGTCTAATTCTCTTGTGCTTAGTGCCTGGGGGTAGGAAAAGGAACCTCTTGGGAAGAAGCAACGATATCTTAATTCCAAGCAGTAAAAAATAAAACATAAGCCCTTGTAATTTTGGTATCTTCTCTTGTCCTATCTATGTATAGGTGACTTATTTTAGCTGGTATCAAAAAATGCTGATGTCAAAATTACTGAAATAGGAAAATGTCTTCATTCACTTTATGATAGCTGAGAAATGTGTGACAAAATGGTTTGCCTGAAAACCCCTAAATGTAGCACATATACTTTCTTTTAATATTTTTTTTGTGGTTGTTGTTTCATTTTGAGAGAAAGAGGAAGGGAGAGATAGAAACATCGATGAGAGAGAGACATCTATTGGCTGCCTCCTGCACACACCCTCCTGGGGATTGAGCCTACAACCTGGGCATGTGCCCTGACCAGGAATCGAACCAGTGACCTCTGAACCAGTTTCCGGAGAGCATATTTATTTTCTAATGACAGCACTTAAAATTGTTTGGAGAAGATCTTTTGCACCTGGGCACTCCTATGAGCAACTTGCTTTATCTATTTATCATTAAGTCACATTCAACTCTGGCTAACAGTTTACCATGGGGAGCTCAGCATGCTGATGACTTTATCAGTTCCTTAGCCCCCACAACCCACAAGCCATTGTAAGACAAACCTGAGTTCTGTAGTAGCTAGAAGATGGATGAGTTCTTTTTTCCTTATAAAGGAAGAGATGGAGGAACGAATCAGAAAACTGTTTCAATTATTGTGCATACAGGGCATTCACACTCCTGATGGTGTATGGAAGACTGGTTTTGTGACCTTGGACATTGTCAAGGTTGAAAACAAAAACAAGGAGAGGGAGAGGATTCGACTGCAGCATTTTAACATTTTTGCTGTTACTGTCATTGTTTTTAAACGACAGCAGATAAATGTGAAGATGTGGTTTCATCCTGCACGGCTTTCTAACCAGTGAGCCCTTAATGAGCTACAAGGTGTCCCTACAAGGATCAGGTGGCAGAGACAGTCACTTCCCCCAGAACGGCCCCGTGTGCTGAGTAAACACTATCATTTTCCATGTGCTCCACGGCCTGGAAAACAGCAGGAGCCACTGTCGTGTATAACCCCCACCAGCTGTCGAGGAAGCCCATTGGAAGATTTTATTTCTATTATTTCCAATCTAGTTCACTGACATTTTACTAGGCAATTCAAGATTCTTCATTCAGTCTATGTATTAAACTATTTGAAGGGACACATTTTAGACTACATTTTGACCATCCAAGTGGAGAAACAAATCAAGTAAAATTATTCCAAAGGGCAGAAGACCGCTGGGAAGAACCTGTTAATTCTTTTAAGGGCATGCAATTGTGTTAGCCTTTGATTATGCTGCTGAGAAAAGCCACCTTCTCATACTGGAATCATATCTTCATGTGAAATTTGGGTAGCAAGAATAGCTTTTTAGCTTTTCCTTGAGCACAGGAACTTTGAAGCTTATTGGCGGGAGTGACCTTGAGTGGCATGCTAATAACAGGCGTTCAGAGAAAGTAGATTGGACTGGGTTGTCATGGCAGGTTTGCTATGGGAAGTGGGCATCTAGAATTTGTTCCATAGATCAGGGGGACAACAAAATATTTTACAAAGGAGATTCTTGTGCATCAAGGCGGAAGGTTTCAGAATAATGATACTGAAGGTTGAAGGAACAGATATTACTAGTCTTTTTCTTGACAATGAAGCTCTCTCTTGAAATTTCTATTGCAATTATAAGCATTACCTTGTGTTATAATTGTTCTATGTTCCCTATTTTCTTTGTCCCCAAGTTTCTAAACAGCAGAAAGAGTGAGAAAGCTACTCTTGTTACCTAGTAAAAGGAATCTTGTCCCACCCCCACTGCTACACCTCTGTCAGGTTTTTGGTGTGAGATTTGAGGTCTGAGATTTCTTTGGATGTGAAAGTAAGTTAACTAACTTTTGGAGTCAATTCTCTTCCTGTGCCACAGTGGTGATAAGGAAAAGTTACAAGGCTGGTGAGCTAAACTTGAATTTTCAGAGCTTAACACCATCAAGGTGATCCAATTGTTGTTTTGGTTTGGTTTCAGACCGAGTAAGGGATGGAGACATGTTTCATCTTGGGGTTCACCCCTAGGATTCTATCACTTTAGGAACCTTGAGGAGAAACAGTTGAGGTTCTGCACTGTCCCAGGAACGTCAAGGGCACCTGAAGCTCAGCAGTGCCCAGTGGTGAGCACAGGCCTCACCCTGTGATTGAGGCTGGCATGAGGCAGAGGAGCTTCCTGTCTTAGAATAAACTGTGAGGTCCACAAAAGGGGCAGTGATGCCAGCAACCAGGGAAGACTGACTACCACTCCCCCTTCCTCTGAATTTAATTTGGTTTATAAATAAGTAAATTATATGACACAGACCAAAAGTGAGGGAGTGATTCATGCTAATGATATGACTGAGCAGGTGATGGTAATATTTCAGGACAAAAACAAGGACTTGTAACTACAAAGAGTTGGCCATGGGGGGAAGGGGCGGGACCAAATCCACACCTTGGCATATCAAGATGATGCTCTAATCAACTGAGCTACCCGGCCAGAGGTGTGTGTGTGTGTGTGTGTGTGTGTGTGTGTGTGTGTATTTTAAATTTATTTTTTAATACAGTATAGTTGACATAAAATATTATATCAGTTTCAGGTGTACAACTGATTCAACATTTATGTACTTTATGAAGTGATCACCATGGTAGCTCTGTCTGCCAGAATACAAAGTTATTACAATATCATTAACTACATTTACGTTACATCCCCATGACATTTATTTTATAACTGAAAGTTTGTAGCTCTTATTCACTTTCACTTTTTTCATTGCAGCATTATTTATAATAGCCAAGATATAAGAGCAACCTAGGTGTTCACTGACAGATGAATGAATAAATAAGATTCGGTATATCACTTAGCAATAATAAAGAATGAAATCTTCCCATCTGTGACAACATGGATGGACACAAGTGTATTATGCTAAGTGATATGCTAAGAGAAAGATAAGTACTGTATGATTTAACCTATATGTGGAATATAAAGAAAACACAAACTGTAACAGAAACAACATATAAATACAGAGAATAATCTATTTATACTTAAAATATTTATTAGTAAGGAGAAACTTGTGTTATCTTGCTATTTGTTATCTATATGTCTTGTATTTTTTTTAGTCTCTCATTTACTGCCTCTTCTGTGTTTATTTGACTTTTTGCAGTGAAATGTTTTAATTCCCTACTCATTTCCTGTGGTGTATATCCTATAACTATTTTCTTTGTGGTTACCATGGCAATTCCAGTTAATATCCTAAAGTTATAACACCCAGTTTAAATGTATCCCAATTTAACTTCAACAACATACAAAAACTCTGCTCGTTATAGCTCCATCCCTGCTCCTTTCACTCACGGATGTCCCAAAATTACATCCCTGTATGTTGTATGTGTGAAAACATAAGATAATTGTTTTTGTAAAAGTAACGGTCTCTCAACTCATGTAGAAAACAGAATGTGGAGTTACTAACCAAAGTTACAATAATACAAGCTTTCAGACTAATACTTCTAAAAAAATTCATTCATTATCCTCTTAAATCATGGTGAAAACAAAAAGTGGAGTTACAAACTGTTCTTACAATAACACTAGCTTTTATAATGACCCATGTATTTACTTTTACTGACATAAATATTTCTTTATTTGTCTTCTAGTTTCTGTCCTTTATTTCAAACTACAAAATTCCCTTTACTTGCGGGACAGGTCTAGCGATAACAAACGCCCTCAGCCTTTGTTTACTTGGGAATTCCTCTAGGCAAGAAGGACTTACATTTTGTGTCCCACAATAACTCTATTTGAAATTGCCTTCCCCAAATCTACACTCTATAGTTAAACTATCAAAACTTAAAAAGTGTCTTTTACATTAAACCATCTTCGGAGGTTCCAAGACTGAGGCTAGGTAACATCAAAGAGTTTTCTTCTGCACTTTATGAAATAAGGATGCTAGCACTAACTAGGTATGCTTGGCATTCTGCGGGTTTTACTTGGTTTAATACTATTGTGAGAGCTGTCCTGTTTATCAAGCCTCTGATATGAAAAGACTTAGCAAATGAAAAAAGAGAAGTTCAACCTCCAGTTAATTATGACAAGTTATACGATTATGCTTCCTCAGTTATGAATCTTTTCATTTGCTTAGAAGCATGCTCCTTTTCATATTAAAGAATGGTACCATAATGGTCAAGATTTTAAAAGAAAGATTGTATTTCTAGGTTTAAAGGAGACTTTTTACTTAGTAGTAATCCTAACACACTCTTTATGGAGCAAATTAGGAGGTCCTCAAGGTCTCCCAATGCCCTCATTGTCCATACTATGTACTTACTTTCATGGTAGTCACTGACTAACTCCTTCTAAAGCTAAACTTGTCTCTTGTCTCAGTTTTGCTATTATTGGTTGAGATGAGTAAATTCTCAGAGCTATTCAGCCTTATCATCAATAGGTGGTTTCTAATTTCCTCTCAGGCTCACCTTGAGGCCCCTGCCAGCACAGATCAGTAATTGGGGTCTGTTGGAAGAAACATCAAAATAGCTGATTAAAGAACTCCAACAGGTACTCAACATTTGACACTATAGAAAATAGGTTATTGGTTACGGGCACTCCTGTAAAGCTGATAGCCTCACCACAAATGAGCATCTCAGATGACCAAGGGGTCGAACCCAATTTCCAGAAGTCATTCACTTTGAGAATCTGGACTGCTAACTAATCCAATATAAACAGAGCAAGGATTAATTACCTGGACTAAATAAAACAAATTTAATTGTGGTTAACCTTCTACTTTGAATTGAGTATGTTATAAAAACCTTGTTCCTTCTATGTCATCTGTCTTTAATGCTTGATTCAATAGGTTATGTTTATAAAAACTAGAATAAAACAACTTTAAATGGACTCTTACTCTAATTGATTCTTCATAATTCATAAGAAGGAAATCCTTTGAACATTCTTAAAATAGATAAGATGATAAATTATTGGGAAAGGTTAATAATAATAATAATCCTGTAAATATAACAACAAATGTTGATTGGTCTTATCTAGACACTTAAAAGAGGAGTTATTGCCGAAACCGGTTTGGCTCGGTGGATAGAGCGTTGGCCTGCGGACTGAAGGGTCCCAGGTTCAATCCTGGTCATGGGCATGTGCCTGGGTTGCAGGCCCATCCCCAGTGGGAGATGTGCAGGAGGCAGCTGATTGATGTTTCTCTCTCACCAATGTTTCTGGCTTTCTATCTCTCTCCCTTCCTCTCTGTGAAAAATCAATAAAATATATTTTAAAAAAAGAGGAGTTATTTAAATCATATAAAAATGTTTTGACTAATTTGCTTACTTTATTTGCCACAGGTTTAATAGACTGAACTAGAATTTGTCCTCCTTTCAAACAGAACAATGAAAAAAATCAAATCTTTATCTATGCCATGGATGCCACATTTAAAGAGAAAATAATTTAATTAGGCCTGACAAGCCTATTAGAAACCAGTGCATTTCCTATGTGGAACTAATGCTGCAAATCCTCTCAGGACACTGAGGTGGTTTGTGCTGTGTGACTCAGGGAAGCTCAGCCCTACAGGCACCGTGGCCAGTAATACTGAAAAGCTGGAGCTCAGAGGGATAGACTAATCTCTGAATTATAGGTAATGGAAGTGAAGCCTGAGTCCTGGGTCACTGATCCCAGAAGATGAGGTAAAAGGGAACAAAATACTTCTGCTACATAAAGACACTAAAACTACAATCCTAGGAGCTATACTAATAAAGCAAAAGTTAACTCTCAGCATTTATTATCATACCAGAGGCATGGCCTGTGGGGACTGGGCTGAAACCAACAGTCCAATGCCGCCTGCTGCTCCTGCCTGCCGCTCCTGCTCATCCTGGCCCAGCGGCGCCTGCTGCTGCTGCCGCTCTAGGCTCGCTGCTGCTCCACTGCCGTCTCTGGGCTGCAGCGGCCAGCCGTGAGCCCTGCGTCTGACACCCGTTGGTTAGCTAAGCGGCGCTCCCGCTGTGGGAGCGCAATGACCACCAAGGGGCAGCTCCTACGTTGAGCGTCTGCACCCTGGTGGTCAGTGCATATCACAGTGACCGGTCATTCGGTCACTTAGGCTTTTATATATATATATATATAGGGTGTCCCAAAATTCACGCAAGATTTGAATTTTGCGTGAGCATTAACAACAACAAAAAATAAAAGCCTAATTTTACTTGGTTTATTGATCAGATTCTAATATCTGTTGCCCTTTGATTTCAATCCCTTCAATTTGATAAGCATTACCAAGTACCAATTATGAACTGATTTTAAAAAACAATGAACCTTCTTTTGTGTATCTGACACTGTCTTTAATTAATTAAAGATGCATCTAAATAGAGAAAGAGAAGGAGAGGGGGAAAAAGGCATAGTAAGACAGGATCCACGGGAGGGAATCTGGTAGCTGTCTGTGGAGGTTAGGACAAATTCTAGAAGAAACATTAAAGTTCCTTATGCTTTTTTTTTCTAGTAACTATGATGTAAAAACCAAATAAAGAACAGCAACAAAAAACACGTACAGCCTTATAACACATAGAGGATCCTATTTCACATGCCAGAATTGGTAAGCATTTGGTCTGAGACAATGATTCAAATAGTAACTCAGCCCTCCAAATAGAAATCATAGAAAGCAGAATCTTACAGGTTTACAAAATATGGTAGGCTATTCCTTCAAGAGTTATTACCTCCAAATAAATAACCTATTCCATCTGTTTGGCAGACAGAAGGAATTGTGTTTTTGGCACCATGAGACTTTATCCAGAGGATTTCACAGAATTAGATTCAGAGAAACTCTCATATTGTCGAGATGTCAAGAACTAAGGTGATGAATAGAAATACGGGCAAGAAAGTGGCTAAAATACGCATACTTAATTTGTATGAGAATCAATCTAAAAATGGAAATGGCAGTTAATTAACAGGTTTGCGGAGTACCTTTTTGAAATAGGAATAAATTGATTTCCAAGAAATAATGAAAATGAGACAAGCGACTGATATGATACATTTTAAAAGTCTTTAAATAATTTGATTAAATACTAAGCATGATAGCAAAAAAACTTATCTCAATTCATTGCCTAATTTTAGTAGAAAGGAAGTAAAGGTAAAAACTTAAACACTGACTCTAGTTTCAGGGAGGAAACCTAGGAAGGTTTTTATTTTTAGGTCAAGACTGTTATCCAACAAAGACCCAAGACCTCTCTCAGGACAAAAATTATAGGAGAAAATAGTCTGTTAGAGACAAAATGAGATGGGTATGTTGGAAAGAAAAGTTTGTTTTCAGGAACAGAACCTGAAGTTTGTCTTCTGACCTGATGTTAGCACATTGGAATAACAGTGATCCATCGAGCAATGCAAATAGTCTAACGATGAATTACAACATTGCATTCCCTAGGTCTTGCTTTCCCACATGGATCTACCTCTCTGTCAAAACAAAAGTGAGTCTCAGTAAAGGGCACAAAGAGAGGGAATCAGCTATAGGTATTCTTCATGTGTCTCTACTCACAGATTACGTTACAGAGTGGTTTAACTCTTTCAAGGAGTCACATCTATTGTTTCAGTTGCTGCTGTGAATCTAGGGGTGGAAAAAAGGCAGGTACAGTTTCCCATTTACTACACAACGACAAGTAAATGAGAGTAAACGAAGTATGGAAGGTCACAGAGCTCACTGTCTCTTGGATTTGGTACACTTCTGTGAGTCTCTGGGCCAGAAAATCCTCTCTCCAACTCAGCCCTCTTCACTCCCCCGTCGAGCTCTTTCACAGGTATAATCTTTACCACCTATATGACACCTACCTTGTAAGCCATTTTTTTTTAGTCCTTCTTAGACACTCACTGAAGTTCTGTCCAGATACCTTCTGTGTATAATTGATCTTTCTAACAATAATATAAACTGAGAACAGGATGACATCTGATAACCTTATGTTTACTGATAAATCAATTAGCAATTTACATGGGCTCTTTGACTACACAATGTAAGAAGATGCAACAATAGCCCTTCCATGAGAACTGCATCCACATCATCCCGCTGCTAATGTTACCCACCTCTGGGATACTCCTACAGGATGCTGTATTCTAACAAGAGGTTCAGTGTAGCCTAAGTGTGGGAAATGCTGCACTTGGCACTCAGAGATTTACAATGCATATTAGCGAAGTCAAGTCTGTTCACAGTCCCGCAGTTGGATAAAATAAAACCACTCAGAGAACTTAGTTTAACCTAGAATTTCCCAAATTCATCTGCAGAGAGAAACCTTTCTGAGCATGACACCCATGCCCTTCCCAGAGAACTGGGGTTCTGAGGGACTCCCTCTGGGTGGCCCTGATGAATAACAGCTATGTTCTGTTCCTGTTACTATGCTTACACATCACCCAGTACCCACAGATCTTTCCTACCAAAGAAATCTTGATTTATTAACAGCTTGATTTAATATTGATAAAACTCAGCACCAAAAGAAGTACTCCAACTTTGCAAAACTGATGGCTGGAGAGAGTGTGTGGTACTATATTTTAAGCATTGACTGACAGGAACGGCTTGCTCTAAATACACCGTATTCCTAAATGCATCTGTCTCGCTCTGATTTCTTGCCTCTCTGCTCCCATGCTCTGCTCACAGAGGACTTCATAAACCAGAGAGATAAATCTCACAGAAGGATGTACAGTTATTTGCCTGCAATTCCACCTTCCTTGTTAACCAGTCAGCTACTTATGGAGGAAGTCCCACTACAGGTTCTCACAGAGAAGAAGTTCATTGATGGAAATTCACTCAATTTTGTTTCCCAAGTTGATTCTTTCTACTATCTGCCAGCCAAGCCAAGCATTGTTTTTCACTAGGCAATTCTCATTCTAATTTAAATGACTGACCTGAGCTCAGAATACCAATGGGTCTTGCCTGACCTTGGATGACTGGTTTCCCAGAGTCGGACTTTGCTTATACAAAACCTGGGTGTGGAGGATGTATCTTCACAGCTGAAATAAACCTCAGAGGGCAGGTAACTGCAGGCATCCTGGGTCAGCCTGGACAATCTATCAATCTACCCTTCTAACACACTTCATGGGGCCCTAAATTATATGCCAGGGGCCTGATCAGATTCCACATTTTGCAATATCCATCTCTACCTTATGCTTTGGGGAAAATTTCCTTCCCCAAACACAAGAGAATTTAGAGAAGGCCTTACTAATAAAACTAATAATATCTTCTCTTTAAAAAGTAAATGTTTTTGTCATTTGTCCTCACTTTGAAATTAATTTTTAGTAGTATTATAAATCAGTTTAGAAAAACTTGATGTTTAGGTCAGAGCTTAGCTTCTGCTGATGGATGTCTTGATTTTTTTTCCTTCAGAATAAAGAAATGCAGTATTTCTTTATTTCTTTTGTATTTTTACAGTACACAGAATTCCACAGACTCAAGAGATGACAAATTATTTTAATAAAAACTGGTTTGTGTTTTAGATATTTCTCCGAATTCCCTAGCTAGTGAAAACATTCCTGCTATAAACCGTGAAAATATCTGGGGCTGGATAATATTGCCTGTTTCTTTATTAATTAACCACAGTGGACATTTCATATGAAATTGTTGGCATTATTAACAAATCCATTGTTTATTCCAGTGTTTACATTGTAGGCTTATGCTTTTAAACTGACATTGATAGGGTCTATCCTTTGATTAGTTTGAAACTTTGGTGAATGTGTTTATGCTATACTAAAAAGAAATCAATAACTGTTATTATTATAGTACTGTTATATGAGCAGCAGTGCAACAGGTTTGTTTATACCAACATCACCACAAACATGAGAAGAATGTTACTAGGCAATAGGAATTTTTTAGCTCCCTTATACTCTAATGGGACCAACCATCATATATGTGGTCTGCATTTACTGAAATGTCATTATGCAACACATGGACTATTGACTATTCACAGGGTGATAAATAGGATAAAAGATAAGGCATGAAGATAAAGAATAAAAAAAGAGCAAGTAGATATAAAAGCAGAAGTAAAAAATGAGTCTAGAAGACCAAAAAACAGACCAAAGTTGATTTCTGCTTATCCCACTCAAAGTGATGAAATATTAGCTCTGAGCCCAAATGATGATCTATTTAATATGGGCAACATTTAATATAACTGTAAAAATCTAGGAAAAGAAAAAAACAGTCCTTTGGCCATTTCTTTATTGTAGTGGGATTTTACTTGTAGCAGAGGAGAAAGATACAATAAGTGGGTGAGATGGCATGGAAGATTAAAAAGCAGGAAAGTATAGACACTAAGTTTCTGTAGATCAGTTGCCCTAAATCCCAATAAAGTATTTGGTGTTCGAGTTTTCTTATCTATACAGTCACGGTTTTTGAAAACTTGAAGCATTTATTCACCTCTCCCACTGTGGAGCCCAGGCAGGCGAGCAGCAGTCACCCACGTTGGCCTGAGAGTAGTCACCCTGGGTGCAGGCACCAGCCCTGCGTGGTCTCCCAGGTTGCACGGAGGTGACAGCAGCCTCTGCCCGCAGGGGTCTGTGTTTCCTGGCTGTCTGCTCTCGCTGCAGTGAGGTCTGGTGATGGGCCGTCCGTTCCCTGGGTAAGGATGACTCCTAGCAGTGTCACCTTCTAAAATGGGGACATCAAGCATGCGCTTCAGGCTCTGTCCTGGGTCTCTGTCAAGGCCGGTTCACTGTGATTTAAGAGGATCACCCAAAAGCCTACACACTGGTCTGCTAACAGCTTAGTTATCATTACGCGATGACTGGTCGGTCAGCACCATCAGACGAAACCAAAACAACCGAAATCACGTGGACCCAAACCCAGCACCAAGCAAAACCAAGTAGGAATCTTCATATCTGAGGAATGCTTTCTACATACATCTCATAACCCAGTACAAGCTGTCTCTGCTATCTTATTTTCAAAGTTGACAGAATCTTTGGGCATGCTTCCGGAATGTGTGGGCTTGTTTGACAGCATGAAGATTCAGTGGAGTTTGTTTGGCTTGACACGATTCCATTAGCCACACAGAGGTCTCCAGAAACTACTTTCCTCCCAGTGACAAGTGGCAAAGGTCAAGTGCAGGAGCTGAGAGGTGGGCAGGCACTGGGATAGACAGCCGTGTTCAAGGAGGGGAATGAGGCTTGGGAAAGGGCGCAGATCATCTAGTCATTCTGTTCTTCCTCAAGGGAGTCAGGCCAGGGTAGAGCTGGGGAGGGAATGAGGACTGCATGGCAGTGCCCCCTTGGCTATCCTTGGTGACACTCGGGTCTCTGCACTGGTGCTTCTTTCTTCCCTCCTGCATTCACTTCCTGTGACTGTTGTAGAAATTGCCACAAACTGGGGGGCTTTAAAAATTAAAAATTTATTTTCTCACAGTTCTTGAGGCCAAAGGTCTGAAATCAAGGTGTCAGCAGGGCTGTGCTCCCTCTGGAGGCTCCAAGAGAGAAGCCTCTTCCAGCTAGTGGTGGCTTCTGGCATTTACTGACTGTGGCTGCATCTCTCTGATCTCTGCCTCCATCTTCCCATGGCCTCCTCGGTGTGTCTGTGTCATCTCCTCTCCTGCCTCCTGGAAGGACGCTTATCATTGGATTTAGGGCCCACCTGAGGAATCCGCAATGGTCTCATCTCAAGGACCTTAATTACATCTTCAAAGTCCCCTTTTCCACAGGAGGCCACACTCACACATTCCAGGGGTTTGAGTGTAGACTTATCTCTTCGGGGGCCACCATTCAATTCGCTGTACCTTCCTTCCTTCTCCCTGCCATTGAGTTTTCTTAAAACATGTCCCTCTCTCCTTTCTGTCTTCTCTCCTTTCCTTCCTCTCTCTAGTTAGACACTCAGGATTGTCATCCTTTCTGGTTGTAATTTGAAAAACTACGTGGCTGACCCTCGTCGTGCAGTGAAGGGCAGAGTGGCTGCCCTTCATGGGACTGTTTGGGTGGAATGGGGTGAAAATGGAAAGGCTGCTGTTTAATAGGTGTAACTGTGTCCCTAACCCATTCTCCCTGCATTCGTATGTTGAAGTCCTCGGTCCCATTACTTCAGAATGTGGCCTTATATGGAAATGGGGTCCTTGCAGATGCTATGAAGTTAAGATGAGGTCATACTGGAGCAAAGTAGGTCCCTACTCCAGTATGGCTGGTGTCCTTATAGAAGGGAGAAATTTGGAAATGAACACACACAAGGAGAACCCCATGTGAAGATGAAGGCAGAGATCAGGGTGATGGTTTTGTAAGCCAAGACATGACAAAGATGGCCAGCAAACCCCCAGGAAGAGCCTGGAACCTCAGAAGGAATCAACCCTGCCAGCAGATTCTAACCACTAGAACGGTGAGACAATAAATACCTACTATTTAATCCATCCATTTAATGGTACTTTGTTACTGAAGCCCTAGCAAATAAATACACTGCAGCATTTGGGTGTAGGTCCATGTGTAGAGCAGATACTTTGAAGAGAAAACCACAAATAACAGTTAATTATCCTTTCCTTTATTTGACAGATATTCATATATTGTCAGTCATATGTAATTCCATGTTATTTGTCATTCCACTTTTAGCACACCTAGAAGTGTCCTTGAATGACACCCCTACCTTCTAAGTCTCTAAAATTGAAGATTAGTGAACAAAATGAGCAAAAGCAAAAAATTTACTTAAATAAAATGACAACTTTTCAGACCATAACATCTGGGATCATTGCTTTTATCACCATTGGATTCTGCTTTGTCCTAGTCTGTTAGAAAGAAAAGTCACTTTGCATTCCACAGAGTCTACAAAGGAAAGACCCAGCATGGACACTTGTAAGGCAAGCTCAATATCAATTTCTCTAGGAAGTCCTAAACAGCAACAAAGTCAGGTGTTTCCACATGAAATACAGAAAATAAAGTTTAAAATTCTATCATAAGTTACTCCTATCACTGGGTCACCTCATGAATTTTAGGAGGGTTAAGTAGACAGGTGTCATTACCACTAATACCTGTGGGGAAGGTTCGACTCTCCCAGGGAAGTGAGTGCATGAGCAGGATCCCTGCCTTGGAAATGAAAGATTACCTGCACACAGTGCTTTGCATGTTTCAGAGAATCAGATTAAACTGCCAGGACCCACCCATACCTGTCCAACAAGATGATGTCACAACCAGGGAGCTAGGACATTGCTTCTGAAGGAATACAGAAAATTAGTGACCTCACACATATTCTATATCCAGTAGCAACAACAATTTTTTTTTTAATGTAAAAGGCATTGTGCAGAGCTCTGGGTTTACAGCAAGGCAAGCAATCACCCACCAAAGGCTTGTCTAACTGAGAGAGAGGCAATACACATGTATATTTAGGTGTATGAAGAATTTGGAAAACATACATAAGTACTTTGACTTGACTCATTGGGAGGTCAATAAAAAACAGAAAAATCAATCGAGTTCACTGCCTGGTTCCATGGTATTGTTACAGTAGGCAGTTAGGAAGGCAGCAAAGGGAGCCAGACTTCTGATTCAGCCAGATTAACTAGGAAAGGACAGTTTCACAGTCACTCTGGGGATCTGAGTAGGCAGGAAAGATGCTTCCAGTCACCCCAGGGACCAACCGGACCATTCTGTTCTGCCAGAGTAACAGGGAGGGAGGAAACAGTGCAGGGAAATTGCTTTCACTGTGGCATGCACAGAAGCCAAGATGGTGACCATAAAGAGGGAGGGGCCTAGCCTGGGGAAATGTTGGGAAAAGATCAGCTAGGATAAGGGCACGAAACACCAAAAGATCCAGAAAAGGGATTGGATGGGGGGAGGGCATGGGCATGGCCCACAGGAAAAGCCAGGAAAGAGATTGGATAGTTTGAAAGAAAGCCTGCTCTTCTCCCAACCCCAGGAAATATATGGAAGTTAGACAAATAACCCAGTACGTGTCTTTGGAGCATGCCCATGCCCTTCTCTTGGGAATGTACTGTTTGCTTTTTCTCCTAAACTCTAAGGGTCCCCACAAGACTTGCAACCAGGGGAGCAGGGAGCAGTGGCAGAGCATGCTCCTTGTGCCTCTAACTTCCTTTCCTAAGTCCACGCAGCCACTGTGATAGCCTGCTGGCTCACTGTCTCTCTGAGGGTGTACTATCTCTTCCCACTCTAATAGATCTTGCCATTATCACTTAAAATCCTCCTAGGTGTGTGCCCCTGAAATTCCTTTCCTGCATCACCAGAGAAGAATCCTATTTCCATAATGTGCTGGGGTATCTGCCCTGGTCCCAGTTCTCCTCCGGTAACAATATAGGTCTGCAGATGCCTTCATAAATGCCAATCAGGTATATTGCTATCCTTGTACAATCAAACTGGGACCATGCACCCAGTGTATCACCCTTCTGTCGACTACATCCGTGGCTCCCGTCAGTTAACAGATACAACACAGGCTCTTTGGGGCTGGTGAGCAGGGCCCTACAGGCCTCTCTCTTCCTACTCATCGACTCTGCTTGTAATTTTGTAAATATTGCAGTGTTGGGGCATTGGGGTTTATCTCCTGTTGTTCATGTTTTCTGTGTTGTTCACTCCTCTCCTCTGTCTGGTTAACTTTGACTTCTCCAGGCTCAGCTCATGGGTCACAGCATTTAGGAGGTTGGTCCTAAATCCCCTCCCCCTCCTCTGGAGGCTGCTTTAGCTGCCCACCCCCCCCCCCCCCCCGCCCCAAATGCAGACCCCTCTCTAGCAGCATGTACGGGAGGGTCTGCTCATCTCAGTAACCTCCCTGAGGCAAGGGAGAATGGTGCTGTCACCTGAGCTCCTAGTACCTGAGGCTGGCCTAGGTCAAGGTAGCCATTCCACAGACATTGCACTAAATGATGACTCCTCCAAACTCTACACCTAAAAAGTAGCCATGAACAAACAAACCAGAACCCCACCCAACCCCAACCACTGCACACACTAGTCAGCATCCCAAGATAGAATTTAAAACTGAAGGATAAGCTATATTCTGCAAGTGGAGGTAGTTATTTTCAGAGATTTGAAGACCTCTAACATTAATCAGTCCTAAATTTAATGTTATGTTGTTTTATTTTCACCATAAAATCTTGCCTGCACACATATTTCAGTAATGCATTTGGTTGCTGGGGAAACCAGAGGGTCTGTGTGGAGCGAGAGATAAGTGGTTTGGAGAGAACAGGCCTCAGAAGTGTTTCTGGACCATTCTCTCATGGTGCAGGCATCCGCCCCACATCGCACATACCCGAGCTGCTGGAACTCACCCACCCCACGCCACTACCCTAGTGAGACGAGAGGGAGAAGGTGACTCCAGCACAGATGATCGGGCACAGTGCGATCATTTGTAGGTGGGTCACACCAGTGTGTTTCCAGCTAATTCCATCAGTCACCAAGAGTACTGCTTTGATGGGTTTCTTCGATGTAATGATGTTCAGACCCATTAGAAAAAGAGGAAAGAATAAAGCCGCTGGGGGAGATGGGATTTCTCAGGTCTCCAGGACTTCTCGGGAGGTGTCTGCACAGGACGTGGGGCAGGTTTCCTCAACTTTGGCACTCTTGCTATTCTGGGTTGGATCCTGCTTCGTTGTGGGGGGCTGGCCTGAACACTGTGGGGTGGTTTGCAGCATCCCTGGTCTCTGCACACTACATGCCAGTGACAGATTCACCACCCACACCAGGTGTGATGAGAAAAATAGTCTCCAGAATTGCCAACTATCCCCTGGGGGGAGGGTGGCGCAGGAGGGGCAAACTGCCCCTTGTTGAGAGCCACTGCCCTAGAGATTCACAGCAAGGAGAGGTCAGGTGTCTTAGCTCGGGCTGCTATAACCAAAAACCACTGCCTGTGTGGCTTAACCAACAGGCATTTGTTTCTCAGTTTTAGAGGCTGGAAATCCAAGATCAAGGCGCTGGCACATTGGGTTCCTGGTGTTCCAGGCTTGTAGACAGCACTCTCTGTGTGTGCGCTCATGTGGCCTTTCCTTGGTGCATGTATATGGAGAGAAAAATCTTTCTTCTAAGAAGAGGAAACCTCTGTGAGGGTCACCTTCCAAAAGCTCCACCTCCAAATACCATCACAGCTGGGGTGAGAGCTTCACCATATAAATTTGGGAGGAAGACAGCAGATAGCTACTAGAAACGGGTGAAGGCAAGCCACTTCCTGAAAGTCATCGGACTGTCGTGTTAAGGGGCTGAAGGCAAGATTCTTTTTGCTAAAGTCTCCTCATGTCGACTCTGTACTTCTCACTTCGCCTCAGTAACCTCATAAGCCCTGGGAACTTCACGCCTCATGGGCTTTCGGAGGCTTTTGTGTGATTAGAGGGGCAGAGGAGGGATGGGAGTTGGTGTAACTGACACAGTACAAATTGCTTGTCAAATTTCCCCTCTTACTTGTCTGCAGAGTGCAATGGTGGGAACATGCACGCAGAGAACAATAACTGTCTAAACATGCATTGGCAGGGATGGTGTAGTAACTTTCAACCTGACAAATGAAAATGTAAGACTTGCCAAATGCGTTATGATAACTTCTTTGCTCACCAGCAGCAAGGAAATAGCGCCCTCCCCAAGGAGAAGCTGGCAAGTTTATACCACTCAGGAGGCGTGTTGACCATCTGCTGATGCATTGCAGGTGTGTGTGTCTATCCCTTATCTATAAGGCTTCCCGAAATTCCTTCAGGTCAGGAAATAGTTTCTGTTTTCCAGACACCAACCTGGTCCCTTGTGCATGGTATGTGCTCAATAAATTGGTTTCAATCCCATTTGTTCAAAAGTAACACACAGATTACTCTTTCCACAAGGAGGAAATATCTCATATTCATAGTCATATTATTTAAGTATTACATGTGTAAGCCACAAGCTATTCATTGTCTTAGTGAAGATATGCAGTTTTCCCTGTGAGGTCGCAGACAACTGTTAACAAGTAATAATGGGGATATTTCTAGCTCTAAGCTCATAGTGGGGCCTAATTAATGTTCAGTGAAAAAGTCTATTGAGCTGAGTAAAGAGCCACATCAATAATCTAGTCTTAGCCATTTGTTATTTAAAAAGTTTAGACTATAGAATTTTGAATATTTACCCCCTTGGAATTTTAACTGGATGCTCTTTTCCTTCCCTCCTTATCAATCTGATATATCTCCTTCCTCTTTCAAACCATTGTCTTTCTCCACTCAGATCTGCTGGTCCCTGGGCCTTTAGACCTAGAGTTCATGAATATTTCCTTGAAAGAAACACACTCAGGTATCCACCAACTCAGGCCCCACTGGAAAGTAGATCCAATGAAATACCAAGTCATATTAGGAAGCTAAACAAAAACTTCTGTAAATATTGGCCAGGACTTGATTAATATCTGGCAGCTTCCCTAATTTAGGAACCAATTTAGGACCAACCAGAGAAAGCTAAATATGCTCCCCTAGCCAATCACAGAGGATGCCCTGCTTCCAGTTAGCCCTCCGCCAGCTTCCCCAGGCCAACAGCCTCCACTCAGGGTAGCCCTGAGCCTCCCCTGTTTTCTGCTATGAAGCTGCCCATCTCCTCTGCCTGCCTATGAGTCTCTGCCAAACACAAGTGCTGGTGGCTGACTCCCTTGCTATAGGAAGCTCAGAATAGATAGCCTTTGCTCTCATTTGGTTGGTCTTTGTTTATTCCTATACCACACACACCATGGTCCAGCATGAGAACATGTGCATTCTTAAGTAACTTGCCCAGATTGGCTAGTGGCTTTCTTTCTCAAGGAGGCTCTTTATTAGGAAATGCTTCCATATCTAGGATTGAGCACAGCACCTGCACAGTGGTTAAGAGCACTGGTGGGCACTCACTAAGAGTAGAACATGCAGATATAAGAGCTAATTGAAATGGAAGAGAATTCTGGAAGAAGGACAAGCAATCAGCCATACTGAAATTTGGCCAGGGCAATGAACATGTGAAAACAGGAAAGATGATTCCTGGTTAACGTCACTCATCTTGATAGGGAGTGGCAATGAATTGACCAGACCTTCGTCTTAACTGACAGGAGTTGTTACCACACTATGAGCCACAATGCAATCTCGGCTCATTTGAAACTTCTCTTGGCATGTCTGCCTCTTGTAAGAAAGAAGAAATAGAAAAATATACATATTTGACACAAATAAAGAAGTCTGTAGGATATATGAAACTCATCTAATCCTATCTATTAAAGAGGGAATATGCTAATTAACCATCACGCGCTCACAAGATGCAGTGCCCACAGCCAATAAAGAGAGAATATGATAATTGACTGCCCACCCTCACAAAATGGCGGCACCCAGTCCCCTCATCCCCGCCTCATCCAGCTGGAGTCCCCCAGTCCCCTCAGCCCTGCAGGGAAGAGAGTTGGGGGCGATCAGGCCAGCAGGGGAGGGCAGTTAGGGACAATCATGCCAGCAGGGGAGCAGTTAGGCATCAATCAGGCTGGCAGGGGGGCAGTTAGGGGGCTATTAGGCTGGGAGGCAGAGTGGTTAGGGGCAATCAGGCAGACAGGCAGATGAGTGGTTAGGAGCCAGCAGTCCTGGATTGTGAGAGGGATGTCCAACTGCCAGTTTAAGACCAATCCCAG
Source organism: Myotis daubentonii (assembly GCF_963259705.1). Lineage (NCBI taxonomy): Eukaryota > Metazoa > Chordata > Mammalia > Chiroptera > Vespertilionidae > Myotis > Myotis daubentonii. The sequence goes on along the minus strand of NC_081843.1, from coordinate 103,434,000 downwards.
ATTGGAGAGGGTGCAGGCTGGGCTGAGAGACACTTGCCCGCCCCCCCCCCCCTCCGTCCCCGCATGAATTTCATGCACCGGGCTTCTAGTAACTGAGAAATCAGAATTGCAAAACATTCTTTTTTAGAAATAGATTTTTTATTTATACGTATAGATCCTTTATTGTCTGCTTTCTATAAATTTAAAGTGTGAAAACCAACTGTTTGTTATTTCAACAAATATTTATTGATAGTCTGAGATTTTGTTGGCTTTGGATTTATTCAAAAGACAAATAGGAGTGACATGATCAGACTTGTGTCCTAAATCAACTCAGAATAAATTTCAAACTAAATTTCCCTTTAAGAATATTCAATTTTAATGTATTGCTTATTTACAACTTAAAGCTATGTATTTAATAAGCACTTCACTCCATTATGAATTTCCACATGCTTATAGGATGCACTGTAATACAAACATCTGTGGACACATAAATGTGGTTTCAAATGGGCTGATGCTCATCTCCAGAGGAAGGAAGCACCCATTTCCTGAGAGCAGAGATTCCCCTTCCTACTTGGGAGATAGTAATAGAATGTGGGTGCAGAGGTGGAAATACTAGAGCCAAATGCTATTAAAATTAAATAAAAATAAATTACAGTAATTGATAGCTTTGTATTACCTGTCTGCCTGTCCATGATGAAAAAGAACTGAAACCCACTACCCCCCACTCTCACCTCCCCACCATCCCTTCCTGCATGCACACAGCTTGGGAAATAAGGACACAGCATAGCCTCCTGTCTTCATTAACATCACTTTATTATCTCACTGTCTTCATGAACAGCCCCTCCTATTCCAGGAGATTCTTGACCAGGCAAATAACTTGATTGTTCAATATAGAAATTTGTGGGAAAACCCATCAAGTCTTTAGTTGAAAGTATCAATGAACCGTTTGTGTCCTATGACTCTTTGAATTCCTGATCCTATCAATCCTGAACCTGCCTTAAACCAGATGAAATTCTCAACAAAATCTGATGTCACCTCATTGAAGACACTGACAAAGCTCTGAGGAGTGGTGTTATCCCTCACCATGGTGAGCAATCATACAGCTTTGTTTTAGCAGCAGGCTGTGTGGAAGCCAGTGTTATACTCCACAGGGACCATTGTTTTCCCCCCAGAAATTTGAGTAGAGAAGGCTTTTGGGGAGGAAGAATTTTTCTCTACCCTTATAGGTTTTTCTGTCTGTTCTAACAAACTGACATGAGAAAAATTAACAGGAGAAAAACAAATTTAATTACGTATGTACAGGGCCCCCATAAGAATATGAGTACCACAAGCAGTCAGGCAATTGAGGTTTATATGCCATCTTGAGCTAAGGAGAAGGGATTAAGAATCTGCGACTTTACAGGGGAGGAAGACAATTTACAGGGAGATGGGAAAAGCAAATGTTTGATATACAAATATTTGTCAGGCCATGCAGAGACAAGGGGGCACAGTCACAGAGAGGGCTGTGAACAAACAGGCTGCTGAGCTCCCCACACCCAGTCCACCACACCTGGCCCACATTCTTTGTAGCTTCTCTGGCAATAGCTCTTCTCATGGACCACACCCTCTTTCTAAATTCTGTCAGGCAGTTAAGGAGGAGGAAAATGCTCTTCCTGGGTCCGTTGGGCTTCAATGGTCATTAGCTCAAAGTAGTCCATATACTCAAGTGGCACTTTCTGGGGAGACTCATTCTGAACCCATGCAAGGGCATGTGAGGCAGCAAGCCTTCTGTGCTTGTCCTTCATCAGATATGCTACAAAAAGTCATTGCAGAACATTTAAGGTTTGTATATTTTAATTAAGACGGCATTATTCTTGGTCTGTGCCTATAATGCCCTGTTCCCATGAGTTACTTTATTTCTTATTATTTAGAATAAACAAGACTCAAATAGGGCAATGGCTAGCTTAGTTTTAGATTTAATCAGCCATTCTGAAAGATGACTGAATGCAGGCAGTTTATTGAAAGTTTCAAAGATAAATTAGAATAAGAAAAGGATGATGACTTGCTGTAAGCTTACTGCCAGGCCAACTTAATCTCAGATGACTCATCAATTTGGTCTAATTTGAAGCTTAAACCAAAGGTGCTTTCCTTTTCTCTCCTCTAATAATTTCTTTTCAGGCTTTGATGTTTTTGTAAGTGGAGGCAAGCTTATCAGAGAAGTTCCAGAGGTGGGGGGGTAGGGGGAGCTTAAATGGTGCCATGAGTGAAAGAGATGAATTTCAATGTCTGTAGGAAGAGGCTGAGCTCTTGGGTATAAAGCAAAGCATATTTAGTACCAAAGAAGGAATTCAACTACACTGGCTAATGTGCTCAAATCCTTCCTGAGAATCCTCATCTCAGAGGATTTGCCTTAAAATTTACTTTTCTCCTGAGATTTTCTTATGGTTCCCTGCAGACACCCTGAGATGGCCCTTTTTTGGGCGCACATTTTAGCCAGTGCAGGGTTAGTGGCACATCAAAGGGAGATACGCTCACCTGGACAGACAGAGCCCCATGGAGAGTGTACATGCTCTGGGTCACAAAATGCATTTGATCTTCTGGTTTGGGTTCGTGTGTCTGAATTGGTTTCAGGCGAGCTTGTTTCGGTAATTAAAGCCGAGAGTTCTTGGCAGTTTTTTCCTCTTTAAATTAAGAGGAATAACAAAACAGGCTCTTTCCTTTTATCAAACTCTACACGTGTGTAGAATATAATTATAGGTATTTGGGATTCCAGCTACTCATGTCGTTTGCAGATAGCTCTTTATTGCCAACACCTTCCCCATTGTTCCAGTGTTTATCAGTGGGCTTCTTGGAAGACTACAGATATGATGCCTAAAGAAAGAATTTTGGTGACAGATGTACATTTCTTAATGGGAAAAATTAAGCATCTGCATAAAAAAAAAGATTTGTGCCTGCCATAAAACAAGAAATGTGATTGGGGAAAACAGGCCTCATTACAATAAGCTAGGGATAACTTTAAATACTACACTGATTAAGTTTTTAATCTCTTTCTCACAGAACAGAGGCCTCCACTGAGCCAGGAGCAATCTAAAAAGGAGCAGAAACAAGTGAGAAACTCCTGCTAGAACTAGTATTAGAACTAGAACTGCTACTATTGCTGTGGAGCATAAGGGCAATGGCTGCAGTGAACATTAACTCAGGGCCCGCCCTGTCCCAAGTATTGTTCTAAGTACTCGGTCTGTCTTCATTTATTTCTCAGGATACTCCTAGGAGGTCAACACTATTATTATCTCTATTTCATACTTGAAGAAACAAAGACATACAGAAGGCAAATAATTTGCTTAAAGGATCCAAGCTAGAAAATGCACAACACACACATCAGAGATAAAGGTAAACAGGGGAAAAGATGCTAAGAGGATTATCAGAGATACCAAGGGCGGGGTGAAAACCACACCTTCTGTGACCTTGTCAGTGGTTCCCTGTAGACCCCAACTTAGAGTTCCCGCCCACTTGTGTCACCTCTCAGCGCCAACCTCCTGGCTCTTCCCAATCCTTGCCTCCCACTCACTGACTCACTCCTCCAGCTTTTCCTTGAGAAGAGCACCTGCCTTTTGCCTGGCACTATTGTCACTGGCGTTTTGGAGCATTTTCACTGTAATAGTTGAAGGCTTGCTCTACAGTCAATATAATTAAACACTTTCTGGATGACTCAGGGCCTTTGAGGGGTTATCATTTATTTTTCTGTGTGATACTTATATTCTCATGAAGGGCTGTTTGCCCCACACGAAGCAGTCCCAGACAGTTCTATTTATATGCATACAAAAAGCAGCTACATTTCCATCTGCCAAGATTGCCTATTTGCTTCTGCTTCCTTCCTTTTAATATACTCTCTGATGTCAAACAGTAGACGGAGAGCTTGGCGTGCTTTCTGAGAACAAGGCATGGGCTACATGACAGCTGTTTGCCTGGCTGAAGCTTAGTGACGCGAAGGGGCCAATTTTCCACCTGTCCTGTGAATGCTTGCTTGAGGCCCAGAAAGACCTAAATAATTTCTCTCATACCACAGACTTGAGGTATAAAATTATTTCTTTTATTCCACAGGCTTGCAGAGAGAAAAAAGCAAAAGGGCCTGAGAAAATAGGGTTAAGGACATGGGAGCTGTAGACACAAGTAAAGCTGAACAAGTACTCCTGAGATGTTGAAGGGACTCAGCAGAGTGACATGAACTAGCAGACTGAAGAGAAGCCTTTTGGGAGCTTCCCTTATCTGACTAAAGGCAGAGCTTTCTGAGAAGGAAGATGCCATAAATCCTCTCTCTGGGGAACTTCCAGCCAAAAAGGAGATTGACCATTAGCACTGGGATGAGAAATCACATAAATAAAATTTATAGAAGCTGCCATGCCCTTCATATGTGTCCCCTAAAAGCCCTATCCTCATTATCCTCCTATTAAACTACTCCTAGCTATTCAGTGAATTACTCAGATTATTGAGTATCCTGCATGCATGTGAATAAACTTTGTTTTACCCCCTATAAATTTGTCTATTGTCAATTAATTTTCACCCCCCACTACCATCACTATATCACTAGGACCTAAGTTCATGGAGAAAAGTTTTCCTCTCAACAGTACGAAACTAGGAGCTGGGTGTGCCAGGACATGCATGGCTCAAGGTAGCCAGTGATGGGTTGTTTGAGAGGTAAGCTGTGCTCGATGGTGCTGTACTAAGTGGTCTTTGGCTTTAGGGAGAGAAGACACATGTAGGCAAGAGCAAAGAATGGGCTGAACAGCTATTGGCTTAGACTTGAGATTGTGGTGGGTGGTGCTGTGTGACAGGAACCAGTGAGAGTGCTACAAGTCACAGGGCCAGAGAGGACTGGCTCAAGGTGGGTTACCTGTGTGCACTGAAGACAGGGTTTGGGGGTTAACCTACAATACAAAGTTGAGTGTGAGCTAGTTTCCTGTCTGAAAGAATGCATCAGCTCCCATGTTCACAGCCCACATGTAGCATGGGGGCTTAGATATACTCACTCATGAGGACTGAGTTCTGTGCTGGGACCCTGGACCATTGGACCTTTGCTAGGTACATGTTTGCATAAAAATTAGATGTTTGAATAATAGCTCTCATTTCTGACAATAGGCCCTTCACATCTCAATTCTATTTGTGGATCATCTTTTGAGAATCTAAATAAATACCCGTCATTGAATCATAGCAGCTAGTATGATGCCTTGAATATGGTAATCACTCAGTTAATGTTCACTGACTGAATTAATTTAAATTATTACTGAAGTAATATTGACAAGGGGGGTGTAGAATAAATAAATTTAAATGAATCTGGGAAAATTTTTTATTCCTATTTTTAGTATATAACAGAGCCTGATAGTTCATATAAATATTTCAAAATAATGACATCTTTTCCCCTCCAAGTTGCTTATGTATTTTAAATTCATGAGTTCATTGCACAATCTAAATGGCACTTGAGCCTTTTCTGGGGGCTAATACCCTTTGTAAATAACAATTTAAAGCTCAGTAAGAAGTAGCCCAGTAAAAGTGGAAGGGCAGCGTGCATTCATGAGATGAAAAGGCTGACCTAGTAAGAATTAGCACAACAATTCCTATGATGCCCAACCTTGATTGTGTGTCAGAATCACCTAATGGAAACATGGAGATACTCAGGCCCTATGCTGGAGATCCAGACTCAAGAGGTTTGGCATCAAGGTGGGACATGTGTTTTTCTAAATACTTTTGAATTTGATTCCATACTGAGCACATCTCAGTTACTTATTTGTATGGAACCCCTGCCTTGTGCCATATTGCTATAGACATATGTCTATCTATATAATTATGCCTGTCCTTTAATCTGTGTTATAGAAAGTCATATGCCTTTGCCACATCCTTCCTCTAACTCAAATGCTTCTAATTACAGGACAGCTGTCCCAGGACAGACATCAAAACCAGGAAGTGGCTTCATTGATAGAGCAGCTAGGAAACTCGAGGGAACAGGAAGCTTGCAGGGGGAATATTGACTGTTTAATGAGGTAAGTTGTGTAGATCATCAATACTACAGACCTGGTCTCAGTTATGAGCAAAAAAAAAATATGGGACTTTGAAGGCAGAACCACCATGATTTTCCATTTCACATGAGTCATATTCATCTCTAAAAATGTCTTGGGACAAAAATCACATTGCTTATAAAAATGCCAGTGGCATACAGAGATCCAGTTATGTATATGATTAAGAAAATCATTCATTCATAGCCAACTAAAATTCAAATGGAAAAAAGTATTCAACTAATAAGAAAAAGTATTACAGAAATTCTCTGCTTCGAATGTCTACATCTATATTTACATCTGTACCCATAACTATAAATAGAAATAGAATTGTAATTTTGTTGAGCCTTACCTAGGATTGAAAAAGGAGGAGAAAGCAAAAATATTTTTTTCTGCAAAATAAGGAGAACTTGACTACAAGGTGTCTCTAATGGTCTTCTATCAATTAGATTTATATCTCCTGAAGCATTTGCCTCACCGCAGGCTATTCTCTCACTTTTAAATGTTTGACAAAGTCTCCTGCCAAGACCTGCGTACAGCTGAAAAATGGGAGATAAGTTCACTACCAGAGCATTTGTATGAGTGGTGTCAAGGGGAAGTAGCTACCCCTGCTGTGTTCATAAAAGTACTAGCAAAGAAGCATTTCCATTATTTTCGTTATAATATATTCCATGGGTAAATAACCTGGAACTTCACGCATAGACCCCTAAAACAATCTCTGCCACATGGAGAACTGAACAAGACAGAATGACTAGGTATGCTGTCCTGTTCACAGAAATTCATCTATTCCCGGGAGCACTATAGGAAGGGATGACTACACACACAAATGACTTGACAGACGAAAATTTCAGTAGTAAAATGTGATGATGCCAAATAATGAGACTTAGGAAATAACAGTAAAACAAATAATAGCCAACAAAAGAGTCTAGACCAGTGGATGGAAATCCAGACTGCTCATCTGATGGCCCTCTCGCCACCCACCCCATGTTTTTTTTCCTGGAGTGGATCAACAGGCCTGATGCCTCAACTGTAGTATATGCATAAGTTGCTGTTTACTATATTAAACAAGACAAACTTAAAAGTGCTTCACAAGATGACCTAAAGATAATTATAAAATTATTTCACAATAGTGTCCTACTTTCCAGTAGGGCTCACACAAAGAAACAACATTGTCTTTTGTCTGCTTTATTCAAAGGGAAAAAAAATTAAGAAGAAAACTATGTAAAAAACTTATCTTTGGTTAATGAGCCAAGAAATGCTTGTGTACCTGTGGCTAGGCATTTTAAATTAAAATCAAGCTTTCTGATGCTGTTTCTGTATTTAGAGAATTAAAATAATTGGACCATGACTTTAAGTATCTTTTTTCCTTCACTGATGCTACACCGATTAATATATCAGTCCTGAGATTCAAACCAATATTTTCAACTTCCTACTGGGCATCTTCCCTTTCATGTCTAATAGACATTTCAAAATTCCCGTCAAAAACCCAACTCCTGATTCTACCAGCCTGTCTCCTCTGGCAGGCTCCTATTCGCAGCAGTTTGTACTCCATCCATCAGCAAGCCTTGCTTCAAAATACTTGAACAGCACAGCGTGTTCTCCTTCCCAGACTCCCGAAGTCAAGCCCTCACTGGCCTTTCTGCCTCCTGATAGTGTAGTCTCCCACCAGCAGCCAGAGAGGACTTTAAGTAATGTAAACCCTATCCTGCTCTTCCTAGCCAAGACCTTCAGAGTCCTTATCCAGGCTTAAAGGCATCTCTCGCTCACCATCACGATCTCCAACCTTCCCCTGTCTCCTCCATTGGTCTCAGCACTGTTTCTGCCACATGCTAAGACCCCTCCTGCACTGGAGTTTTTGCTCTTGCTGCTCCATGTGCCCAGAAAGCTCTCTCTAGATGGCTTAATGTCTGCCTCTTAATGTGTGCTTAGTGTCCATCACTCAGGATTTGCTTGGATGTCACCTCCTCAGAGAGGCCTTTCTGGATCATCGCATTAAGCACGCCCTTCCCCTTGTCACTTTCTAATCCCTTAAGCTATTTTATTCATATCCAAAGCAGAGGGTAAATATGGTTTGCTTTCTTCTGAAACTTTCCACCACTAGACCATTACCTCCAGGAAGTAGAAACTCTAATGCTCTCCTGAGATTGGCACACAGTTGGCACTCAATAAATATTGGTCAAATGAATAAATGAATGAAATAATTCCACACCTTGGAAACTGACAGACAAGACAAAAATTATGCTAAACCCTTAAACTATCCAGTTATTTCTTAGTACAATATCTTGGCAACAGCATTAAACAATCACATTAGATTTTTATGGTATGAGAACTGAATTGTGGAACTTCTAGTCTGAAAGCTGGAGTTCTTTCTATTTAATTAGTCCCAGGAAAGGTTTAAATCCTCTACTCATTGTCCCAATAGTGATACTTTATATGTAGATGAGAAATTATGATCTAGCATAAAATTTGTACTGTAGTCTTAATGAGATTCAAATGTAATCCTTAAATCTTGCCTGTTTGTTTCTCACCACGAGGGCGGCTGCTTTTCTCTATGTGGTGAGCTCCCTCTGGGGAACTGCAGCTCAGAAATGGCACGTGTGGAAATGGAGTGTGAAAGCACAGCACAGCCCTAGCCAGTTTGGCTCAGTAGATAGAGCGTTGGCCTGTGGACTGAAGGGTTCTGGGTTCAATTCCGGTCAAGGACACATGCCTGGGTTGCAGGCTCAATCCCTAGTGTGGGGTGTACAGGAGGCAGCCGATCAATGATTCTCTCTCATCATTGATGTTTCTCTCTCTCTTTCCCTCTCCCTTCCTCTCTGAAATCAATAAAAACATATTTAGAAACCAAACAAAACAAAAAACACAGCACATGCACCAGAGAAGCACGTTCTTCTACCATCAGCTGCTGGCATGTGGGAGCAACGCAGAGGTCATAGCTACTGTTCCTTCGTGGTCAGGCTGCCCCGGGGCAGCTGTCTCCAAACTGGCGCCGTGTGCCTGGGGCGACCTGAAGAGTTGTCACACGATGCAGGGCTTGGGGTTTTAAGGGAATCCATTTCTACGTCTGCAATTTTCCCATGCAGTTTGAAAACAAAACTGACATGCTTGAAAACACCCCATGTGCACTTTCATGGCCTCCCTTCTCTGACTGTACAAAACCAAGTGCAGTACCTCCCAGCTCCAGAGTGGACATCGGCCTCTGACTCCAACCTAAGGCTCTGAAAAGTGATAGTGTCTGGGCGGAGAACGAAGTAACTCCAATGCTGAGCGGTTCCTTTCCCTCCACCCCCCCCCCCTTCATTAAGTGGCTTCCAATTCTTTACTGTCTCCCACATTGAAGGAGAGCTGAATCAAAGTGTCATTTGGTAGATAATTAAAAATAACTTCTGATAATGGATCCCAAAGAGATTTGGAAATAATATGCATAAGTTCAAAGAATCAAGTGGTATTGCTATAAGGAAAGATCTTTTCTTTCCTTCAGCTTATATGTGTGAGTGATGTTTCTCAGCATTTAAATCTATAAAACCCCAAAATTGAGAAATGGATGATACAGAATCATGTTCATTCAAGCACTAAGTAATATTAATTTTGACTATATAAATTGATTGGAATGAAAGGGCTCATCCATCTAAGGAATACATTTTCAATACAGCATTAATTTTTATATTTAAAATTTTAATCAAGATGTATGATACATATGTTATTTTGATCAATTGCAACCTACTAATAACTATAGTAGTAACTTAATCCATGTGACAATTTTAATTTACAGTCTAATGCCATAAAATATTAAAAAAATAAGTTTTTATTTGTTTATATCTTGTTTGTAGAAAGGATGACCAATAAGAGATGTTTCAGCATAAAACATATCCACCCCTCAGGGAGCCTCAAAACAAAGGCTAACACCTGAACATCTCTGGGGACGGGCTCTGGTGATTCTAACGTACAGCTGAGATAAAGAATTATATTTTAAAAAGTGCTTCATACCTGCCTTGGGTTGCATAATAAAAATAAGGCGTGTAGTTTCGGTTTTAGAGGTGCAGTGGTGGTGCTGCATTCTGGGTGTGGAAGGAGTATGTGGGGATGGCTCACCTGTTAAAGATGCTATGGTCCAGGTTATGCCCAGTGTTGAATGATTAGGAGAATCTATGTATGACGATGGACATTTGGTTTATGTAACTACAATACTGTGACTCCAACCTATTATGCATTCAAATAAGACTCAGAAGTACCTAGTAGATGCCAAAACAGCATCTACTGTTGAGGGAGTCCCAGTAGCAAACAGGGAAGATCCTTTTCCTGTTCCCATGGGGTTCACACTCTAGCAAGACAGTAACAACGCAACACCTATGGCTGCTGTCATCACAATCACATAACATGTGGCCTTGTCAGGGCCTTCAAAAAACCCCCTATAAACTTGATAAAGATGTTCTTGTTCCTAAAGAGCTATCAGCTTGGCCAAGGAGATGACACTGCTCCCTCTGAAGCATACAGACTAATATGGGTCTTGTACACAGCATTCCTTGCCTGCTAAATTTGGGGGCACATAGACAAGGAAGATGGGTAAGGAATTGATAAGAAAGGAGGTGAAAGGATAATGGGGGGGGGAGTGAAGTGATGATGTTGGAAAGTGAGTGGTAAGAGCAGGGACAATGGGGCGTGCCCAACTGGAAGGAAGGCTGTAAACTTCAATAGTAAAGTAATGTGGATGGACAGAGAAAGTTCAAGAAAATTATCTGAACAATGATGGTCACTCAGTGATCCAAACAGCTGGCAGCTAAGCTTCCCAGGGAGGGAGAGGGAAGGAGAGGAAAGGAAAGAGAGGGAGAGGGAGGAAGAGGCAGAGAGGGGTAAAGAAGAGGGAGGGAGAGAGGGTTCCTAGATATAGAAAACTGATGACTGGGCTACAGTGCACAGAGAGATCTCTGGAATCTGTAGGCACTCAGCTTCCAAGCCCAACTGTAGGCTAACATTGATCATGTTCTTAAAACATCTGAATTTAACTAAAGCTGCAACTAAGTTGAATTTAACTAAAGCCCAGATATAGCTAAAACATGTTAGATGAGCTCAACTCTCCACCTTAGCAATCTGATAGAATGGGGTGCTCCCCTTTTTTCCGAGGCATGTATTACCTACATATGTCAATTCTAATATTTTAATACACAATGCCTGGCACAAATAACAAATCCCAAGACATGCAAAGAAGCAGGAAAAAGTGAACAAAATTTAAGAGAAAAGTTAATCAATATAGACAAATCCACAATAACCCAGATGTTAGAATTAAGCAAATAGGGACTTTATCTGTAATACATGTTAAACTATCTAGTGAATAAATGGATAACATGCATTAAAAAAAAGAACAACCATGGATAAATTCAGCAGATAAATGAAGATAGGGAAGAAGCAGATGGAAATTCTGGAAAATACAATATCAGAAATAAAAAATGTATGTGATATGAAGATTAACCCTGGATAGAGCTTTGACACAGAGGGAGGAGAAAAAGCCAATGGGGCAAAAAGGAAAGAAAACTAGGGAAGTTTTATCTGAGAAAGCACAATATATGAAAATGTCAAATGCTGCTGGGAGGTTTGAGCAAGATCAGAAGAGAGACATGCCCACTCTAGGAAGCACAGAGACTCCTGGGGCCTTATTGAAAATGGTTCACTGAAAACCAGTCAGGCAGCAGAGTTCATTTTGTGTCATTCACGTCATGGAAACACTGAATATTCCTTTACTGGAGTCCTGTATAAAGGTCAGGGTGGCAACAGGGAGGGGTGGGAGTGCAGGAGGGGCGAGGGGCACAGTAGCCCAGGTAGGAAGCACTGTGTGTCCTGCACCTGCCAGGCTACAGGCTGAAATGAAAAGGTGACATGCACATGAATAGCACAGATAATTGAAGAACTTCCTTCAAAAAGTATCAACAAGACATCACAATGGATTTACTGTACAAGGACAGAGAAGAGGAAGAAAAGCCCCAAAGTTTCCATGTATTTCTCTCCCTTGAAAAATGAAAATGAGGGCGTGTGAAAAATGGTTTGGGTATGTAAGTTGTAAAGGAGACGATGAGTTGAAAGTCAGTCCACCTTTTGAGTTCCAGATAGAGTGACAGAGTGAAGATGTCTTTGTACCGGGGAGTGTAAGTGAGAGGCCTGTCTAGGGCAGAACTTCCACATCGTACCCTCAGCATGACACGCGTGGAAAACGGTAATACCAGTGATGTGTCCCGCGACAGGGGCTGTGCCCCATTGGAGGCCGTAGATCCAGGTGCTAGGGCAGAATAGATGCTCCCCAGACCTCCCTAAGGGCTGAGGGTGTTAAAATTTCAGCACACTTGTGACCCATTCATGGTGCGCCATGTAGGGAATGCTGGTCTAAAGGAGGCCTGTCCACTGCAGTATCCCTAGTGGCCGTGGCACGCGGTGGCCCTTTGTAACTCTTTGCTGTGAGAGAAGACTGCGGGTCATCCCTCACATGCACCTACATCCCGACATTTAAGAATAGCAAGGTCACTGTTTTAATGGACCTGACTCTCACGCAGACACAAAGCAGTATTAGTCTGTGGAGTTAATAGTCAATTTTAAAATTTAACATCACCGTTTTCCATTTCATGGCTATAACTTTCCGTGCTGATGAGTAAATTAGGTTGTTCAAGGCTCAAGGTGAGGACCACGGGCATTTTTTATCCTCTGGTCTGTCTTTCATACTGAACACCCTCTACTGTTGACGGAACATTTGCGACTCCAACTTAAAAGCAACACGTTGCACTTCACTGTACGCTTGCACCAGCCTGGTTTGTACTGCCTCGGCTTCAGTTGCCTGTATTAAATCACAGGATGATCAAATTCGGGACCCAAAGGATAGTATGTGCTTTAGGAAACAAGCCACTTGTCTGTCATCATTCCACTCCAAAGCCATTTATTTCCCTGGACATTGTTCAAAGGCTTATAATATACAACAATGAATAGGGAAATTTCATTTTGAATTGGAAAAACAGGCTTTCCTGGCAATACATTTTCATGACGTATCTTGGTTATAAGAGAAGAAACCTCTGAGTTTCAACCACGTTTCCTGAAAGAACTTGAAGAACATTTTGCTGAGGAGCTGTCAAGAGGTGTCCCTCTCCCCTCTTACCCCAAATCTCTTTGACTCCAGTCTGGCTGGATGAACAGACCGGCTTCTTCCTCTCCAGGAGCAAAATCTGCTCTTGCTGCTCATGCCATTTCACAGGTCAGCTCCTGGTACCTGCCTCAGGCTGCCTGGATGCCGGGGGGCTGGGCCTCCAGGCCTCCATCCGCCTCCTGGCTCCCTGGCCTCTTGCCTGGGTTTGTCGTGCCTCCTCTTCTCCTGTTACTGCCTCAGGTGTCCTCCAGGACAGAACCACTGGCCCATTCAATTTATGATGTCAGCCTACACCCCCTTTTTAAGCAGAATCCCCCAATACGGCCATCCTTGCCTGCCTTGTAATTCCTCAAGGTCCAGCATAATATGTTTAACCAGATGTAAGCCTAAGTAGCTGAAGGAGTATTCTGTAAACTTTTCAATTACTTTCTAATCCATTATTTTTAGTATCAGAGAGTGAAAAGAACAATTTCTTCTCACGATTACAAGTTTTGTTTGTTTGGCAAGGGGGGAAGATGGCAGTCAACACGTAGAAGGAATACAATTTAAAAACGTTATCCTGCTAAAAGCCTCTTTTCTATTTTTAGAATCTCAAGATTTGGGGTATTTCATTTCTCATGCCTTCTTCTCTCTAAAGCTTTTCTTCTGAAACTGTTTGGCCAGGCATAAAATGAATACCTAAAAATCAAATTAAAGTAAGTGGTGCCTTTTTTTCCCCTCTCTCTTTTTTTTGAGATCTTTAAAAAGTCCTGACTCTGAATCAACTGGAAATCTCTCAGTTTCGCCTTTTTCCCACATGGAGTACTTCCAAGGGGTAATTGTCTCGTTTAATAAAATAATTATTGGCTGTTCATTTTATTTAAAAGTCCCCTTCCCAAGGAATTTTTATCTGCCAGAGCCAGCCGCCAAAATTCCCCAACAGGTGTCTGAAGTTAATTAACGAAGAACCCATGGCTGCGTGGGAAAGGGAGGCAGCATTCATGAGATTAGGTTCCTGGGTTCGAGAGATATGAGCTTGAACACAGGAAGTTAATCTGAAGATATCAAGTTTTGGCCAAAGCACACAGCTTTGCCACCGCCCACGATTTGGTTTGTAAAATCCAGTTATTAGAGTGGGCTGGCAAAGAGTGCTCCAATACATCACCTTGTCTGGGAAACCAGGCTTCTTTTTAAAATACTAATTGAAATTGCATGTGTTTTAATTAAAACAACATCTGCTAGGGTCTGAAGAAACATGTTTTGAAAAGCAGAGAAGGTATGTCACCAAAAGGTCTTCAAACTGAATTAATAAAGGGAAGCTTTCATATTCCCAGGAATAAAAATAACATACAGCTTCCCCGGGTTGCTCTGAGAAACGTCCCAGAACCTCAATTTGCCCCTGGGTACTGGCGGGACTGTGTTCCAAGTGTCGACAAGACAGGTAGAGAAGGTGCTCAGGATTAACAGGACAGGTAGAGAAGGTGCACAGACTCAACAGGACAGGTAGAGAAGGTGCACAGAGTCAACAGGACAGGTAGAGAAGGTGCCCAAGATCAATAAGAAAGCTAGAGAAGGTGCCCACAGTGCTATGTGATGAGTGGCCTGGGAGACGTCTGCTCTCCAGAACAGGGTGCCACTGGCATGAGATGAGACGATAACAAAACACACACATGTCTATATTTTAACTGATGGGTGTGCCATACGTTATTAGAGCCCCCTATTTCCTGGTTTTGCAAGGAGACAATGTGGGTGCAAAGTAATATTCTGCGTGCCCAAAGGATGATGACTGGGATGCGCTTCAATCTCAGGCTGAGAAATTTAGACAACATTTTGAGAAATTATCTCCTGAGTAGCATTTGGAATGCTGCTATATGATGATGGTGGAATCACTTTATTCCCCAGAGAACACACTCTTACGACTAGAGACTGAGTAAAAATGTATCCCAAAGTGTGGATGAAGATCAGTATTCACAGGCCTAGAATTCCATGGATATGCAGTTGCGAGAACACTAAGTGAAAGAGAATGTTTGGTGCATATATACAGTGGAAGATGATTCAGCCATAAAAAGAATCAAATCTTGTCATCTGCAACACATGGATGGACCTAGAAGATATTGTGCTAAGTGAAATAAGTCATAGGAAGACAAATAATATATGATTTCACTTATAGGTGGAATCTAAGAAACAAAATAAATAAACAAGCAGGACAGAAACAGACTTATAGATACAGAGAACATTTTGACGGTTGCCAGATGGGAGAAAGTTGGGGGGATGGGTGAAAAAGATGAAGGGACTAAGAAGTACAAATTGTTAATTACAGAACAGTCATGGGGCTGTAAAGTACAGCATAGGGAGTATAGTCAATAATATTGTAATAACTATGGAGGGTCCCAAGTAGGTACTAGGTTTATCAGGGTGAACATTTTGTAAATTATACAAATGTCTAATCACTGGGTTGTACACCTGAAAGTAATATAAATTGTATGCCAACTGTAATTGAAAAAATATTTTGAAAAAAGAGAGAACGCTTACAAAGCAATGTAACATTCAGAACAGAGTGGATACAATGAAGGCTCCCCCCCCTTCCATTTCTCCAAAGAAAAAATACACTTCTCACTAAATAAAGATTGGCATGTGTGGGGGTGGCATGGGGGGACAGGAGGGGTAACTGTCAATTTATTAACAACATTATTTTTTCCTTTATACAGTCTTTATTTTCACTTCAAGACTACTCATTTATATTTATTTAAGAACATTTATTTATTTTATTAAGATTTATTTATTAAAGAACGTTGCCCTTTAAATATAACCAGCAATCATTGTCTGTAGAATGGCCAGATGGAACCTTTCATCTGAGTATTTAAAACAGATTGTGGCAAGAGCTGGGAATGTCCTCCATCCCTCTAACCTTGTCCTCCCAGAATGAATGAAAGGGATGACTGAAAACCATGTGAGGCGAGAGAACTAGTACTGGATTTACTGCTTAAATCATAGCTAATTCCCAGGTCAAAACCACCCGTATTTTGTTCATGATTCACTAGTGTGGGAAAGTATGAGATGGGCACTGCTAGGTACACCTGGCGATTTGGGGCTCCTTTCTCTTTCATCTCTCCTGGGGGAATTACCGGTGTTTAGGAGCCAGCTGACTCCCCTAGAAAATGGCCCCTCCCTGACCCCAGAGAGTCAGGTTCTGTGTGGTGCTCCCTTTGAGGCTGGAATGGATCGAGAAGGTGTTGCCTGGACAGAGGCTCAGCTAGCTGTCAATGTGAAAAGGTCAGGCATGTGGGAAGAATGGATCATATAATATGAACGTGTGGGGCATCAGAGAAGGGTTCTTAAAGATCCTTCCAAATGTGGAGACTCAACCATCCAAATGAGAATAGAGACGGGGAGAGGGTCATGCAAAACAGAGAGGGTGAGGAGGAAGGACGGAGGCAAACTGGGGCAGGCTGGGTCCACGTGGCAGGGAAGGCCCTTCTCTGCGGTCCAGGGCGAGGAGTGGGCGCGGGAAGAATGCTTCAGCATCCCAGCCTTGGCTTGCCTACCAGACAGTGTGGCAAGCAGCCACCACCCAGGGAAGTGAAGGAAGGCTGCTCCATTAGCTCTGCCAATACCACCCGCAGGGAGCAGCAGCTCTGCCAATCTTCGGCAAAGATGCAGGTACACAGGAGAAAGCCTTACTATTTCCTACCCAGTCTCAAATGCCGGGAGCCGGTCCATCCTTGCTGTTTCAAGGGACCTGGCATATATGGCATACGGTTCTTCATATGTTTGCTCACCTTCTTGGTGCTGTGTTTTAACCAAGGTCACCTCTCCGAGAAAGTTTGAATCCCCAGGTAGGGATTTTCCCCTGAAGTTAGGGAGGGAATAAAACCCCTCAACTAAGTGCCAGGTGGGTAATTAATCCCTTTAACTACGAACAATCATGCTTAAACTACATAATCTTTTCTCCCTGGAATGGAGATAAGAAACGCCCTAACCTTTGTAATAGAGATTGATAGGATTGAATCAACTGGTATAAATACAGTTGTAACAAGACAGAAACACTCAGAACTCAGAACTCAGAACTTAGAACAGAATCAAGAAGACAGAACCTACACGGAGCCTAGAGACAGAAGAACTTTGCTGGAGAGAGCATGCCGGAGGATCCTGGAGAGGGACTGGCCTCGGAGCCTAGAGACAGAGCCTAGTGGGAGAACATGGCAAGGGATCCTGGACTGAACCTGACTACAGAGATTGGCAGGAGAACCTGACTGGAACCTGGACACTGAACCTGACTGGAGAGCCTGGACAGAACCTGGCTGGAGAACCTAGCGAGGAACATGGCTACAGAACCTCGCTGGAGATCCGAAGCAGAACCTCTCTGGAGATCCAGACCAGAACTTGGCTGGAGATCCGGGCTAGAGATCCTGGCAAAGCTGCTGATCAACTGAACATTTTCTCCATGTCATTCCTTTTTCGCCGACTCCGTCCACGCCTTTGGGGACCCCTGGACCCGCTGGGGTTGGACCCCTGCACTCAAAGCCCTTGCCACATGGCAGAGAATGAGCTAGTGTGAGTAGAGTCCTGGACTTCAGTGAATACCTAAGTTGCCCCTCTTTCCTCCACTCCCTGGATGCTGTGGGAAGAAGCTGAAACAGATATCCCTCCACACCTTCCTCTCTTTATTTGGGGTTCCCCAAACCTCCTCTAGATCCATTCTTTAGAATAATTAACTTTGTTATTCACCCCCGCATATGTACTATACATATGTCTCGTAGCACATATGTACTGAGTGCCTGTTACAGGTGTAGCAAAGTGCTAGACACTGCAGGAAATAAAAACAAATAGGGTACCAGATCCCTGCTTATGAAGTCATCGGGAGAAGTTGTGATGCATGCACATAAAAGACAATACAGGAATAAAACTACACAACGGAAACCTAAGATGAATGAAAACATTTTTTTTTTTATCAAGTAGGTGCTACCCACCCCCACTCTGAGTTCAAAGAGCAGTCCTCAGTGGGAAGACCACCTCGTGCTGGGCATTGAGTGATGGGTGGAGGTCAGTGCGTAGAGACTGTGAAGGAGTGTGCCAGGGAAGAAACAGCTGCAGCAAAGGTGTGTGCGTGAGAATGATGGTGCAGACACTGGTGTGGCTGAAGAATTCATGAAAAGCATAGTGAGAGAAAGGGGCAGTTTGGGAGGAGCGTGGACAGTGCCTCCAGTGTGACACCATGGCATTCACGGAACAGATAACCTTAAATACTGAGAAATATACACGTGTGGTGCCTGTGTTCTAACTATTTTGATACAGCCTTTTGATTTTCTGTGCTGTCTGGAAATGCAGCAAAACAAAACAGCACATATGAAATAACTCTCTTCAGAGTTATTTTCCATGGATGAGTAGCCATGGGTTAAGGACCAATGTTTGCCAAGTGCGAGACATCTCCCCTCTCTAGTGTTTATGTGTGCTGTACTTTTAAATTTTTATTGGAGTCTTGTTTGGCTTGTTCTGTTGGCAGAGGGGGTGGGGATTTGGCTAAAATAAGTATCTTCCATCTTCATCAGGAACTGTCAACCTGCTGAAATGTTGGGCAATTTGCAGACTGGTTAAAGTGATATAATGTTGTTTTTCTCTTTTCACTGAAGGGAAATCTTACCATTCGTTAAAAAAAAAACAATAAAAAATACCTTTTTGAATGATGAGATGACACTTGGAAGGATAATTAATATTTTCAAAAGACTACAAAAGAATGTATGGATGCTCATTAAGCTAGACAACTGCACCAAGTCACTCAGAACACAAAGATCTAGCTATGGACTCGCTGCCTGCCTGGTGGTAGAGACATCTCAGAAGCATGGGCACAGCCTGAGTGGGACATGGGAGAGGCAGGGTGTGACGTTCCTTTTGGTGCTACTATATGACCCTCATTAGAGCTGATGCAGTAGGCTGATGGTTGTTCAATAGCTTATCTGGAGTTTTCCTGATAAGAGAGTCAGAGGAAGATAAAACCATTTGCTGACCCGAGTGTGGTAGCAGCTCCTCTCCCCATCCCGAGCTAAAAGAATGATCTAAGGAGAGAGATAATTTAAAACAAACCCCCAGAACCAGTGGTGGGAGGAACCGGATTCCTTCTGACCTCCGGAGTGCCTGCATACGTCTGGTAAACCTCCGTAGGAAAATGAACTGGCTTTTGGATGACTTTCTTTATTAGTATAAAATCATTTTCTTTTGTTGTTTGACTTAATGTGCTTACTTAATGTTTTGCTGATTTGGAATTCATTTCAAAATGATGGTCAGACAGGAAAATATGTAGTTCAGTCATTTGGCAAATATTTATGACGTTCCTACTGTGGACTGAGGGCTGCTCTAGGTACATGGGCTACATCAGTGAACAAATGAGACAGACTTTCTGACCTTCATGGGCTTCCATTCCAGTGTGGGGAGATGGACAGGTAACCAGGGAACTAAATACCATGCTGTATACTGGAAGGTGATCAGTGCGGTGGAGAAACGGAGGCCAGAGAAGGTTCTGCTGGGAAACTGGCACTTGGGTAAAGACCTGAATGGGATGAGAGCTGAGGTGCATAGGCCCCTGGAGGAAGAGGATTCGAGCCAGAGGGAACAGCAAGTTCAAAGGCCTGAGACAGGATTGTTCCTATGGGAACCATGGTGACCCGGTGGGCCTCAGCAAAGTTAGTGACAGGGAGGAGAGAGGGTGAGGTTTGAGAGGGACAGCAAGCTGCACCGTACGGAGCTGTGTCTGCTGTAAAAGCCTTCGTTCTATAGTGAGACAGATGAGGAGCTATTGGGAGTTTTGAGTGCAGAAATGACCTGCTCTAAGGTTTTAATAGGACCACTCTGGTTTCTGCATTGAGAGTAGCTGTAGGGGGCAAGGGTAGAAGCAGGGAGACCAGGCCCAACTGGGGTGACTCAGTGGTTGAACATTGACCTATGAATCAGGAGATCATGGTTTCACTCTTGGTCAGAGCACATGCCTGGGTTGTGGGCTCAATCCCCAGTAGGGGGCATGTAGGAGGAAGCTGATCAATGATTCTCTCTCATCATTGATGTTTCTATCTCTCCCTCTTCTTTCCTCTCTTTGAAATCAATAAAAACATACTTGATAAAAAAGGGTGGGCAGGGAGACCAAGTAGATGGCCATGATAATAATCCAGGTGAGAGACGATGGGAGGTTGGGGGAAAAGCAATGAAGGTGAGTTGTGTCAGATTCTGAGAAAACACAGAAGACCAGATTTGTTGATGGATTGGATATGAAGGGTGAGGAGTCCAAGGGGTCTGTAAGGTGCCTGGCCTGGACCACGGCAAAGACAAACTGCCATTGGCTATTGTGAGGAGACTGTGGAAGGATCGAGCTTGGGGAGAAGACAAGGAACTCAGGTACGGAGATGTTATACTTGAAATGCCTGTTAGGTATCCAGTGGAGATACACACAGTTGGATACAGAGATGTGGGATTCATACTAGAGATATCTATTTGGGTCAGAATATGGATGATCTTCAACACCATGAAGCAGGTCACCAAAGCTTTGAGTGAGATTTGGTAGAAAAGAGAAGATGTAGAAGTTTATAGTTTTGTTCATGGTTCAAGATCAATGCCACTTTCTTTTCAACATGTAAAGTTCTACATAGAATTTTTCTATAAAAATCACCACTTTGATACACTATTTAAAGTAAGAGAATCAGCAAAGGTCTTTCTTTTCTCCTAGATAGAATACAATGGTGTGCTTTTTGTTTTGTTTTGTGAAATTCTGCCTTTTTTTTTTTTCATTCGAGAAAAATGTCATTGATTCCGTAAAGCCTGTGACTGCGATATTTTCACTCCTATTTTTAAGAGATTGGCTCCCTTTCCTGTCTGGTGACATTAGATAGTAAAGGCTTAATTGAACATGGGCAATATGGAGCTCCAAATGTTCCTGCCACAGATAGAGTGCTAGATAACTGGCTTCCAAGGAAAAAGGGATGCCTGGAAGCTAGAAAACCAATTAATAGTTCCCTATTTTGTTATATTTTAATCCACCGAAAGAAATAAAACACACAAACCCACAATACCGAGTGGTGAGTGTCCAGGCAGTAGACTGATTAGCTATTGATTTTTCCTTCATTTTCTAGAGGAGCAGAGGGATTTTATCAGAAACAACTACGTACAGAAAAGGAAAGCAAGCAGGGAGAGAGTACCTTGACCTTTTGAGCTAATGGGTTAGTTTCAATACTTTATAAAATCCACAAATAATACTTAAATTAAATTCAAACATAAACATCAAATTATGTTTGTTTCATGCCTTATAATGTACTGCAAGTATAACAAATCATTGCATGTATTAGAGACAGATTTGAAGTCTGGTTTCCTTATAAGTAAACACATACTGTACAAATTGGATGTTTATTGGAAGATATAATGGGTACTGTGAAATGGAGGAAAAAATTGCAAAGGGCCTAGTGTGCCACGCTCAGGAATTTGAATAGCAAAAATGAACCTATGTATTTATGTAAAATTCGTGTATGAAATTTGGATCCACACCTAGTATTCCAACTGCCTCAGAAAAAAAATCTTGCCCTTTGGCCCACTCACCCGCTTTCTCTCAGATTCCCAGAGGCTATATACCCTGAGCCTTTGGCATGGTGGGTGGTTTAGCTCCCTGCTGCTTGACCTTCATTGACACCTATTACCTGCATTCAGTCTTGCCAGGCTTCCTGCTGTACTGATGGACCAATGACGTCTGGAATGATCTCTTTGATCCAAGATGCCTACATTAGGAAGATGGTCTTTGGTAGACTTGTGTCTCTTCCCAGGTAGATCTCTGTGGTTCCTTGGTTCTCGAGGTATCAATCATCCTTGGCTTCCCATCTACCCACTGTAAACGGAGGGACAAGGGGGCCTCTCCAGCTGGGCTCCTACCATTCACTGCCCCAGGCACACGAGGTCCCATGAAGACTTGAACCCTCTGGCTTGCTTCCAGATCTTCTAGGGGGCCTTCTGCAGAGGCAGCTCCTTCAATGCACATGATCTATTCCCCGCAAATATCCACATGGCCCAGTCTCACCTCCTTCAAGTCATGGCTCAAATGTTACCTTCCCAACAACTCCCATCCTGACCTTGACATCTCATTTAAAATCACAACTGCTTATGCTAAGTGAAAGAAGCCAACACCAAAGCTCTCATATTCTATGATCCCATTTACATGAAACTTCCTGAATAGAAGAATCCATAGAAACAGGGCACACATTGGAGAGTGTCAGCACCTGGAGGAGGGGAAAGTGGGGGTAACTACTCAATGAATACAGGGTTTTCCTCAGGGCGCTGACAGTGTTTTGGAATTTGGTTATCAGTGGTATACTTTAAAATGGTTAATTGTATGTTATGTGAACTTAACCACAGTTTAAAAAATGGCAACCTCACTAATTACTGTCTCCTTTACCCAGGTCCATTTCCCCCCTAGAATGTTCCTAACACACAATGGGATTCATGGGTGCATCTTGTTTATGGTCCATCTCTGCTCTCCCGATGGAAACTCCACTAGGGCAGGCTTCCTGTCTGCTTTGTTCATTGATGTAATAATCTCTGGACCTCGAACAGGCCTGGGGCAATGTAGGTCATGATACATATTTGGTGAATATATAGACAAATGTTTGACCTCTTTAATGTTCATTAATAAAAGATCCTCCCTATTCCTTGAATACCAAATTAAAGGAAGAAGATTCAGTAAACAATAAAAGAGCCAGCATGGTCTCATCCAAAATAAATGACAAATTCGAGAGGAGAAGCTAAGTGGCGTGGATCCCATTACAATTCCTGCTCCCCACATGGAAAATAAAGAGCTTGACAGGGATTTAAAGGATCAGAAAGATGGTATCTTGTGCTGAGCATAGCTTTTAATTTGCAAGGATTAGAAATGCCAACAAACGTTGCATTTTCCTCTGAATTCTAAAAGATAATTCGGGTCATTGGATTTAAGCTAGGAGAACTAGGAAAATGTGGCCCCTAATAAATGCACTATTTCTGCATGCACATATGTTCTGTGAGTAGATTCAATCACATGGACCCTGCCAGGAAATATTTTCATTGAAAAACTGAGACACTGTGAGAGAATCGGAGAGAACATACCAATGAGCTCCTTATTTCGGACGTCCAGGGCCATGTTCCGGAGCGCCGTGGCCACTGCGCACACCACACGGTCGTTATCTATTCGGAGCAGCTCCACGAGGATGGGCAGGCCTTTCTCTTTCCGGACAGCAGCTCGGATGTACACTGACCACTGCGAAAAGATGAAGGCAAAGACCTTAGGAATGGAGGAGGCAAACCCTAGGAGCAAATAGCACGTACAGTTTTCAGACTGTCCTTTGCAGGAACCAAAAAGGTTGAATTATCAAGACCTAATTGTAAAATAGGTTGAATAGGTTAGACATGTATTTAAACGTTTTCATGTTATATTTTGCCTTCACAATATGGGAAAGGTTTCAGGGTGAGTCAGCTAGCCACATTTTGCTTCTCTGGTACCAGTCTTTCCTTTCCTTAGATTGGAAAGCCATCTGTAGCCATTTGCATGATATATATACTTGATGCTTTGAGATGTGAAGGTTTGGGACAGAAATCGGGGCTACTGACATTCAGAGGAATAATAAAATGAGCCCTGGATAAAGTAGAAAATGATAAAAGATTGAGTGTGGGTGATTGGTTTAAAAACAGAGATTTAATTTGGAGGTGGGGCATAGAGATGAGTTGCTAAACATATCATCAGTAAGTTCTTTGCTGAATAATAAAGATTAAATAAGTCAGAAAAAGGTAGGGGTGAGGAGGGGTAAATATGACATTAAAAATCAATAGTTAAAATTATAAACTAGAAAATATTTAGATCAAAATGTGTTGTGTCTAGGGCAGTGATGGTGAACCTATGACACGCGTGTCAGAGGTGACACGCAAACTTATTTTTTTGGTTGATTTTTCTTTGTTAAATGGCATTTAAATATATACAATAAATATCAAAAATATAAGTCTTTGTTTTACTATGGTTGCAAAAATCAAAAAATTTCTATATATGACATGGCACCAGAGTTAAGTTAGGGTTTTTCAAAATGCTGACATGATGGCTCAAAAGGTTCGCTTATCACTGGTCTAGGGCCATAATTCCATGTTTACTCTATAATATAAGATATATAATTTGTTTTGGGTTGGTGATTATTGATCATAATGAAGCACACCTAATGTTACTACTGAAATGTACTTGCAATATTCAGAATGATAAAGCATTCCAATCCATGTCACAGAATGTAGGAAGGCCAGATTCTTCCGATATTTGCATATACACTTTATACTATTTTATGGTGTTCTAAAGAAGAGCGTGCACTATAAAAATCAACCCATATAAGGTTTAATCAGTCACATTTTCATTTAGGATGTAAGAAAATGACATTGATGACAGGAAGTTTTGGATTCTGTGGTTGAGTCCTCTGGGGGACCACCAAAGGTGGAATAAAGTCCCCAACCCCCCCGCCAGGCCCCTCCACCCCCTTCCCCATTGGGGCAGACACCCCAGAGCTGGCTCTCACCTGTGGCAGGCAGGGAGCCCCCTCTGGTAGTGAACGTAGGGCATACGCCATGCCTGCCACATCCTCAGCCCAGCCCTGCATGAAATATGAGATTAAAAAAACACACAACTTCATCCCATCCTACGTTAGAAGTCACATTCACATAGTTTCTTGTCACCATCAACTCGTCCCATAATCTTTCCCTTGCCCCCACTCCAGGAAGCCTGAGGGGGTGGGAAGCAGCTAGAATCACTAAAGCATCTCTTGATTGCGATGAACTATTTCACAGACCTGCTCTCAGGGAGCAGCCAAATGGGTGGTCAGGGAGTCTTAGACACGGAAAAGCATCCAGGTTTGAAAGCTGTTTCTTGGAATTTGGAGGGAGGTGCTCTGTGAACATAGTACAGAACCTCTTTCATGTCCACTAGAAATTTAATTCGCAATTTGAAATGCTGAGACATGATTTTCATCTACCTCCTCCTCTAGATTTATAAATCTCTGGTCTCCAGGGCCCAGGGGAACCTGAGCTTATGCAGCACATGCATTGTTGGGTTCGTCCTTAAAACTAGGAAGGGAGGTGAGAGAAAGGAAGAAAACGGAAATCAGAAGGTAGGCTTAATGTTTACCAATTGTGAGATGAACATCAACAATTGACTGTATACTGGGGAGATGTGCTGGCCCTTGGGGAGATAGTGGGAATGTTCTTGGCAACTTGGGCAGGCTGATGCATGGGTCCTAGAGATGGCCTCTTCTCCGGCACCACCTCATTCCAGTTGAGGATGCTGTTTTGAACATTAGTGACCCCTTCTAATTCCCTAAGACGCTGGAGGTGGCATTAGTATTCTTATTTATAGAGAGGAAATCTAGGCACAACGTTGTTAAGTAACCTGCTCATCAGGGTCAACGGTGCCCCTGACCCCAGTCCTGTTACTCCAAATCTGCTTCTCTTTATGATGCTGACAATTTTCCCTCCTCTGCCAGCATCTCATTCTCTCTCCCCTAATCCTCTGTGCTCAGTCCCCCAGACACTGCCTTGCTCTCCACTCCCCTCCATCCTTCTAAACATTGATAGAGAAGAACTTGGCCATATTTGAAATAAGCCAAGAAGGGAAATTTATGATTGTATCATTTTAGAAGTCCAGCTATTATATCCTGCCCATGTGGGATGGAAAGATGATTTAGTGTTTGGAAAATAAATGAGAGTCCTTCAGCTTTGTGGAGAACTTATTTGAGAGTAAAAAAAAAAAAAAAAAAAAGGAGGCTATATATGGCCCAAAATGTTACAGATACACCTTTTGGTATCATAAAATGGTCAACAGTGGTATGTTCTCCCTAAGTGAAAAGGGATAACCAGACAACAGATTTCAACTCGTATTATTACAATTGCTGCATAGAAAATAACTTTTATTTTGAAACTTTTAGTTTTGTATGGTATGGAAAATTCCCAATATCAGTTTAGAATAGGACGACTCAGAATAAACTACTTACATTTCACTCAAAACATGCTGCAAGTTTCCACAAGGTTTCTTGACATGCAAAAATAGGTGATAGTGATGCCTTTTAAGTAGCAGGCAAACAATCGACCAGTCTCAGAGGTAATGTGTGACCAAAGTGTAACCCACCAAAAAAGGAGTAAACCCATTAGAGGTGGAAAGGAGAAAGTCACCAGACAGTGTTATTGGGAAATGAGGTATGGTTTCAGGTACACTCAATACAGAACCATGAGGTTCCTATAGAGTTTCCTAAAAGAAAAGTCAGTTGCCTTGGAATCATCCACTGTGGTGGTTAGAGGTGCATGGGTTGCCAAGTGTTTTGTGATCTAAACAAAAGTAAGAGTACCACTGGCATAACAACATGAACAAGAGAGAAACGTGTATCATAACCCATTGTAGTTGAAGTGAAAGTCTTTGGGCAAAATGAGAGCACTGTGCACTGAGCACATGTGTACAGAGATACTGAGAGGGGAGCTATCAGGCATGGACCAGGATGCTTCTGAGAAGAACGGCTCATGAGTGGAAGAGAGAATGCTTGATGATGCAAGAGGATGAGAAGGAAGAGGAGTAGGAAGGGGAGGGGGGAGAATGACAAAGAGAAGATGGAGAAAAAAGAGCTGGTCCGGGAGAAAACAATTGATGTTTAAAACTAGGAAGGGAGGTGAGAGAAAACAATTTATAAGCATAAATTATAAGCACAAAAATGTGACCCAAATTTCTCCTGCAGAAATGCTTTCCCAATGAGGACCTCAGGAGAGTTATAAGCCCTTATAACAATCTCAACTATAAGAAACCTAACACTTAACCAAATGCCAAGCACAGTTTTATTTTTTTACATGTATTAATTCACGTAATCCTCATCTCATCCCTGTGCAGTGTGTGCTAGTGTTATTCCCACTTTACAGATGAGAATAAGGAGGCACAGCAAGGTCCTTCAGCCTGCGGCTGCTTGACCAGGTCTTGAACCCAGGAAGCACTGCCTCTCTAGAGTTGGTGTGCCTGACTACCCTTCTCTTCTTCATCTCAAAAAGACAAGTATAAATTATATACATCTGCAATCATAGTGATATAATTCTTTGCAAATTCACCAATTAATCTTGGCCTAATAACTCATGTTATTATTTTAGTGTTTCAATAACTCATTTGGCCTTCCTCTAAACTCCTGAGTTAAACACCCTTGAATATTGGCAATGGAAGTCCTGGACATTTCAATTTAGCCCTGAGAACAACTAAGCTATGCTCAATTCAGCATCTTTCTTGAGGCTGTTGACCAGGCCTCTAGGGACGAGTCTCAAATTTCTTGGTTCTCTTATTTTTTTATTCATTTGGGCCACATGGCAGAAGATTCTGTTTTCACTACATCTATGTTGCTATTATGTTAGCTCATCAAATATTAAAAATTAATATTCAAATATCTATTTAGTCTACCTTATTTTAAAAGTAAATGAGGAAATAATAGTCTTGACAATAATCACATTTTAGGGGGAAAGTTGACTAAACAAAGATATCTAAAATGTTTGGCTTAATAGCAAGGGCAGATATAGTTCTACAGTTCAAACCCTGGGTTTTCACAAGGTTCAATTACAATAGAAATAACCCATAAATGGGAGTTCAAAGAACATTTGGTCACATCTTTACAAATCTTTAACCTACTATATCTAATAGTTTTATTATTCTGTGACAAAAACATCATTGTGCTGTAAAAGAGGAAAAGGTAACTAAATTCCACATTGGCTATGAAAAACATTTATCACTTTGCTTCTGCCACAATGCTATTATGTTTTTCTGATGCTCATAAACCAAGTAATGAGGGTTTGAAAGTGTAAAAAGTATTTAGGGCCATTATGAAGATGTGTTTGCTAGTCAACTTGTCACATAAAAGGACTGTGCATGATCTCCCCATAAAGAGTAATTATTGTTTTGGGAGATGAGACTATAAAAAGCAATCTCTATGCAAAATGCTGGTGTTTTACCTTCACATTTCTGCTTTCGTTTGGGTCATAAAAAGTTAAGGACACTAAAAAAAGTCACTAAATTTCAACAGTTGCTATGAAATCACATTCTTGAAATTCTAGGTTTCAGATAGTAACACTGTCTATACAAAAATTGAGGATATTGTGTATCCTAATTTAATCTTTTACTTAGTATTTTTTCTTAAGTGAAATCTTTTTTTTAAAGCAAAGATTTACTTATTCTTTGTACAAGTTGTTCTCAGCCATTTAAAAATTATAACAATTTATCAGTGTTTGGCTTAATGGAGATTTTTCTCAAATCATCCCTATGGATTATCTTCCCTACCCACATAATCCTTTACCATTTAATATGATAAATTAATAAATTACACAACAGATGATGATAATGTAATTGTCTTTTATGCATGCCTGTGTATTTGCATTTTTATAGTAAAGCTCTTATGGAAGCACATATACTTTTAACTATACACAAATATTCTTTAGCAGTCCCCTGCTCCGCCTGAGCACCATTCCATTTGACTAAAGTTACAGAATAAGGAAGGTTAGTGCTTTATAAGTAAGGCTGACATTCTGAGAGTCAAAATTCTACTTTACCCATTGGGAGGGAAAGATTTCTAAAATAATTTCTGTCTTTTAAAATTATTAGTAATAATTTAACATTTTTTTTCATTTCAGAGGGTCAGCATTAGGATTATCAGTTATTAGAATATATGCAACAGCCAAGATATTTAATGGCCTCTGGCAGTTTTCCTCCCTTGCTACCTTGTAGTTACTTTTTCTAATTCTTTTGTCTTTTCTCTTTGCCATCACAGTATTTACTCTCCCTTCTTAGGCAGATCTTTATGCCTCTTTATAAGAGGCACTCCTTGCTTTTTTTAATCTGATGTGGACTGGGAAATCTGATGGCCATAGTTGTTAAACTCTGTTGAAAATACAGAATAATTTTTGTGATACTGACTTCATCTGCTCCTTACTAGTCTCTATTAGTAATGGAAAAAAATTAACAAATAAATGTCTACTCAATATGTGGGGATACATTTCACACTGGGGATAACTGTGCTGAACTAATGGGCAGGTTTATGCACTGAAAACAGTCAGCAGGATATTATTACCAGAAAATATTGAAAAAAAGTTATGATAGTTCATCCATAATTCTTATTTTATAATCCAAAGTAGGAATTTTTGAATGTCAAAATAGCATAAAATTTTTAATCTTATTATTTTCTTGTTCCAAGTACCTAAAGACCCAAACATACCTCCGCTATGACACAGAGCCTGGTAATTAAACAGAACGTTCAACCTGCAGGAACTGTGGGACTGGGAAATGCTATCAAAACCTGCAGCCTGCAAAGCACTGATGAGTTTGGAAACTGAAAAGAACATAGTTTTCCCATAACACTTTTCTGTCACAGGATGAACAGGTACAAAGAAATACATGGGACTTGGCTTCTGCCTTTAAAGTATTTACAGACCAGATTCCTTTCTAGAGGACATTCTTAGTAGCTCGGTAAAGACTTCTATACCTAAACGAATAATTGGTGACACTGATCCTTAATTTTGATGTTAGATGTGGTGCAGTTCTTAGTACATAACATTTCTTTTTTTTCCTTTGGCTGCTTTTAAGATTTTCTCTTTACTACTGATTTTGAACAATCTGATTATGATGTACCTTGATACAGTTTCTTCATATTTCTTGTGCTTAGTGTCCCATAAGCTGCTTGAATCTGTGAGTGTATGGGTTTCATTAAATTTAAAAAATTTTCAGTTATTAAATTTTCAAATAATTTTTTTCGGTTTTCTTCTTCCTTTATCTCTCCTCTCATTTGGGGACCACAATTACATATACAACAGGCCACTGTACATTTTTTTCTGTGTTTCATTTTGTATAGTTTCCACTGATGTTTTCTAGTTCACTAATATTTTCTTCTGCATTGTCTATATGCTGTTAATTGCCATTTCCATGAATTTTTGTTTCAAACATTGTACATTAACTTTAGAAGTTATTTGGATCTTTAATATATTTCCATTGGTTCCAATTAACTTTTTGAATATGTGGAACATAGATTTAATTTTTAAAGCAGAGGCTGTAGTCTTGCATTTAAAATCCTCTAGGCCTCAAAGGTATGTCTCCATTGTTTAAATTGTCATAAGAACCTAAGTATTTCTTAAAGAAAATAATAATTCACTAAAATATCATAGGTTCAAGATGGCATACTTGGTATGCTACCACCTAGATGCTGTGTGGTTTAGGTTAGACTCATGGCTATGGGCCAGAGCCCACTTTCCCATGCCCATTTGGTCAGTCCTCTAACTTGGGAGCTGGGTGGGGACTTGTAGCCACTAAGTGCTCTTGGCTGTATATACTGAGAATTGCTTGACCAATGACATCCTGCTCTCCTCTTTGCATCCAGTGTCATGACTGGCCTGCAGGATGTGACGTGAAACATCCACAATCTTCTTTGTTCAAAGATGACACACCTGAGAACATAAGGAGGTGCTATAATTTGCCCAAGGGTCACAAAGATCAGAAGAGGTAGAGTCTATGTTTGAATTGAGACTTCAGTCAAAGCCTCCTAAATTTAGAAGGAGATAAAATCTAAGGGTTAGTTCAAGGAAATGATTTCCATTATTATCTCTTTTCAACTCATACAAAACTAGTCTCTAGAATTCTGCCTGACGTGGCTCTGCTTTTCAAACTTTTCTATGGTTGAAAGCAAGTGACAACTTCACTTCCTCTCCCCCAACCTAAATTCTCCCAGTACAACATTAGGGATGCCTATGAGCAGGGGAGGAAAGGGATAATATGTTCATTCCTCAGACTCTCAAAAGAAGAAGGGGTGAACCTCCCAGGCATCAGTAGCAATCCTGGGAAATATTATCAGAGACTAGGTCCCCAAAGTTGGGAGGTCACACCTGAGAGAGAAGGCAGTGCTACTGCCAAAACTGAAGCAATGGAAACAAAGGATCTCTCTCTCTCTCTCTCTCTCTCTCTCTCTCTCTCTCTCACACACACACACACACACACACACACACACACACACACACATACACAGAAAGAGAGAGAGAGAGAGAGAGAGAGAGAGAGAGAGAGAGAGATGACAAGAAGCCAGACATTGGAAGGTATAATAAGAAGAGAGGGTGTGATTGTATGACAATGCTGAGGCCAGTATGTGTGGTGCCTATAGTATTAAGCTTCTGAGAAATATCTGTAGTTATGTGTCTATATTAACATTGTTTTCAATAAAATATTAAAAGAGTGATTATGCATATTTTAAACTGAGGCTTTAATAGTATATGAGTGAAAAATGGATGGCAGACACCCAAACTTCTTCTTTTGATATTTTTCCCTATATGCACTCATTCTTCTAAGAAGTTACACTTTTTTATGCAATAAGGTGAGTTAGCTCATGTAATAATTAGTGATCAAACTCAAGAATTCTTTGCTATGGTGAATCTCTTCCTACCCAGAATGAGGGTCATGGAAATTTTCTGTGAAAACCAATCAGTGTGTGTTTATAAGGACTCTAATATTCCCAATCAAATATTTGTTTTACTTTAACATTTTTGACAAAGAATACTAGCAATGCTACTCTTCTCTGAAAGCCAATAATTTAAAAATTCAAGACCTTCTTTTCCTCTGGGAACAGGACCACCTATATAACATTACAGAAATCACATGAGTTTGTATACAAGATGTTTGGGTATTAGCTCCCTTAACAGCCAACAACAGTGCTTTGTAAAGTGTCAGCATGTCCCAGTCTCCTCTGAAAACCAAGTAGCTCAGCTGCACAAGCAGAATGGAGAGCACATCACGGCATTTTCAATGACTACTAGTACACTTAGATCTAGCTGCCTGTGCTTTGTACTGATCTTCAAGGATCCCTGAGCCCTTAAGGAGAATTTTTCAAAGGAATACCTTTTCTAAGTCCAACAGTTCAGTGTAACTGGTCTTCCTCTTACATCCTCAAAAACTTCATAAGAATTGCATTCCTCAAAACTGGACTTCTGCTATTTTCTAAGGTCGTGCTCATAATCCCAGATTTCTTTTTTATGGTAACGAACTGGTCATACCTTCCAGCTCCCTGCAGCCAAGTTCTGCAGGGCGCCTGCCGCCCCTTCCAGCGTGTCTGCATTTGAGCACTCAGAGAGCAGTGTGAGGTAGGGTTTGACTATTGATGGGTGCCACAGCATCTGGATCCCTTTTGGTGGTTCTGCACAGTCGGGAAGAGGTCCTACTCCATCCCACTGGAGGGAGAAAAATAAGAGAGTAAACATCTTTAACACCATTACACTTCCCAATATTGCCTTCTGTAAACTTTACAGACCATAACAAAACCAGGGTGTCATAGCATTTGGTGAACATGTTTGGCATGTAGGGTAATGCAGTAGCTGTCCAAAAAGCGGAAAGCCATTCCTGCCCACCAGGAGCTTATGATGGAGGGTGAATGGGGTTGGAACTTGGAAAAAAGTGAACGTAACTGGCAGTAGAATGGATAAGCTCCCTGAGAACAATTCTAGGCCATTGCTACAGGAAGGAGGGAGAAGAGATGGATTGATTTCGAGTGGGCAGCGAAGAAGAAGGTTACAGATCAAGGTGGCTTATTTTATAGTTAGCATACCACTGACATACTATAGTTAGTAATAATCAAATGCCTTCACTTCTTATGGATAAGTGTGAACTCTGATAAATTCCTACATAACTTGTTTGATTTTCAGTACTATCATTGTAACTGTAGGCTTCAATCAAAAGACAGAATAAACAAAAGAGAAAATTGCTATGGTTTATTAGATGCATTAGGATAGTATAGGCACACTAGATCTTATATCAATTCTGGTAGTTAAGTTTGCTTTGAATTGAATCTAATATATAACAGAAAAATCTGTGGTTGAAAATTAATTACAAAGAAATTAGAAATTATAGCTTATTGCACAAAGGCATATCAGTAGACCATTAAAAAGAATAATTTTAAAAAACTTGTAGCAACTTGGGCAAATGATTACATTAACAGTTAAATGAACACAGCAGTATACAATTTGGTAAGGGTTTGTGCTTTATAGCATGTAAAGTGCATCATAAAAACCATGTAATGAAATAAAAACTTATTAATAAATTGTTTTTCATTTTTTCTACACTTAAAATTTTTTGTTGTGTTACTTTTATTTAAAATATAAAAAACTGTACTATTGATTCTGATCTTTGATTATACGTAGCCTTTGTCTTTTGTGAAAAATAAAGGCAACGAGTATAATGAGGGTGGACATGAAATAAACTGTATGTATAGAAAAAATATTCCCATGTTCACTTTTGAGAAGAATCACAGTAAAACAAAATAACCCTTAATTTTAGGGTGAAGTACTTACTAAGTTATTTAACTGCTTTATTTGTGTTTATTGACGATGCCTAAAATAAATATAGTCTAAATGTGATACACTATGCTTTCTCACAGATATGTTCTGTTCATATATATGTGCAGTGTATATATACATGTACGTATAAATACAAAATTACAATTATATTTCAGAATCTGTGTAAGGTCTGAAAATTTCATGGAAGAAAATATAGGCTTACTTCATATCCTTATAACATAAAAAAGGAAGTGTTGATGGAGGCAATGTAAAGTTATTTCACCATCATAAATAATTTCAAGAATTTCATCATTTATTTTTAAAAAAGCAACCCTGAAAACTCAAGCTTTCTATTTCTCAGTTATGATGCAGCTTAGTTTAAGTCGAGCCTAAATCTCAGAGATGAATGACATCCCACAGATGGATGTTGGACATCCCTTTAAAGGTCTTTTTCAGTAAGAATGTCACTCAATTTCAACTTTCTAACAAGAACACTCAATGTAGGAATCTTCTTGCGTTGTTGTTGTTTTTAACCAAAGCCACTTCTAAACCATTCAAAGATGAATTTGCATCTGTGCACAGCCCATCAATGAAACCAGCACATGTCTTTTAAATACACTTTTTAAAAAATGAAAGTGAGCCAGTCTTGTAACAGTGCACGTGGTTCACTATTTGAGACTGGCCCACTCCTTTGGACAGAAACACAGCACAAGGAAAGTAGGTTTGTTGATATTGATGATGCAAGAGGGGTGATACTGACTTCTTAAATGAAACCAGCTTGGGGTACTGAATCTATTTGCTAGTGCAACAGGAAATGGAAAATTATTTCATTTGGGTTTTTATTTTATCATCTTCTATCTTTTAAAATATCCTTTTCATACAAATATTTAATAATATTGAGAAAAGTCAGACTATAGAATTTAGAGCCTAACATAGATGAAATTTCTCTCTCATGTCAGAGCTAACATAACAGTAGCAAAAGATATACAGTATCTGCATGCTCATTACAATATGTGACAGTCAAACTCTACGAAGAGCAAAAGGCAGCTGGGTTGTGTTTGCTGGGTTCCATCTTGTTCTACTTTTCTAACTTCTGCGCAATAAAATGGAAGTTTTATTTAGTCATTTGGGATAAATGGCTAAATCATACACAATTTCCTTGTGCTCTGACATGCGATCTATGTAGCTCTTAAATACCTTCCATTACAATCCTTTGTTAAGGGTTACATAGAGAACCTGAAGGAAATAAAAGGAAAACCAATATGACAGGTTTCACCTTTGATGGCAGCTAGAGAGGGAACTCAAAGGGGATTCTCTGCTATTTCAAAACGCTGATGGCACTCTGGCCCCTGTCAACTTCGAAGAAAAAGAACGGTTTCAAATCAGTCAATGGATCTGGCCTTCATCTGGGTACTTTATTCAGACTCTTGAGCTAAGAAGTATCAACTACCCATTAAGAAACTGTTTTTCACTACCCATAAAAAGAACAGAATCTTAAGAATTGTGCTAACATACTTGATGTTATGTTGCCTAGAAAATCAACATAATAGAACTATAGATCGATGGTGACAGGGTTGGACTAAAGGCGTGAAACATTTCTGCACATGCAAACTTGCACTGGTACCCTTCTTCGAGAGTGAGGATCCGGAGAAATCACGGCTATGCAACTCTTCTACCAGAGAGGAAATACGTCATTTATAAACTTAAACAGAAGAGGTACCCACCCTAAAATTTCTACAGAATGGGCACATGGACTAAGGCAAGCAGTGGCTAAACCTTTAACTCTGTCAAACCTGATCATCCAGCTCACTGGTCCTAAGCACACAGTGAGTCTTATGCAAACTGCTTATTTTAGACTATATTTTGAGGGCATATTATAAAAATTCTTTAAGAGCTTGAAATATGAAAGTGACATATAAAGAAACAAAATGTCATCAAGTCAGGAGAGAGAATGTTCTATGTAATGAAGACAGGGCACAAGCAAGAGGACAAAGTATTTCCAGAATACCAACAGGGGCAATGCTGGCTGAGTATATTTGATTATATATATACTGTACTATTGCCAGGTTGTGGCATACAACCCCCCCCCCCCGCCCCCTTACACATAAACATATGGCTGTGTGTGTATCTTCATTTATCAGGTTTAAATTGAGATATCAAGCTGAGATTAAAGTAAAAGCAAACAAAAAAGGAGAAAGGCATTTGTGATTTTAAGAAGTTTTATTCTAGCGTGGGGGGAACTTTTCAGTGGAAATTCCCTTTTCTTCTCATAGTTTTACTCTTCAGACTTGGTAAATAAATGTTCCTCAATTCTGTGCACATTTTTCATTTTCATCTGCTATATTCCAACAGATAAAATTTGCAAAAGTTCTAGCTGTTCTCGATTCTTAAAGGTATTACTTCAATGTTCACATGATAGTTTATGTAAGTCGTTCCTATGTTGTTAGGTAGGAAAATATAACAGAACACACTTTAGCTTTAAAGTTCCCCTTCTTCCTTCTCTTGTTTATAGGAATTTTAAATTTTGCGCATACAGTTAGAGTTCATGAAGCTAAAGATTCAGATGTTTTATGCATAACACCATGGCCTGAATGCTTGTGCCTGCCCAAGACTCACACGCCAAGGCCCTAATCTCCAATGTGATGGTGTTTGGAGGTGGGGCTTTGGGAGGTGATTAGCTTTAGATGAGGATAAGAGGGCGAAGCCCCCCACGATGGGACTAGCGTTCTTATCATGAGACGAAGGGACCAGAGTTTTCCCTTTTTGCCTTGTGAGAACGCAGCAAGAAGACAGCCACCTGTGAACCAGGAAAAGGCCCTCAACAGACACCAAATTTGCTGGTCCCTTGATCTTGGACTTCCAGCCTCCAGAACTGTGACAATGCTTGTTGCTTAAGCCCCCCCCCCCCCAGTTTACAGTATTTTGTTATAGCAGCCCAAGCTGGCTGCGACAGTAACCACAGAAACGACTAAGAAATCTTGGTATTAGGAGGGTCCTCTAGCTACACCATGACTTCTGTCAGGGTGCTCTCTTAGACACAGGATGGAAGCAAAACAAGGAAAGTGGGTGGCAGGGTTGTGTTGCCAGTAGAGCACAGAGCAAACCAACAGATTGATTTGTCTTCCCAAATGGTGCCACCCTCGAGAACATGTTCTCAGTACTTCTTTCACTGGCTTTAAATGCATGACTGTATAACAAGTGTCAATAATCAAATCAGTGAACAGTGTATGTCACTCACTTTCTAAACTTGTATAAAATTGTGAATATATATGATCTCTCCAAGAAGGTAATGCTCAAACCTTATTAGAAAAGAAGAGAATAACACGCTCCCAGTTTAGAAGCCAAGGGGCTGCTGAAATTTGGATGCGGTGCTTTCTGATATGGTCCCAGGCAGGCACGGAGGGACAGACACACTGGCCCCTGCAAGAAATGTCTGCTTAGGAAGGAAATCACATAGGTGAGGGGATGTGTTCAATGTGTGGGTTAAAAAAATAAAAGAAAAGGAAAAAGCTTTCCTTTGATTTGCTTTTAATACTTCTGCTTCCCTCTAGGGCTTAAATTCCATTTAAAAGATTTCTATCTTAGTTGGCTTGAGGATGGAATAGTGGAAGTCATTGCTCCTTATAGGAAGAGAAAGATGTGACTTGGGGATAAAAATCAGAAAGTTCAAAAACTAGAAAGTAAAGATGTCCATACACTGTACAATGAGGCTTTGTACACTGGGGTCCTTGAAGGGATGGCAGCTCACGAGACCACTTGAATGATCACATTCATCAAAGCCCCTATTGAATGAGAATTAACAAGAGGACTTCAGCTCCTCTCCTGAGAAGGAGTTTACACCTGCTCCAGTCGCCATCTCCAACGCACTGGGCTGGGTACCTTGGAGGTGCAAACGGGAAGAGCTCTCCCAGTCAGGAGAAGGCTTTACATTCCAGGAGAAATGCTAAAACACGCCGCTCCTCCCACATGTCACAGCCATTCATGTCTATGCAAAGAAGAGAGCTTTTACAGCTGAGCTGTACCCCCCAACACAAACAAAAAGGCCTCTTCATCAGCAGCATGCATCTCTATTGCCTAGATTTCTCTACCAAGGAGGGGCCACTGCAATCAATACACATGGGCAGGCTTTCATTTCTCAGAGATTTCAGTGAGATAAACCAGGGCCTGGTGATATTGCAAGACAAAGGGAGTGGTTCTGCCGTCACAGGAAGCATTCCTATTTTAAATCCTACTCTTCCTCCCAGGAGAAGCCACATGTCACAGGAAGAGAAGATGGCTGTGAGATGGCTCTAGGAAGGTACACTGTCAGGGGATTTCTCTCATGCAGGGTTTGGGTGAATTAGGCTGCAGTCGGTACTGAGTACATTAAGAAGCAATGACCTAGACACAAGTTCATCCACCGTCTGCCATTCTTGCTTGACTTGGTCTGAACAGCAGAGTTACGAATTGATTTTGCCTTTACAGTGTTTCATCATCACTTCCAGCTTTTTCAGATGGGGTTGGGGAGAGGGAGACAGGGAATAGAAGTGATGGTTATTAAAAAAACAACAACAACAACAAAAA
The DNA here is from genome assembly GCF_963259705.1 of Myotis daubentonii. NCBI lineage: Eukaryota > Metazoa > Chordata > Mammalia > Chiroptera > Vespertilionidae > Myotis > Myotis daubentonii. Next base: position 103,395,993 of record NC_081843.1, on the reverse strand, counting down.
CTCCAAGCAACTGTAAAAAGACAGAATAAATAATGATTCTTGTGTTGACTCTTGGGGATTTCAAAGGAAAGGGTAACTCAGGTGTCTGAATTCCCCTGCAGGCGTTCAGAAGCTGTCAGCTACAGGGGGCTGAGCTGTGCAGAGCAGCAAAGGATGCAGGTGAAAGAGGATGGCCAATGAGCTGTATTTCTGGGGGACACATTGTCTCCAGGCGTGGCTTGCAGAAGATAGGAGGGGGTTTGCATTTGCAAGATTAGAAACCTGTATTAAAGCAGAGGCAGGAGGGTGTTTTCTGAACAAAGCCTCAGGAAAACACACTCAAAACAAAAAAAACCTCAGAGATAGCTTTGCTAAGGGGCACACCTTTCCCTTAGGGAGAGGTGGGAGGGAGGCTGGGAGTGTGCCTACTCCAGACACTGGCACAATTAGCCCCTCTGGGCTGTGCCTCACAGAGGAGTATTATCAAGGCTGGTCAACATCATGGAGCTCACCTGGTCCTCCCCCAAGTCATCATGATGGCACCTACTGGAACACCAGTAATGCTCACCTAGAATTCTCTCTGCTCTTAACTTCGCATCCACTTGGGCCACAGCCCTCTCCATTTCCTGCCTTTTAAAGGGGTCTCTGTTCCTGACCTCCTTCAGGTAATCTTGTAGTCTCCTTTGTTTATATCTTTGGTGATATGTCCCTCAAAGATAATCTAATACAGTCAACTGGGATGATTTTAACACCTAAGGAGACAACTGGCTATGTCTGGAGACACTTTTTGGTTGTCACAACTGGGGGAGGAGTTGCTATTGGCATCTACTGGGTAGACAGCTGCTCAACATCCTACAATGCACAGAATAAGCTCCACAGCATAGAATTATCCAGCTCAAAATGTCAGCGGTGCCAGGTTGAGAAGCCATGGTCTAGTAGTACAAGACACAGAGTATTTATTAATGGGGGGAAAGTGTTGCATTGTAAAATGTAAATAAGGAACCTAAATGAAACACCTGAAATAAAGTTTTAAGTCTGTAAACTCATTGAAATTAGAAGAGCAGCAATTTTAGCTGATAGGTTATGTTTTATATGGTTCAGAAGAAGTAGAGGAATCTCATTCATTCCTGGGCATGGCAAAGGAGAGTCACTGCATGGAAATGTGCAGCCATGGTCTTCGCAGGCTCCTGCGATTTGTTGCTTTGAGGACATGAAATACCATGTCTTGACTCACCAAGCTCCCGGCATATGGTGAGTGAGACTCTACTGGAACTGGTCATGAGGAATGAGCAGTAGCTGACACAGCAGATGGTGAGAAAGGAAATGGTATTAAGCAGCAAAAGTAAAAGGATGGTTAGTAATTAAGAAAATGAAAACTGTCTCAAAGAAAGAAAAACAACTTGTAATATTAGGCAAGGCATCAAGAATATCATGAAGGACAGCTCCATCAAGAAATAATAAATCAAATCAAAATGTGTTTCAATTCTCTCTGGTACCTAGAGTGATTAAGGTAAATGTTGGCTGATGAATCCAAAGCCTTAAAAACATTCATTTGGTCTAGATATTTCACGTTTAAGAATTTATCCTTGAGAAGTGATTAAGGATGTAGGTGAGATTTAATTACACAGATGTTTGTTATACTTTGCATTAGCTAAAATTTAGAAGCAATCTAACTTTCTGACAATTGGGATTGGTTCACACATGATGGCATAGCGCCACAGTGGAATTCTTGGTAGCCCTTCCACATTCTGGAATTATGTTTACTCACATAATATTTACATGTGTGCATGTGTGTGTGTGTGTGTGTGTGTGTATACACACACACATATATATTTATAAGTAGCATCCATTTTGTCTGAAATAAGGGGAAACTTATTTAAAACTTAAGTTTAAAATTCAAATCTCTAATGTGGTGATTTGCAATGAAATTCATTTTTGTGCTTTGGCACACTGACTGCTATTTAGTCTCAGAGTCTCATTTCTGGCCCAACAGCACCCATCTGATGAAGTGAGGAATGGGTGAGGCTCTTGAGGAAGTGATACCCAAAACAAAGTTCTGAAAACCCAAGGAAACCTTCACAGTGATGGGATTTTGTGACATGTGATCCCACTATATACGTCATATGTTAAAGTCTTCAGAACAAAGCAATTTTAAGTCTGACATGATCAAAAGTACTGTCCTTTAGATGCCCATATCCACTTGCTGATGCAAATTGTAAGTTCTCAGATGACAACTATGAGAAAGAATGATCATTGGGTTTGGTAATGACTTCAGAATGTTGACTGATGATGGAATAAAATGCAGCCCAGCCATAAGTAGCTGGACAAGAACAGTTTGAACCATAACAGAAAGAGGAGATCTGGTGAATATTCTTGGCTCACAGCAGCCCTTGGAGGCAAAGAGTCACTAAGAAGGAAATGGACAAGGCTGGGACAAATCACAACTATGAACATCTATTCAACTCCCCCCCCACCCCCCCACCCCCCGCAACAGCTAGAGCTAAAGCCACCCAGTGCCCCAGACTGACCGTCATTCATTCAGCACAGCTGGTGCTGGGCGCTGGGCTGGAAGCTAAAGACAGAAAGGAGAGCCATAGTCCTTCCCTCAGAAAATTCCCTCTCTATGGGGATCAATTGCTGTCATAACTCATAGTGTGATGAGCACTAGAGAAGTTCAAGTAGAACCATGTGGAAGTGGGCTAGAGAGTGATTTTTTTTACATGAGGGAAGTCTTTTAAGGGTGGAGATAATGTTTTATTTGGACTGAAAGGATAATTCTCCAAGTAGTGGAAGGAGAGGGGCAGAAGGCCAGCCGGAGGAACAGCAGGAGCAAAAGCTTGGAGGCTGAGCTGAGTCAGGAATGTGTACAGGGAAAAGGCTTCCTTGGTTCTACCAAGATGTGTCTATTATCACATTGAGAGCACCTTTTGTTTTTAAGTTAACAAATGGAAAAAATAAGGGGGCGTTGAAGGCAAAAACAATACTATAAATGGAGCCACTTTCAAACGCTGGAGCTGCCATGCCAGAGGAACTGCCTGGCATGTCTTATACCTCAAACTTTTGGAATGTTAAAAACAGGGCAAAATAACCATTGACTGGGCCTAAGACAACAGTGTGTCCCAAAGAACTGTTTGCCAAGGTAACAAGAAAGCCATTATTATAACTACTGGACTGCTGATTAATAGACCTAAAATTAAAAACATTGCTTAGAAGTAGCATCACCATGTTATGTTAACTGCACCAATAGAAATGCCTTCTGTTGATGTAATCCAGTGGTTCTCAACCTCCTGGCCCTTTAAATCCAGTTCCTCATGTTGTGACCCAACCATAAAATTATTTTTGTTGCTATTTATTAACTGTAATGTTGCTACTGTTATGAATCGTAATGTAAATATCTGATATGCAGGATGGTCTTAGGCAACCCCTGTGAAAGGGTCGTTCGACCGCCAAAGGAGTCGCGACCCACGGGTTGAGAACCACGGATGTAATCATTCCCTGTCCCTTTCTAATAAACATCTATTGCCTTTAACTCCTAATCAGAACATTATTTGGGCTTCACCCTGAATCAAAGATTCCCAAATATTTAATCTTATTCACTTAAAATAAATGCTTGTTTGCCTCTCACCTTGAGAGGACCTTTTGTTTTTAAGTTAACAAAGGCTGTATAGAGGCATACTGCTCTTGCATATAAAATATCATGGTGATACTATAAGTGAAACTTGCTGCTAATTATGAATTTGGAATCTACAATGTAAAACAAGATGAAAAAGGACAATAACACTTACTCTTACACTGACCACAACTCAGTGACCTGTGGAGCAGAGGTTATTGGAGAGACAGTCAACCATGTAAAAGGCCTGGATCAGAATCCTCTTTGAATTCTGATGGGTGTATGCTTTCACCCACGGAGAGGGATATATAGCCATGTGAATCAAAAAATTCACAAGTGATATTCAAGAAGAAAAAAGAGGTTTCGAGTTCTGGGGGATCTCGCTTGTTCTGTTCCCCCCTCCCCGAGCGGATTCTCTGTACACTGTCCATTCACACACTGTCCAGTGCACACTGAGTGGGTCTTGAAGGCCCAGGTTTGCTCTGGCCAGCAGCCAGCAGTGTCCTCGCACCTGTAGTATGTGTTTGAGCACCACTGATCCCAGGCCCCCATCACAGGAGCCTTGGCCAGATCCCAAAGTGAAAAACAAAAAATGTTTAGTTCCACAAAATGTGGAAAAGCAAATAAATCCGTTTTGTCTATTTCTATTTCCCTGGACCTGAATCTTTGGCTTGCCACGCCTGCACTGCTGTCCCAGGCTGCTGGCACGAAGCCTTGCTAGGCAGCGAGCGCCTTGCCAGGTGAGATGTGCTTCCTGGCACAGGCCATGCAGACTGCTTTGGCGGAGGTTCTGCCCAGAAAGGGATAGGGAAACTAGCAATTTGTTATAATTCAGCAATAGGCTCTAAACACAGACTGGAGAATTAATGAATTAGCAAAGCCCGTTTGGACCAGAATATGATGCATAGAACTGTCAAATACTTCACACACAGAGGCCCTGAGTCTGATCATTCTAGTCCCTTTCAACAGCAACCATTCTTGAAATAAAGTACGAATGAAGCATATCTTTGTACCACATATTGAATTATCCATATCAGGGATCTAATGAAAATGTTTCTGAGATTTTTATTAAAACTAAATCTAACCTGAAGAATGGTATAGTATTTTTCTTATGCACGGAACATCAATGCCAAAGGTAAGAGTCAACCTACGCTCCTGTGATAGAGAATGCGCCAGAGGCAGTCATTAAACCAGTGATGATTTTCATCACTTTTGCTTCCTGGTGAAACGTCTGGCTCCTATGTCCTGGGAAGTCTGTTACGGATTAGACCACTTTGCATTTACATAGCCCCTGTGCCTTCCTCTGAGGCATCTTACATTTAAGAGAAGAAAACTTCTACCTTCTTACAAGCAAACACGGACTTAAGCAGCTAGTGCCTTTCTGAATATTATTTTTTATTTTTTATTTTTATTTTTTTTTAATATATATTTTATTGATTTTTTACAGAGAGGAAGGGAGAGAGAGACAGAGAGTCAGAAACATCGATGAGAGAGAAACATCGATCAGCTGCCTCCTGCACATCCCCCACTGGGGATATGCCCGCAACCCAGGCACATGCCCTTGACTGGAATCGAACCTGGGACCCCTCAGTCCACAAGCCGACGCTCTATCCACTGAGCCAAACCGGTTTCGGCCTTATTTTTTAAATGGTGTGTGAAGGCCCATTGTAGAAAATTTGTAAATACATAAGCACAAAAAGAATCAGTCACAATCCTGTCTTCGATGCTACTACAATATTTCTAGAAACATACTTTTTTTGCACATGCATATATTTTATATTTCCATATGTCACCTATTTTACAAAACTGGCTGTGTTTAACCTACATCATATCTGTACCTGTGCACACACCTGCTTTTGTATTCTTTCTTCACTTCACTTTGTATTGTGTGTGTGTTTTTTTTAAATTCACTACAAGTTTTTTAAAAACCTGATTTGACAAGGAGTAGAGATACCAGGGGATGGATGATATCTGACCATCTTTGAAGCTGTAAACCTAGATCTCTCCAGAAGCTGCTAGATGGGATAAATCACTTTGCAGCTTCCGAAGGTAACCTGCTGGTCTGGTTTTTGGCTAAGATGGGGCTGTCCCAGAGAGGCCTGGGACACATCTATTTCTCATGTTGCTGCAACCTATAAACATTGGTGAATCGGGGCTCCATCTCTCACTCCAGGCAGCCAGACTTTAAGTCCTTTAGACTCCTGGACTCTGTTGTAATGGTGGCCTGCTTTCCCCAAGTGCAAAGGACTGGAGACTGGAGGAAATCCCTAGGGTGAAGCACTTGTTTCCTGCAGAGACCCTAAGCTGGCTCAAATGTCAATCTTTGCCAGCAGGTGGCGCCATCTTGACTTTCTTCTCTCCCTAAGATGGGCCACCCTGCTAGGAGGCCCCCTGGATTTGATGGCGCCTTCCTACCCTCCTTCTTCACGTCATCTTATGTCCTGCCTACACTCTCCTCCCAAGCCCAGGCCTTTGACTTCTATTCCCTTCCATCGGTCTTTAAAGGCAAAAGAGTTTTTATTTTTGACTGTCTTTAAATAAATTGAACTGGACAATACATACTCAAATGTCTTTTAAAAAAGAATAATTGTTATCTGTTTACATCCTCATTAAGCTTGATACTTAAGTTTTGGGCACTTCAAAATTTCTGTGTTATAAAGAACCCAGTTAAAAAGCTTTTAAAAAAACTAACACTTGGTTGAAACTGTAACTTTGAAACTTCCTTATAAACAACAGGATTCCACTGTATTTAACTTACAGTAGTTTCAGCAAAACTCATTAAAGAAACCTTCTTGTGCCCGACTGGTGAGGCTCAGTGGCTGAGTGTCAACCTATGAGCCAGGAAGTCACAATTTGATTCCCAGTCAGGGCACATGTCCAGGTTGCAGGCTCGATTCCCATTGGGCAGCCAATCAATGATTCTCTCCCATAATTGATACTTCTATCTCTCTCTCTCCCTCTCCTTTCCTCTCTGAAATCAATAAAAATATTTTAAAAACAGGAATCTTTTTTCTTAAAGAATACTGTAATAAAAAAATGAGACAAACGAACCATATAAATTTGCATTTAGACTGACAAAAATCATAATTGTATTAATTATGCCACTTTACTCAACTCAGGAAAGAGCTCATTGATGTGATAAAACGGTGCAAAGGACAGCTTTCTAAGCCTAGAGAACTGCTCACCACAAGGTTTCAGGACGCAGCTAACAGCTTGAAAGCAGGGCTCTATTTCGGGGTGAAGTCTAGGAACATTCTCTTCTGACCTCTGATTCCTCTGGACCCAGTGAACCCCTAATCTCACCTGTCACTTGAAAGACTTCAAGCCAGGTGAGTCCACCTTGGCAACAGTGAAGAAAGGGGTCAGAGTTCAAGGCAAAGTCTTTCTAAATGAGACACCAAGTGACAGGCTCCAGGGACATCAGAAGGAAGCACTTTGGAATCCAAGCAACAGACTGGAGAGAAAGCCTTGTTGTCATCAGAATGACTTTAGTCTCAGTTTGAAGTGTTTTTAGTCAAGGCAAAAATCGTATTAAGGCAACTTCCCAAATACGCCTTCTGAGGTTGCTCGGGCCTGTCCAGAGGTTCTGAGTCCTCAGGTGGTGTGAGAGCCCCAGGGGTTGTGATCTCTGGGCAGACTGGGAAGAACCCTATTGCTGCCCACCTGCTGCTCTTCCTTACAATCATTACAGTGCCTGTTCCCTTTCCAGAATAAAGCAGAGCAGGGCCTGGGCCCCATGGGATCACAGTGCTGAGAACCACTATACCTTTGTAAGGTCAGGTTTAGTTTACTTGAGATTGAAAATGTTCAGAAGCCACAATGGCCTGGCTCTCTTAAGTACCGGGTAGGAAAACTGAGGTCTCTGACATCACGTAGTATGTTCAATAAATACCTACTGGCTGTCCATTTTATTCCCTCAGTGGAATGGCTATAAGGGGCTGAATTAAGAGGCAGGGCTCAATCCTCTTAAAAGGCTCCTCTGATGCAGGGCAAGGACAGAAGACTCTGGACACTGACCCACAACAGGAGAAAATGCAAGGCTGGGAATTTAGTGCTCAGAGCAGAAGGTCATCATCAAAGAAGCAGCGCACATGTCCCTCCTAAACTACAGGTGTGTTCACACTGGAACATACACATCTGCCTGTGGAAGTATCTGGAGCAGCCCTCGGGGCCACGCACAGCTAGAGACCTGGGATCTACAAAAATGCTAATGCTGACGCATTCAAGTCAAACTTAGGAATTCTATTTAAAAATGCATTCCCACCAATCCTTACTCTTAATAAAATAGTTCTTTTAACCCTTGCTCAAGGTGAAATGGTTTCTAAAATACTTTCAAAATGATGTGGCGTGATCTAAACATACTTAACATGTTTCTTTTGAATTATTAACCTGTCAAGAGAGAGTGTTGTGGGCTCTGTTCCGTTTTCTCTGGCATCTGAGCCCAGGAACGGTCAGACCTTGGGTACAACCCTTAGAGCTTGGAGATGACCACAGTGTCCAGGAGAAAGTTGGACAAGTGACCACAGTGTCCAGGGAAAGCTGGACACATGACCACAGTGCCAAGAGGAGATGGGGAAGCCTGGTGGCAGGGGTGTCTGGTCGGCAGCAGGATGGACACTTCTCCACATACTCCCTCACCTGGGGGGGCTGGTAGGTGAGGGGTTCAGTCTCCCTGAGGCTCCCGGGGAAGGGAACAGAGGCTGTTCTTGGCCTTGACCTCACTACAGGGCAACCTACTCTCAGGTAAAGGCTGCTCCGTTTTGCAGACGCCTCTCCAGCTAGGCAGCTTTCTGAATTCAAGGGATCGACCCCCAAAGCCAAGCTTCTGATGTCATTCTGCTGGAAGGACTGTGAGTCTCAGGCTGCCACCCCATTTCCAGAGTAAGATCACATGCCCTGACGTTTCAAAACGCTACATGACATGCATGCTGGGTTTTCATGCATCTCTCTCCCTCAGCGTCTTTTCTTTAGGCCACACCTATTCCGTGCACCGGAACCACCTGAGAGGCACCTCACCTGGGTCCCCCAGGGACCTCTATAAATGTGGGAATCCACACATGGAAGAAGCAGCTCCTGGGTCTGACTTTAAGAGCTGGCACCCTACAGTCTACCTGTTCTCTTTTTGAAATTCCCTATGTTGGCAGGACATGGGGGAGTCATTTAATGTGCCACTGTCTCAGCTGTGAAATTCCCACCGGAAAATTGTGGGATGCATTAGTGATGTTCCCGCATGTTGAAAGCCCTGCACCTATACACGCAGATGAAATATTAATGTTGCAATTGGGGAAGGGAATAATTGCATGCAGCTGCGAGTCGCGCATCACCTGGTCCTGGGACTTCTTTTTCTTCTTCTTCTTTCCCCAGCACCCGGAGCTCTCTGCGTCTTTGCCACCGGCCTCCCCACAGAGCAGCCCATCCAGCTCATCCGTGCCCATGTGCTGTCCCTGAGACGTTTCTGCCGCCAGCCGGTACGAGAGGTTCCTTAAAATGCACACACAGTTTTCAACGGTCTGCAGAACCCAGGAAAAAGGAAACAGAGGGATGAATAAAAACTAGCTAGCACTCCATCCAAAAAAGCCATCAGTCTCCACACACACATTTCTCTTTAGATGCATTTAGCTGTGGGCTCTTAAAGTTCCCTTGACAGCCACAATGGAAAGAATTTGAAAAGCTTAGAGAGGTCTTAAGACTTTTTCTCCCCACAAAGAAACTAGTTATCAAGAATAGTTACTTCTACAGTTAGCTGTCATTGATGACTGAAATTCGCTTGTGAGTGGGAAAGAACCTACAATCACAAGAGGACCCAGATGTTGTCCACTTAACAGACATCTGGGGACTGGGGCTCAGAATCACCAAATGCATGGATGATCGGATTTCCATCAGCTCTGGGAGGGTGACACCAATATTTACCAGGGCACTTTCTGGGAGTAGGATGGGGCAGGAGACGCAAACCAGAGTTGTCCCAGGCACACTAGGTACTGTGGTCACCTGGGGCCATACATTAATCAAGCTACTGATTTTTTCTGAGATGGCCAGTGTTCCTATTTTCTTAGCAAAGGGGCTAAACAGCGGCTAAGGACACATGTTGCAGAGCTAGACCCTAGGTCTCTGAATATTGGCTGTTTGACTTGGACAAGGCACCCAGCATCTCCATGGCTCCATAACCTCCTCTGTAAGATGGTCATCATTATACCCACGCTTTAGTGTGCTGTGTGGATTAGGTGAGCTAGAGGATGTAAGTGAGGCAGGCAGAATAATGTCCTGCCAAGGTGTTCACATCTGAGTCTCTGGAGCCCGTGAATATGTTAGGTTATGTGGTGTGGGGATTGAGGTTGCAAATGGAAGGTTGCCACTCAGATGACCTTGAGATGGGGAGATGATCCTGGGTTATCCAGGTAGACCTGTGTAAATCATGAGTCTCCTGTAGGTGAAAGAGGGAGGCAGAGGAGTTAGAGTGAACTGAGGTAAGAAGGACATGACGGGCCATTGCTGGCTGTAGAGATGGAAGAAGGGGCCAGGAGCCAAGGAATGCCTGCAGCCTCCAGAAGCTGTGAAGGGCCAGGAAACAGCTTCTTTCTGGAGCCTCCAGAAGGAGCACAGCCCTGTCCACACATTGATTTTAGCCCAAACAAGACCCATTTGGACTCCTGGCCTAAATGATAAGACAATACATTTGTATTTTTAAGTTACTGTGCATGTGGCCATTTGTTACAGCAGCAACAGGAAACAGATCCGTTGTGTACATACTGAGGAGAGTGCCTGGCACACAGAGGCTACACAAGGCCTCATATCAAAAACAGTGGTGGAGACAGCACCTTGGGGAAGCCCAGGGCATATGACCTACAGCTGGCCTGTCTGCATCTATGTCCTGGCTCTACCCTTTAAGGGGCTGTGACCTTGCTGTATGCAGAGGGCTAAACCTCTCTGTGACTCTATTTCCTTCCAAAGGCCCTACCACCAAATACCATCACATTGGAGATTAGGTTTCAATATATGAATTTGGTGAGGATACATTCAGCCCAAATATCAGTCTTTTGGCCTTCATTATGGATTTGAGGAACTGTGGGCTAAGGGAAAAAATACCTAATGTAAAAGGAAAGAACAGAATAATAGTGGAAAAAATATAATTGAAGTAAGTGTTATTTCATTATTTTTCAGGCACCTACCGTGTGATAGCCACAGTTCAGGCAAAGAACCTCGTTCCATTGTACAGGTGAAGGGAACGAGATCTGAAGCTGTTACTAACTCAGAGGACTGTGCCACTTCTCTCTAGCTCTGGGTCAGGGCTGGAGGGGGGGGTGGGGCGGGCAGCACTTCTCCTGACTGCGCCTGACATTTGGTAAAAGGCAGGATATGTCTTTGACTTGTCTGTGGGGGCATGGAAATCAACCAGGGAAACTGATCTTCAGGATCTGTCTTTAGAGCCTTTGCCATTCTAGACCTTTCTTGTCAGCTTTTCAAGGTTTCATGACTGCTAATCCCACAGGCTTTGAGTCAACTCGATTTTCCATTTCAAGCATCCTCTCAGCATAAAAAAAAGGCACCAGCATGAAAGCAGGTAAACACAGGATGATGCATGAAAGAGAGGAGAGTCCCTCCCTGGAAGGAAAATGTTGCGGCATTAAGTCAGAATGATTTTCAAATCAGCTCAAACTGAGTTTTTCTTACATCAAAGACTTGGGAGAATAAACTTCTTTCTCATCCTCCTGTTCATCTTCCCCGGGGCATCTCTGGGCCTCTGTTTAACAAATGACAACTGGGGAATACATCTGCAGCAGTTTCGGGGCATGCTTTATAATTGACCTGTGGCTGGGGGATGATTTGGGGAGAGGAAAACAGGAGCGAGAACATGGGAGGGGGAGCGTGGGAGGGGAGAGAGGAGGTGGTGTAGAGAGAAGACTGGAGCAAGGGAGATTACAGGGACTGAATCTCTTTCTCTCTGTCTCTCTCCCTCCCTCTCCCATTAGGTTTGGTTCGGGAGGGTTACCAATTCAAGCACTGTTCTCTAAAGGGACAGCAAAAAGAAGACTGACAGCCACTGCCTTTCTTGGGGATGCCAGCAGAAGGCGAGTGGCAGCTGGTGGTTTTGCTTTTAACATCCATTGCTGTCAACAGTGCTTTTAGCAGTTCCTCATGGTCACCAGGGTCATTTGACTCCTTATTTTCTATTAGAAAGGGCTAATTTGGAAGTTGTCCAGAGACTGCTCTACCATATGTTACCCATTCAACAAACTGTCCCAATTACAGGAGCCGGGCTGAGCGTGAGCATGGAATCCAGGCTCTTGTATTCATTAATGTGGCTGGCCGTAAAGAGAATGTGTACTCATTTTTTCCCCCTTTCTAACTTGTCACTGTGGAAGCTTAGAGGTGGCCAAGCAGAGGGCTGAGTGTGGAATTATGGGACAATCATAATAATACGTCAAAACTCAATAGCACATTCTGGCCAGCAGAGCACTGCCGAGCAATTTTTCACATGCGATCTTTTCAGCAGCCGTGATGATCCTCCTTGTCACAAAGCTGAGGACACTGGGGATGGCCCCCTAGTCAGTGCAAGGTACGGATGGCAACCACCCCCCCCCCCCAGCCCAGCATGCCCTGGTGCCAAGTCCAGTGCTCTTGCTACTCGATCAGGAACATCTGATTATTCAAATCTCAGGTAGTTTAACTGTCCCAATTACTCCAATTTCCTCTTTGGGGGGGGGGGGGATATGGGATTTAAAGGAAAATCTCAACAGTCTTCCAAGAGTTTCAGGAGTCTATTCATCTGATACCCCCGGAAAAAGGTGAGTGTGCCGCAGCACTCTGGATTTGGACATGCTCCTGAAGGCTGCTATCCCCACTGGCAATGGTGGCATGGCCCCTGGCCAAGGCAAGGCTGCTGACTTTCCATTTTCAATTGCAAGGCTCAGACAGTATTACAGCTCTTTTGGTATCCAGTATAGCAAGAGGCTTAGTGTCTCAATGTCTTAGAATTTACTGATCTGAATATTAAGATCCCGGGCATTGTGGCTTCAGTGAATGAACTTCAGTAGCTTAAACAAACACACACATGTCCATTAGGTTAACAGGTATCTGTGAATACTCAAGACATCTTGACTGGGCACTTCTTTAGGGACTCAGTATTCATGTCAATGATATTAAAGTGGCCGCTAAGGGTGATTACAAGAAGGGATAATTAAATCTTTATTATATCATATTCTGTCTTGGGAATTGCTAACATCTATACAGTGAACAAAAGGATGAAAACGTGACTGAGTGTCAGGAATGAGATGACAAGCAGTGTTCATAATTGGAGACAACTAGTACTCAAAGGGTTGGAGCCACAGAAGATACTGTCCACCCAAAGCGTAGGGAGGAGGGCTCAGGCAGCAGTAATTTTCTAAACTTTCGGTCACTCTCATGTGTAGTTATGTTGAGAAGCGCTATGTTAAACCACCCCCCATGCCAGTTAGTAATTAAATGGATAAAATCACCATTATTTGTTCTTTATCTGACTTCACAACTGAATTACACTAAACCATACCCCGCTTAGAGCCTGTTTAACGCTATATCTACTAAGATGGGCTCTCAATCCAAGATGCACATTGAATCACTGGTGAATTTTTAAGGATGCAAAGATCAGAGAAAAGAGTTAGATGCTGAGATTCAGAGGTCTATGGTGGGCTCCAAGACTCATGTGTTTATTAAACGTTCCAAAGGCAATTCTGATGAGTCAGCATTGAAAACCCTGGGATCAGTGCTGTGGTTCACGACCAGGGCCAATTCTGCCTCCCATGGGACCCGATTTGGCAACAACTGAAGACATTTTTCTGTGGAACACAAGTGGGGAGCGGGGAGGATGCTATAGGCATCTATGAGAAAAGGCCAGGGATGCTGCTCAACATCCTACAGTGCACAGGACTGTCTCCCCCCGACAATGAGTTAATCAGCCCCAAATGTCGATAGTGTGGCTCTGGAGAAACTCTTACTAAGGATCACATTTATCACACCTGCTACTTAAAACGTGCTGGTAAAGTCTGTATTTATATCGGGATCTTCTGAAAGTATAAATTTATATTTGCAGTGAATATAAAGACAAATTAAGACAAACAAAAATAGCTCAGTCACTGGAATAGCCCACCCAGTTCTATTTTGATTTGTGAACTAAAACTGCACAGACACTGAGGATTAATTAACGTGCTGACAGCCTCATTTATGTAGCATTTTGACAGCATTTACTCACAATTCATCGGCATTTTTTAAATGCCGTTTGGTACAATTAGCGATTGTTAAAAAGCTAACTTGTAGGAATATAGGATTATTCATATCGCAGGTAGTTTTAACATTTCTTTGTCTTTTGAAAGTTGATTTCATGATATAAAACTAGAAGTTTGAGAGTAATGTGGTATGCAAACGTTTATACACTCATCTCTGTTGTCCCCCCCCCCCCAAACACCTGTGGTTTGAGTAACTTAAAACAATCAATTTCTACTCATGGCTAATCAAGAGTCAAGTGTAGTTCTAAGCTGGGCTTAGAGGCCCTGTCTTGGAAATGTTGGATTCATACAAGAAGACCAAGATGTACTTCAGAGTGAAAGCATTAACATAGCTCGCTGCTGTTGTCAGTCATTGCTTAGTCCTTCAGGCTTCTTTACTGTCTAAGGTGCTTAATCTGTGTGAATACAACAAACCTTGCTATCGATCTCACTGCTCCCCAGCGCAGACTGGATGACGTAGAGCAGGGCATCTGTGAGCCCCTCACATTCCCGCATCCTCCTGCGGGCCTCCTCGCCGGCTGAACTCACATTCCTGCAAAGCAAAAGGACCTGTTAGCAACCTTCAGGGTGATCACCAAAAGAATGCTCTTCCACACACGCCTCCTCTCCTAGTTTCAAAGAAAACGCTTTGCTTGCCTTTTCAGAATGTTTATCAAAAATGAAGTTTTATTGAGTAGGGATGGCTTCAACCACCTCTACTAACTCATCAAATCCATCCTAAAACTGGGGAAGTCACAGATAGCTGTAATGCAACTAGAGAAATGGAGAACACAGAATTCAAACATGTGATCCGCGAGCGTCCCGTGACCACTGAGGGTGGGAGACTTTCAGAAAGTCTTCAAAGTTTCCTTCCTTTACCATCGATGAAGGAATCACAGCTCTTTGATTCAAAGGACTCTTCTTCTTTAAGAAGTGTGAAACATTTTTCAAAGACAGAGCTTCCAACTTACTAAAATATTTTTGAGAGCTAATTTTATCTGCCTCAAAAATATACCTACATTGGTCCAGCCAGAGTAAATTAGAAATTTATTCTAAGAACATAGTGAGGGGTTTCTGTGAAAATTTAGCCATGGGGGTGCCCATGGCCCCCTGTAGAGGCAGGAATTAACCAAACTCCTTCTTGGACTGGCACATGCTGGGCTAGAGCCAACAGAAGGAGCCTTCTGTAATGCAATGCACAGGTGGGAAGCAGAGAGATATAAAAACCATGAGACAATCCTAGCCACCAGACCTATAAAAAGCAGGAGATAACCTTAGTCAAAGATGCACATTTGGGATGCTTTTTCATACGCCACCATCTGAAAGTATGTTCTTGGTCTCCTAACCATGGAGAGGATTGGGTTCCAGTTAAGAATTTTTGCAGCGACTGACTTACCAACAACACAGCCTGTGGGAGGGATGATGCAGGAGGTGGGTTTATAGAAAGAGGTTCAAAGGGACTGAATGATTTTAGAAGCTGTGGGGAAGAGAGAGAATGATCTGGGCTGAGCAATGACTCTCAAAAGTTGACTGGTATCAGAAGCCCCTGGAGGGTGTTCATGTAGATTGTTGGACCCCCACCCTGAGGTCTCTGGTGGAGTCGATCTGAAGATACTTTCTCGATTTTTTCAAAAAATCGAGAAAGTGTCTTCAGTTGCATATTTGGGGGTATTGGTGCTGATAATTTCTACTGCTCTAGCTCTAATCTAGGGGGAGAGTTTGTTGGGGAGGATATTGATTTTTGCTGACAGCCCCAGGCAGCCACCTGGCAGTTCCCAAGAATCTGTGGCCTGGGACAGAGCCTGCAAAAGTTGAATAGAGAACATCTCCACACCCACACTGTAACTGACACACACATCCTCATTTCATTTTCACAACATCCTTCATTGTGACGCTTCATTCTATTTTACATACAAGAAAACTGAGGCTCAAAGCAGTTATCAAAAGCCACATGGGTGGCAAGTGGAGAAGCTGAAAGAAACCCAGGGCTTGACGTGCAATATAGATGGACTATGCTTCTCAGGAATTAAAATAAAATAAAATAGGCCTAATGCCAAAATGCTACTGAACATAAATGTTTTCTTTGATATCTAAAAAGTTCTGTGGAACATGTATTAAATAGGATCTACCAGCATTTTAATGTAATACTGGGAAAGGTTATTCAATTCAAATTAGTATTTTTGGCATTTGCTGATCATAAAATATAAACAAAATTCCTCAGTTCTTTAGATAATACAACTGGACAGGTATTGACAGCGTTTTTATGTAAAGTGTTATGGATTCTGCTTTGGGGTGGCAAACCGTCCTTTCTGACACGATCCCTTGGAAAAGGAAGAACTAACTTCCTACTAGGGAAAAAGTGGTGAGAGGCATACTGGAATTACTCTAAACCAGAAGCAGGGGCTTTGTAAAGAGATCACTTTTAGACCATTCCTCCACGAAGAGATTTTCATCAGGTCAAGCTTTGAGGCCTTTGCAGTGATAGGTTTGTTCAAAAATTCCAATCAGACCTCTTTGGCCAGAAGAATGCTGTGGCAATGTGTGATTGTGTTTGAAATCTTGCCTCTTTGTCCCTAAGGAGGTCGTGTCTTCAAAGAGAGAACGATGGAATTTAGACTTTAAAGAACCTTAGGACAGCTCATGTACACCCTGGTCTGGAATCCTCTGTACTCTTCCTGTACCCATGAACACCGCTTTCCTTTCAATAAGTTCACCATGGGGACAGTGAATGCGTCCTGATTCACATATAAATTTTATAATGTTCAGCCTATCTTTTACTGGTAATCAATGAATGGGCAGGGCCAACCAATGAACCAATGGGAAAGATGAGGAATTAACGACTTTGTCAACATTATAAGTTGCCAATATTAATCTAAACATTTTTCTTTATTGTAGTTTTTGTTTGATTCCAGTCTAGTCTAGTCTTCTCCAAAATTAAAAAAAGTTATTAACTGGCTACTATATTAAAGCATTAAAGATGTTGGAAAATGAGAAAGATTTATAAATTAGGGTCCCTACAGGGGAAATGACTGTGGTGGGGACACACACACACACACACACACACACCCCTCTGATACAGCAGGTAGGATGGAGTTACCACAGTGTCTGCAGGCAGAATGAGGATCAATATAAATTTTTAAACAGAGTGAAATATGCATATGTCCCTTTTTCAATGGGTTGCAGTGTCCTACAAGCCTTTGGGGATGGGTTTCTACTCTTAATCACCTATTCCTGAATGAGTGAAACATATGGTGAGTACCTTTGGTTTTTCATTGTGGAGTAGAGGCGGGCTTTCTTTTTCTCCCCTTTCCCCCAAACACAAGATCTACCATGCTATGCATGCTTCACTGTTTAAAATTTCTATAAAGCCAATAACATCGTGTGCTGGTCACTGTGCAGTTATTGTAATTTTGGTCCTACGTGTTTGACAATGAGCCAATGTCTAACTTAAAGAGTTCCATCCTCCCTTGTATATTAACCACCTTACACCTGTCTTGAGGAGGTGGTTTTCATGTCTAACTAGAAACTGGGGCAGCAAAATTCTGTGCATTAATATGACATTAAAACAAATACTTGTAGGTTATTTATAAAGACTGCAATGAGGCTGTAATATCTATTCCTTAGGAATAATCTTTATCATCTGTATTAAAATGTCAGTAGATATGTCATTTGGAAATTTCTGCTTAAAGTAGATTCTAGATACATTTTTTTTTAAAGGAAAGAGGTGTTGTTTTTTAAAAAAAATACATTTTTATTGATTTCAGAGAAGAAGGGAGAGGGAGAGAGAGATGGAAACATCAATGATGAGGGAGAGTCATTGATTGGCTACTTCCTGCATGCCCCATACCGGGGATAAAGCCCGCAGCCTGGGCATGTGGACCTAACTGGGAATCAAACTGTGACCTTCAGACGTCACGCTCTACCACTGAGCCATGCCAGCTGGAAAATTCTATATACTTTTTATCTAACCAATAAAAAGTAAAACATTTCCTTTACATATTACCATCAGCAAGGAAACAGAGACCTCAGTCCTACGTGAAGGAACCAGATTCTCCCAAGAGCCATTAGTAAGGAACACAGCCTGCTGACACCTCCATTTTAAACTGGTGAGACTGGTGTCTGACTTGGAACTGACAGAAACTGTAGCACAATACATTTGTCATGTTCTAAGTCACTAAGTCTGTGGTAATTTGTCATAGTAGCAAAAGGAAACAAATACAAAGCTTGTTTTACTCAAGGGTAAGTGGATTTTTTCAACACCGTCCCTAAATGTTTCATAAGCCACTGCTTTCCTGGAAACTACTTAGCTACAGTGGGCTCATGCAAGATTTTAGAAGATATTTCTAGATGATCAAATAATTGTATTAACTTGACCAGGACCAAACAGGCACATATATAAGAAAATTAAAATTTTTCCTAGAGGCATGTGTGTAGAGGAGGCGGGTGGCTTACCAAGCATCTTTCCTCAACTATGCAAAGAACGCTGATGTGACGTGGTGATGCACTTGGCTTTATTTTGGCCCCTTGCTAATCTGATGAAGCCGTGTGAGTGCCTCCAAATGGGTGGCCATCACCTTGGTCTGGATTGCTCGCCTGTCTGCTTGACATCTTGCACTCCTGCCAGTCCTCTTTCAAGCAGAAGAGGCCCCTGAAAAGCTCAGTCTTCACAGCTTCCAGTGAACAGAAAGTGCAGGGGTTGGGATTATATAATGTGGGAAGTGAGGACGCGGGATTCAAGGGAGAGGAATGAGGCAGTTTCCTAGCTCTGCTGGAGTGAAGTCTGTATTATGGCCTCATGACTTTAAGTGACTTTCTGAAACACCACCCATAAGGACCCTGTTCTATGACCAGTAGTAAGATTAGCCACACTTCTGGAAACATTATTTGGATACAAATAATGAAAGGCTGAATTTACTTGAAAAGCTCTCAACTTCTCTCTTGACATTTGTGTTTTTTAAATCTTTACTTTTTAAAAAAGAATAGTTTAGGGGAGGCCAGGGGAATGTCAAGGGGGGGGGGGAAGGAGACATATGGAATACTCTTTGTAATACTTTAAGCATTAAAACAAAATAATAAAAAACAGAATATTTATTTTTACAGAAAGAGGAAAGGAGAAGAAGAGAGAAACATCAATCTGCGAGTGTAACATCAATCCGCTCCCTACTACATGCCCCCACTGGGGATGGAGCCCACAACCTGGGCATGTGCCCTGATCTAGAATCTAACCGGCAACCTTGTGGTGCATGGGACAGCACCCAACCAACTGAGCCACACCAGCCAGGGCTCAACATTTGTTTTTTTAAAAACTGGTCCTTCATTACAGCCAATGCAGAAAAATTTCCCCTTCTTCTCTTTTCAAGATTAGCAGTCTTCTGTTTGAATTCTTGCTGTGCAACTTACTGTCTTTTCCCAAGGAAGGTAATTTCTTTATAAATCAGGACAGTGATGGCTTGGTAATTACTTTGCTGAGCTGCAGGGACAGAATGCTTCAGTGGCCTAAAGACCAGCTACCTCATTGGGCCAGAAGCAAACACTGCTGCATGCTGTCCTCCTATCCGTAGCTCCTACGCCAGCCTGCCCACACTGGGGAATGTGAGCCAGCAGAGAGAGGGATTAGCTCCTCTGCCGCTGATTAGGCAACACTGGCCCCGTGAAGCTCTGCACAGACCGTGCCTTCTGTAGTCAGCTCTGCATCAGGGCACATTGTTCCAGAGGAGCCCAGAGCGCACCAGAATACCTGTGTGAAAACACACCCTATCGCTTTCAAGTACTGCCTAGGGTTTTAGCTACACGATTCCAATTAAAATTGATGGACGCCACAGAGTTAACTGCTCTAGGAAATGTCTGTTGAACGTTTCCCATTAGGCCAAATTACAAGGAAATCACAGGGAAGAAAAGGGTGAGTGCTGTGTGCCTAACACCGTTAACTGAACTTAATTGTGCTGGTGGCTCTTTGTGCTCCGTGACCATCCACAGTTGTTGTTTCCTAACTTGTGTTCGGGGAGTGAGCTGCACTCACAATGCCTCGAGTTACCAGACCGTATCTCAGGCTTAGAGCATTGCCATCTGGCCCAACCCCCTGGCTGCTCTCCACCTGCCCCGTGTCCCATCAACGTCTAAAACATTTCACTACAGCACATCTGGAGTGGGCTCTTCTTTCCACTGTGCTGACTGGGAATCCAGTGCATCTCATGTTGAAAGCGGCCACATCCCACCTTGCACCTCTGCTCAGCAGGGGGGCTTCCCCTCAAGCCTCCCCACTGTCGCAAGCGCTCCCCTAGAACAAATCCATTCACTGCCCATGGCCCTATTACAAATGCAACAGCAGCAAAAAGAAAATGTTATAGGTCAAAATGCCATTTAAGTTAAAAAAATGAATAAAAATGAGTGTTTTCTCTCTTCCTGGCTACACCGAATTATTTATCAACCAGACATAAGTCAGTGTACATATAAAATACATATAATAAATTAATAGGCTAGAAAACTCTGCAAAACAGAAACACAATATTCGCTTCACCAAGCAGGCAGCTTCCAGGAAAACAAGCATTGTGGCTAAATAAAAAAGGAGCAACACTGAGGCCATCCACTTCCTTGTATTTCCAGTCCTCTGTCTTCTAAGAAGTAGGAGAACAAAGCTGACTAATCAAGGGATTGTAGGTAATTGCCTACTTGTCTTTTAAATGTCAGATTGTGGGTTTGAAGAATTTCAAGATTTGGCCTTATGTTCTGGATTATTAATAGCTATTATTCAAACAACCCTTCCAACTCTTACTTCAATTCATCGCCTAATTCCCCACATGCAGTCATGTAATCTTTCAATGTTTTTACTTGCATGAACTTTTTAAAAAATATATATTTTATTGATTTTTTACAGAGAGGAGGGGAGAGAGATAGAGAGAGTTAGAAACATCGATGAGAGAGAAACATCGATCAGCTGCCTCCTGCACATCTCCTATTGGGGATGTGCCCGCAACCCAGGTACATGCCCTTGACCAGAATCGAACCTGGGACCTTTCAGTCCACAGGCCAACGCTCCATCCACTGAGCCAAACCGGTTTCGGCTACTTGCATGAACTTTTAACAAATCATATTCAAAGACTTATTGAAGCTGGGAATCAGTGTGACTGTTAAAAACTCACTTATCCAGGTGATAAATATCCTCAGGGTCAATTTCTTGTTTTCATGATTGCTTTGATTACTTACTGATACCTTACTAGACACCAATAAGAACAATCGAGAAAGTGGCTTCCGAGGAAAGAACTGCCTCAGCTCTTGTGTCCTATCACTCTCTTCTTCTACCCCAGGATACTCTGTGCAATTCCCCAGGTCTTCCCAGATGGTTTTGCTCTGGGTAGTCACTGTCATACCGATGCCATCAACATTTCTCTATGTTGCCTGCTCGTGACCCTGCCCAGCATGGAACGGTTAAGTGACAAAACAGGTAGCCACCAGGTAGGGAAGGAAGAAGAGAAAACCCCTGTCACTCTGCTGTTCCTGATCAGCCACCTGTCTATTCCTATTTGCCCCCGGCCCCCCACACCGTCTTCTTACATTTCTTCCTTGGAAAAAAGTCTCCTTACCTTTGTGGGAAAATGCTAATAAAAATAGTCCCTGGATCTAAACAGCTTAAGCTTCATGTCCAAATGGGAAGGAAGTGATTAACAATAAAAACCACATTTCCTTTAATCTCTTCGTTTACCCATCTCTCCTAATTGTTATCTGATAAATTTAGACGTGTGGATGACTCACTTGGTAGTCTTTTTCCGGGCCATAGAAAATCCAGACTTCAGTTGATTTGGCTAGTGATTATTGTGTGGTTCTGGCTAGGTGAAATAGATGAACAAGGCCAATCTTTGTTTGGTCAAAGATCAATTAAAACTGTGAGGGCACCTGTAGGCTACCTTCTTCTCATCTTGTTTTACAATGGGAATATGTAGGGTAGGGGTGCTGGGGAGGTGGGAAGAAGGAGGAGAAACCATAAGAATACAAATATACTTTGTATAAGAAAAAAACATTTACAGAAAACTCAGTAAAACTAAGATCTCTTGGCCTTTTTCACTTTTTTTTTCTGAAAGGGAGAAAGTATAATTTAATCTTAATTATTAAGATATGTTTTTACATTTTCGGGAAAATTCTGACTTATTAAAAGAAAGCAGGAATTGGCTTCTGTAAGAAGTACTAATGTGGTCTTCATCACAATTTTGCCATAATTTTTGGAAAAGTTGATATCCAATCCTGCTGATCTTTCATGTCTTTCCATTACCACAGAGACCCTAATTCATATTAGGGATGAGTTTTTTTAAGAGTCGTTGCCTTTTAAAATCTCAGCTGCTATAGCGCTTAGCAGATTCCCTGTCTCCCCCCATTACTATCAGGACTGGACTTTTTCTTCTTCACATGGTAGGGAGAATTTGAAAGAGGTCTTCACAAGATTCCTGCCCCCTGGTGGTTCAACAGAATGCTAACCTAGGCACTGTTGTGAAGGGGCTTTGCAGATGGAATTGAGGTTACCAACCAACTGGCCTTAAGATAGGGAGATGATCCTGGGTTACCCTGCTGGGCCCAATGTCATCATATAAACCCCTCATGGTGAAGAGGAAGGGAGAAGAGTCAGTTTGAGAGACATGGCTGTAGAGGAAGAGCCTGGCATTGCTGCTTTTGAGGAAGGTGGCCAGGAACCAGAGCACGTGGCAGCCTCTGGAGTGGAGGGCAGCTCCCCGCCAGCAGCCAGCAAGGAAACGAAGCCCTCACTCTACAAATGCTGGGAACAGAATTTGGCCAACAACCCGCCCGAGCCAGGAAGCAGATTCTTCCCAGAGGTCCCTGAAAAGAAAGAGTCCACCGGCAGACACCTTGATTTTAGACATAATGAGGCTTCAAGAGGAGGAACCAGCCCAGTCCCCTGGACTTCTGACCTACACAATTCTGAGTTATGAATTTTGAGTTGTTCGAGCCCAATAGGTAATTTATTATAGCAGCAATGGAAGATGACTATATTCACATGTCCTCATAAGACAGAAAAAAACTATCATGATATTTTTCCATAAAAGTATTTTATGAAATACTGCTAAAAAATTTCAAAACTTTTAGATAAACTTTCTGCATCTTTAAGTGGAGGTCTTTTAGACACTCTTCATGATGAGATGACGTCATTAGAATATTCAGATGCCTCCTGTTGCAGGAATGGTAACCTGGATGAGGTTCTCACCAATCCTAGGTAACCTAAAGGTGACTTTTCTTGGTTTACTGCTACCAGATGGTTGGCACTCAACATGTGTGGAGGATAATGGCACCACAGGGTGCACAATTTCCTCTTACTGCTTTACCTGCGAAGGGGCAATGCTTCAAAAATCCAAGAATTGCAATGCTGCATAGAAAGGTCACAGAACAAAGACACTTTGAGGAGCCACAGAGCTTCATTAAAATCAGGTCACAAGTTGTCCACAAAGAGCTTCGTTTCATTGTTTCTCCTGTCACACTAAGTAAGTGCTGAAATCAAAGGGATTCTCACCTGCTATGGTATGTGTGTCACAGTCTTGAGGTTGAGCCAGGGTTAGGGTTTTATTTAAAAACTGTTCACTGAACCAGCTCAGTGGCCACCCTGAGAATAACTGGAAAAGAAAAGAGAAGACTTGTGCCCTCCGTCACTGGCCCAGGGCAAATATGCCGTTCTGGCTTCTCTGCTCTTTGTAAATGATAATGGTTCATGAAATTCTGCCACAAACTACAGCAAATCTCATGGCAAGAATTTCCAGGCACCAATGCACCAGAAAAATAAGCCAGAAAATATAATTGAGAAGGAAAAAATTTTTCTAACTCTCGTCTTAATACAATTGCTCTTAATATCAATCCCTTTATATGTGATAATATACAAAGGTTTTGGAGCTTTGTTAATCAGAAAAAGAAAGAATGAGTATAGAAAAGAGTGGAATACTTCCACTTTTATACAAAAGAGAAGCAGGAAGAGGATCCTTATATATCATACAAATAGACCAGTTATCAGAGCAGTAGATCAAGGGATCAACTAGTCCAATATTTCCCTAAAATTCTCCAAGAAACACCATATTTTAATCACAAATACTCACCATTACAGCATGTGCTAAAAATCACATGTGTAGTGTCAGTTCATTCTATTGGCAAATCTTAGAGCAAGTCCCTCTTTTTTGCCACATGGACACAGCTGAAGGATAGTGTGCCAATGACTGACACTCTCCCATCAGAACTGGCCACTCATAGGGCAGAGAGGTGGGTGGGCTGTGGGTTACAGCAGTTATGAGCCAGCCAGCCACAGCCTCACTCCTGCTTTCCATCCGATCTGCATCAGAGGGGTTGGGTGGAGACACTTACCTCTACATCAGTGTTGGTTAGCTTTTCCTTGTTTGGTTTTAATTACAAATTTCCATTACCACAGAGATCCTAACTCATATTGGGGATGAATAAAATAGAAAGAATGAGAGTGAGCAAGAGAAGTAAATAGGAGGAAATGACCATTTTTTAAAAAACAAGCAAAGAAAAAAAGAAAAAGAGAGAAAACTAAAATGGGGAAAAGGAAAAGCAGTGCTAACTGGAACCTGCTTCAGGGGTTTCCCTAAAGGTATTTTCTTGTGCACAAAACAGGTTGATTAACTTGTCCTATAAATATGTTGTCCTTCATCCTTGACTCCTGTCTCTCCTGCACACCTACATCCAAGTTAGCACATCCAGTCGGCTCCAATGTCAAAGCATCTCCTTCCACACTCCTCCTCCATGGTCCCGGCCAGGTACACAACCACCACCTTTTCCTGTCTCTTAATGGGTCTCTCGGCTTCTGCCCTCATTCCCTCCACCTCCCAGGAAAGCTCTGTGATTCTTCTAAAATGTACATCAGGACAAGAGTCCAAGACCTCCCATTTTTCTCAGTCAGTATCAAGGTCCTGTCCATGGCACATGCCTAGGACCCTTCTTCCCTTTTCACTTGGCCAATCCTACTCATCGTTCATGTCTTTTTCAGTAGAAGGCTTTCCTGTTCCCCTAAGCAGGTTAAGTCCATGTGGTCTTGCTCATTTAAGGTTCCCTTTCATAACTCTCACCCCACTTGTAATACCCGTTTACGTTCCGCCAGGATTCCACACTCAGGTCACAGAGCATCAGGCTGCTTTGGGGAGAGACTGGGGGATGCGCAGTTGGCCTATAAGAAGGCAAGTTGCGGGGATGATGGGCAGCCATGCAAGCTGACAAAGTGAGGACAAACTCCAGTTAAGTTAGGAGAAACCAGGCAGGCGCCCTGCCGGCTGAATCTATGCCCGGAGCCCAGGCTGGCTGCAGGCAGCCCTCAATGGTCCCGCATATCCATCCAGGGCCAGTTTTGGTCTGTGGCTAAATATGCAAGGCTGCTTGTAATTAATTGATTTCTTTGCTTGTCACATAGATAATAACTGGCTAGAATGGAAAGTAAACAACAGGACTAAGCGACACCAATGCTAATGAACTCTAGCATCAGAAAGGAAATAAAATTGAAAGCTAGCAACCAAATAGCTTCCTACCGCCTTCTCCTTCTCTAGCCCTATTCCATTGAAAGTTCAGGGACAGACCAGATGACATTCTTATCTCAAGCATGACCAAGGAATTTCAAGCAAGAGACTATGTAGTTGAAGGCAATGGGGACTCATGGAGAGAAATATATGAACAATGAAAATGTACCGGGAATACCGCCACACCCCTACTTTGGCAGGTACTGGCATTCATTTGCAGAGAACGAAAAGTATTTTATACTCCAAAAGATAATCTAGGAGAGTAGAAAAGCTTGGGTGTCAAATTTCAACTTTGCTATTATCTGTCTGGCCTTCAGCAACACATTTAACCTCTCCGATCCTCAGTTTCTCTATCTGTAAAGTGGGCTAATGTTTTGGAAACATGAGATGAGATAAAATCTGTGAAGTACACGGGAACCAGATATATAGTCACACCTCACTCTTTCCCTCTTGACATCTGCTCACCTGGGCAAAAGTCAGTTTACAGTTGTGAGTACACAAAACACAGAGTTTATTCATGTATTATTATTTTACTGTTGTTATAATTATTGTATTAACTATAAACCTATTTTTGCCCACCCCTGCATGCCTGAGCAAAGGACAGAGGGACCTATTTTAACAAAAAGAAAATGAGAACAATACATGTAAAGAACCTATGCAGTACACAGAAAACTATTATATTAATTCAATCAATTGGGGAGGTGAACCTATTTTCTTGGCTTTTTTCCATGGAACTCTCCAGAACTTTCCCTCCCCGTCTTGCATGCTTTTGCCCTGTATTTGTCTGCTAGGGCTGCCGTACGAGTACTATAGACTGCGGGGCTTGAACAACAGAAATGCATTCTCTCAGTTCTGAAGGGCAGAAGTCCAAGACCAAGGTGTCAGCAGGGCTGGTTCCTTCTTAGGCTGTGAGGAAGAGTCTGTTCCATACTTTCTTGTGCTTCTGGTGGTTTTGGGGCCATCTCTGGCATTTCTTGGCTTGTAGAAGCAACACCCATCTTTGTCTTTACTTTCATGTGGTGTTCTCCCAGTGTGTATCTGTGTCCAAATTTCCCCTTCTCATGGGGGCATCAGTCATCTTGGATTACAGTCACCTTAATGACATCATGAAAGCTAAGTACATCAGCAGTGACCCTATTTCCACACAGGTCACATTCTAATGTACTGGGGGTTTGAAATTCAATATATGAATTTGAAGGAGCATATAATTTTAAATAGTAGTACCCCCAACAGGGAGAATGAACTGTCTGACTGGCAGGGGAGAAAGCTCTGCCATTCACTGGTTATTTCTCATCTGTTGGAGCTAATCCATCAACAGGTCTCCCTGGGACTGTCGGGGGTGGGGGGGGGGGGTATGATGTAGGGTGGGTTTTCAGCTCTACAGATGCCAACTTTTCCATGGGGCAGTCCCAAGGTCTACCATACACTGGCAAGACAGTGCAATGAGCTGGTGGTCCTTAGCCTGCCTTTTGGCTGCAGACATGTAGCCATGATCTCCACTTGGTGTTGTCAGTGGTAAAAAGACTATTTGGTTTTCATCCACCCATCAGTTTACTTTCTCTAATTTTCCAATTGGTTATGAAGTTGGGTTAAAAAATTTATGCTTATTGGGCACTCATATCCTAACATAAGCCTGCAAGGAGGCATGAGAGAGGCAACAGAGGCTCGAGAAGGCTTGTGAAGGTTCAGGAAGTGGCCAGAGGTCCCACTGCCTCTCGTCCAAATTCAGCCTGCCAGACAGAGGCCCAGTTCTCCCCATTGGGATGTGTTGACTGTGGCTTTCTCTCTGAGCCCAGCTGGTGTCTTCCTGTGTCTGGGATAGGAAGGGTTGAGTGAGTCAAGATAAGGGCTACTGCAGGTAACCAACACATAAGATGTTGAAACTCTGGGGCTCATCCTTTGGGCCAAAGAAATGGAAGCAGAGAATGAGGTCTTAGGGAACACCAGGTGTCCTTCAAGTGGTGGGAAGAAGCTATGTTTCCCTCAGGGGAGGGCCTCTTCCTCTTTCCCTGAGAGGAGGGACCAAGGTGACAAACAGGTTATTTCACTGGGATACCTGGCTCATGATGGTGAACAAATTTTCCCAAAAAGAGAGATGTCCGCAGGATCCCATGTCCAAGGTGCATAAGGGGAGGAAGTGCTTAGCCTTAACTCTCCTGTGGTCATTCCCAGCAGCACTCAAGACTTTCATTACAACTGCGAGATGGTTGTCTCAACAGAAAGGCAGTGGTCCAGAGTTAGCTGCCAGCAGGTAAAAGGAGTTCTTTGTGGGCCAGGCGCTGTGTCAATCAATGTGCATGACCACAGGGCCAGCATGAGGGTAAGGTGAGACCTTCACTTAGTACAAAATAGAAGTTGCTGCCATAAAACTCATTATCATAAATAATATACATTTTTAAGTTGTGGTAAAATATACATAACATAAAATTTTCCATCTTGATCATTTTCAGTGTATAGTTGTTCCGTAGTGGTAAGAACCTTCAATTATTGTGCTAAGTAATATTTGAATTAATAATGGGAAAATACATTATGAACAAAATATGAAAGTTGTAAGTAAAGGCAGGGTCTATCCTGCACAGCTCAGTCTCACCTGCCTCACCCTCATCCCAGCCCTGCATTACCACTACTGTTCCTATTTAAAGGCAGGTAAACTGAGGCTGGAGAGACTACTGCCATCTTCAAAGATTATGCAACTAGTGGGTTTCCAGTCAGACCTGGACTTGAATGCCAGCTCCTCTTGGTTTGGAAATTGCACTCACAATGACATCTTCATCACAGCATCACAGTCCTCACAAAGACAGCATCTAACGGTCCTAGTGTAATGCCTGGGTTGCAGTCTGGGATCGGCAAACACAGCCAGTACTACCACCACTTCCACATGCCCTCTGCCTACTCCGTGACCTGCGGGGACCACTGTGTCTCTATGGCACAGGAAATAGTGTGTCTCCACTTGCTTACCAAGCTCTCATGGTTCCACGGGGCCAACAAAGACAAAGAAATCTCCTGGAAATGACCCTTCTTCCCCAACACTCTTGCTTCCATTTTATTGAATCTATTGGGAAGACACTGGTTAACAAAATTATACAGGTTTCAGGTGTACCATTCTAAACACACCACCTGTACACTGCATTGTGTTTGCATCACCCAAGTCAAATCTCCGTCCATCACTATTTATCCCTCCCATACCATCCTCCACACCTCCCTCCACCCAACACTTTCTTAAAAAATATATTTTTATTGAGAGAGGAAGGGAGAGGGATAGAGAAATAGAAACACTGATGAGAGAGAAACATCATTGATTGGCTGCCTCCTGCACACCCCCTGCTGAAGATTGAGCCCTCAACCCAGGCATGTGCCCAGACCAGTAATTGAACCCGTGACCTCCTGGTTCATGGGCCAATGCTCAACTACTGAGCCACACCAGCTGGGCCCTACCCAACACTCTTAACAACCAGCTCCCAGGAGACCTTTTCCCTCTTGGGTCCCTCCCTGCCAGCCATGCCCTGGCCAGCCACACTTGCCCATCCCCAAACATGCACATGGATCTTCGGGTGTGGGTCACACATCTCCTCTCCACTTTTGCCTGCAAACACTCCCTCATCTCAGTGCAGCCTGTGGGCTGTCTTCTTGGAGTCTTTCAGGTGGAATTCATGACTCCCTCATTCAGAGGCCTTCCAGCAACTCTGCCTAGACTTTTTTTTTTTTAACAGCACAAAATACATACATTATGCACCATGGCTCAGATTCCCTCCCATCTTTTAGGTTATAAACATCATATCTCATTCATTTTTTCCCTCTGGTACCTACCTAGCAGAGTTCTGGGCACATCCTAGAAACTGAATACATGTTTGTATGGGATAAGAGGTGTCATTCATTCTATCTTGGTTGTTGATTTAGCACTTGGCCAAGGAAGAGACGATGAGATGGCTATGGATGTTTTAATTAGTGACAAACAGGGAGACAGGCTGCACTGTGTAATGCTAATAGACCACTCCAGGCATCAACATCACAGGAAAGCATTCCATTTGGATTCTGAAAGCACAGGTTTGAATCTGGGTTCACTCTCCACCATGAGCTCTAGGACAAATTGCTCAATTTCCCAAGTTTCACTTTCTTATTTAAAATTGGAAAGAACATAACAACCTGTCCTTTACAAAGCTGTCATGAGAATTAAGTGATGATTAGAGGTACTGAAGAGTTTCTTACCCATAAAGCACTACAGTGATTTTCTTTTTGCGTATTTAACTGTGCTGATAAGCCGATAGACCAACAGCTTCTTTCACTTGAGATGAATGAGGAATTCAGTATCATAAGAATCAAGGGCAAAATGAGCAAACTCCAAGGACAAAATGTACTAACCAGGCCAGAGAAGACTGTCCAAGAGAAAGATATTCTGCTGTTTGATAAAACTAACTGATGTGTTCATTTTATCTAGCAGAAATATCACAAACACATCAAACAGCAAAAAACAAGCTAGCAATGGATTTCTAACCAAGAAATTAATCTCATACAAAAACTAGTGATCATGCAGGTAGCGTTACCTCTGCAACTGGGAAGAATGAATGAGCACCCAAGAGAGTAAAAAGGTTCCTTACTTTGGTGAAAATTAGTACAGGACAATTATTAGTCAGCCAGCAAAACAGCAAGAGAAGGGCCATCCACTGATTGACTTATTCATTGACTCATTCAGTTAAGAGCTATTTATCAGGGTCTATCAGGTGCCTGATGTTGTTCTAAGGTTGGGAAATCTATGATGATCCTCATGTAGATAAGAAAGTAGCTCATGGAGAAACTGGCCTTAAATGCACAAGCACATGGGACAGGACATCACTGCAAATTGTCAGAAGATCTGATCAAAAGCCCAGGATGCTTTGAAAGGCATTAGGGAAGGCCTAATATATGTGTGAGGGAGGGTGTTGAGGAAGGTCTCTCTGAATAGGAGACATTGAAGCTGAGATACAAAGACAAAGAGAAGAGAATAAAGTCATCCAGACTCTGGGAGTCATGTGTGAAGGTCCTGAAGTAGAAGAGATCTCGGTGTATAGAGTAACGAAAAGGAGGCCAGTACTGCAAACAGTGAGGGCAGAGGGGCCCAGTATGGGGCTGGAGACTCAAAGAGTCTGTCCACATCGTTGCAGTGAGTTGATATCAGTCATCAGAGTTTTGAAATAAAAACTCTAACAATCAGGTAGTCTCTTTCTTCTGAGCACTCATGCAGAGTGATATAATGACAAATGGCCTTAATAATCCAAAAGTTGGAGAAAAAACTTGTTTGTAATGAAAAGATAAAAGGCCAATAATGTGAGAAAAAGAAGTTAGTCTGGACCAGAAAATGTAGTGGAGATGGGTAAAGAAAGATATAAAATGGGTAGAGAAGGACTCTAGAAAATAGGTTGACAGTTCCTCAAAAAATTATACACAGAGGTACCATATGATCCAGAAATTATACTCCTAAGCATGTACCCAAAAGAATTGAAAACAGGTGCTCAACCAAATACATGTACACACATGTCAATATCAGCATCAGCCACAACAGCCAAAGGGTGGGTACAGCCCAAATGTCCATCAGTGGATGAATTGGACACACAAAATGTAGTCTATCCATACAATGGAATACTATCCCTCTACCGAAAGGAACAAAGTACTCATACATGCTACAACCTTAAAAATGTTAAGTAAAGAAGCCAGTCACCAAAATTCATATATTTCATGATTCCATTTAAATGAAATGAAATATCCAAAGTAGGTAACTCCATAAAGACAGAAAGCAGGCTGGTAAATACCAGGGCTGCAGAAGGGATAATGGGGAGTAACGGCTTAGTGGGTACAAAATTTCCTTTTGGGATGATGAAAACATGTTGGAACTAGATAGAGGTGGTTGCACGATGTTGTGAATGTACCGAATGCCACAAAATTGTTCACTTTTAAGTGGTTACTCTTATGTCACGTGAATTTATTTCATCTGAACTTGTTTAAGATGAAAGAAATGGGTAAGGAAGGAAATACTGAGGAGTGGGAAGTCATGCTAGAGTCCAAGTTGAAGGTGTCCACTGGGTGGAAGGATACGTTTGTGCTGCTGGTCAGACTGACATATGATCAGGTTCATCTTATTTCCGTGATGCATTGTGCTTCTTGACCTTTGGCTACACTTGAATTAAAGCCCTTGGATTGTAAGACGTTTCTAAAGAAAGAGGTGTGAGAGGTGAGGTGAGAGGCTCTTTCTCCAACAGTGCTCCTGTCCCCACACAGCTCTGCCTCTCTGAGCTGTCCCCGTGGTCTCTGTAGGAGGCTGCTCAGTCAGTTGTCCCCCACAAATATCTCTACTTAAGCTCCAAGGGGGACTCTGGCTGGGTGCTCGAGAGGGAACAGTATGATAATTTGCCTCAATTATCTCCCTTCAAATAGGAATGAGCCTTGGAAAAATCATTAAAAAAGAAATCCCAGTACAAGTTAATTTGTGAGCCTATTCCTGCAGATCCTAGCTGAGCCACTCTGCTTCATCTTATTCAAGAAGTACTAGCTTTAATCTATTTCAGCTGCTTAAGGGTGACAGGGGTCAAGGACAAGTGACATTTCATCATGTTTGCTAGTCAGGAAGGCAGTGCTGCCTGCAGAGGAGAAATAAGTAAGGTTCCTTTATGTTCTAGAAAGAAGCTTATCAATACTGCTCTTATACATGCTAAGGAGAATTACTGCCCTTCAGGTCCTATGAGATTTTAAGCAAAGGCCCCAAACCATTTTCTTCCAAAATATGGGGGCACACACTGGCAGCCTTAAAAGGACATAATACATTTTCTTACTTGGAATAATTATTTTCTGCAGCAAGCTTCCTTGCTCCAACCACATAACCCACAAACTTGTACAGAATAGAGAGCTCTTAGAGCTGTAAGTACCAATCATGGTGACAATGCCTTCATTTAGCAGGACCCTTGTTTGTTTATATAAATTAGTCTGCAATTACCAGTTACATTGTTGGTCCAAAATAAGGTCAGGCACAATGTAACCCAGGTAAGAACAATGGTCTGGATACAAAAGTCCAGACAGGACTATTATGGAGAATTATGGGAAGTGATTAATCAGCTGGCCTCTTCCTGGGTATTGTCATTCGCACATAAAATCTTTGTGCTAACATAGCTACTCTCTGGTCCTAAGTTACCTTAAGAGGAATGTAATTAGTTGTTAGGATTCATTAGCTCCAGTTAGTACATCCATGGAACAGCATCTTCCTTTCTGGTTGAGTGCTTGCTAATGGGAAATAATGGTGTATTTGTACCTCTTCGGGACAATACCAAAGGACGTAGGGTTAATCTGAAGTCCTGGCATGTCTGTCCTTTTAGTTACCAGACTGAAAATCTGGAAATGAATTTCTGACACAGGCGGAAAAGCAGAGTGTCCTAAAAAGCCACTGTTGAAGGCTGTCAATCTGGTGGCACCTGTTATTACTATTGCTTCTGGTGCTTAAACCTTTCAAGGCAAGAATGTCAACCAAGCATAACACCTGAGTAGAGGTGCCCTCTCTTTGGGAAAACATTTTAGTTGGTACTTCCAGAAGCTTCTGCCAGCTCAGAACAAAAACTTTCTAACAAAAAAGGAATATTTTTTACTTTCAGTAGTTTCCCCAATTCCCTGTTTCCAGAATGAGCAATGAGAGGAGCAATTCTATGAGATGATGAGGATCCCATCACACAGAGGCCACTGGGAGTTCCATGATGCAGAGCAGAAAAGCAAGTACAGATTCTCCCATTCAGCCCACCTGTACCCCTTCTTCCTATGATCCTCTTGCCTCCATAGCTCTCTGGGTTCAGAGACCCCATTTCTCACTCCTCCCTATCACAGCTCCAAAAGCTGGTGAAGATAAACCCAGGGAATCAGGTATCCCACTCAACCTTCCCCCATGGAGGGCTGTCGAATGCCCTTAGGTGAACCGTCATGGGCATCTCTGCATGACACAGGAAGTCATCAACCCAAGAAAATGGTACATGAGACCAGCATGACAAATTGAACATTTTCTACTGTTTTATTTCAAATATTCTTGGCCAACTAAGGAAGAGATGAAATTTATTTAAATACTAGGGGCCCAGTGCACAAATTCGTGCATGGGTGGGGTCCCTCAGCCTGGCAGGAGATCAGGGGGATCATGATGTCTCTCCCAGTCCCAATCGGGGCGATTGTAGCTGGCCGGTGGTGGTGGTGGTGGTGGGGGTGTGGACCACGGGAGTGTCTGTCCCCTGGTGGTCAGTGCACATCGTAGCGACTGGTCGTAAAGGTTGCTTAGACTTTTATATATATAGATTCTCGGCTAAGTAAGGAACTGGACTCCAGAAAAAGAGAATGAGGCAGGTAATAGAACTGAGACACGCTGTGCAGAGCAGAGCTGGCAGCCAGCTCTCCACTCTGA
Organism: Myotis daubentonii; assembly: GCF_963259705.1. NCBI lineage: Eukaryota > Metazoa > Chordata > Mammalia > Chiroptera > Vespertilionidae > Myotis > Myotis daubentonii. Next base: position 103,362,261 of record NC_081843.1, on the reverse strand, counting down.
ATTCACACAAAGGTGGGCAGGAGATGTGCTATCTGAATTGGTGCCTCTGGAAAATGTTCATGGCTCTCATGGTTATGTTTCTCTGTCCTTCAAGAGCAATCACAGCTGCAAGTTGGAGACCTTCATTTAATGTGAATGAACCTGGGCTAGCCTCCATACATGCTCTGCGTATTCTCTGATGAGTTGTATCCATCTCCTTGGTTGGATTGTCCCAACTCTGGTAAATGCTGGCTTTATTTATTTTAAAATAAGTGCTGCTTTGAAAAGGGAAAGTAGAAATGGTATGAAAACAGATGTGTTAAAATATTGGAGAAGTTTAGTACATAAGCAATAAGTGAAACTGCTGGCGAATTCTTTCTTCCTCAATTTATGGTTAATAGACTTATTTCTTTGCTTCTTCTCCAGGGACACTATTTCTGATACAATGTAATAAACTTCGGAAGGCAGCAAGAGGAAAAATTATATTTTTTAATATAAAGAAATTATGAAGGATTTTAAGAGTAAACCATCTCTTAAAATCTGTTTTTTATTTATCAGAGAGTTAACATCTTACAACCCAATATTTTATAGAGATAAATATTAAACTCCATTGTGTACCAACTGGGAATTAACTGAGCTTTTTCATTTAATCTTTTTTTCAGAGGAAGTAATTTGTTCACACTAATGGAAATATTTGAATATTCATACTCTAATAGGGAGAAGACTATTCATATTGAAAAGATAAACTTTAATATTTGCTATCCTTTAAAAAGAAGTCAATATTTGCAACCAAATTATAAGATAAATAATTTAGAACAAGTTTTAGTTAGATCCTGCACATTTTCATAATTAAGTAGATCAAATTTTGCAGAAATAAGTGATGGAAACTTAGGGAGGTATGAAATGATGGGATATTTTATATTAATCATTAATATTTTAGGTGAATCATTATACTCTCACTCTTCCTTACTTAGGAAAACAAAATGCTTGGGGAGAAATGATACCAATTACTATTTAATTGAATATGATCGCCAGGAAGAACTATGCAAAATTATAAATAGTCCTCTTGGCAAATAGAAAGGTCTTCTGAAAGAACTGAAAAATAAGTTTTTTTGGTTTTTGTCAGACTATTCCTAATAGAAAAGATACGAGAAATGAAAAATCTTGAAGTGATAGAAAGCTTCAGGCCTGCAAGATATGGCAGTAAACCAAGTAAAGGTAAAAAAAAAAAACAACAAAAAAAACCCTTTTTATATGTAAAGAAAGAATATATCAGTAAGAGGGAGGTTGGTTAGCCCATGAAAATATTGAAAAAAGCATATTGCCTATTGAGGCATTATTTAGAAAAAATAAACCTCAATTTGTCTAGTCTTGGGGCAGCCTAATGGGACTTAGGGTACATTAGGTTGTCTTCATGACATTACGTGTTACTTTCAACAGCAACTGTGTCTATTTGCTCTTCACCATAACCCTCATGCTTACCATAATTCCAAGCACATAGTAAGGACTCAAAAGAATAGATGTTGAGAGAATAAAACTTTCAGTCAATATAACTAACTCCTCTTATTTGGGTACCACCAAGCAGCTTTCTGATGATAATGTGACTTTTAGTGGTTAGTCAATAGAGAATGGAAGTGCTGGTGAAAGACTGGGCTTATGGACTGTCCATGAAAATGCACCCACTCAAACCTCTGAGTGCAGGAATGTCACTGACTGATGGCCCGGCTGCTGAGCCCTGAAACCTGCCATTGTATCTGTCTTCCTGCTGAGGCCTCATTTCTCACAGAGGCTCCCAGCCAGTGACTGAGCTTGCAGCAGTGACAAGGCAACCTATTCCGGGAGATACAGGACTCCTTGGAAGGATTGTTTAGGCTCAAGAACTCTCCAATGGTTTTACTGAATATCCTTGAAGTCCAAGACATTTTCACACAACCTTTCCTTCCCAGCACCTCCCCTCCCCTCCCCTCCCTCTCCTCCCCTTTCCTTCCTCCCTCCCTCCCTCCCTCCCTCCCTCCCTCCCTCCCTCCCCCTCCCCCTCCCTCCCTCCCTCCCTCCCTCCCTCCCTCCCTCCCTCCCTCCCTCCCTTCCTTCCTTCCTTCCTTCCTTCCTTCCTTCCTTCCTTCCTTCCTTCTTTCCTTCCTTCCTTCTTGGGAGTTGGACCTGCATTATGGTTTGATGGTTCTCCTTGTTCCTCTGGCTCCCTTCCATTTTTCCTCTCAAGTGTTGCCCTAATGAAATATCCTGCACGGATTGCTAATTCTCTCCTGGTGTCTGCTCCTCATAGGATCTGTCTGAGGCAGCATCCTGTCCTCAGTGTAAATAAGCACACATGTTCTTGGGCTGCTTCTTGCCTCTGCCTAATGGAATGTGGTGAAGTGGGTGGAGCCCGGCTGTGGCATCACACAACCATGCATTTATGTCACCCTTCCTTCTCTTACTTGCTCTATGACTTGAGGCAAGCTACTTTACCCGGATGAGCATCACTTCGTGATCTCTAAAATGGAATAGAAACTCCTATCTTACTGGATTATTGAGATAATTCCATTAAACAGCATGCATTTACCAAAGGCTAATTTCCCCCTAATAGTATTGCAGCTTCAAGGTCCAATTTATTACCAGGTATGGTCAAAGGTCAAGCCATACAAGAAGGGTGATGCCCCACTTCGGGTGTCCTCAATTAGGGATCAAGTAAGAGAACATTTGGGGTCAGCTAGCAAATGCCCTAACCATGCTTTACATTTTCTCTTACATCTAATCAGGGACATCTAGGCCAAACCTCTCCTCCACAGTCCTGGAACTTGAGGCCAAGGTCATGTGGCCTAGTTTCCCACAAGATATATCAAATCTGGGGGTCAAATATAGATTTCCTAATTCCAGATGAAAGGTCATTTCAAACATATTCAATATTTAGATTTTAAGAGGAATATGTATAGAGATTTTCTAAGAGCCTTCCTTTATTTTTAAATCATTAACAATTTCATCAAACTACAAGACTTTAAAATAGTTAACTATGTAAACCTCAATTCAAGAACAAAGTTAGTAGTTGGTTTTAATTTTTATGCTGTTATATAGAGAATTTCTTGAAGTTCCATGGGTGACTACCTCTTCTTGGAGGTAAGGAAAGGAAAGTATTACTTCTACTTGAAAATAGAGACTGAAAATTAATGATAGTTAAAATTAGAGAATACGTATACTTTGGTTTCTATAATAGAATGAATCAAAATATGCTTCATACTGGTCAACATGACCTTGCAAGGATGTTTTAATTTACTAAAAATTATTTCCCAAAGCGAAAACAAACAGTGAAAGCCAACTATTACAGTATTGTTATAGTCTAAATTGTCCCCCCATTCCCCCCCCCCCCCCCCGCCGACCCCAAATTCATATGTTGAGGTCCTAAAAGCCAGTACTGCAGAATGTGGAATGTGGCTGTTTTAGGAGATAGTGTCTTTAAAGTGGTAATTAAGATAAATGAGGTCTTTAGCATGGGCCTTATAAGAAGATGAGATTAGGACAGAGATGCACAGAGGAAAGACCATGTGAGGACACGGCGAGAAGGTGGCCGTCCACAAGCCAATGAGAGAGACCTCTGAGAACCAGCCCTGCTGACATCTTGATCTCAGACATCTAACCACCAAAACTGAGAAGCAATCAATTTCTGTTGTTTAAGTCACCCCATCTCTGGTGCTTTGTAATGACAGCCGTACCAAATGAATTCATATCAACCACCATCTCCTCTGATTGGGAGGAAGTGAGCTAGAGCAATGCATCTTGGGAGGTCAGAGCCCTCATCAACAGTGGAGCTGCTGAGGGGGAAGCCCATCCATCCTCTCTGATGGGGTCCTAAGACCTCCTACTCCTTTTGCCCTCCAGACCTCTGTTTCCTTCCTTAATAGAGGATGTTCATTGCTGAGTCAGGCCTCCGGAACCCCAAACATTCACTCTGCATCCATAATAGACACAACTGAACAAAAGTGGAGAGCTGCTCAGGCGAGGAGCATCTTCTGCTTTAGGGCCAGGTGTGGGAAAACGGGTGTGAGTGGGTGAGGGGGTCTCCTCTGTTCAGAGCATCCACACACACCAGGTCCTTCCCTTTTGAAGGACCTGGATAAGAGTGTTCAAGTCAGCTGGCACACATCCAGAGCTCATTATACAAGACTTAAAAAATATTTTTAAAAACAGATCCTTCTTAGATGAATAATATTGGCAACCAACTGAACATAATAGAAAAACAATAATAATTCTTCTTACCTGTGGTTGAGTCCCATAAAATACATGTCCTCGGGGCTTTCCAGCCAGAGTGTGATGATCACTAGTATTACTTTGTGACAGTGTTTCTCAAGGTCACTCCGGAATTAGTGGTTCCATGGGACCAAGCACTCATCCATTATATGGGTAAAAATGACTAATTGAGGGTGTGAGTTTAATTATATTCATAAGCAAAGGCATAGCGCAGCTCCTCTGACAGGCTTAATAACATTCTCATGTACACAGAGATCGATGGGAAAAATTAGGGTTGTATATTGTTGTCCTTCAGGACAAGATGCCGAAGTGGGAACAGAATAATAAAAATAAATAAATGACTCAACAGCAGCAGGAAATGAGCTGTGGAAGTTAGCAAAGCCAGCCTTATGCAACTCCTTCAGCTGGAGATAAGTCCTAAGCATGCATGACTAAAGGGAAGCCGCCGCTACAGTCCCAGAGAGCGGAGTTGTCTTCCTGAGCTGCCAGGTTAAAACGTGAAAAGGGTGTTCAGCCAGGGCTTCACCTACAGTTCTCTCAGAAGTGATGATAATGGCCGAGACAGGGATCTTTACGATATTGATTTGTGATACTGTAATTGGGAAGCATGGTCATGCTTCACATTAAATTGAGAAAGCATCCAGCGGCTGGAGCCAGCTTCCTTAAATGATACTGACATCATGTCACGTGCCCTGCATGAGCACCTACAATGACTTTTAGCCCTCGGGTGTATCAAACAAATCCATGCCACTTTCAGAAGCTAGTTTAAAGGCAGGAAGGAAAGGGAGGCTCACCCACAGGGGCAGAACACGCACATCGGATCCACATGAGGAAAGGTTGTTTCCTGGCCACCAGTGAAGGAGTTGGATTTGAACCTTCTCTCGCTTGGGCGGCCACATCTGGCTGCGGAGCTCAATACCGTTACAGGTGATGTTTTGCTTTACACCTGAGCCATGGAGGGGAACGCTCTTGTGCATGGAGAAAAACCACTCCCTATCTGGGTCCATTCCAGTGTGTGGCCACTGTTTGAGGACAGGCAACTTCTTAGAGTTATTTACCCCATTTTTCTCCCTGTGCTATGTTCTCCAGTGGCTCCCTGGCTTTGCAGGCCCCCTCTGGGTTACTTAGTAGGGCAGTGATGGCGAACCTTTTGAGCTCAGCGTATCAGCATTTTGAAAAACCCTAACTTAACTCTGGTGCCGTGACACATATAGAAATTTTTTGATATTTGCAACCATAGTAAAACAAAGATTTATATTTTTGATATTTATTTTATATATTTAAATGCCATTTAACAAAGAAAAATCAACCAAAAAAATGAGTTCGTATGTCACCTCTGACAGGCGTGTCATAGGTTCGCCAAGACTGTAGTAGGGGTACTAGGGCTGCCAGAACAAAATAAAACAAACTAGGTGGCTAAAAGCAACAGAAGTTTATTCTCTCTTAATCTGGAGGTCAGGTGTCCAAAATCAAGGTCAGCAGGGCCACACTCCCTGTGAAGGCTCTAGGGAATAGCCCTCTTCCCCTTTTCCTAAGAGCTTCCAGCAATCCTCGGACATCCTCGTCTGTGGCTGCATCACTCCCATTTCTGCCTGTGTCCTCACATTACCTCCTCTGTGCGTCTCAGTGTGCATGTCCTTTTCTTGTAAGGGCACCTTCACTGGATTTAGGGTCACCTTAATCCAGTATGACCTCATCTTCACTTTACTAATTATACCAGCAAAGGCCTTACTTCCAAATAAGGTCACATTCTGAGTTTTCTGGTGAATATAAAATTTGGGAGAACACGTATTCAACCCCTACAGCGACCTCAGCCAAGATAAGCTTGTCCACAGGCTGAGCCAGACTAACCTTGCCTAGGCAGCATCCAGGCCACGGTTGTTAACACATGTTTTTGGTTGAAGGTGATTATTATTCTGTCCACAGATTAAGAATTCGGTTACACATTGTGCAATGAAACAATCGTGAGTACAAGACTGAATCTATTTTCAGGGCTGAATGGCCTGGCTCAGGCCACAGGGAAGCAGTTTCCCTGGGGGACCCTCAGTCACAGCGATGAGGAAGAAGACTATCAGGACAACTTCATGCTTACCACATCCTACAACTCTCTCAGGTCTAGCACATTTCTATTAGGGCATGATTTAAAATGGTTTTTATTAACAGCTAAAGCTTTAGTCAGGCAGAATTGGAGCAAAAGATAAAATTTAGAAACGGGAGAGAAATGAGGGAGATGGTGAGCATTAGTGCAGATGTGAGGTGCGGGGAGGAGGGTGTGGGTGGAAGGAGGCCTGTGGAGATGAGCCCCGTCCCCTGCTAATCACCCCGGGCTCTGAGGTCCACTGCCCCCATCTGACACGGCTTCCCACAATATAGCCACCATCATTTTATCAAAATGGAAGAGATTAAAAAATTTTTTGTATTTCTATACTGTTTCCTCAGTGACAGAAAGTTCAGGAACAAATAGATCTGCTTTTGAAAAACTCCATTTCCTACCCAAAAATAAATTTTAAAAGAAAAAGGCGCCGAAACCGGTTTGGCTCAGTGGATAGAGCGACGGCCTGCGGACTGAAGGGTCCCAGGTTCGATTCTGGTCAAGGGCATATGCCTGGGTTGCGGGCATATCCCCAGTAGGAGATGTGCAGGAGGCAGCTGATCGATGTTTCTCTCTCATCAATGTTTCTAACTCTCTATCTCTCTCCCTTCCTCTCTGTAAAGAATCAATAAAATATATTTAAAAAAAAAAAAGAAAAAAAAGAAAAAGGGCTAGGGGCATTAACTTTTCATTTTATATTTCACATATGCTTAAATTTTTGCTATGTCAACATAGGACATCTTCCCCTGAAAGTTTACCAGGCCTTTTAGAGAAGGTAAGGCAAGAGGCTCTTCCCTTTAGAATGTTCCTATGAGCATGCCCTGTGCTCCATGCTTGGGGAGTATGGCACCACCATGGATGTTGGCTCAATATCTATCGTCAAACCGCAGGCTTGAGAAACTGGGTAAAAGACTATACCAAACTGTCGGAGGATTACACAGTGTTAGCATCCAGATTTTAGCTATTAAGTAAGGCTTTGGCCTTTTTTCTAACTTACATTTCACTCTGATAAACTTTTGGATATGTAAAAGCAGCAAAATTCGCCCTTATAACATTTTTTTTCTTTCTGAAAATTCAAAAGGTGATCTTCTTTAGAATAGTAACTGCTTCAAATCTGAACCTCCGCTTCCCACCCTAAAAGTACATTAACAAGTTTGAATCCTGCTAGGAACCAAAACCAAGAGTAATGATTTCTGATAATGATCTGATAAATTACCTACCATAAGCTCTTTCTGCTGGCCTTGTGAGTCACACTATGTTAGGAAAAGTTTTACTTTCTTTAACATATTATTGTAAACATATCTTTGATATATTCTTTTACATATTATAATATTTATATATTTTATTTACCTATCCTTGAAACTAAAGTTACAGAAACTATAAGACAAAAATATTAACTCATTTTAAGTCATCGATAAAAGAATGAAGGATATGGACAAATAATGTCAACTTTATTATCCTAGGATATGCCTTAAAATATAGTCTTATCTTAAAAAGTACTGGACAAATAATGTCACTTTATTATCTAGGATCTGCCTTAAAATACAGTCTGATCTTCAAAAAGAAAGGCACCCCCCCCCCCTTTGCTCTGGCTGATCATCTAAATTGAGAATTAAGATGTTGCTGGAGGAGCTACTGAACTTATAATAAATTTGAGAAGAAACAACATACAGACAGTCCTGACTTATAAAGGTTTAACTTAGGGTATTTGGACTTTAAGTTGGTGCAAAAGCTATATGCATTTAACAGAAACTGTACTTCACATTTTTTATTTTGATCTTTTCTCAGGCAAGTGATACGAAGCACAGAAACTCTCTCCTGATGCTGGGCTGCAGCTGAGCCGAGGCTCCAGCCACGCAATCACCAGGGTAAACAGCTGATACTCTACAGTGTACTGCGTTGCCGGCACATTTTAGACATTGCGTTTTGTGATTTTTGCATCCCATCTACAAAATGCCCATCTGTGTCTTTTGCTTCTGGTGAGAAAGAAGAGAAAGGCAATTACTCTTGAGATGAAACTCAGGAGAATGGCCCAGTGGTAAGCTATTGTGTTTTGAGCATGTTTAAGGTGGGCGAGGCTAAGCTATGATGTTTGGTAGGTTAGGTGTATTTAATGTAAGGATCTATGGAAATAGTTCACAAAGCTACAAATCAGTGACATTTAAATTTAATCGAACGGAACAAAATATTGATATTCACTGTTGCCCACAGGAAGTATCTTAACAATCAGGTGCACAGCGTATCCTGGTAAATTCACTGCTCCACTCTTCGTCACTTCTCCCCACCTGTCCCCACTCTGTCCTGCACAATCGCTCCCACACGCAGCTGACCATTGTGTTCTCTTGGTCAAGATTCACCATAGCTTTCTACTCCTAGAGACTCAGGTCTATGTTCCTAACTCTGCATTTCCTGAAGTCCCCTAGGGTTATAGACCACCTGCAGATCCTGGAATCCCTCCGTGTCGTGTCAGAGCACGCCTGCCACTCTTTCTGGGCACAGTGCTCAACCACTGCATTGACTGATGAAGTCCTTTCTCTGTTTGGCCCAACACCCCCTGATTCTTGAAGACTTTTTGACCACACTGGCTAAGTTCATCACCCTCTCCCCAGCCTTTCCTTCCCAACTACCCTAAGATATTACACTAGGGTTTATTGTATGGGTGCCGTTTTCTTGCAGTAGAATCTGAGTTTCTGAAAGGCTGGGACTTTCATGTTTATCTCTGCCTCTCTGGGCACACAGCAGGGACTCAGCAAATCCTTACGGATAGGCTGTTGAAAGGCAGGCACAGCACACAAAGAAATTTCTTTAATGTAAATAAATTCTTGGCTTTGTTTGAAAAATGAAGACTATAGATACCTCACATACTGAAATCTAGAACCTTCCATCATGCTATAAACATTTGCGACTGTTTTGGTGTGTTGCCAACATTGGTTCTAAGTAGGTAGCAAATAATAGTAGAAATTTATTGAAACCTTTCATTTACTGAGACTTAATTTGATAAATTACTTGTAGCCCTTTACCAAGGCTGTTTTCTTCCTCTCTTTGTCTACCCTGCTTATCAATGTGGAATGATTCATAAACACGTTCAAATAAGAGAAAGATAAATTATATTTCTTTTTGTAGAAGGGCAGAAATTAAATTCAGGGGGAAGTGAAATATTCACCATACACTGATGAGTTTGGCTTTGTTGCTCAAAGTGGGAAAACCCTAACCCTGGTTGCATCCACACTAAGGAAAGTCAGTGTGGTTATAGGAAACTCTTATCTAAATCAGAGGTCTTCATTTTTTTGCTCCCAATGATGTGGTCACTCCTGGCCAGTAGCAGAAGCAGCACCTGTGTGCATGAACAGAGATGAATGGACAGGCATCCCATTCTAACCTCTTTGCTCTAGGTCACATCCCAGACCCTAAGCTCAGCCAGATGAGCTACAAAAGGGATCTGTGAACCCACATTGGTCTAGCTCACCATATGAATTTTCATCGAATAATGTTGAATGTATGCTCAAATTGGCGGTGGCCTACATCCTTATCTCAACCACCATGAATATTTAATTATGTTGCTATATTATTCAGGGAGAATTTTACTTGATGGCGCTAACCAGGTCTTTGCTGACTGTACTTCTACAATTGATTCTGAGGCGCTCCTGTGATCTTCGTTAGGAATGACGACAGACTACAAGTCAGGAATGCTCTGTAGGAAAAGATTACTTGAATAGTTGCAAATAACTGAAATCAGGTATAAAGGGTCAAAAGTGCCTGCAGTTGTAGCTTTGGGAGAGTTTTATTTCTTATGCTGCACAGGATGTTTCAGGATGATAATAGACTTTAAGAAGTTATAAAATAGATGGCTCAACAGGGGGGCTTGGAGAGCTGTACATTTGGCTTTTGATGGAGCCTATCCAGAGAAACCGTGTCCAAAGATCATTATTTTGTGACCTTGAGGGAAAGCAAACTCGCCGGAGGACTTCCTATTCCTGCCCATGAATGCATGTCGATGTTTATGGAGGCAGACTCTCTTTATCTCCCTCTATGCATGCACATTTCACACAAGCACACACGCCCCTCTTCAACACTGGAGGCCGAGAGCACTGCTATAAATATTCATGAGGTAATTATTATTAATGTCACCAAGGTGATTTTGTTCCTTCTCAATAGAGACGGGTTTTTGCACCTAGAAACCAATCAACTGTAGGAGAAATGGCAGCTTTGCGCCAGCCCAACAAAAGCAATCCTGCACGTTTTACTTTTGAAATATAGATTATTTGACTAGATATTTTAAGTTATGTTTTGCCCTGCCCCATCATAAATCTTATCCAGTAGAGAATTCCAACTCTGGTGTACAATGCAACATCCTTGGGAGCACAGTTTCTCGAGTTTGGAAGAACTTGATTATTACATTCTTTTCTAAGAGCAAAAATTAAGCAAAACATAAGGATGATTCAAAGATACCTCAAAAGATTTCTGGGAAATGATTTTTATAAAAATGCATTGGGAGAAAATTACAACACATTTACTACTTTTATTATTGAAACTATTCATACAATAGGCCTTATAAGATAGCTATTGTAAGAATTATAGGTTCTTGCAATCACAAAGAAAATTTTTAAAAAGCTACTGGCAACAATTAACTAGATCCCTATGTATATAGGTCATGGACTCGCCCCCAACTACCAGCTGACCTGCCTGGTTATCCTATGTGCATGATATGCCATAACATGGGAAATTACTGGGAAGTACTGTTTTCCATCAGAGAAAATGAACTATTTTTGGTTGAAATGAAAATGTTTGTTTTTTTGCCCAAGACCTCAGAAAATATGATAAATAAGTTGAATACTGGTATAGGTACAGGACAGCGGGAGATGCTTACACCTCATCAGCACCTCACTAGAAATGTTTTCACTAACTTCTCGTACTCCATTGCCATATCAGCAGTCATCCTTTCAGACACTCTGATCTTGAGTAAAATAGCAATTAAAGTTACAGGAACAGTGAACATGTATGATGACAGCAGGAGGCGGCAGTGACATGGGACTCACCTTAGGCATCCAGTGGCGTTTCGCAGCACCTGTGAGGAATGCAGCTGTATTTTTCGGTCGTCCTGAAGGGGTGAATTTTCCCAGCCCGAGTGGGGGATGATCACGGCATTGGTCAACACTGCCAGGGTGTCCTGGATGATTGGCATTTTGAGAGCATCACAAGATGAGAGATTCCAAAGGACTCCTGCAAGACAGATACAAACAGAGCTTTTGGATGGCCACTGTTTTCTCTCATCTCAAAATGGTTTTCCTTAATCAGGTTAACAGCATGAGCAGAGGGATTAAGGTAGTGTGTCCTAGAGTGCACCTTTAATTTTAGAACATCTATGTAAACCCATTAAAAGAGTGCTGTGGCCCAGCCAGTGTGGCTCAGTGGTTGAGCGTTGACCTATGAACCAGGAGGTCATGGTTCAATTCCTGGTCAGGGCACATACCAGGTTGCGAGCTTGATCCCCAGTGTGGGGCATGCAGGAGTCTATCTCTCTCTCCCTCTCCCTTCCTCTCTGAAATCAATAAAAAATATTTTTCAAAAAAAAGAGTGCTGTGACTATCTGACAAGTGGGTAGAGAAACTGTGACATGATTAACTTTGTTCCATCAGGGAGGCTAAAAGGTTGAGAGATTTGATTGACTTGAGGATACCAATCAGGCTTCCATTTCACTATTAATACAATGGACCCAAGTACCCAAATTCTAACCAAGACCAAAGAGCAGTGAAAGTTGTCTGAATCAGACTATCAGGGTACGTTAGTCTTCTCCAAGACCTCTGTATGCACATGTGGTCTGTCTGATTCACTCAGTGTCCACGGAGAACCAACCATCATTGCATGACCTTATGAGAATCCAGCGTCAGGTCTGATGATGAAAGGCTTAACAAGAAATCTAAATTTCCTGTCACTTGTGACAGTTTTGTCAGCTTTTCCCTGAAAGCAATGCTTAAGGAGGAGCTACAGATTGTTTTCTTATATAGCAACAAAGAGAGCTGTAGGGCACGTCTTCCAAGGACAGAGTATAACAGTTATAATGCAGGCCGAGCAAAATAAAACATTTTTAGAACAGATGAAATATTTCCGGCTTCTACATATTTTAAAAAGAGACTTTAAAATGGCATTAATCTTAGAAAGGCCATAAGTACTGAATATACATATAATAATATCACTTGAAAATGATTTTAAAACAATTATTCTTTTTGTTGTTCAAAGAGTATACATAGAGGGAAAAGAAACTGAAAGTGCTACTCCATTTTACTATAAAAAAGATTGCATTCTCTCTCAAGACTAACATAAATAGACATCATCAGTGCAGATATTGGGGAAAAACAGCACAGTTGTCTTGAGAAACACATCTTCGAACTTACTTGTTTAATAGGTTTTCAATAATTTTAAACATGCGATTGTATTTTTTTCTACTCCTAACAAACAGACCACATTTACTTCTGAAATTTGCTTTGCTAGTTTCTTGCATTGCGCATATTGACCTATCAAAGCATATTAACACTAATCTGAAAGTCAATAGTGTTAGATTGTTAATAACTAACGTAGCTAACAGTTTTAAATTAATTCTATAAACATGTGACTTTAGAGACAAACTCTTCCAACTACCTTTCAAAGTAACCTGTGCTGGGGATTTTATTAAAGTAAATGAAAAGGAAACAAAATGTTGCCTTGTATGTACAAATCAATCCTTCAGTACAGGGGGCCGGCTTGAGGGCAATTCCTGCCTGCCTGTTCTTTGTAAATGAAGTTTTATTAGAACACAGTCATGCCTGTTCATTTACAAATTGTCTATGGCTGCTTTTTTTCCTATAAGGGAAGAGTTGAGTTTTAGGTACAGAGACTGCAGGACTCACAAAGCCTAAATAACTTACCATGATAGAAAGATTTTTACCTTGATAGAAAGATTTGCCCACTTCTGCGTTAGCATCAATATTTTCTCTACCTTTTTGAGTTGCATGTTTGCATTGCTAGTAAGATCCTAAATTGAGTATGCAAAAAATATTCAATGGTACACAGAAGGTGCTTAAATATATTTTTGGATTTGGACTGATTTGAAATATTATCATATATATTTATTTTGTTTTAAATACTATATGAACCTGTTTCTTTATTCATCCCATTGAGAAATGTTTTATGAAATTTTGGGTAATCAAAATGATTATCTTTGTTCATTTGCAGTTTCACAAAAATGTTCTTTTTTTAAGTAATTAGTTTTTCATTTTTAAACAAGCACATTAAAATGAAAGTAATATCTACCCTAGAATTAGAGGATAACTTTGTAAAATGTCACATTAAAGAGTTTGCGACTGTTCTTCTAAGTATACAATGCAAGCATACAGAAAAAAAACACAGAAGTTTCTTTCATTCCAAAGTCCTGATCTGAAAATACTAATACATGAAAATTGAGGTTTGCAAATGTTTTAAATTATGGTTGATATGCTGTGCTAAAAAAACATACTCCCTCTAAAAACTAAATAGTAAAAGGGAGACTTTTATAATTTTACATGCACGAAATTTAAAGGATTGTACAGGGATTTTATGATAATAAAGCAATTTTTACTATTTCCTAACCATCAGAAAAGAGGTCAGAAGAGGGGCGGAAAATAAAAGAAATATGTGAAGGCCTAATATCTCATAGGCAAAAAGTTGGAAAAGAAGATGGGATCCAAGGTAATTCTTTATTGGGCTTTTCTCTCCTTTCCTTTCTCATTAATTCATTAATTAGAGTAACCTAATTCAGAATCATGCATGGACAGATGTTTCCTAGTTCACATTCATTCCACCTTCCAGGCTGGCTCCATCTGTGCTTCACATCCCAATGAACTTATCAGAATGCCTGACCCAAATCTCCAAACTTTCCAGCTTCGTTTCTATCTGCAGCCCACAGCACTTCCTGAACTTATGAGAACTACAGGTGGATCTCTGATCACCGACAGCTTTACCACCTCTGTTTGGACGAGGACTTGGCAAAGTGGATGAAATGTGGCAGACTTTCTTTTGGGGGGAGTTCAGCAAACTAGCTGCAGGGGGCCCACAATACTTAGAATTTTGATTAGATTATGCAGGCACCAGAAATAAGCTTGAGTGTAGAATCAGCAGCCTCAGGGGACATTTGAGATAATGGGCGACATGTCTGGCAGGAGTCAAAGGTGGGAAACAAACAGAGACACACACACACACACACACACACACACACACACACACACCATTAGTATTGGCCAGAGAATGATTAGTGGACAAAAATGAACATATTTAGCCGAAACCGGTTTGGCTCAGTGGATAGAGCGTCGGCTTGCGGACTGAAAGGTCCCAGGTTCGATTCCGGTCAAGGGCATGTACCTGGGTTGCGGGCACATCCCCAGTAGGAGGTGTGCAGGAGGCAGCTGATCGATGTTTCTCTCTCATCGATGTTTCTAACTCTCTATCTCTCTCCCTTCCTCTCTGTAAAAAATCAATAAAATATATTTTAAAAAAAATAAACATATTTAGACATTCTTTGTGAACACATGAGAAATAGGTGTTTTGCTCAAACTTGTCTTCACTCCTTTCTCTTTCTTCTGTGTTGGTTTAAATGCACAAACATTTCCGACATTCTTTTCAAATGGTGGAGCCCAATCCTTCTCCCCATGAGTGATTCACTCTGACCAACAGAATATGGTGGAGGTGACCGGGAGTGACTTCTGAGATTAGGTCATAGCATCCTCTGAGCTGTCGCAAATGGCTTGAGGGGCAGCCTGTTTCCTGCTGTGAGAACCCCAAAGAATCACTATGGATGGGCCCAAGTGGAGAAGAACTGAGGCCTCCAGCCAGCAGCCACATTGAGGGATGGATCCTCCAGCCCAGACCAGCCTTCAGCTGATGGCAGCTTCATGAGGGGCCTGACCAAGAACCAGCCAAATCTGCTGCTCCTGGACTCCTGACACTCAGACTGTATGCGGTTAATGTTTGCTGTTTTAAGCTGCTACAACTTGGGGTGATTTGTTATGCAGCAACAGTAGTTAATGTCCCTTCCCTTCCCTCTCAACCTCCCACTCTCCTTTTTCCTTTCTCCTGCCCTCTCTGTTCCCTTTGTCTATGGGGCTCATTCTTCCCCACACAACACATTCATCCCCTAGTTTCTCCTCATTCTAACTTAGATCCACTTGTTCCCTCATTCCTTGCAAGTCCCCTATCCTCTTATTGAAGTCCATCCTGAGAGTATAGAAGACACAGGAAGGAGGATCCAGCTCAACTTTGTAACTACATTTAAAATGAATTTTAACTTAATTGCAAGTGATATTTAACTTTTAAAAATGTGTCCTCTTTATGTTTGAAATTTATAAATGGCTGAACACTTTCTTTAAGTTGGAATAATCCTGTATTAGTTTCACACTGCTGCTGTAACAACATTCCACAAATGTAGTGGCTCAAAACAACACAGATTTATTATCTTAGCTTTCCAGACGCCTGAGTCTCCAATGGATCCTAGGACTGTGCTCCTCTGGAGACGCTAAGGGAGGGTGCCCTTGTCTTTTTAGGCTTCTAAAGGCTGCTTGGGTTCCTTGGCTTGAGGCTGGCGTCACTTTCACCTCAGCATCCACATCACTTCTCCTTCTCTGACTCTGATCCTATTATGACACTGAGGTGACATGAGCCCACCTGGATAACCAGGACAATCTCCCCATCTCCAGATCCTTCTCTGTGCAAAGTCCCTTTTGCTATGGAAGAAAACATTCACAAAATCTGAGAATTAGGACATCCTTCGGGGACCATTATTTAGTGTACCACATATCCCCTTAAAGCAGCGGTTCTCAACCTGTGGGTTGCGACCCCTTTGGGGGTTGAACGACCCTTTCACAGGGGTCGCCTAAGACCATCGGAAAACACATATATAATTACATATTGTTTTTGTGATTAATCACTATGCTTTAATTATGTTCAATTTGTAACAATGAAATTGGGGGTCACCACAACATGAGGAACTGTATTAAAGGGTCACGGCATTAGGAAGGTTGAGAACCACTGCCTTAAAGCATTCTGTTATGCTTAAAATAAACCTCTAATTGTAGCTTCATGATCAGGACTTTCCCTAAATTTATCTTCAGTCAGATCCTTTCATTCACCATTTGCATTCCATGCGTATTAAGGACCTGCTGTTGTGGGCCAGGCTCTGTTGGATCCATTGGGCACATTAGTGAATGCCATCATGGCCTTTTATTACTGCAACTCTAGGCCCTATGCTCTGGCCATCATGGCCCTACTTCTTCTCTTTGAGCACACAGGCTCGTTTGTAAGGCAGATCTCTTGGACTTCCTGCTCTCTGTCTGGACCATTCTTCTCCAGGACTTTCCAAGGTTGATCCTGGCATCTTTAAATGTGCCAAACTCAGAGAGACTTTTTTGGATCAGTCTAAACTACCTTCCCAGACACTTACTATCAGACATCCTATTTTAATTTTCAGCAGAGACCTCAGCATGAATGCCTACTTCCTCTGCTTTTTCATTCTTTGATTTTCTGTCATTCGCTTGCTCATTGTTCTTCCTCACAAGGTCCCAACCATGAAATGAAAGCAAGGACCCTGTCCGAGTGCTCACAACATACAGAACACAAAGAGCACATAGAACATACTCTGACACACACTAGGTGCTCACCAAATAGATGCCAAAAAAATAAGAATTAGTAAATGGATAACATGACCCTTACAGGATGGCATGTGCTCCTAGCATCAAACATTCTTTAAGTATCATAGTGCTAGCAAAACAAAGTGACAAATAGCAAAACATAGTGCTAGCAAAACAAAGTGAAAGAATAAAATACAGGTGCAAGATGTAATGTTACAAATAATAAATCCAAATGAGAATACAAAAGTGTCATTTCAGGGGATTATAACTTTTGACTCTACAGAACTTCTCTACATTTAGCTAGTAGAAAAGAATTTACATCACTAAAAAACATTAATCAGTTCAGCATTAGAAGGCTTATCTCCAGTGCTTCATTTGAGTAATTGTCTTATATTAACTCTCTCATAATTCAAATTAGCCAAAGCAATACAAAAAATTCAATTCGTGGAAAAACTGTGGAGTAAATTGAATTCACAGTGGTATTCAGCAGCCATAACAAGCTACCCCATTTATTCTTATCTGAAAGTAACATAACAATGTTTTAGCATTTTGGCTGATGATCACTAACAAATTTTAATTTGCCCGATGAAAATATGCTAAATTTTTCCAGATTTTAATCTGTAATAAAATTGTTTTTATTGCATCTTTCCCTAAATTATATGTATTCAATAGCTTTCCTTTATCAGTATAAAATTATTACTGTTTCCAAATATAATTTTGACAGTAGGCTTAGTTGAGAAGACATTTAAATAACTATTTCAAATATAGTTTATTATTATTTCAGGCACAAGATGGCTCCTTTTCTTGAGATTATCCATATTCATGAGCAGTAATTGGTTTATTAAAATTTCTTTAATAAAATCTTAATTACTTTCATAGGCTTCTTTACTTTGTTTTAATAGAGGGTGATTGTGGGGTTTTTCCTAAAAGAGATGTAGGCTATCATGAAAAAAAGAAACTGAGATTGACAAAAGGAAGTATTTTAATAATTGCAAGCCTTAAATCATGATAAAATCAAATACTGCCTGTGGCTATGCAAGACTTTCCTATGACCCCCTCAGTTGCTATTAATCTTTAGACCTAAAATTAAATCCCTGAACATGGTAAAGCTAAAACCAAAAGAAAAGTTGGGCTGAATTAATTTTAAATGAATGCTTCAAACTTTTTAAAATTAATTAAAAATCAACTTAATGTATATATGAAGATTTATTTTAAACAAATATATCATTTATTTTATTCTGACAGTGGAAGTTTGTGCACCTGGGGAAGGGAGAGAAGAAGAAGAATGGGGACAAACAAGTTTACTATTTTAAAGTCAAGGTTAGCCCTGGTTGGGGTGGGAATGGAATGGGACTTGGGGGAATCCATCACTACCTTCCCCATCTATACCCATTCACACCTTAAGTCATGGGTGGGTAGAGGGTGGCTGATCAAAATCTGGGGGCCCATGACATCCTGAACTCATGCAAAGTGTATGTGTGTGGATGTGCAGTGTATGCATGCATGTACATGTGTTTCTGAGCATGTACGTAAGCACTAGCCTATGTGCAAGTGTATTCATGGGTGCATGTGCATATGTATACTGTGTGCACACACATGTGTGCATCTGTGTTTATGTGTGTGTGGGCATGTGTATACTTGAGTAGATCACATAAATACTCCCAACTTGTCCCTTGAGAAGTCATGACCCTCAAAGTGCGACTGTAAATTAGGATTGTTTCGTGAAAACTTCAAAAAGATTTAGAACCACACTGATTTAATGTTTTTAAAAATAAAACTGTCATTTATTTAAAAGTAAAAGTGATCTTGATTTGATGCTAAAGTTTACCAAAATGTTGATAAACGTTGAGAACACCTGTTCTCTCTCCATAGCCATGTGGCCATGTGGGCCCCACACAATGGACTGCAGCTGGGAAAACAAGCTAAGCTATCCAGATGCTAGACTGGACTGGACTTAAATATGGAGCAGAAACTATGGGCAATGACCCTGCTGAAGACAATATTGGACTTCTTCCATTGCAGCATAGACTGAGCTGGGACTTAGAGGGAAACTCCCTTAATTTTACATAATCAATAAAGCTTTCCACACAACCCCACGCCCTATGGGGGCTCACGAAATTCTTTTCCTCATGGCACCCCAAGAACTCTGCTTCCACTAATTAATAGAATGATGAATATTGTGACAGAGCCTTAATGGATTTTGTCAATCGAATATCAGTATTTCTAGCATGTATGGGGAGAAAATAAATTCTATGTTAAAATTTGAAGCTTCGTCTTACTTTTGTAAACCTTCCCTCAAGAGCAATTCATTCTTTGACAATAACTGATCCCACCGCCCAATTTAAAATAAATCTAAATTAAGACTTCTATTAAAAATTAAAAAATGGGTAGTTCTTTGTCCAAAACTCCTCATGTTTTCTTTTAGGAGTGCCAGGGATGGGCTGCCCAGAACACATGACCTCTAAGATTCCTGCTTGCATATTCCAGAAGAGGACACTGCAGGGACCCTGAGACTCGGATGAAGGTTAATCCTTTCAGAATCGGACTCACTGGATCCTCCTAAGCTGAGAGTCTCCCTGAGGTGGTTATGGAAGTGGTGTAGGCTGGGAAATGTGTGGGGCGAGCTGGAGAAGAATTGGATCGTCACAGTCAATAACTGCAAACTGTCATCCTGCTAGAAATATGGACAGAACTTGGTTAACTCCAGAATGGGTGAAGAGTGAGCTGTTCTTTACATTAGAAAGCAGGTCTGATCTCTGTTAACAGGCACCATGCAAATTCTGGTTTATGTCGATTAAGTCCACCTGGGCCTCCATGAGACACTTTAATTCTTGACATTTTTACATAACTTTGTGACAAGATACAGCCATCAATGTTGAGATGCTGCCCTGTTCCACAGCCAAAACTGATCCCACAGCACTCTGACACGCAAGTTTTGGCAGAGACATCATACATCAGAAGTTTAGACCTCGCTGGTACAGACTAGTATAAGCAAGAGGCTCATCTTCACTTACATTTTTGATTAGTACTTCAAAAGAGTATCTTCACTGCTGTTTTCAGGGCCTGAGTGAATTTAACTTAAAGTTGGATAATTTTATAGAAAAAAGATGATGACTAAACTTTTTTTTGAAGAAAGAATCAAAACTCAAGTGTGTCTCTTATCTCTGTCCCATTCCAAGTTGGAGTCTGCAGATTCTAGTTTCATTAGATTTCTTCTTTCAAATGCTTACAATACAGGCTGTCAGGCCGGATTCCAGTTATGAGAAACAAGGCTTGTCTCAATTGGGATAAGGCAACGCAGTTCCTACCTAAGAGGGGGAAGCTCGCGCTACAGCAATTTTTAGAAAAGTAAACTGTATTAAAAATCAATTTGCATGTGAAGGGTACCAGAATATGCCATCACCAAATATACCTCTTTGGTTTATGAATAATTTTAAGCTAAAGGCCATGAGCGTCAACAGAGGAAGGAAAAGCTCTAAAAACAGGGAATGAGCTGTCCTTTTATAAAGGAAATTTACATTAAACATTTTTTATTGATTACTTTGAGAGAGACAGGAAGAGGGAGAGGAACATCAACTTGTTCTGCTTATTTATGCATTCATTTGTTGACGTGTGTATGTGCCCTGACCAGGGATGGAACCCACAGCCTCTCTGTATCAGGACAGTGCTCAACCAACTGAACTACTTGGAGGATGTCTCTCCCTCTCCCGACTTAAATCTAGATAACAAAGCTTACTAATCAATCCTTGTTTATCATACTTCTCCAGTCACCTTCCCATAACTTGCCTCAGATGGTATGCAAGCCCAAATCCAGCCACCTCTTTGGGGTCCTCTTCACTGGGTGTTCCATGTATGTGAACAATGCTCGTATGAATAAACTTCTGTTTGTTTTTCTCGTGATCATTTGTCTCTTGCCTGTCTAAATAGCAGAAGCCCAGCTGGAGAACCTAAGATGGGAAGAGGAAAACATTTTTTCCTCCCCTAGTGAGATGTCAATGTCTGATAGCAGCCATCTGTGAAAGTCATGGGTTCGTGTTTGATCACAGAATATTATAAATGAATCACAGAATACTGTATTTCTCAATTCCCCAGGGATCAACATTCAGGAATATAAAGTTGGATTTGCTTGAAACTATACCTTCCTTCAATGACCTTGGGTATTCCAGAACCTTGAAAAAAATGTCACCAAAGCATCAAGTTGAGTTTTATAACATCTGGAAATTCTTCCTAAAAGTGACTGCAGTTAAAGATTACGTCCTTTTATTTGACAACTGACATGTTCTCATATGTGCTAACAAAAATGAAAGCTTACTTATACTTTGGTTGTGTTTCTCAGTAGTTCTGTGCTTTCCAAGTTATATGTATTAAATAAAGTAACTAAGTTTGTCCTTTTCATAAATGATGGGAAGGAAGAGAGAGAGAAGGGAAGGGAAGGGAAGGGAAGGGAAGGGAAGGGAAGGGAAGAGGGGATGGGAGGGGAGGGGAGGGGTGGGGCGATTCAAAGACAAACATTCCGATTATCTGATGATTTAAACAAAAAAGCATGGGAGGAAAAAACCACCATAGTTTCTGGCCCTGGGTTAAATGATACTGGGACAGACTAATCTAACCGCTCCAGCAAACACCTGCCTCTGAAGTTCAGACTGTGAATAGATTAGTTCGTCTACCAAAAGTAAGTTTGCTCATCAGAACACATGCCAAGACGCCTGCCTCACTGTACCATGGGTCCACAGCTAGCATGTTATAAACTCTGCCCCATCCCAATTGTTTCCTACATTGCAATACCCACCTTAAAATCACCCAGCCAGGGACCCATGGCCTTATAAATAACCCTGCCTAATTTTCAACACTGTCACCATTGCCTCTTTCCAGGGAGCATTCTCCCATACTTCAGTAAGTAATAAACCTAGATCGACAGGTTTTTCTGATGGCCTTTGAGGGAGCTGGCAGTTAACCAACCATGGGAATTACTAAAAATCAGTCAATAGCTAACTTCATCTGTGGTAAACACAGAGCCTGGCAAATGCCTGAATCTGCAGAGCATCCATTAACCATGATAACTTCATGTGAGAAATAATGGTTATTAAGCTGTTTGCAGCTCTAGTAAGTACTATAACCCAGAAGTTACACAGCCCGCACACTTCTCATAGTAAACTCTCTGGATGGGCCTAAGGTGAGGAGGCCTGCTGTGTAACCCCTGTGAAGACAGGGAAGGCTATCACCTTGGGGATTTCTTTCTCAGACTGTTGGTAGCAGATCCTCCTTATCCTTCTTATGGGAGTCAACATCAGGATTCAAACTGAATTTGTGGGAGTATCGCTAACTAGAACCCTTGAAAAGAAGAGAGTTGGGGACACTTTTACATACCAGGGCCATTTTAAAGTGTACCCTTGGTCCCTGTAGCTCTCAAAGAAAAGCAGCCTTTATGAAGACATGGCGACAGAGTGAAGAGTGACAGCTGGAAATCAGAGACTGAGGTTCTAACTCAGCTCTCATCTAGTCAAGATTAAAAAAAGGTGCTGACTGAATTGATGAATAATCAAACAAATAAAATTGTTGGGTCAAGGATCTCAAATTTCTACGGGGTGTCCAAAATAAGATCACATTGGGGGAAAAACAAACAACAAAGAAACCTCAGCCCAACTTCTCTAACATTTCTGCATTCTTGTACATTGGGATCTCTGCTAATTACCTTGCATGCATTAACTCATGTAAACCTTCCACCACTTCCATTCTACAGATGAGAAAACTGAGGCACAGAGAATTAAGCCACTTGTGCAATGGCATTTCATTTGTAGGTGAAAATGAAGGTCAGACAAGAGTTTGACCATGACGCATATGAACAATCAGACAAATGTCAGGCACATAAACTTGCTACTTAAAATTTGAGAGAGCTGATGGGCTGGCAGTGCTTAGAAGCAGCATAGATGAATACAGAATGTTCTGCTTTTCATCTTTTGCCAGTTTCTCTTTAGCCTCGGGTCAGGTAGCTTGAGACATTTCAAGAACTCATTTGAGTTAATAGAACAAAGAACATTCTGAGTTAATAGAACAAAGTTTTGAAACAACTTTTACAAATACATTTTTCTTGCAAACACTTAATTCTGCTGACCTCTATTAAAAAATAAATATCGCATGATCTCACTCATTTATGGAATATAATGAACAACATAAACTGATGAACAAAAACAGATCCAGAGACAGAGAAGCATCAATCAGACCGTCAAACCTCAGAGGGAAGGTAGGGTAGGAGAGATCAACCAAAGGACTTGAATACATGCATATAGGCCAAAACAATGGACACAGACAATAGGAGAGTGAGGGCATGAGTGGGGGGTGAGTCTGGGGGGTATTGGGGGGATAAGGACACATATGTAATTCCTTAATCAATAAAGAAATAAAAATATATATATACAGCTATGCCCAGCCAGCATGGCTCAGTTGCTGAGTGTCGACCTATGAACCAGAAGGTCACAGTTCAATTCGCAGTCAGGGCATATTCCTGGGTTATGGGCTCGATCATCAGTTTGAGGAGCGCAGGAGGCAGCCAATTAATGATTCTCTCTCAATCTTGATGTTTCTATCTCTCTCTCTCCCCCTCTCCTTTCCTTTCTGAAATCAATAAAAATATTAAAAAATATACAGCTATCATTTTTCATTGAAAATACTGGACAAAAATCAGATTGACATGCAGGGTAATTTAAAAACGAAATTCTTCATCTAGCTACCACATTAATTTTAAAACTAGGTCTTATTTTCAATTAAATCAAAATTGTCTGATTCTGTTGCTCCACTATAGTAATACCAATGGTGATCATAACCCTCATTTATTGAGCCATCACCATGTCACATGCACTGTCTTATTAAATCCTTACCCCCACCCTGGGAGAGAGGTGCTGCTATTGATTTCATTTTACAGATTCATAACTAAAGATTTAGTGAGGTTGCAAAATCTCTCAAGGACTGGTAACAAATAAGAGACACAGCTGGGATATAAATACAGGTTCTCACACTCCACATTATCTTGTCTCTCAGAGACACTCTATTCAGAGGTTATTTTTCATGGAAAATATGATGATAGTGGATAAGAACAGGAAGACTCAACTGTAATCTCTGCTGATCATTCTCAAATTGATATTTCTGAGTTTCATTTCCCTAACAACTCCAAATTTGTACATTTGTTTTGCATATTTTCCTCTAAACATATTTTCTTCCCACTCATATTCCCTAAGCTAATCTGCTACCCAAATCAGAGATTTAGGGAAACTTTCCTATCCTTGTGCCACTTTTACAGTTTTCATTTTTCAGCAGAGATTTTGTGAGTGCCTATGAAAACAAAGTATTGCTAGGCGCTCTGGGTAATATGTAGTGAATTAAAAAGCATCTACTAGGGGAGGTAGAACATGTGTTTGTATGATGAAAGATAACACTTACACTATAGGGTTGTCTTTGACAGAATCCATTAACAAATGATGTGCCATGACATTCAGTAACAAAAGATCACCAAGGGAGGGGATCACGGAAGGCTATATGGGAGAAGGGTCTTTGGTTGATTCCTGAGGGATGAGAAGAATTAGTTAGGGCATGGGACTGAGGCACCGAGGCATCTAGAGAGAGCAAAGGCTTGCAGATATGAATAGGCAACAGGTGATAGTGCTAATGTCAATGGGTCCAGTAGTAAAGTAGATGCCTCCTAACATGTTAATTGAATAAAAAATATATTTCTTGACCTGGGGAGAACCAAGATGGCGGCATAGGTAAACACCAGAGATTGCTGCCTTGCACAACCACTTCAAAAATACAACTAAAAGACGGGACGGACATCACCCAGAACCACAGGAAAGCTGGCTGAGGGGAAATTCTTCGACTAGAAGGAAAGAGAACAGCATACTGAGACTCAGAGGAGGCGCAGTGCGGAAAATACAAAGGTGCGGAGGTGCGCGTGGAGCGGGCTGGTGGTTGAGGGCGCAGTTGTCGTTTTCAATTGGGAGGGAGGCTCAGTCTCTGAGCTCCAGTTCTGGGCGAGTCTCTAGGGACCCAGACTCAAACAGGAGAAGCGGGACTGTCTGGCATTGGTCGGAACGCAAGAGCAGCTTTCTCTCCGAGGTTTGCAGTGGTTGCTGGGACTCTGAGAGGCAGAGCCTCTGGGGACAGGACTGAGAGCTGCCATAACTGCTCCCTCCACCCGCCCTGTTGATCCCATGAGACCCGCCCCGCCCAAGCCTTGCACAGAGCCATTTGCCGGATAGCCTCAGGCAAAGGCTAGATTAGCACTTCCCCAGAGGACAGAATTTTTCCCACTGCAGACACAGCTGACTCTCACAGCCAGTTGGCCTGGAGGTCAAATCCCTCCAGTATTAACTACAACAATCAAGGCTTAACTACAACAAGACTGCACACAAAGACCACTAGGGGGTGCACCAAGAAAGCATAAAAAAAATGCGGAGACAAAGAAACAGGACAAAATTGTCAATGGAAGATATAGAGTTCAGAACCACACTTTTAAGGTCTCTCAAGAACTGTCTAGAAGCCGCCGATAAACTTAATGAGATATTGACAAGTGAATCTAAGAATCAAGTGAATAAATAATCTGATGAACAGAATGAACTGTTGATTATAATAGAATGAGGGACATAGAAAGGGAATGGACTGACTATTCTTGGGGGGGAAAGGGGTGTGGGAGATGCGGGAAGAGACTGGACAAAAATTGTGCACCTATGGATGAGGACAGTGGGTGGGGAGTGAGGGCGGAGGGTGGGGTGGGAACTGGAAGGAGGGGAGTTATGGGGGGGGAAAAAGAGAAACAAATGTAATAATCTGAACAATAAATATTTAATAAAAAATATATATTTCTTAACAATCGAAAGGATACTCATCATTTGTGCAATTGTCATTTTATTTTAGAATGGTAGTCATCCTATCAGTCATGGGGAAATTAAGAAAAAATACCTCTGCACAGGCTCTATTTCTGTAAATTCTGATGTAAGTGGTCTGCAGTTGGCTCTGTCACCAGTATTTTTGTGTGTTTTTTAAGTAGCCAAAGTGAAGAAACAGTGGCAGTTATTATATCCTAGCCCTGGTGAATTTAAGTGAGTTCATCAATGTCAGCTTCTTCCACTATGACTTGTTCTGATGAATACAGAAAAATTATCTGTTATGATCAAAGTGACTAGTGAGCTTTATAACAGAGATCTTTATACTTTCATGTCATCACGACCCAACAACTTCATTCAATCCTTTGGGTGTTCATTTATTTGATTATTCATCCATTCAGTAGACACACTTTGACTGTTTAGCACAGTGGTTCTCAGCCTTCCTAATGCCGCGACCCTTTAATACAGTTCCTCGTGTTGTGGTGATCCCCAATTTCATTGTTACAAAATGAACACAATTAAAGAATAGTGATTAATCACAAAAACAGTATGTAATTATATGTGTGTTTTCTGATGGTCTTAGGCAACCCCTGTGAAAGGGTCATTTGACCCCCAAAGGAGTCGCGACCCACAGCTTGAGAACCACTGGTTTAGCAGGACTCTTCCCAGACTTAGTATGAGCAAGCCACCTAAGGGTTCAAGTCCTCAAACCTTGGGCAGTTTTGGTGCAATCCCTCTGCACAGCTGGGGAGACAGTGGCGAGAAAAGGACAGTGGTGGTCTCCAGCCCCTGGGAGCTTTAGTGGGGCTACAAAGAACAGGATGTCAAAAGCTCCCGTAAAAGTCAAATCAGGCAGAGAGAACATCCTATTTAGAAAAATGCAAAGAAGGTCTGTATGGCTAGACAGTGTTTGGGATGGTCTATCAGGCACACCACCCTCTCTCTCCAGGCTTAGCTGAATTTTCAGCAAGAACTATATATTTGAAGCTATGACTTCAAGAAGAGAGTCAGTTGTACACATTCTCCCAGCTTTAGACTCAGGAGAAACCCCTGTGCTTTTGTTTCTACTTGGCTAGATAGGAAAACTGATGTTCCATTATAAATCCAAGGCATTCAATTTTCTGTTTCCTACCACCTCCATATCTACCATACTATGATGTCTCATGCTATGTAGTGAGGACTCTCATTGCCCTTGATAAAATGCCATGCCCTTGTGCTGAATCCGCCAGGCACCCAACCCCTCCAGCTTGCAGTTGGGTTCAGCCAATGGAGGAGTCAGTGGGAGAGGACAGGACAGGACAGGACAGGAGGAGAGAGAGCTGAGATGTTTTGGGTCCTGACGCTCCACATCCGTTACACCTCTTGGGATGACGCCCACTCTCCATGGCTCCTGATCTCCTGGGCTCTGGAAATACTGTGTCCTTCCACTATTTCCACTGATGACAGTCACCAGCCACCTGACTGCACGGGCTCAGTGCTTTAGCTCTGCCCACACCTTGGGAATGAGGCCCTTCATTAAATCCTCCCAGAATCTCAGCTGAGTGTGCCCTACATGTCCTTCTGAAATGCTGAATAGGGTGTGTAAGCAGAGGGCACATGCTACAAAGTTTCTGTTTTATCTATAAGGACAGTGGGACATCATTAAGCAGGTAACTGTCATAACATGTTTTATAATGCTTCACTCCTTCCTGGTGCATCCACAGCACTAACAAAGTGCCAGACAAATTCCCAATTGGTCACCCAATTACAAGAGTAACTTTTTTAAATCTTTTTTGAAATTATGATGAAATTTGCGTAATATGCAATTAACCATTTAACATGTACAAATCAGTGCCACTTCATATATTCGCAATGATACACAACCATCATGTCTATCTAGTTCCAATACACTTCCATCACCCCAAAAGGACAGCTGGTTTTTAAAGACAGCAGTCTGGAAGCTTCCAGCAGACAATGGGCTGAGATGAGGTAAGATGTGAGCAGACCAGTTAGAAGCCTCCCTCCAAATTCCAGGGGAGAAATAACCAGGTCAGCAGAGATGGAAGTGGTCAAGTCTGGCACACCATGTCTGGCCAGGCAGATGGATTAGCTATAGGGTGGGGGGAAATGGAGACATTCTGGCCTTGAACTACAGAGGTGAGGAGGCCTGGCGGGAAATGAGCCTTGCACTTTTGGATGTGGGAACTTTGAGGTGCCAGGGAGACAGCCAACGGAGATGCCCAGAGGCAGCCGTTGTATGAGTCTGGAGCACGGCACTAGAGACAGATTGAGAGCCCTCCGCATTGAGATGGTTATTTAAAGCTGCAGGACTGGATGAAAGTCACAGAAATAGAGTTTAAATAAAGATCTGAATGCCCAGGGTTGGTCCTGAGCACACTTACACCTAGAGTCTAGTGGCGAAGGCAGTTTGGCACAAAGAAGAAAAGCACTATAAAAAGTTCAGCGGCACAAACTGTTAAAGCGCGACTTCTTTTGAGTCTGAGCTGGTGCCTCTTCTGTTAGTTGCTGAGGTTTTTATTTAAATATTTATATCTCACAGGTAATCTGAATGTTAAAGTTCTCCTTTTATTATGGTCCTTAATGAAAAACCTATCCACAGTTCTCATTTAATAGCATCTGTTTTAGGCCCATCATTGGGTTGATTGAGGACAAATAAAAACGAGTCATTCGGCTGATCATTATGGCATGCATTCAGGAACTGTAAGCAGAACAAACTACATGAGGGAATAAAATCACTTATTTTAGGTATTTCCAGAATCAAGGCAGTCACAAAATAGCCAGAGTGTGGCAAAGCATGCGTAATGATAAAGCCTCTATTATGACTGGAATGTAAAGGGTAAGAGGATTTTCAGAAAACAATTTAGGAAAAGCGACACTCTTGCTTATTCAAATGCTATGTGACATTTGACAGCACTTCTTCCAGTAAAATTACAGAATGGATAGAGTGACTTTCAGAGATATTGTTGCATGTGCTGAACACATGTAATGCATTTATCTGCTGACTAACCCTTAGGTTAGTATAAACAGTACATTATTTCCCGAGAATTGAAGGCAACTGTCATTGAGTCTTTCTGCTGACGCTTTGGAATTTCTATGCTTTGTCTATCTCAAAACAAATTTCAGAATGTGTCTCTTTTTTTTGAAATTAGCAGTTTCTCCATGTGAATATATAGCACATAAAATAAATTACCTTTTACATTATAGTTAATTGTTATCGTATGTTAAGCTTCCCCTCCACCCTACAATGCATGGTTCGGTACATATTTTAAAGTTTTCTAAGATAATAATAGTATCTTTTCTGATTATAGCATTAACACATGGCAACCTGAAAACCATCAGTCTATTAAAAAGGGACAAAGAATAAGGTAAAAAAAAAAAAAGCCACCCAAAGATCATCAGATTTGGGGGGAAAGCTGCTGTACGTCTCTATGCTTATCATACAATCACGTGTCACTTTACAGAAATAAACCACAGCACGTGCTGGCTAACTCGCTCTTTGCATTTGTGTGCCATGGATATATTTTGGTATCAACAGATGTCTAGCTGCATCTTAATTTTTAATGCCTCGTAATGTTCTCTTTGATGCAGTGTTTTCATCCAATTGCATACTGATGGACATTTAGGTTGTTTCTAATGCATTTTTTTTTTCATAACAGTGGCTCTTACTGTGATTTTTAAAAATGTTTTCCATACATATTAACTCATTTGCTCCGAAGATTTTTTAAATAGCTCCTTAATACCCATTCCTGAAACCCTAAGGGCTGGGTGAAAAGTGAGGCAGCCTGCCAGCTGCTCTCCACAAAAGCCAGGCCCCGGCCCCCTCACCAGCAGTGCCCGTGTTGTGGCCCCGCCCAGCACTGCATGCCAGCAATCATGCTCATCCTCAGAGCCTAAGCCCAAACACGCTGTCTCCTTCCCACTGGCCTTCCTCTTAATTAAACTCCTTGTGAGCACATTAGCTGCTTGCATGCTGTTTCCTGAAAAGCCAGTTCACATGTTTTGATATTTTATTTCCCAGCTGGGCCATGCATGGTACTCAACACATAAATGAAGCTACTAAAAGTTGCAAACTTGTGAAGACCCTGAAAAATTTGGAAGATATCAGAACTAGCATTAATGACTACAATCATTATCTATTTTTCTTACTTTCAATCTTTATTTTGTGTAACCCTTAGTGTACTGATCCCTTTATTTCACTATTATAAAATTGAGTTTATTGGGGGTGACATTACTTAACAAAACCATACAGGTTTCAAGTGTACAACTTCACAAAACATCATCCGTATACTGTACCATGTGCCCATCACCCAAAGAAAAGTATCTTTTCATCCCCATTTATCTCCCTTTGCCCTCTTCCACCTACCTCAACCCCCCTTTCACTTTGGCTATCATCACACTGTTGTCTATGACTAGTTTTTTGTTTTTTTTTCTTAATCTCTTCACCTTTTTTTTACCCAGCCCCCAACCCCTTTCATTTTTTAATGTCATCTTTTAATTCATTTATTTTCTATTACTAATCCTTCTTTTTAAAAATCCAGGTGACATCTGTCTTTGTTATAGTTTCCCACAGACATGATTCTCCTACCTTGTGTCCTGTAGGCAGCAAGCTTTAACAATTATAAATAGAATGTGTAAACAGGCTTTGGGAACCTGCAGCCGACAGACATACACATTGTTGACAAGGGATATTAACATTTACACACTATTTCAATGGCAAACTCTTTTCTCTGTTGCCAGAGTCTAAGGGCATAGAGCGCTAGACAGCCACTTGACTAAATATATCCATTGTATTATGTTCGTAGGTTGAGGGCAGTTGCATGGATGTGATTGAAAAGCAGGATGAACTCTCATGGAATGACCTCCTACTTACCGAGCAAGTGATTTCTACCCCTCTCCATACCACTCTGTGAAGCCCAACTTGCACTAATGGGAGCTCAGGATTGGTAGCATCCTAATTAGTCTCTATTGTCATGACTCAGATTCATTATTTCTAGCTTAAAATACCACATCATTCCCAGCTTGAAGTATCACAATAACTAACTCTTCTTACCACCTCTATTTATCTCAAACCAGGCTAAAAATTCATCTATTCAAGGATCTAAGGTACTACTTATTTGAGACTCAAATTTTGTAAAGAAAAATTACTCAAAATATACACATAATATATGTATAAAATCTATGCATTGCAAATGATTAAGAACAGCTTTTACTTTTTATTTCCTGGAGGCCAAAATTATATTTAGGGAAAGTGAGATTTTATGAGGTATCATTTCTTTTAATTTTGCTCAGATCTATTAGATATACAATATGCCCTCATTAAACTACATAAAATTTACTATTAAATGGAGATGTTTATATCATCCATTTAAATTCTGAAAAATATCTTGCAGAAAAACCCTTTGTAATTTTGATATGGAGTTCTTAATGACAATAATAAGATAGCACTATTAATTATTTCTTTGGATGAATTATGGTTTGTGATGACAAAATCATATCATTTGATGGAAGTATCCTCAATTCCATTATAGGAAGCCATATTTAAATTAATTTGAAAACTGTGGCACATTGTTTATATCAGATAAATGTATATAAGGTAACACATTAATTCCTAGTAACTACTGGTATGGTGGTGGTGATGCTGGTGGAGGTAGTGGAGGTTGTGGTGGTGGTGGAAGTTGTAGAGGTGGTAGTGAAGGAAATAAAGCAGAAAAGCAAGAAGTGAAAAACACAAAAGTTGGCCTAGAATTAAAGCTGGGTTTTTATTGTTTGACATGGAAGCGAGATATCTCATTGCCACTGGAATCCTTGCAATAGTATCCTGGTATTGACTACATAGTTCTCACTATGAAGTCAGAGACGAATGAGCAGTCAGTGAAGACAAGCAAGTCTGCCACAGTTCCAATCCTCCTCTCAGGAAACGAAAAGGAAGACAGAACAGTGGCTGGTTATTAGCCGATGAGTATGTCTGAGACTTACTAGTAGGTATGCAGCTCAGTAAGGGGGAGACTGGAATAGAGTTTCCAACGAATTAACCAGGAGGGATTTATCGAGCTCCAACTATGTGCTGGGTCAAGCAAGCATCATGGATACAAAGATGACTATGACACTGTCTCTGCCTCAAGGAGCTGATGGGTTAATGTTCACAACAGAGGGAGATGATATGAAATCTCTGCTATATAACATGAATGTAGGGGTAGTGACAATGAGACACTTTCACTTGCTGGGAATAATGAATTAAGGACTCTATTCCTGGAGGAAATAACTTAGAGAGCACTGACCACAGAAAGAAGGCTGAGCATAGGGCACTAATTACGTTACTAGCAAAGAAAGTAGGATAACGGGGGCTTAAAATGTAACATATTGATTGTGAAGGTAGAATTCTAACTTAATAATTAAGCATTGAAAGACAAAAGATAACTGTGACTAGTTGAGAACTCACTTTTACATTTTACACACTGGAGCATAAATGATGCTCGTGTGCCTGCCACAGTGGGGGACCTCTGCATCCTTGTGCTTGCAAGGGGGTGGGCCCATCTGTCAATGCCCCCGATCCCCCAGGCAGGTAACACGAGTCCCTTCACCAAGTCTGGTCTCCAAGGGCTCAGCTGGGCAGACTTTCTTTTTTCCTTTAAATATGTTTTTATTGATTTTAGAGAGAGAGGAAAGGGGAAGGGGTGAGAGAGAGAGAGAGAGAGAGAGAGAGAGAGAGAGAGAGAGAGAGAGAGAGAGAGAAGCATCATTGTGAGACATTGATGGGTTGCCTCCTGCATGGCCCTACCGGGGATCAAGCCCACAACTTGGGCATGTACCCTGACCTGGAATTGAAC
This sequence comes from Myotis daubentonii, assembly GCF_963259705.1. Taxonomy (NCBI): domain Eukaryota; kingdom Metazoa; phylum Chordata; class Mammalia; order Chiroptera; family Vespertilionidae; genus Myotis; species Myotis daubentonii. The sequence goes on along the minus strand of NC_081843.1, from coordinate 103,329,617 downwards.
CAGTTAACTTTTGATGACCTTTTGGTCCAGTTCACATGGAGAGTGAGCTGGCTCCTCAGAGAACCAAAGTGAAATGTGCACACCAGTAAGGATGTAAACTGACGAATCAAAGAGAGTTCCTGTGCAGTGGGGAGGCCGGGGCACGCCTGAGCTGACACTTCTGTCCTCTGCTGAGCTGGGACAGGACCGAGCTCTCCTGGCAGCCTGGAGACAGGGGCTGGCAGAGGCTGTTAGTATGTTGGCGCAGAACGTAGTTCTGGGGAAGAACTCCTGCCCTGTTCACTGTGGGGACCTGCATGTGTCTGACGAGGGAGGCGAGCTAGGCAGTGACTGACAAATGGGGCAGGAAATCTCCAAGGAGAGAACTGCCGTGAGTGAGTGAAAAGCAGCCGCCAGGTACCGTGAGCAGGATGCAGTAATGGGGAGCGTGGCCTCAAGGGCCAGAATGGGAGCCATGACTTGAATATGTCTCCAGCCCAGAAACCAGAAAGGCACCAGGGAAAGATGGAAAAAGCTATTTTTGTAATGTCTGGGGCATAAGCAGCACTGTTCAGGGACTCCAGAACGAATTGTAATGCAAAGGGCAGTGGGCCATTTTCCCTCTCTGGGCCACACACTGCCTCCTAGCACAGCCTCCTGGGGGCTCAGGGCAGACACCTGTGGGGGCACTTTGCCCAGGGAGCAGCAGGTGAGACCATAACAACCATCAGAGCAGTGCACGCCGTGCCCAGGGGAGCAGTGGCGACCAGCAGAACTGCAAAGCCTGTGAGAGCACCGTGGAGGTTCATGCTAAGCCCAGCATGTGAAACAGATACACAAAGGAAACCAGGCACAGCAACTCTAATGCAGACCTGTGCCTGGTGGGCAGGGCTGTGTGAGGGACATAAATGTGCGACAAACCCAGCGGCTCCTTGAATGATGTGAGTATTTAAGCATGCCTGTGTGTGTGTGTGTGTGTGTGCATGTTGGCGTGTGTGTGTGTGTGGGGGGGGTATGCCTGCATGGCACAGGCATGCTTACATATGTATGCTTGTGCACACCTATGTGTGGGTGTGCATGCTTGTGTGTACATGCTAGTGCCTTTTATTTTTCAGAAGAGAGAGACGCATGGGAGATAATTGGCATTTTAAGTAGATTTTCCTTAACTTCAGTCTCTTTCCTCCCCATCCACATGTAGGTAAATTTATTCTTCTACAGCACAGAGATGCCCTCAAAACTCTGATCCAGGCGACTGCCCTCAACTTAGCTCCTTCAACTTCCCTCCTGCAAGTACTCCCTCCCAAGGATTTAACAGTATTTGCATAAAACAGATAACAGCAAAATAAACTGGTTTATATATGACCCAGGGTCCCTGTCCTGGGTACCAGCCCCCAAAACTGAAAACATTTATTTATAAAGATATATGTACCCCATGTTCATTGTAGCATTATTCATGGTATCCAAGACATGGATACAACCTAAATGTCATTCAATGAATGACTGGATATAGAAGATGTGGTACATATATACAATGGAATACTACTCAGGCAAATAAATGAATGAAATATTGCCATTTGCAACAACCTCATGGATCTTAAGAATATTATGCTAAGTGGAATAATTCAGACAGAAAAGGATAAGAACCATATGATGTCACTCATACATGGGATATAAAACAGAAAGCAACAAATGAAGAAACAAAACAAAAAAATTCATAGACACAGGCAACAGTATGGTGGTTACCAAAGGGGAAGGATGGGGCACACAGAAGAGGGTAAAGAGGGTGAAGTAGGTAACGGAAGAGGACTAGCGTTTGGGTGGTGAACATACAATGCATTATGCAGATGATGTGTTACAGAATTGTCCACTTGAAACATATAATGTTATTAACCAATGTCACCCCAATATACTTAATTTTTAAAGAAGAAATTTTTAATAAAGTAGAAAAAAATAAATAAATTGGGAATGGGGAGAGGGGAGACACAATGCCAAGAGTAGCTGTTGGCTGGAGGCCTTGCAAATTTCATGTCAGGCAGACTTTTTGTGGCCTAATAATTTTTTAAAAAGTAATTTGCATAGATATAGCTGTTTCCATAGCAACTGAAATCGTGTTATATTACATCACAGCCCTAATGGAAGCTTTAGCAAAGCTATGTAGACATGCCAAGGGATAAAAGGACTTTTAATAAGACCCTGGTGTTTGAAGGTTCATCAGCAAACTGCAAAGTATTCCTTTCCTTTCAAGAATTGTGTGGCTTATATAAGCAGTGCTGTGGCTTGCTTTTGGGAGAGTTCTCATCCTGGGATCACATGAGTATTTCTTTTCAATCTCATTTTCATCAGGTTCAAGTTAAAAACACCTAGTCATGTCTGGCCAGAGTGGCTCAGTTGGTTGAGCGTCATCCTGTGCGCCAAAGGTTGCCAGTTCAATTCCCAATCAGGGAACATACCTGGGTTGTGGCTTTGATCCCCGGTTGGGACACATACTGAAGGCAACTGATCAATGTGCCTTTCTCTCTCTTTCCTCCACTCTCCCTCCTTCCCCTCTTCTAAGCATGTTCTTGAGTGAGGATTAAAAAAAATGCCTAGTCATGCTCAATGTGAAGTTTATAAATGACAATAAAACATCTCATCTGTGTTTACACACTCCAATAGCCAAGTTAATAGCCAGGGCTGTTTTGCAGAATATTATTAAATTGACAAACTGATTGAAAATCCTAAATGATCCGTGTTCATCGCATAACCACAACTGTGTGTTAAACACAAATTTCTACTTCCTGTTCATTTATTTAACAAGGCATTAGGAAGTCTCCTGAAAGTGGCATGGAAGGTAAAGCAAATTAACACCATCCTGCCTATGAATGTCCTTAACTCATGATGCACCTGTTGGTGTGGATATGTGATCACATGTACCAGTAGGTGCCTTCAGGGACAAGAGCAAAGAGGAAGGCATCTCCGCTCACCTCTGTCTGGGAAAAGTAGCCCAAAGCTGAGGCTCCACTGCCAAAGAAAAGCAACTGTATTTCGTTTCTTCTCTCTCTCCTTTTCACTCTTTTCTTTCATCGCCCTAAGCATGCTTGGAACCAATATAAAATTAAACATCTACTCCATCCAGGCTATGAAAGCACTTACAAAGCAAAGAACTAGAACAAAACAAAAACTGCTGCAGTTAATATCCAAGACCTCTTTGTATCACTGAACTGCTTTTTGACCTTGGAATCCCTATTTCTCAGCCTTAGATCTCCAAGCACATTACTGCCTCTCACTCAATTGAGATGGAAAGAATTTTGAATGAAGAATAAGAGATGGAGGACAATGTTTCCTAATCTTAAAATCTCAAAACATAAAAGATGAGGGATGGAAGTCGCCTTTTTACTACTGATACTTATGAATATAAATATGGTCAAATAATAAATATTCACATGCTCATTGACTTATGATGGGGTTACATCTTGATAAATCCATCCTACGTTGAAAATAACATAAGTCAAAGATGCATGTAATACCCCTAACCTACGAAACATCAGCTTAGCCCTAGCCTACCTTAAACATGCTCTGAACACAATATCCAAAAAATACAGGCAAGCGAGCACACCATGGAGCACCTGCTGTGTGTTCTCATGATCACGAGTCCTACTGTAGCAGAGGCTCCCTGCTGCCCAGCACCATGGGAGTATCTACCACATATCGCTAGCCCAGAAAAGAGCAACATTCACAATTCAAAGTATGGTCGCTTATAAATGCATCTAGCTTTCACACCATCAAAGAGTCAAAAAATCCTAAGTCGAACCACTGTAATTCGGGGACCACCCATATTAGGAAACCACATCAGAGTGCCTGTTCATGTTTTCTTTTAATTAAGTAAGTGTGAAGATAAGCTTTGGAAACTATAGGGTGTCCCAAAATTCACGCAAGAAGTAATTTTGATAGAAAACACAGGTTTATAATTAAAAATTGTAAATTTTTTGATTGATTCATAAAGTATACAGTATAGGGTTATGTATGTAATAGCACATCGGGTAAATGGCCTCCACAGCTTTGCTGGCACATATGCAAAGCTGTGGTCTTCATTGGTCTTCATTGTCCCTGCTCCTGGGGAATAACTGGTACTTGGTAATGCTTATCAAATTGAAGGGATTGAAATCAAAGGGCAACAGATATTAGAATCTGATTCAATAAACCAAGTAAAATTATGCTTTTATTTATTTATTTTTGTTGTTGTTAATGCCCACGCAAAATTCAAATCTTGCATGAATTTTGGGACACCCTATATATTTGTGAACAGACAGGTATGCCCCTTGAAAATGGGACTGAGTTCATGAATTAAAATCCACTTTCTCAAAAAAAAAAATTCAACATGTATGAAAGCCAAATGATATGTAGGGCAAGTGGCTCCCTTGGATCATGTGTACCATTATTTTTCTACATGTGCTTGTCCTGGGACTGCTGGATGTGCAGTGCTGAATGTCCTTACGCTCAAGTTTCCATATTTTAAAAACAGTTACATGCTACAGATGCCTGTGTCAATAAATCATTTCAGGGAGATTCTTCTTCTGTGAATTCCTTTGGGAGGACACCTAGCTACTGGCATACAGCGGCGGTGATGGCAAATATACCATCAGTCATGATGGACAGCCCATTGGAAGAGTGAGGCACTGAGTGAACACAACAGAGCTGGTTTCTCCCCACCACACCGAGTTTCACCCTCTAAGGAAGAAAGTTGTTTTGAACATTTCATCAGGAATAACAAAGAAAAACATCTGTTGGAAGGGAAACCAGGTGTTGGACAGGAGATGCAGACATTCTTTAATTCTCCTCTCTCCTCCAGGATCCAGTAGGGATTTCCATGTTTGTGTTCGTTAACACTAGTTAATGTAATTTTTGTGATAATTGTAGAGCAAATAGAGCAAACTCTCAAACATAATTAGGGAAAAGTGTTTTTAATTAACTTGTAACTAGTGAGTCACAAAGTAGAACTACAAATCGGTTATGCATTGTCAGATCTAACGAGTAAAATGCGCTGTGCATTTCCATCAGGCAAATAACAAAACAGAACAAAATGCTCTTGGCAATACTTTTCTTTGAACCTTTACAACATTTTGGCACACTCTGAGCTTAATTGTAGGCAAGCACAGGTACACTTCACATCGCCAGCACCAGTGATCATGGAGAGTAAAAATGAAGATGGCCTCAAACAACCTGATGACACCACATTTAATATGCTGGGATGGGTGTACTGAGGTTCTGATGAAACCCCAAGAGGACTGTAGGGAAGCTGAGGACTATGATCGTTGCAAGCCCCACCCCAGCGACCTGTACCATCAATAACAGTTGCTTACTGCTGGCTGTCAGTAGGGGATTGTTATAGGCACCTTCTGCCACATTTGCTAGAAGTCACTCCACTTTTTATCTCTCATTTAAACAAGCACACTTGAATAAGAGGTCACCTTAAATTCATTCTAAGATGTAAATATGACGAATGAGTCACATTTTTTAGATAATTTAGCTACTATCAGCAACAAATGATTTAGGCATCTCTCAAAACACATCCATGCCTCCTAACCCCTCACCACTCAGACGCCTACCCTGGTTACGGTTGCCCTGGGGAAAATCGAAAGTGATGTTCTTCAAACAAGCATGGTCATGAGAACAGAAAGAGGGCCTTGATAAAATGCAGATTCCCAGGCATCGAGATTCGAGGCCCAAAACTCTGGGATTTGATTAGGGGGAATTGGAAAATCACTGTGTAAGGCAGACAGGCTAAGGAAACTGGTTTAGGGAATGTACCAAAGTATAGCTGAAACACTGAGCACTTTCTTTTAAATCTGCATTCAGGGCACCCAGCACAATGGCTGATAAAAGGTGGGTGTTCATGAATGTTTGTTTATCCCTTCTTGGGACTTAAGAATGCAGAGAACACTTTGATTCTCAGGTTAGGCACGTTGGGGAACAACCTATATATATAAAAGCCTAAGCCACCGAATGACCGAACAGACAACCTAACAACTGGTTGACTGGTTGCTATGATGTGCACTGACCACCAGGGGGGCAAACACTTCATGCAGGAACTTCCCCCTGTTGGTCAGTGAACTCCCACAGCGGGAGCACTGTTCAGGTGACCAATGGGAGCCAGACACCGGGTTCACGACTGGCGCCTCCACAGCAGCGCTACCACTACTGAGTAGTGGCAGGGGCTAAAACTGGCAGCCCAACATCCCCCGAGGGGTCCCAGATTGTGAGAGGGCACAGGCCAGGCTGAGGGATCCTGCTCCGGGGCCTCTAGTAAGAATATAAAAGACAGGAAATAATGTGACATATCAGTTCTAGAAACATCCACTGGTGCCCTACTCTCTGGCAGCTGTAGTCAAGAAGGCTTACAAGATTGATGTACACAGTCAACAAGTCTCTTACCAGAATCCTAGTATAAACTACAACTCCCTTAAAAATATTTTATATCAAAATGTCTTGCTCATTGGAACAAAGGTGCCACAATCTTGGTCATTAATGAGAGAGACACGCCCTAGGGAAGTGTGATCTGTGACTGGAAGGAGGCTGGGTTTCTGATGATGGGACAGAGAGACATTATCACCCTAGAACACTGACCTCTATACTTTATTTATGGGAGAAAGAAAGAAACTCACATCTAAGTTAATGCACCATTATTTAGGTCTTTTCATTTATTTTAAATTGAACTTCAATCCCATAACTTTCTAATCTCCTTAGCCTGCTTCATTTGTTGTCATAGCACTTGCCAGTCCTTGAAATTATAGATTTATTGTCAATCTTGTCCACCGCACACAACCTCCAGGAAGGCAGGTCTCTGAGTTTTAAACATGAAACATTCCACAATGGTTCTGCTAATGGATATTGAAATTACACTTCATGTCTTCATATAATTCACTTCTTTTTATATAAGTTAATTGAAATCCAAGACCCCTCCCAACTGTGCCCTTTCTTTCTCACTTTCTCCATCTGGCTCCTTGGCGCACAGGCACTACCACATTGGCAGGTTTCTAGGAGTGGTCTACAGCTAGAAGGTACCTGGGTATTCAACTACTATATTCTAAGCACCTCAAAGTCGCTGCCACATAGTAGACACTCAAATAATATTGGTTTAATGAATGAATGGGTTAGACCAGGGGTGGGCAAACTTTTTGACTCGAGGGCCACAATGGGTTCTTAAACTGGACCGGAGGGCCGGAACAAAAGCATGGATGGAGTGTTTGTGTGAACTAATATAAATTCAAAGTAAACATCATTACATAAAAGGGTGCGGTCTTTTTTTTTTTTTTTAGTTTTATTCATTTCAAATGGGCCGGATCCGGCCCGTGGGCCATAGTTTGCCCACGGCTGGGTTAGACACACAGCCTAGAGCTGTTTCAATCTCTAGGATTAAGAGTGGGGGTGGCCGTAGCCAGTTTGGCTCAGTAGATAGAGCGTTGGCCTGCAGACTGAAGGGTCCCAGTTTCGATTCTGGCCAAGGGCACATGCCTGGACTGTGGGCTTGATCCCCAGTAGGGGGCATGCAGGAGGCAGCCGAACAATGATTCTCTCTCATCATTGATGTTTCTATCTCTCTCTCCCTCTCACTTCCTCTCTGAAATCAATAAAGAAATATAATTTTAAAAAAGAGTGGGGGTGGACAGGAAGTTAATGGTTTGAATTTCTTAATTTGATTAGACTTGGCCTGGTTGGGGAGAAAATTAAGAATCAGATCTAGTGCTGAGGATTGTTGGTTTTTGCCCTCTGCATTTGGCATAACTGGGCTATCTGCTATAAAGAGATAACCCCAACACAGACATATCTATAAAGAATGTGTGAAATGCATAGCTGATTACAAGATGAATAGGGGCCAAGAAGCAGACCAAACACAAACAATTCTCTTTCCCCCTCCAGGGACCCATTAGAATTAACAGCACTTGGCTGCTGGGGAATGATTCTTCCCCAGGCCTGCTGTTTCCTCCTGTGAATGAAGCATAATTAATGTAACACAGGCTTCTCCCACCTCTTCCCTCATTCTTCCCCTGGGAGATAGAGGGACTTACCCAAGTCATTTGTGGGCATGCATGGCTTGGCTCAACTCTGTCTTTGCTCCTCGTGGGAATGAGTGGCCCCCAGGAACACCAGTTCTCCTGATCTCCATGGGATGTGTCCTGGGAGTTGCCTTGACCCAACTGCTGCCTGTGCATTGGTGAATACCTCTGCCTAATTCTTAGCAAACAGGCCTAGAAACTGGCCTCCAATAGTTCTAGTAATTACTGGAATGGGTTAATAATGTGGCTTCCACCTTCATTTTGTTCAGAACTAGGCTATGGAAGAGAGGGTGCAATAGAGGGTTCTATAAACTATGGCCTGGGGGCCAGCCATCTGCTTTTATACAAAAAGTTTTATTGAAACATAGCCATGTCCATTTGTCTACATATTATCTACTACTGTTTTCACCCAATATCGATAGAACTGAATTGTAACAGAGACCCCATGGCCAGCAAGCTAAAATAGTTACCATCTGACTCAATCCAGAAAAATTTGCCAACTCCCGATCTGGAATCCTGAGGGGTGTTAGAAATGCATGTGCCACTAGACCAGCCGTGGGCAAACTATGGCCTGCGGGCCAGATCTGGCCCGTTTGAAATGAATAAAACTAAAAAAAAAAAAAGACCGTACCCTTTTATGTAATGATGTTTACTTTGAATTTATATTAGTTCACACAAACACTCCATCCATGCTTTTGTTCCGGCCCTCAGGTCCAGTTTAAGAACCCATTGTGGCCCTCGAGTCAAAAAGTTTGCCCACCCCTGCACTAGACCAATGTTTCCAGGTAGGAGAGCAAAGGGACAGTGAAGGGCAGGCAGGACTGCATTCCAGCAAACTGCTATCCCTACATACATTCAAAAGCAGAGTGTCTACCTGAGGAAGAGGGTTCAACAGGTAGAAACTCAACTGAGCCTTCTGGAAAATTACAGGGGACTAGTGGAGGGAAACGAGCCATAGAAACACATCTCATCACAGCAGTGAAAAGGGGGGACTGGAAGATGAGGACCTCGGGGCCTGAGCACGAACAAGCACAGGTTTCTGTAACGCCAAGAGCAGCCTCAGGTTGGGACTGCTGAGGTGATTCTGCAGCCTTTGTAGGGACAGGTGATCTCATGACTTCACAGTACAAAGCAGAGAAATAGCTGTTGTAACACAGGATGGAGGGATGCCTGTTAACAGGCAATCGTGGAAGTCGTGTCACACACTCCCTGCAGCAAAGAGGGTGCCAGCCTCTAAATGTTGCAAGATGACAACAATGTTTGTAATTCCATTTTCCTAAAGAATAGACAATATGCATGGATGGACTCATTTTCTCTGTACCTGGTGAATGCTTAATACCAAAAGGCATAACCATTTGCTGGGACTCTTTCTCCTGGTTCAGTTAAGCTCACAGATTGTGGACTCTGGAAGCCAGGCACCATCAGACTGGCCTCACCTGAGTGACTAAATCCAAGGAGATCTCCATTTACTCATCTTCCCGTTGATACTGTGGATGACAGAATAATGGGCCTCCAAATGTGTCCCCATCCCAATTTCCAGAACCTGTTAGTATGTTACCTTATAGAGCAAAAGGGCCTGTGAAGACGTAATGTAAGGGTGGCGAGATGGGGACATTATCCTGGAGATTATTCCAGATTTTCCAGGTGGGCCCGATCTAATCCCATGGCTCCTTAAAAGCAGAGAACCCTTCCTTGCAGCAGTCCAAGGGAAATGTGACCATGGAAGATTCATCAGAGACGCAATGTTGCTGGCTTGGAAGACAGTGGAAGTGGGTCACTAGTCAAGAAACATGGGCAGCCTCTAGAACAGTGATGGCGAACCTATGACACGCATGTCAGAGGTGACACGCGAACTCATTTTTTTTGTTGATTTTTCTTTGTTAAATGGCATTTAAATATATAAAATTAATATCAAATATAAGTCTTTGTTTTGCTATGGTTGCAAATATCAAAAAATTTCTATATGTGACACGGCACCAGAGTTAAGTTAGGGTTTTTCAAAATGCTGACATGCCGAGCTCAAAAGGTTCACCATCACTGCTCTAGAAGCTGAAAAAGGCAAGGACTGTCTCTTAAAGTCCCCAGAAAGGAACACAGCTCTGCTGGCATTTTCATTTTAGCCCAGTGAGACTTGTGTTGGACCTCTAACCTCCAAAACTGGGGAAAAATAAATTTGCATTTTTTAAGCTGCTCAATGTGTGGCAATTTGGTGTAGCAGCAATAGGTAACCAATGCAGACGTAGCTGAGTGGCTGCCATGGCCTCCGCTAGAACTAGTCTCTGGGTATATCTGTGCCTAGGGTAACTACTCTTAGGGTTTGGGATGGCTTCTTTTCTGAAGGTGATGGTCATGGGCCAGGGTTCCTGAACACCCTTAAACAGTGAGTTAAGTGGGAGTTGACACTGAAATAATGCAGCTTTTGAGGCCCTAAAAGTATGGCACCAACTCCAGTGTGAGGCAGCCCCATTTTTGAAAGAAATCAGACCTCAAAGAGGTACAGAGAATCCTTCTGGTAAAGACTGTGCAGAATAAAATAGTTGGAAAAATGGTTTTTTAACTTGAAAATTGTGGACTTTGAACTTAAACACAATGGTGAAGAGATATTGATTTTTAGAGTTTAATTCCTTTGAACTTTAATGTCTTTGAGCTTCAACATAAAAGTGGATTTGGACTTTGATTTTTAATTCCTCCTTGGAAATTTGATATTTGGTGGGGTTTACATTAAAATTCAGAGCATCACGCCAAACCGGTTTTGCTCAGTGGATAGAGCGTCAGCCTGCGGACTGAGGGGTCCTGGGTTCGATTCCGGTCAAGGGCATGTACCTTGGTTGCGGGCACATTCCCAGTAGGGGGCGTGCAGGAGGCAGCTGATCAATCTCTCTCATCGATGTTTCTAACTCTCTATCCCTCTCCCTTCTTCTCTGTAAAAATCAATAAAATATATTGAAAAAAAAACTGAAAAAAAAATTCAGAGCATCTCTACATTGCTGGTGTTTCATTACTGGTTGTCTCTAAGTCATTTGTATCTTTATCATGCTGTTAAAACTTATTGCAGAACCTCTGATATGCTATGTTGGACATTTGGGATAAGAAATATTTGGGTTTTAAATTTTAAATCTTGGGAGTACATTGACCCTGGACTTGATTTAAATAATGTGCTACTTTGACCCACTTCAGCATCTCTTGGTATAATAAGTAACATGCCCACCAGGACTCCAGGTCATCACCAAAAGGCCCCAGGAAGATGAAGGAAAGGCTATCTTGACAAAATGCTGGGCTCTTGCTTTGGAGATGTGAGCCAGGCCTTGGGGCAATCATAGCAAATAGGATAAGAGGGGAAAAACAGACTGGAAGATGTTAGTGGGGAAATGCTTCTCTGTTCCAACGTCTCCTTCCATGGAAGGTATTTAATTAACATTACACCCAGGACTCTGTTTGAAATAGTAAGCCTATACTTGGCTAACAGACCTAAAGCAATGCCTCCAAAGGGGCTTCTATCAGCAACAGAGGTAGTATGTAGTACTATTTACACTTTGTCTTATCAAACTGTTCAAAACTCATGCAGGGGATATATTCTTTATTAGGGACATAATGGAATAAAGAAGACAATGGAAGGAACAACTCAGCAGATGAGAAATTTCATCACATTTCTGCATGATACAAAAACAGAGGGAGGTGAGCTGGCAGGTAAACTGAGGGGAGGCCAATACGGCTCAATATGCAAAGAGGAGCCTCTGTCCTGATGACCCAATGAGGGCTGGCTGTCCTGGTGGACAGGAAAGACTCATGCTCAGAGAAGATGGGCATGAGTATGTAAAAATGAGAAGGGAGGCTATGGAAGGGTGACTGATTGAAGCAAACAATGGCCCACCTTCTCATTCTCTACTCCTACCTAGGTGGCAAGAACATCTAGCTGCCAGTAAGTAACTGACTCCTCCCTCCAGGCCACACAAATAAACAACTCAGAAGAATATTTCCAAAGAGGTTGAATGCACTGGGAGAGAAGTAAAAAGCTATGTGGACATCTGAGCATTAGAGAAAAGTCTTCCTCGTTTGGATACTTCAAGGACTTCCCAGCACACAAGCTCGCCTACCTGCTCATCTGGAGTTGAGCTCAAAATGAACAAGTTTCACCAATGTGCACAAAGCTCAAACCCTGCATTTCTTTTATCTTAAAAATGAAGAGGGAACTGAGGGTCTCTACACCTTTAAAAGAAACCTGCAAAAATGAGAAAGACTCCTATAAAGCCAAATAGAAAAAAAATGACACCAGAGAAAAGTGATAAAGAGAAAACCAAACCTCAGTTCTAAATAACATCCTTAGAGAAATTCAAGAATAGTTTATATTTATAAAATAAGAACAGAGGTTATTAAAAATAGCACAGCATTTTAGAAGTACAGAAATAATGATGATGATATCTCCCTAGATTCCTCCCAAAGTCCCTCATAGATAAATTGAGGAAAATGTTGGGTACTTGAAAAATCTCTCAGAATGTATGACAAAAAGGCAAAGGGCTCCAAATTATATAAGAAAATTTAATAGAGGAAAAATCCATGAGGTTCAAAATCTAACAAACAATAATTCCAGAGAGTACACAAAAAATGGACAAATTTTTAACAAAATAACAAGACAATTTTCTGACACTGAAGGCCATGACTCTTTAAGTTGGAAGTATCTGATACCAATGACCTTTTTAAAAGGCATAAACCTAGATATATCATCACAGGCTTTTTATAGTATCAAAATTAAAATTAAATTATATAAAATATTCACTAGAAAATAAATATCCACCTATATCCAATATCAGTCATGTATGAAGATGCAATACAGACATTTTCACAATTTCATCTTCTAAGCAGCTTTTTAAAGAAACTTATAAGAGAGTAAGCCAAGAAAGAGGAGGATATGGAATCTAAGAGACAGAAGTTCCAAACCAGGAGAGCTGTGCAGCAAATCTAGAGAGCAATCAGCCAAATCTGCCCCAAACAGAAGATTCTGGTAGTGAGAATCTTTGGAATTGATGATGATTGAAATCATGGACAAAGTTGATTTGAAAGGCATCATAATTGGTGGAGGATCCACTCAGATATGATGTTAGAAATGTACTCTTTGTCAAGCATCACACGGGATCCATGGTGGTCTGGGGAAATGTGACTGTTGGGTCCCATATGGATCTGCCCTTCTACCATAATGCAAAGGCTGGTCTCTGGCTTTCAAGTCCTTGAATCAAGCTACAGAAAATGCTGGAAGATTGACAATGGTAACAGAAGAGATGGCAAATGCAATAAACCATAACAATATAAAGGTCAAGTATGATGACAGAGGTTGTGAATATGAAGGGTGAATACATAGGAGAACTAACACCCTTATCTTACAAAATGAGTGATAAGAGATAAAGTCTGAGTTAGATGAAAAAACTGGAGACTTACCTTTAAAGTTACTGATTAAATTTGCAAAAGGACCAAAGATAATGATCCCACCATTTTGGTAAGAAGAAATAGAAGACAAGAATGATGAAAATGAAAAAAAATTCTCCTCTATCATAATAGAAAATCAATATGAAAAGCCCATGATAATTGATTTAGAGTAAAATAAACATATTATTTAAATACATAAAATAACCATGAAAAAAAAACAAACCACAAAGGAAAACAAAACAAAAGCTAAGGCCAAATGTCTGTGAGGAATCTGGGAGGACAGATGAGGCAGGGGACTGCTATTTTCATTATAAGCATTTTCATACTATTTTATTTTTGGACCATATATGTATATAACTTTGATTGAAAAAAGTAAAAGAAGGCAATGTATCTAATTATCACCTTTGCTGCTTCCACTCCTTCACAAGTAGTTGCTTTAAGAAGATGAATTAAGAAATCAGACCAATAGGGACCCATTTATTTTAAACACAGTGATACTATTAAACCATCATGGTTTTACATTTATTTGCATTGCTTTATTTCCATGACCAGTAAATGTGTTTGCTCACTACTGGGAAAAGGAGAATGCACAGTCTGGATTTAGGTCTGCATTTGTTGCCTAGAGCTGCCATAACTAAGTACCACGGACTGAATGACTTAAACAACAGGAACTTGACTGTCTCACAGTTCTGGAGGCTGCAAGTCCAAAATCAAGATGTCACCAGGGCTGGTTTCTTTTGAGGGCTGTGAGGAGAATCTGTTCTATGCATCTCTCTGAGCTTCTGATGGTTTTTGGGCTATCTTTGGTGTTCCTTGCCGTGTAGAAGCATCACCTTGATCTCTGCCTTCATCTTCACATGGCATTATCGCTGTACGTATCTGTGTTAAAAATTTCCCCTTTCCATAAGGACACCAGCCTTATCTGATTAAGGGTTCACTCTCTTCTAGTATGCTAACATAACTCATTACATCTAAGTCACATTTTGAGGGACTATGGGTTAGCACTTCAACCTATGAATTTTGGGGGAACACAGTTCAACTTATAGCAGAACCTTGGAGACTAAACAACTAACCTAAAACTACTAAGGGAAGTAGGTAAAGTGAGCTCTGGCTCCTTAATTAAAGGAGAGACTATTTGGGTCTGCGAAGCATAAGATCAAAGAATACACTCCATTCTTGAAGAAGTAGAAATCATAAGGACTCTTGCTTTCAACTAAGATAAAACTTATTTATTAAGTTTTATGGTTCAATAAAACCCATTTTATTATGATTTGTAAAGCACTCTGAAATCTTTAGTTGGGCATTTCAAAATTTAGGTTGATTATTTCCATATTTACAGAGAGAAAAATTATATTAGTCAAGCCCAAAGGACATGCAGCATTTCTAATCAAAGTTTATTTGCTTTGGCGCATTTCAAGTAATGGCTAGCATATAATGGCTTCAACTGGATTCTAATAAAATTCTGATCATCATCTCACAGCAATTATGGCATAGGAAGAAAGTTATTTATTGCAAGGCCTAACAGGCACTATCTATTCTACTGTGAACAGATACGGCAGTGCAAACAGGCAGCTGTTTTTTAAAGCATGCATGTTTGAGTTGAATGTAAATGTATGTAAATACTTCAATTTTAATATTTTATTATTGTTCAAACAGTTTGCTGAAGAATACTCAGTAAATAATTTAAAGCTATGCAATATCATTCCTTTCTTTTATTGCTTATAATTTGGTACTCTAGATTCCTCTGTATATAGAACCTAGATCTAATCTAAAATCTGGTTTATAAACATGCTTAATTTAAAAAAAACACTAAAATTGTTCTTTTGAATGTTTGTTTACAAAATACCCTAGTTTGTAAATATCCAGAAAGGTATTTAAAGCTCATTATCCCCCTATAATGTTTTCAGCACATTTGTTTTCATGCACTTGCTAATACACATTGTGTCCTAATGGGGCTCCTGTAATGTCCTCAGTACTTACTCCTTGCTGAACTCTGTATTAGTTCCACTGGAGAATTACGAAGGAAGTGATATCTGTTACTTTTAAACCATTGCTTTTTAAATTTTTTGCATACATATACAGCCTAATTCCCAAAAGGATTTGGGGAAGGGGCGGGGGGCTTGTGACAACAGAAATGAAGAAATGAAGAAAGCCTCTTCATTATTATGCTCTGCTCCTCCCTCCAGAGCCATCGACCCCCTTGCTGCTCATTTAGTTAAGTTTCCAAAATGTGAACATGTTTGGAAGTCAGGGACTTACTTCCCTTTTAATATCTAGCTGCCAGGAACATACGGCCCGACAATTCAGTGGGCACACCCATCACAGTGGGCACCAGTGTTAGTTATCAGCATGCCTGTGTGGGTGTGGTCAGCTAAGGCCAACCCCGCACATGCAAAAGTCTAAAGCGTAGCACATACCTGACCCTGTAGAAATGCAAAAGCATTTGAGAAAAGACAAGTAAGGATGACCTTGAGGTTACATTGGCTTGTCTGTACTAAAACACGGGATTCCCCCAGCTCTGTGGGAGTCCACTGATTCCAAGCTCTCCTAATAGCTCACTTTGGCAGATGACCACAGGCTGGTGCAGAAGATGAACATGACTCTCTAAGGCCCTCTGAGGTGCATTCATCTGCCTCATCTTACTTTTTGCATCAGGCAGTGGAGTCAGCTTTGGCTAGATGTGCATCACTGACGCTGTGTCTAAGCAGAAGTCAGCAGAGCCCTGCGGTTTCCAGGAGCCCTCAGATTTCTGCCAGGGCAGATATTTTGAAGGCTTTGTCATTACTTTGTTACTTAAAGCGATTTGTCTCACACTGGACTGTTCTTATAGATGCTCATTTCTGATTTCCCTTTCTAGAGTGGTAGAGCTTGACCAAAGTGCTGTTGTTTTTCAATAGGATCCATCATGGCAAAGAGACATGACAATAATCTTTAGGGTGTAGGTACATTTTAAGAAAAGATGCTGATGCTGCGAGTCTTGAACCAAGATTGAACAAATATTTATAACTCCGGCTTGAGTACTGTACTTCCTTAAGTAGATAAATTCACACAGACTTCATCAGCATCGCTACAAGAACATTTTAGAGCCAAGTCAGAGGTCAGTGGAATCCTAGATAATTAAAACATCCACTTTTGAGAGCCAACCTTGCAAACCACTGGCAAAATACTTGCTTGAATGGGAAAGTTTGATGAACCCAAATATCACCCAGAACGGCCATGTGTATAATCAAGAAGAGCAAACTGAAATCCCATGTTGCGGACACCAATGTTGTTAGCACTCGAACAAGTAAAGCTGCACGCTTTCACAGTGAGGGATGCTAGCGAATGGCTGATGCTTACTGTGCCCGTATGTACCCCAAGAAAGGTATGTGCAAAATGCTTTACATGTTCTAACTCATTAATCCTGACGGCTCTAAGAGGTGGCTTTGACAATTTTCTCTATTTTACAAAACTCAAAAGTTCTATGTTTATGGAAAGGCTTTCTCTCATGTTCACAATTGAAAAGTTCCTTAATATTTAATACCATATAACCTTGGGACTTTGTAGGCATAAATATTTTATAACTGAAATGAACTGTTAAATACGATAAGTTCTCGGTTGTTAACCACAGTATAAACCAGAATATATACTTTCTTAGCAATAACTCAGATACCAGGCTCTTTAATCATCATTATTTTTTTTCAAACTATAAGAGAACATTTGCTTACAAATTCAGAGGTAGAAGAAGTAATTCATAGAAGAAATGGGCTTAGGAAACAAGTTATAGATGTAAAGGAAGGGCCCTTGGAGCTTGAGTGAGGAATGCAATGGTCCCTTTAATCATTACTAATGCCATTCTAATGATGACCTGTGGGTACTAAGTCAAATGAAAAGGCTGAAATATGGTCACAGAATTTTAGTGAGGGTTATGTTTATGGGATTATAATTATTGAATTGATCAATCTCCGAGTGTTACATTGAATATGCTCTTAGTCACTTGACTCGTCATTTGCAAACACCTACTTGAACTGCCTTTGGCTGTTAGTCCCTGGAGAGGTCAGGACTCCATATTTGCTATTACGCTGGAGAATGGAAATTGATCTTGAGAGACAGTCATGCTGTTAATAAGGATTCTAACCTGTGACCAGCTCCCGGATCTCCAGGTCGGTGGTCTTTCGGAGTAGCCTCACCAGCGCTGGGATGCCACCACAGTTTTTCAGAGCAATCTTGTTGTCATCGTTGGCCTTCCCATACACCAAGTTTCTCAAGGCTCCGCAGGCACTACGGTGGACTTCTGTCATCCGATGGTCCAACAGGTCCACCAGGAGCTGGATGCCTCCTTGTCTCCGTATCTGAAAGAGCAAAGGACACACTTTGTGCCTCAGAGAGGATGCTTTCGGCTCTTAAATCAAAACGGTTTTTTCATGTGAAGTAGCTGCTACAATTAATTGCACTGAACTGAATTAAGGCACAGAAACAAAAAAGAAAACAAATGTGTGCTCTCATTAGATTTTATTGCATTTACTTGCTTTAACATCCTACTGATAAACATTCAAATGCATTTCCTTTCAAGCTATGGAATTTTGGAAAGGAGATTTTAACTTTCTAATGGATTTCAGACCCATCTCTCTGTAAAAATATGCCCACAACGCATGGCATGAAGCAGATAGAGGACCAAGAGAATGCTTTTCACTCCTAAGACTGACCACATTTAACCACTGTCTTAAAGGGCTGCAGAACTGATGTACAAAATGTTAAAATTACGTTTAATAGGGAAATGCTCCCAATATTTCAAAGGATCCAGAAGCTAAATGAGAAACCAGAAGATTTCATACAAGGATTTTCATCTGAGAAGACCTGGAAAATAAAGTCACTCGCCATGAGAGCTAGTCAGAACACTAAGACCTAGGTATGTTATGCTTAACTTAGTTATTTGATTAATAGCAACAACAAAATCAATTTTGGTGTTCTTTTTACCCAAAGAAAATTTTGATGTTTTGATAAAAACATACATTGCAATATGTTTCTACATGGTGTTATCCTTTAATTTTTTAGATCAATTTAAAAATTTAAAGCAAAAAAACTGGCTAGTTAACATACAGACTATTTTGTACAAAGCTGTGCTTATATATTTCTGCATTTATAGAAAAAAAATAATACAATCCATTCACTAATATTGTTTTCTTTCTTTAACTTCAATATCCCTCAGAAACTGAAGAATTATAATTTGGCATGATAGCGTATAATATGGCACCTTCCCTACTTAGTTTTCTTATTATAGAAAACCCATTCATCCTGCATATGTGCTGGGGCATGTGGCTCAATGACCCAAATCTTTCAAAGATGCTCAAATCCCACTGTCTCTATGAAGCTACTCCGACCACAGTATTTAACACTGAACCATGCCCCCAACCCCAATCCAGCATTCTTGTTTTAATTTAACCTATTATAGAATTCTTTATAGCACTTGTCATGTTCTAACTTCATTGTTATGGTTATTGTTATTGTCTGTCTTCTGCTAGAAGTATGTTCTTGGAGAGCAAGTTTCTGTTTCATAAACTCTATACCTATTCTAAGTAAAAGGCCGGGCACAGAGTAGATTTTCAATAAATAATGAATTAGGAGGGAGAGTATATTACTTGTTACAGTAGTGTTTCTCAGATTAGCTAACACTCAACTTTTCAAAACCCAGTAATATCCCTCTTCAAAGGAAAGAAAAGACCAGACCCTCTGTGGCCAGGTCAGAATATCTCTGGGAGCTATAGCAGACCTTCCCACACCAACTTACAAATGAAATGATATAAGATGGGCCATCTGATGATTCAGAATGTGCCTGTAGGAATTCTTTTCATTCATCAATAAAATAAAAACACAAAAAGTTGTAATACTTAGAACTCACAGACTCCATATCTATGGAAAGCATGAATGTGTTTACTTCCTGTAAGAACAGAACACGGAAAGGAAGAGGGAGGACCTGGTTGTCAAGGGAATTAATTTCCCTGAGGTGCCTGCATAGTCTATGGTGGTGACAGCATCCAGGGAAGGTGACTAAAGGGGTTATTGGGTTTATTTTAAACAGAGAGAAAGGATCAGAAAAAACTTTTTCCCAATTTACAGTTTTACCAAGGACCTGTTTGGCACCCATCCAAGGGAGATGAAAGTTTTTATCACTGTATACATGTGTCTTTGACATACAGCTGGGAAATAACATCAACTTTATTATAGTATGTCAGGAGGGATATTCCAGTTTTATGAAAAAGTTAAACTATGAATGTCATTTTCTCTATGAGTGTACTTGCATGTGTGTGCTTTACTTAAACATTCCCTGGGTTTAGCTACCTTAATAATGATGAAACCATGAAAAAGAGGTAATAAAGCCATTCTCACAGTTAACCAATTGGTTATATATTGAAAGCAGATGGTATAATAAATCTATTTTATCTATAGATTAGCTATATTATTTATTATAGTTAATATTCTTAACTTATGATAATATATTCTTATTAATACAACATAATGAATCAAGCTATTAAAATATTATTGCAAAGCACTAAAGGGAAAATGAATTCAAAACAAATGCAATATCAATTCTTAACGGCATAATGAGAACACAATGTATTCAGTGTGACCCTAATTAATGCCATATATCCAAATTTATAGCAAAATCTTAAATTCTATTTTAATCTACTTAGAGAAACACAAATAAGACAATAAACTTTTCTTTCTGCTGTTTTTATGGGGGGGAGGGAGTGGTCACCAGATCATCAATATTAAAAACTTTTGTTTTCCTGGGGTTAAATTTATCTAAGAATGTGGTAATCCTCCTTTAGTTTTTCTGAGGCCAAACAGTAGTCAGAGCTGATATTTAAACATTCACTGGATGTGAAATGTGATGGTTGGGTCCTAGCTTCTTCCTCCTTCTCCCGCCACCTCCCCTCTCCCAGCAGGACCAGAGGGAAGCCAGGAGGCAGACTTCTAATTCTCTTACAGGGTTTTTGTACTTACAGGGACTCTGGGTGGCTGTGGAGGGGTCCGACGCTGCACCCCGCCTTTCCCCTCTGCTTTTCTCCTGGATCCTCCCTCCCTTTGACTTTTCCTCACACCTATTCTTCTAATTTCCTCGTATATCCAACCTTAAACCTTTATAAGACGCTAAACCTATTTTAAACATTAATGAGGTACAGCTTCTCTTTGAAAAACTACCAGGGAAAATTCTATTCTTTGAAATGGCATCTTTATTCCCTCTCCCACTAAATGGCAAGCAATCTCCACCCCATTTATCCTTCCCATTGATCACTCCCCATACAGCAGGCGGGCTCTTGTTTTAGCCAGTTTGCCCTCTTCCCTTACGCCCCTAAGTATCATCATGCACAATTCTTCAAATCAAATCTTAAACTAATTCTAGGTTTAATATTAGTAAAACAAATCAATCAAATGCTATATATCTAATATATGGAAAACATAACAAAATAAAATGCACGTGATAGTAAATTAATAAATACTTATCAATGAATGGAAAAACGGTGCAGTTGTTTTTTCACCTGTTAGTGTCCTTCTATCTGACTCTCCTTTTTACTCTCTTTAAATAGACCTAGTTTTTGAGATCAGTTTTACGTTCACAGTGAAATTGAGCAAAAAGTACAGTTCTTAAACATGTACTCATGCATGCACAGGCTCCCCATTATCAAGGTCCCCCACCAGAGGGGTACATTTGTTCTAACTGAAGAGCCTGCACTGACACATCATTATCACCCGAGTCCATAATCTAAATTAGGGTTCACTCTTGGTGTTGCACATTCTAGGGGTCTTGACAAGTGTTTAATCTCATGTATTCATCATTATAGTATCATACAGAATAATTTCACAATCCTAAATGCTCTGTGCTCTGCCTGTTCACCCCTCCCACCCTTCTCCCTAACCTTTGGAAAACACTGATCTTTTTATTGCCTCTATGGTTTTGCCTTTTCCAGAATGTCATATGGTTGAACTCATAAAGTATCATAAAGTATGTAGCCTTTACAGATTGGCTTCTTTCACCTAGTGGTATGCATTTAATGTTTTGATAGATAGCTCATTTCTTTTTAGTACTGAGTTATATAGTAGTGAATTATATTCACTATCTGTGTATAGCACAGTTTATTGATCTTTCATTTAATCCTCACTCAACGATACTTTTCCATTGATTTTTAGAGAGAGTAGAAAAGAGAAGGAAAGACAGAGTTAAGAAACATTAATGTGAGAGAAACACATCAACTGTTGCCTCCCACATACACCGTGGGAAGGGCCCAGGCTGGAGAGGAGCCTGCAACAGAGGTACGTGCCCTTGACCAGAATCAAAACTGGGATCCTTTGGTCCACAGGCCCATGCTCTACCCACTGAGAAAACTGGCTAGGGCTAGCACAGTTTATTTATCCATTCACTGATTAAAAAACATCTTGGTTGCTTCCAAGTTTGGGCAATTATGAATAAAGCTGCTATAAACATCCCTTTGCATGTATTTGTGTAGACCAAAGTTTTCAACTTCTCTGAGTAAAGACCAAGGAGCATGATTGCTGGATTGTGCAGTAAGGGCATGTATAGTTTTGTAAGAAACTGTCCAACTGTTTTTCCAAAGTGGCTGTATCATTTTGCATTCCAAGCAGCAATGCATGAGAGTCATTGTTACTCCACTTCCTCTCCAGCATTTGGTTTTGTCAGTGTTCGGGGTTTTGGCCATTCTGGTAGGTTGAAGTGATAGCTCATTGCGTTTTCTTCTTTTTTAAGACTGTGTGACTCAGGTTTATTTACATTAATAGAAATGATTGAATAAAAACAATGTTGAGGTCCACATAGGGAGGTGTAGCTTGAATTGGATTTGAAATGAACAAATTTTATATCTGCTACTTCCTTGAACTTGATAGGCTCAGGGAATGATAAGAAAGAGTTCTTCATACATAACCTGAGTAGACAGTTTTAAATTCATTTACTGTATGATTCTCTGATAAATGGTCCACTTTAGTAAATTGTTCCTATATCAATAGCTTTCATTTTTCTACTTAGCTATGACCTTCAGGGATCTATCTAGACAGAGAGAAAAAGACGGGGTTTGATGGATCCCATACCCAGGAAAAAATTTAAAAATGGATTAACAAATCAAACAAAGCAAAACTCTGCTCTCCTGCCTGTCCTCCCCAGTGTTTACAGAGAGGGCGATCTTAAACCTGATGCAGTCTCTTGGGGGGAAGGCTGGGATGTGTGTGCACAGAATCACTGAAGCTCACCCGGTTTGTGTTGAGCGAGAATGAAATCGGCCTCCACACCTTTGCCATGCAAACCACTGCTTTAAAGTATTTTTACAATTTAAACTTTAGAACTAAATGTATCTAAAAATCATTCAAGATTTTTCCCTCATCCCTTCATTAGAAGCCAGAATATATATATATATATATATATATATATATATATATATATATATATATATATATATATATAATGTTTAAATCAGAAAACAAATAGGTAGACAACTGAATTAAATACAAGAAAAATGCAATACAATATCACCCATTGCAAAAAATGAGGCCTTACCACTTATGAAATTTGTTACTCTTAACATTATCTGCATGTATGGAGGATAAAATATATTTACCAATGAATTAGATATTCTCATTAAATTGATATCAGCCTCAGTGAATAATTTATAACGTGTCCAGTTACAACCATGCTTGTAAGTTCATGACAGTCATCACAAAATTATAATGATGATAATGAGTTATAGTGGGTTAAAATTTACTTTGACAAGAAATAGAATTCCCCTTGCGGGGTACCTGTCTTTAGGGATAGTGAGACCCTGAAGGCCTGGGCTGTAGGTGTTCATAGCAATAAACAAGCAATGAGAAGTAGCTCACATACTCTGCATCTGAAAGGGGGAGGGAGTAGAGCTGAGGGGAGAAGAGAGAAGAGGCTGAGTGGCCTTCTGTTAAC
Source organism: Myotis daubentonii (assembly GCF_963259705.1). Lineage (NCBI taxonomy): Eukaryota > Metazoa > Chordata > Mammalia > Chiroptera > Vespertilionidae > Myotis > Myotis daubentonii. Next base: position 103,306,247 of record NC_081843.1, on the reverse strand, counting down.
CTATCGGTAGGTGAGATAAGGACTTCGAAGAATTAAGGTCCTGGGTAGACATTTCCATACCTCTCCAGGATCCATTTGTTCTTAAGCAAAAGGGATATAACTTCGGGCTTCTGGTTTAGTGCTGAAAGAAACTAGCCTGGACCTGAGACTCAGAGTAAATTTAAGTAGTAGTTTGCAGCATTAATAATATAGAGCACTTGTCTTGCTTTAGATATTTATGAAAAACCAAGTCACAATGCCTGAGAAATGGCTTATAGAAATCTAACTGAAAAGAAGTATATTGGACTCAGTGATTTTAATAAGTTTCCAGTTAACTGTTATTCTTCATTGCTGTTGGTTTAAAAATTATATATATTTATATGCCTTATTAATGTTTAAAAATTAAGTAATTTTCTCTGTTTAAAGGCTATTGGAAGATACAAAGTTTCTGTATCCACCACTAGGGGCTTAACCAGAGGTCACTGAATCTCACTTCTCAACATTAATGCAGAAATTTCAAAGTTATCAGTTTGTAAAATACATATTTTACTTCCATCCCTTGCCCTTATAGTAAATCCAGTTAAATAATCAATGTTCCCATATAATTTGAATTGATATATGTATGCATAGTTGCCTCTGAATAAAAGAGAAATACAATACATAAAGGCCAAAACCTTTTTTAGTTTTATGGTAGAAATTATTTTTGAGAATTTTGAGAGAAAATCTCTCTCTCTATGGTTGTGGAAAATAATCTATTTTCTCCACTCAATAGGTAAACCAAGATGGATTATGTTTCTTTCAAAATTATGTTTTAGAGAGGGGCTATAGTGTAGTGTTTGGGGATGCTGGCTATGAAGCTAGAGCAACTGGGTTTAAATCATTCCTCTTTCTCTTAAAACCTGTGTCCCCTGAGGTAAGTAACTTCATAATTCTGTACAACATGAACAAAATGTAAACCTGTCTCCTAGGGTTGTTTTCAGGATTAAATGAAATTTCACATGTGAAATGTTTACCAAAGAACTCAATGAGTAGTATTTGTTAAGAAACTACCCACTATATCAGTGATGGCAAACCTATGACATGCGTGTCGGAGGTGACAAGTGAACTCATTTTTTTGGTTGATTTTTCTTTGTTAAATGGCATTTAAATATATAAAATAAATATCAAAAATATAAGTCTTTGTTTTACTATGGTTGCAAATATCAAAAAATTTCTATATGTGACATGACACCAGAGTTAAGTTAGGGTTTTTCAAAATGCTGACATGCCGAGCTCAAAAGGTTCACTATCACTGCACTATCTCATCTAGTAAAAGGATATTCTGAATTGACTTATTATCTGGTCAATATGTGAATTAACTTAATAATATGCTAATGTATAATAGAATCAGTAGACGGCAGCTATTTCAAAGTTATAACTTTATAAATCTTATTTAGTATGTAAAATATATATTATTTAATATATTATTAATTCAAGTTGGTATGTAACTAATAATATTATATAAGGTATATATTTACAATACTAGTTCTTGAAGAAAAGAAAATTTTTTTGAAATATAGAGTGAATCATTAGGCAAGAAGAGAGAAGGGCCATGTTTTTAGTATCAAATTAACTTCTAATAAACACAGAAAATGCAACTAGTAGCAAAAGATATAACCAGTAACAAGTTAAATGACTCAGAAGGTTCTCTAGACTCATGTAGTTCTTCCTAGACAATACTCATGTGCAACGATGAAGGATGTGTAGGTGCTGTGGTTTCATCTCTATCTGTGTCTAGCAGAAAGCTATTTGGTTTTTGAAACTCATATAGAAAGATAAAAATGTCTGCACATACATTAGCGTTGTTACTTAATTTCCCTTATTTTTCCAGTCTGCAGTCCCAGCATTCCTAGAACCTTTGTCACCCTGTACAGACTTCCAAACCCAGCTCCCGCCCCCTGAACAAGCCTTCCGCTGTCACTGAAGACCATCAGAGGGAACCCCATTGACTTAGAACAAAATGAACAGCTGAAAGGGAGAATCTGAACATTTTTTCTTTTTTTTATTACCCTCAATTTAAGTGAAGTAGCTGATAATGTACTAGTCGTGTATGAATAATAGTTTCTGCCCATAACTCTGGCTAAAGAAAACTATTTCCCATGAAAGTCTCTGAAATGGCCTATTTTACGGCATTTAAAACTTTCACGTTCTCCTCACCCTCACGATCCCATCACTTAAAGAGATAAAGAGTTGGGAAAAGCCCTTCAAGTTGGTCAGAATGTAAAATGCACCCAGCAATGCATTTTGCAAGACACTTTAAAAGGAACAAAGCACCGGAAACACGGCACGCAGATTCCATACACCACAGTGCCTGGTCCTATTCATTCCCCTCTTGCTAACTGGGATCACAGGCAGGGAAGCTCCCTAGACAGTCCCCTGCCTCAGGACAGGTCTAAGCGGATGCACAGTGGCAGTCAGGCTGTCTATTGAAAATCGTACTGCCCAGCAATGATGCCAGCATGGAGGTCAAAGGGGCCCCAGAGTGTCCCTCTGGGGGCTGGGGGCTGACATTCCACAACCACTACTGGGTGCTCAGAACTGCTGCACGCCAAAGACGGGGTCCATTACCTTTAAGAGCACTCAGGAAGGGACCCCTCTTTTCTCTTCTTTTTAACAAGAACTTCAAGTGATTCCACACATTCCTTTTCTAAAGGCATCCTTCAGACACACTCAACGTGTTCCGAATAAGTCTAGCAGTTTCCATTACCCGGTGTACATTTGAGCAGTCTTTGTACATAGAGAATACAAAATCATGAAGTACTGAGAAATAGAAAGCGTGCCTCCAATACAAGTCTCCCTTACTGTGCTCCAAACTGAACTCAAAAGTTTGCTTTCTTTTTTTAAAATATATATATCCTATATAATAAAAGAGTACTATGCAAACTGACCCTAACAGTAGAACGACTGGGAATGACTGGTCACTATGACATACACTGGCAACCATGGGGCAGGAGCTGCCCTCTGGTGGTCAGTGCATTCCCACAGGGGGAGCTCTGCTCAGCCACAAGCCAGGCTGATGGCTGCCAGCACAGTGGTGATGGCGGGAGCCTCTCCCGCCTCCTCAGCAGCGCTAAGGATGTCCGACTGCAGCTTAGGCCTCCCTGCTGTCAAGTGGACATCCCCCGAGGGCTCTAGGGCTGCCAGAGGGATGTCTGACTGCCAGCGTAGGCTCGATCCCCTGGGGAGTGGGCCTAAGCCAGCAAGTGGACATCCCCCGAGGGGTCCCAGACTGCGAGAGGGCACAGGCTGTGCTGAGGGACCCCCCCCACCCCCGCAGTGCACACATTTTTGTGCACCAGGCCTCTAGTATGGTATATAAAATACTAAGAAAATAAACATAATAAGAATTGAGTAGTTTTTCTATGAAGGAATTTATATAAACTTACTGAGGTACAAAAAAACCCAGATGTGAATGAATGTGGAAGTATATCATATTCCTGTATGAGAAAATGCAGTATTATAAACATCTCTGTTTCCTCTCATTAATTTAACAATAGAAGCTGTTCCAATTTAAAACACAATATATGTTGAAGTTGTTTTTGAACATAATGACTCTAAATTTCATATAGGACAATAAACCTGGGGGGAAAATCACAGAAGAAACAGAGAAGCATGGAAGAGTGAATATACGCTAAAGCACCAACAAATAGAACAATATACCAATGGCTGAAGAATCAGCACACAACGATGGAAGAGAAGAAAAACTCCAGAAAAGATCCAGACTTCAGGATATAGTGGGGAAGCTGTGGGGATTCATTACCTAGAATTGGTGAAAACAGGCGCACCATTTGGAGGGGGGTTGGATAACACTTGATGTCTTCACATTTACACAAAATAAACTTCATATGGATTAGAAATTAAAATGTGAACCAAAACCAAAAAGTTCTAGGAAAATGAATCAATGAACATTTCTATATTACTTGGGATAGAAAGAACTACTTCTGATAACAAAGCCAGAGGTTATCATGAAAAAGAGTGCTACAACACACATTAAAAACAAATGTAAGCAGTGTGTGACAAAAGGGTTATGTCCTTACTTTACAGATGATGAAACTGAGACACGGAGATGATATGACTGACAATGTCACACAGGAGCAGGAGCAGAGTGAAGACTCAAGCCCATGCCCAGGTCTGTGCAATGAACCCCTACAACACTGTCTCACGCTGTAGGTATTTCTTCCCAACCGTCCATAGCATGGTTTACATTTTTAGATGTATGTCGGTGGTATCATGCGGCACCTATTTTTTCTCACTTGCTTTTATCACACAGCATTCCATTGGTGATATTTGTCCAAGTCAACAGGCACGGCATCTAGGCTTTGGCTTTCGTTACTGGGAAGTATTCCTTTGTAGGACCAATCACAGTGTATTCGACCAGTCTCATGTTGGTAGAGATTTGGTTGTTTCCAATAATCTGCTTACACAAGCAATGGTGCCATGTACATCTGTGTGCACCGTGAAAGACTTTCTCTAGGATAGATGCTTGGGATTGGTGGAGTCTATCTAGATTCTGTTTATATTCAACTACATGATGTGGCCCACAAGCTTGCACTAATTTATTCCCCATTGGGAGAGAGTAAGAGTCTCTTTGACCATACTTGAAATTGTTGACTTCTTTTATATTGAATAAGAGATGGTATCTCTTTTTAGTCTTAATTTTCATTTCCCTTGTTACTAGTGAGGTTGAGTCTCATAGTGAACTCTGTACTCAAGACATGCAGAATTTCCTTAAATAAAATTAGAGTTTTTACTGAGCAATATAAACAAAACCAGTCATAAATACAATGAAACACCTCCTTCTTTATGAATGAAACAAAGTGGATATTGAAAAGGTTAGGGGTTCTCCAAAATGTACACAGTTTCAACATAATTTTAATCAAAATTCAAAAGAGATTTATTTCAAACAAGATAAAAAGATTCTTTCATCTGGAATCTTAAGCAAGCAATAAAAACAAAGAATACTTTGTTGATGAAGAATACTTTTTTGATGAAGAAAAGTACAAGGAGGGAATTACTGCATTTCATATATAAGTATTACATAAATCCTCAGTAATTAAAGCATTGTGACAGTGATGCAGGAGTCATATGGCTCAAAAGAAGAAAATGGTAGCAAGAAACAGAACCTAGCGTATTTAGAAGTTAATGTGATAAAAAGAAGAATTACAAACTAATGTTGAAGGATTGAATTACAGCTTAAGGAAGCTGACTATACATCATGTACATTCCAAGAATTTAAAAACTAAATATGCCAACTAAAGACAAAAATAATGGAAGTAAATATCTATATGATTTAAGGATTAGTAAGAGTCCTGCACACAAACAAGAATGGAAATAACTTCATTCTAAAAATAATTGTATACAGATATAAGATATTGCTTCAGCTTTTAATATCCTGATTATACTGATTTTAGAAGTTTGAATATAAGTTTAATACATCCTCATGGGGGTCATACTGACATGCTGAAGTTAGGATACATCTTCATCTAACAAGGGTTCTTTTTCTATCTTTCTCTTTTATCCCCTCCCATCCATCCATAAATGAGGCCGGCCTGAGACTGAATAGTTTAATATAGAAAATTTAAATCAAGATAAAAGATCTAGTAAAAACAAATGCTCTTCAAATTCTGGTCTTAAATTTTAAAATAATAAATCAGTCATCTCCCTTAAATACTAATGCCTACTTTCAGACGAATAATTACTAAGCTGATCTTGTATCTCTTCATTGGGAAAATATAGAATCTAACATATTTGTAGGTGGCAAAGCTAAATTCATATACATCTCATAAAAATTTTAGATGAGCACACATACATTTTGGAAACACAAGCCCTGTAAAGTAGACAGGTAACTACTTGAAAATCATTAACACATCTCAGAACGAATATATATTAAGCCTACAAATATTATCATTTTTGTATGAATCGGATAGTCCCTTATTTGACCAATGTTTATGGAGGGCCTAGTCTGCTCAGGTACTGTGTTCAGAGGTGAGTGAGATGCACCAAGCTCCTCCCTGTACCTGTGAAGTAGTGAGAAAATAAGTGAAAAAAACAACAAAGAAGCCAATAAGTCATTTGAATAGTGAAAAACAGAGAGACAGCTTTATGTGGAAGAGGACTTAGCAATTTTTAGTTATAATTTGGTATTCTGCTCCTTAAAGAGGATTTGCTAAATTGCACAAGCTGAAGCCCCTCAAAACCGGGATCCTCCCCTGTGATCAGAACCATAATAGAGGCCTGTGCAGGAAGTCTGTTACCTCTAATCAGCACACCTTCTCCCTTTGTTTCAAATAAATGGTACTGGGTTAAAAAAAAAAAAAGAACCATAAAAAAGATAGAGCAGAAAAGAAGGAAGATGAGGGAAGGTGTTGCAGGGGAGGGTTTGGCCAGGGCACCATGATCAGAGGACATTCAAATAGAGACAAAATGACATAAAGGGGTGGTAGAGGGTCCTAGGAGGAGACAGGAGGCCAAGGTAACTGGAGCAAAGGCAAGGAGAGATGAGAGCAAATGGAAGGTGGTGCCAGCCTAGATCTGGGGGCTTCGAGCCACTGTTGGCACTGGGTTCACCCTGAGGAATATGGGAACAAGAATGGACCTATCACACTTGTTTAAGGACCGCTGTGGACTGGTGAACCACATAAAACAGACCATGATTAAATTCCAAAATGTTTGGGGCATAGCAGGTCCATGATTTTTAAAGTGGGGTATATGTGCAGTAGGGTTGAGGGGAAAGAGTGGGTATCTGCATTAGACGGTGCCATATCTTCTTGGCCCTTAAATTGACTCGAAGATTGTGGGGATAGGCGTTATGATGATTATTACTATCAGACTTGGACAATTTATGAAGTAGAAAACGTGAGGCCTGTGGAGATGGGTATCTGCCCATCTGGAGGTCTGCAGAGGCAGGATGCGGGGGGTGCTGTAGGATGCCAGGCAAAGGCCAAATTGGGGCAGGCACTGAACACCACATAAGAAACTACTTGCGGTGTTAGGATGGAGACCCATGCTTTCTGAGCAGAGGACTAACAGGGGAAGAAGTTATGGCAATGTGGCAAGAGGATTCATCTGTGAGACAGTACCAAAGAAGGCACATGGGTCGTGCAGAAGTACACCTCAGCTATGAAACATTCTCAGCCATTTGCCTGCTATCTGGGAATTTATGAATAGTTCAATATGCATGGGTTTCCCACATCTCTCAATCATTTGTTTAAATTAACTTTGATTTTCTTATTCTGACAGCTCTGTGCTCTGAGGCCCAGCAAGGTGACTGGAGAAGACCACCTTGTGATTCCCGGCTAATTGTCCCCAGACTCACAGCTGAGGATGCAGGGCATCCAGAGGCTGAGCAAAGGGAAAACCAGGATCTCCTCCACTCAGGCTCCCGGAGCACGCACGTCCAGTGGATTCAACCCCTGTGACCAGCTCTTTTGAGAATCCACTAACTGGAACATGTCAACCCTATTCTCTAGCATGTTTATCTTGAACACAAAGCAAGCTGTTACCAGGGCTTTGTCTGCAGCACAGCATCTTGAAATATGAGTTATTCTGTGCGACTATTCACTCTTCGTTTTGTCCATCAACCCAAGTAGAACATTTACACATTTGGAACGTGGTATAATAAAAATACAAACTTGTAGAGTGCATCGCTGACCTTTGAGATAATAAAAACTATGTTCTAAGAAATCCCATCAAGTGCAATGCAGCGCACCTCGGTCACGTGTCATCTCAGGAAAAGGGGGCTTGATTCTAGACTTCATCATCATGATAAAGAGTTAGCCCAGAGATTCTGATGGCCTAACAACTGTCCTAGTAACTTCAGTCAGACCCACATGTCTATAATGTTATGTACATATATACTCTAGTGTCACAATATATAAATACATAATAAATACGTGTATCAATGTTAACATTTTTTAAAATAGAAAGTAATTCAGAAATGTCACCCTCCCTTTCCTCCAAAATGTGATTCATTCTGTTCCTTCAATTATTCATTCTGTTTCTCCAATTTAAATTTTGTAGTATGATTTTTTTTTCTTATAACCCATCACTTGTGGGTTCAAAGGACCTGTCCTTTAGGTAGTCTACTTTCCAATAATTAAAATAGTCACAGAGACTGAGAAGATCATTTCTTTAAATTAATAACTTCTGTTCAAAGTTTCTTAGACCTGGAATGAAACAGATTGGAGGACTGGAGACCCAATTATAAATCACAAATGCTCTGATTTTACTCCACTGTCAGATGTTAGCTCCCAGCACAGTTTATTAATAAACTCTTTTAAAATATCTTCAACATATAAAATCCAGGCTAAAAAAAATCAAGTTTCCTTATTTTCTGTCTTATTTATTGATTTTCTAATTATGCCTTTAAAAAATACTTGATACATAAATGTCCTGGTTTGCATTTTTAATTCTTTAAAATTTTCAAATATGTTATTCTGTTATTGAATAAAGTTTTTTTTCCCCAGCCTAGTAGAAAGGCAACGGTTACACCCTCAGTTTTTAGTAGGCTGGTCAATGCAGAGGACTAATAATGAAGCAGGGATTCAGGGAAGAGTTTTTTTTTTTTGTTGTTTTTTTTTAAATCCTGCATACACTGTAGTAAGAATATTCTTTTTTGATGGCCACTATGGCGCAATGGTTGAGCATCGACCCATGAACCAGAAGGTCATGGTTTGATTCCCAGTCAGGGCACAGGCCTGGGTTTCAGACTCAATCCCCAGTAGGGGGTGTGCAGGAGGCAGCCAATGATGTTGATGTTTCTCTCTCCTCTTCCTTCCTTTCTCTCTAAAAGTCAATAAAAACTTACTTTTTAAAAAGTAATTTTTTGCTTTTGTTTCTTAAAGCATACATAATCAAATCGGGTGGTGTCTGTTCAAAATCCTCAAATGATCCCCATCACCATCAGAAGGTCATTAACATTGGCCTCTGGTCCTGTGTGACCTGGCCTTGTCTTTTCTCTGTCTCCATTGCTCATCGTTCTCTCTTTTACTCACTTTTGGCTCCAGTTCCCCTGGGCTCCTGGAAGATCCTGAGCAGCCAACGTGCTGCCCTGGCCTCCTCCGAGTGGCTTCCTTTCCATCACTCAGGTGTCCACCTAACCTGATTTACCATAAAAAATAACATGTCCACCCCGTCTGCATCCCCTTTACTCTCAGTCCACCTCCCTTTCTCCAGATCCAGCCTTTGCTCCCATTTACCCCCTGATATATGTCACATTCATACTGGTTTTCTGCCCCATGCCTACCCAGAGCGAGGTAAGTGCTGGGAGGACGGGGATCTTGCCTCATTTTTTTTCAATGCTGAATCCCCAGCACCGCGGGGAGGCCCTGGCTCACAGCAGGTGCTCCACATTATTTTCTGACAATGCAGCTTTGACTAGGAACTTTGAAATTTTGAAATCAAACCAATGTTTACAGTCCACCCTGCAGGAAAAACGTCTAATGCCAAGCAAATTGGTACTTAAGAACAAAGAATTCTGGTGCCTAAGAAGAGATCTTAGAAGCTTAGAGTATTATATAATGGTGAACACTGACACTGGCCCAGCAAACATTGTGCACATAATAAAAATGTTTTTCTTATAGGTCAGTGGTTCTCAACCTTCCTAAGGCCGCGGCCCTTTAATACAGTTCCTCATGTTGTGGTGACCCCCAATTTCATTGTTACAAATTGAACATAATTAAAGCATAGTGATTAATCACAAAAACAATATGTAATTATATATGTGTTTTCCGATGGTCTTAGGCGACCCCTGTGAAAGGGTCGTTTGACCCCCAAAGGGGTCGCGACCCACAGGTTGAGAACCACCATTATAGGTTCATGTCTTCATTTCATGAAGGGAAAGTGATTTTTCCCACAAGGAAAAGCCAATATTACATTAAAAAATGCTTCTGCGGTAAACACACCTGCATCTTGTTTACAGGAACCAATGCTGAATATATTAGCTAATTATAGATATGCAGATATCTTGTTTTTCCTTAACGCAAAAAATATATAAAAGGATGGGAACTAGTATAGTGCCCTGACTCATGGTTGAACACCCAATTTCTATTAGGTGAGGTGGGGCTAAATGGTAGAGGGACAGAGAAGTCAGAACAATAAGGAAGATTATTCATAATTCACAATCTTCATATTCTGCTGTTGCCCTTCAGGGCTTAAGACATTAAAATGAAAAAATCTAAATTGCAAAACAAATGATCATCTATTGATTCATTTTTTTAGGGTGTTTATTGCAGAAAAATTAAATCTAGAGCCTGGAGGACTAGCAGAAAGGGGGAAAACGTTAGCTTTGGAAACTCTGAGACATACAAAACATTGTGCAATATTTGTTAATATAGATATCTATGCTTACAGGGGTGAGGAAATTGCAAATCTGAATGACCAAATTAAGGAAATCATGATTAGCTTTGAAATTTTCAAAAGGGGATTTTAATAACCATAGTTGGCACTTGCCCAACATATGATTAATGAACCAACTTTTGAGACCATGTGGTCCTCAAGATGGAGCAACCTGATGTGATAAAGCCAACCGAGTCAAGGGGAAAACGGTCTGTTAGTGGGACAGTTCCAGAATCCTATCTGCAGCCCACAGAGCAAGAGGCACGAGGCATCCTTCAGTCAGAGGTGTGCTTCCCAGGGTTCCTAAGTTCTGAGTGAGAATCTGCGTTCCTCTAACAGATGGTATAGGCAGATTAATGCTGCCACCCCACCCCAAGAATGTCCCTGCCCTAATCCCCCAACCTGTAAATATGTATGTCACATGGCATAGGAGATTAAAGTTGCAGATGGAATTACGGCTGCTAACCAGAATACCTTAAAGTGAATTTTTATCCTGGGTTATCTGGGTGGCATTCAGATCTCCTAGCCACGCAGTCCATCACCTTCTGCTTTAACCACCAGCTTATTCCTTGCTGCTGGCTGAGATGTACCTCCATACCTGATAAAACTGAAGTCTGGTAGGACCAAGGCACTCTCATTTCAATATCTGCTCTCCATAAAGAAGTGCCGAGGACAGGGAGTTACTCATTACCCATTTTCTTGATTCAATGGCTAGCCCAGGGGTGGGCAAACTTTTTGACTCGAGGGCCACAATGGGTTCTTAAACTGGACCAGAGGGCCGGAACAAAAGCATGGATGGAGTGTTTGTGTGAACTAATATAAATTCAAAGTAAACATCATTACATAAAAGGGTACGGTCTTTTTTTTTTTTTTTTAGTTTTATTCATTTCAAACGGGCTGGATCCGGCCCGCGGGCTGTAGTTTGCCCACGGCTGGGCTAGCCTATGGGACAATGACCACCAGTCAGTGTTACATGATTCTCTTTTCAGATACCTTCAGTGAGAAAGACAGAAAAAGTCTTCTTGACATCCAGGTTGCACACTGGATGGCTGACCTTGTCTATACAAGTAATGAATGACTCACTATTATAAGTATCTTCGCAAATGATCATTCAAAAGAATACAACCTGAACAAGTGTGAAGGTGCGCTCTGGCATATTGGTTTTTGTCCTGTTAACATTAACCTTCCTATTGACTAGGTGGGAGGAAGGCAGTCTTCCAACAGTGTTCCTTGTCCATCATTCTGATAAGGAATCGTAGGTTGGGGCTATGATTTCTCTATAGAACAGGATGCAGCATCAGAGGAAAAAAGGCAGGGAAGCCAGATTCGGAGACGTCCTGTTCATGCATCTAGTAGACACCTCTGGATTAACCAAACGTAGAGAGTTATTGAGCAAATCCCTGCACTTGATCAGAGTTTTTAGGTAGCTCTTTTCTTATAACAGTGTTTTCTGACAATCTCTAGGGTCTAAGAGGAATTTTAGGTCTCACATTTCCTTTAAGGATGCAAACAGTCTCCACTAGTACCAGTAGCAAGCCACTCATGGCCTTTCAAAAACTACCTAATAGTGTATGGTAGTCAGCATTAAGGTTGTCTTTCTGCTGCCCCTACTGGCTTTTGCCATGAACTCCAATCTCTAGGTATTAGTCATGGTAAAACAGCTTGCGGGTCTTAGGCACCTGAGAGTATCTTACACCAAAGACCTTAAAAACTTTTTGTTGTTCGGAACCACCTTCAAAAATAAATTTTCTTTTCTTTTTCCTCTCTTTTCTTTTCTTTTCTTTTCTTTTCTTTTCTTTTCTTTTCTTTTCTTTTCTTTTCTTTTCTTTTCCTTTCCTTTCCTTTCCTTTCCTTTCCTTTCCTTTCTTTTTTTTAATGGAATTTAATATCCCCAAATATGAGATATGATTTCTCAGGACCTAGGAGTTCTACAAGGACCACTAATCAGTATTACATGATACTCTTTTCAGATACTTTCAGTGAGAAAAGACATTCATTGTAGGGAAATATTTTTCATCAGTAGAGAAATATCCCTGATTCTTCAAATTGTCCATGTTGGGTCTCCCCTTATCTGCAGAAGTTACAAACCAATCTCACCTTCTTATGAGTCATGCTAATTTCAAGTTCTGTCAGCATGCTTGTTTGCAAGCCCGATAATCATCAATCATCAAAGTTGTATTTCAGAGTATCGTTTACCATCAGTAAATTTTAGTCTCTTCAAAGGAATTTTTGCCACAGGTAAGGGAATTAGCATATCTTTGTGTGAAAACTGTTTAAATAGATTTTATGGTCTCTTAGTTTAAGATAGTGATTGACTTTTTCTCAGAAATTGGGATAAAAAAATGGGGGACATCTGTAATACTCTCAACAATAAAAATAAAATTTAAAAACATTTAAAAAAATGAATTTTCCCTACCAATAACAGCACTGAAATCCCAGTGTCCACGGAGCTTCTCTTTTTTTTTTTTTTTAGCTTGAATAAGACTGGACACCATCAAAGCCACAGAGAGAGCCAATTGATTCAGACCCCGATGAACTATAAAGTAACCTAGAAAAGCTGACTACTTTTGAATAGGTGTTGTGAGCCAGGGTACCATTGTTAATTCAGACATTGCCAATATGTTTTCAGGAAATCTATCTTTGTTGTAGTTTTGAGAATTTTGGATTTGGGCTGGCCACGGGGCTCTCACTTAGTTTACACAATTACATCTGGCTTATGATGCCACTTTCATCACATCTGTTGTCCACATGTGTTACAGGAGCATGTATTCACTGGTCTGTACATGTGCTGTCTGGGCAGTTGGTATGAAAAATTACCTTTTGTTTTTGAACAGCTACCATTCCATTCTCTCTCCAAATAATCTCTAATTCTTTAGTACAATGGCCAGGTAAAGTTACATTGATTAAGCCCAGAAATTGCCATTTTCCAGCCTCTTGTCAATCCAACAAGCATCAGTGTGGACTCAATTCTCCTGCTGGGAGGGTTATAAGAATAACCAGCCCTCCCCACATACAGGAGGGTTACCTGGTTGCTCTTCCTTACCTGGGCCACACTGATCTGTTCCTTCTATCATTACATGAGTTGAATCAAAACTTTTCCCAAGCTCACTGTGCCTCATCTATTCCTGAGCATCCATCAACATCTTTTTCAAATCAGTGATGTTAAGCATAAATACTTGAAATTTTACAGGGGAGGGAAAACATCAATTCTGATTTTTTAAAAATTCCAAGGTACTCAAGTGGTGGTTTTTTTTTTTTTTTTTTTTCAATGAACAAGGACTTCTGTGGTATGCCAAATAGTTCCCCGCCATTGGGGATGCCCACATCCCAATCCTGAAACCTGTAAATATATTCCTTTACTCAGCAGAAAAGATTTAGCTGCTGTGCTTAGATTAAGGAATTTGAGGTGCAAGGTTTTCCGGATTATCTGCTATAGTTTCACCACTGCTATAGTTCAGGGATGTTTTGGTTCAGTGAGGCTTTTGTGAGCTGTCTTAGGAAAGCTGGTCTTTTTATATACAACTGTCTTCAGGGAAAACACACTTTCAAGAGTAAGATTCTTTCAAAAAAATCTTTGGAAATGGAAGATAGCCTGCATAGATCCAAAGGGAATGCAGAAATTGTTTCATACATAAAATTAATATAAATAAAACTTAATGTCTACTCAATGTTTTACTTTGTATTCAAGAGGCAAATTCATTAAGATGGATTGTAAACGTAGATGAGCAATTTGAAGTGCTCTTCTAACAAAAGAGATTTTTTTTCTTTCACTTTAATATTAGAGGTTTGGTTAAACAGTGCACTGGAGCTACCAGACAAGAATAGTCATCCTACAATGATCACCTACAGCTTTACATGAAACATTTAAAAACCATTTTCAATGATGAAGTGCCCTAATCAGGAAGAGATGTGTCAAAACATCTATGGGATAGTTTTGGAATAGAGACATATTTTTTTCTAAAAAGAATCTGTTTTTGAATGACAGAAGTGTGGCTGGGCTAGAAATCTACACACACTTAAATGGGTCAATTGAGGCTCTAGTTCAAGTCAGGGAGGCTGTAGTCCTCTATGGTACCTGGCTCCAGCTCTGTGAAACATTTCCAGGATGGAGCACATAAGAGCAGAGACCTTGGTCATTAACACATTTGCAAGTGCCATCAGGTTGATGAGATCTGAAATTTTGAATCTAGAATGAAGTGGAACAATAACATTGGAGAAGTTAGAAAAACAAATGGTCAGAGGATCAAGAGGTGTGAGTACAAGATTGTTTACTTAGAGTGGATTAAGGAAAGTGCTTGCAGATATATAGGAAGGCACAGAACTGCAAAGAAACCATAAATAGGGGAAGCATGCATTTTAATGTGTGTATAAACAGAAGATGATATGGAGGCTATTTGTGTTATTATTTACTTTTTCTCTTAATTTTTTTAGTTTTAGAGAGGAAGGAAGAGAGAGAGGGAGGAGAGAGGGAGGGAGAGAGAGGGAGAGAGAGGGAGAGAGAGAGAGAGAGACTGATGTGAGAAACATCGATTGGCTGACTCCTACACAACCTCTACTGGGAATCGAGTCCATAACCTGGCACAATTGGGAATAAAACCAGCAGTTTTTTGGTGGATGAGATGATGTTCAATCAACTGAACCACAAGGGCCAGGGCCTGTGTTATTTCCATCAGTGCTCTGATGGAATTTTCTCTCTAGTCTGTGTGGCAGGGCAGGAAAACATGAAGACTGGAAGGGAAAAAGCAAAAGAATGACAGATCAACAAGATGTCTCTTCTTTGGTTCAACAATTTAGAAATTTATCACTTGGAAACAAGGTCTAATGGAGGTGAATGGGCAGTACTAAGAAGCATAGTGTTAGCAGGAGGCCAGAGGCCAGAGGCTAGGGGTTTTCTGCCATCTCTGGAGACTGGAGGGAAGGAAGTGAATGGAAACACCAGCTAAAGAACTTTAGGTTGGATATACTAGTAAACTGGGACTATACCCCTGAAGGAGGGATTAGTTCCTCAGGTATAGGTCTTTTAAAAAATATGACATAGGCAATCTCATTCAGAAATGTGCCAACAAAACAAAGCACGGAGACTGCAGCAGGGACGTGTCCACAAGCCAAGGAATGAGGGCCACACCAGAAGCTAGGAAGAGGCAAGGAAGCATTCAATCAGAGTCTAGGGCAGCGGTTCTCAACCTGTGGGTCGCGACCCCTTTGGCGGTCAAACGACCCTTTCGCAGGGGTTGCCTAAGACCATCCTGCATATCAGATATTTACATTACAATTAATAACAGTAGCAAAATTACAGTTATGAAGTAGCAACGAAAATAATTTTATGGTTGGGGTCACAACAAGAGGAACTGTATATAAAGGGCCAGAAGGTTGAGAACCACTGGTCTAGGGGGAGCCTGGCCTTGCTGATAACTTGGTCTTGGACGTCTGTTCCCCAGAATCTTGGGAGAATGAATGTCTGTTGTTCTGAGCCACCTAGTGTAGTACTTGTTACAGCAGCCCCAGGAAACTAACAGACTCCTGGAGCACAGACAAGCTCACCCCTGCTTCCCGCTTGCTAGTTTGCTCTGTGCATGGGGGCACTCCTCCTCAGAGAACTCAGTCTGTGGTTCTCTGTCACTGCCTTCCAGCTCTGCTCAAACACCGTCTCCCAGAGATGACTCTCCTGACCCACCTGATGCAGAATAGCAGTGGGTCCCCACCCCCATCACTCTCTACCCCCATTACTGTGCTGGTTTCCTACAGGGCCACTAACACCATCTGACATATGATAGATATAGGTCT
The DNA here is from genome assembly GCF_963259705.1 of Myotis daubentonii. Classification (NCBI taxonomy): domain Eukaryota; kingdom Metazoa; phylum Chordata; class Mammalia; order Chiroptera; family Vespertilionidae; genus Myotis; species Myotis daubentonii. Next base: position 103,290,110 of record NC_081843.1, on the reverse strand, counting down.
TAACTTGTCTAGTCATCTGAGTCTAGTCTGTTCTTGGCTGTATCATCAGCGCCTGGAACTTTTGGGCTGCTCAGTGACTATCATTGAATGAATGTATTCATTAATTCCACATTCCCATGATATCAGTGAATTAAACATTTGGACATATTTACTGCCCTTGTATGTTGCATGCATGAATGATTCTTAGATTCTACTTGTTTCAACAATGCATGATTCTAGTGTGTCGTATAGCTGATAATAAATTTCAAAACGTGAATGATGAACAGTACAAGTAAAGCAGAATATGGACAGACATTCTGTCTACAACACTATGAGATTGATTTTACACTGAACTATTAGGAAGAGATTTCCTTAATTTACATTTGTGACATATATTGACCATAACCCACATTTCTTAACCTCTCACACCGGCTGGCAGTCTGTGTATGTTCTCTCTGGAGTTATGTGGATTCCCCTGCCATTTCACAGTCTGGGAAATTGAGGCTCAGAGAGGTATAGAAACTTGCCCAAGATCACAGAGTTGGAAAGGAGTAGAGTTCAAAGGCAGAGAGCCTGGCTCCAGAGCCAGCGCTGTAAGCTCGACAGTATACTCTCTACTGACATCTAGTAACTGACACAGACTCCTCTGCAAAAATACTGAACAATTTATGATGAAGGAAAGAGAAGAAATGGCTCAAAGGTAATCAGCGGAAAAGATGGATAGCATCTTCTCTTGAACTATATGAGGTGGAAAGAACCAAGAATAAAATAAAAATTATGAAGCACTTTAAGTGTAGTAGACAGGAACAAGTCTGAATTTTTTTACGCTTATGGAATATTCTAAAAAGTGGGGGGGGATGGGGACGGGAGGGGAAGGTATGCATATTTTTATACACAGTTAATTTCTATGTTTTAGTTAATGTCACCAAAAAAGATAACGCCAATCTAGGAAAAATATGTGTAAATGGTACAAATATATTGAAAGTATATGGAAATGCGTGCGCAAACACACACACGCACACACACACTCCAAAGGACCAATACCCTTAAATCTGAGCCCTCTTCTGTCAATTCTGAGTATTGATTAGCTATATTATTCTGGAAACTTCTAATTTAAAATTTTGTGTCATAATCACTAGAGGAAGCGGGAAGCTCTGACTCCCCGAGGCTGGGTTTGGAGCTGTGCTAAGCACTGTCACAGGCTGGGGACCTACCCTACCAGGGGCTGAACACGTGATGTGATAGTGCCCTGTCCATCCACTGTCTGTTGTAGATGCCTTAAGATAGGATTTATATATTCTTAATATTTGATTCCCCTACTAAACACAAAACTCTTTTTCCCACTAGAACTAAAAATTCCATTTCTTTAAAAACAAAAAGTGCTTTATTGGAAGTAGGATGGTAAGGCAATTAATAAGAGGTTTGTTAGGAGTTAGGAAGATAAAATTAGCATGGTTTCCTACATACATTGTTCTCATCTTCAAACTGTGTAAGTTTACTCAATAAGACCTTCAAACACTTGGAACATTTTGGTTGCATATTTGATAGATGAAGCTAATTTTTCATGGAAAAAGAGGAAGTCAGGTTAAAAAAAAAGTAAATTAAATCTTCATCAGTGGTGGTCACCAGTCATTTCCATCACACAGAAGTAAATATAGCTCAGTCCTTCCCACGTGTCACATCACGTAAGTTTTTAAAAAGGGCATGTTATTTAAGTGGATGGTCTTATGTTTAAAATATACATATTGAAACTATTTAAAATTTTAAGTTTAAAATTGTTATCGTATTAATTTAAAAACCTTAATTGAATTGAATTTTTAAGTTTAAAATAACAAAAATATTTAAAATTTTTCAATATTAAAAAGAATCCATTCTTGTCATTTGAAAATGGGCAAATACTTTTTTTTAACCCTTAGGTCACATATCACCTTGAATGTCACCATGTAGCGTACACACAGACATATATGCTCCCATTTATGTATGATTGTCCAGGTGTGACTATGGGTGCCTAGCAGCATACCTGCTCTAATGTGTGCATGAGAAGAAATGAGGGGAGATGCAAGAGGGAGGAGCATAAATAAACTTAAACCATTACAACCCATAACAGGCACCTCGTATTGTCCCCAGATCCATGGGGTGTCCTTAAAATTCATAACTGAGGAAGAGTTCCCAAATAGAATGAAGAAAGACTTGTGGAAAAATACTAAGAAGTTATCAACGTTTAGGCACTTCTTAAAAATGCCTATAGTACAGACATATGAGCAAGTTTTCATGTTAATAACTCTCTAGATTATCTGCAGCTCAATTTATTGTGACAGCCCCAACAATTCTGGAGATAGAATATGGTAGACATAGTTCTAATATTATTGACATCCATCCAATCGTGGCTCTTCCTTTGAAATTAGTAGGAAGACCCATCGACACATCAGCTATTCATTAGCTCATAAAAATGCACTGCACAAACTTGGTGCGATGGTGGGAATGACCCAGACCCTCTCCTTCTGCTTCCTCCTTCCCCACTTGTTTCAATTTTTCCTCAACTGCTTTTCTTCTGATCTTAGTCTGGCTGGGATCTCCTGTTTGCATTACGCCATCCTATCCCAATGTTTGGACACTCGCTGATCTTCAAAGAATGTATAACTGAGTGTTCTTTCCTGAGTCAGCGCAGCCAGTGTATTGCAGACTCTACCTTAGTCACAGGTGGTTCCGAACTGATCACACTGGGTCCTCTCTCTCAGTCCCACCTCCCTGATGACTTCCTCAAATCCAAATTTCAAAATGTGACCGGCAGGATAACTTGTTCTGCTGATTTATGGAAGTGAGTTCTCAGCTCTGTTCTCATTAGATCTGGCATCATTTTGGACAAAACTGAATGTCTAGGCTTCATTATGTGAAAACTGTTCAAAGTACTGTAATAAGGAATGAGAAAGACATGATTTATGACCCTCCACATTTAGGAGATTTAATCCTGCTTTTTGCTCAATGGCTTATCCATTGTGTGAGCAAAGTCAATACCAATAATGAAATGTAGACTGAAGAGCTAAATCAATGGAATAAAATGCAATAGAAAAACTAGAAGACTGAGTAAATGTGAAAAGGCTAGAGGCTGCAAGATTAGTATTTGGACAACAGGTAATTACAAACTTCAATACCTGTGTATGAAAACATGACTGGCAGTCATCTGTCACAAACAGAGGACTACTCCTAATGATTTGGGCCCCAAGTTAGGACGAGAGAACAGAATAGGTCTATGGAAAATGACACATCTCTATGCATGTGCATAAGGAAAACACATGTGCACTCCCTATGTGACTGAAGGAGAAAGGGAAACTCCAGATGACTTATTTTGTATTTTATTTAGGCCCTTTACACATTTCCTGTTCCTTTGGATTTTACTAACTTCCATCTCACTTTGTCAACTTGGCATCAGCCTACATCACCCTTTTCTTTATTCTCATCCCAGACTCCCAGGTGCCAGGGAAATATTATCATGAGGTCCTGGCAGTATTTGGAGCCTGTCAGTTTGCATACATTAAGTTACTTAGTCCCTACAAGACTACAATGGAGGTAGCAGCAGCTCTCTTTTAAAGATTAAAAAAAGGGGAAGGGGGGGGGGCGCTTGCAAGGTCATAAATCATATCTTTCTCATTCCTTATTACAGAACTTTATACATTGTTCACATAACGAAGCCTAGAAATTCAGTTTTGTTCAAAATTATGTCCGATCATATAAAAACAAAGCCGAGAATTCACTTCCATAAATCAGCAGACCAAAGCCCTGTCCCTAGGTTTTCCTACTGGTCCAGTGAACTTGGATTTGAGGCTGCTTGTTTCAGGAGACACAGCTGGTGAGCAGGGAAGTGCCATCGGAAGATGCATCTGTTGACACTGATGTGTGTGTTGGTCACTGCTTCATTGCACCGCCTCTTGTCCACCCTAGGGCCCTGGGGTGCTTCTGCTGTGGCCACCCATGTCCACAGCCAGCTGCCAGGCTTCACTGCCACTGAGAGGCTTCAAGGCCAGTCCATGGATCATACAGCCGAGCCAGCCAGACCAGTGACTGTGAACTGCCCAGGCCACGATGTCTGTATTTCCCGACAGCATGACTCCTTGTAATAGAGTCGGACTCCAATTTTTGATGTTTTGCTTCTGACAGCTTTTCAGCCTCACTCTCCCTCTGCCCCTCTGTCCATATCTGAGCAAGCTGATAGGAGAGCTCGGTATTTTCTCCAGCGGCATCAGCAGAGACTTCAAACTCTGCAAGTCCCTGTCCATATGTGGGAACCTCACCCTGCTCACCCTCCACCCCCGATAACTACCAGGAAATCCTGAGCCAGCCTCCTTTCTTCCTCTCAGAAGCCTAATGGGTCCTGCTTGGGAGCCACGCTGCTCACCCCATTAAGCCTCATTATGTGAGTAACTCACCCTCGCGGTATGTGTGTCCTGTCATTGGTCTTGACGTGAGACCAAATTTCAAGATGGAGGGCATCGTGCTTTTGTGGGGGTAACACATACTCCTGAACTAACTTTATATCAACAATGGAGTGAAATACTTTCGTGACCCTTAGAGAAACCCTCAAAGTTGTAATCTTCAAAAAATGATGGTATGTGGTCCCGTAAGCAGAAATCTGTCCTTCATTCTGAATGGCCATTTTTTAAAAATTAAAAACAGAGAAAGATTAAGATGACTTCCATTTGGCACACATAAGCTTAATTTATTTGTAGGACAGTTCAATAGGTGGCGTGTTTTGGCATTTTTAATTTATCTTAGATGGACACTATTTTTCTTCATCTCAATTTTGGTACTGCTGGCCATGGGATCTGAATAATTCTCTGTGGTGGATGCTGTCCTGTGTATTGTGAATGCCTTGAAGCATCCCTGGCTGAGATGCTATTGGCACGACCACAACCCTCTCCAACAATAAAAAAATGGCTCTTGATGTTGACAAATGTCCCTTGGGCGATAACACACCTGGTTGAGAACCACTGCTCTGTATTTATTCCACAATTGACTGTCCTGATAAGACTGAGCATGGATCAAGTTCTTTGAGTCCCAGCGGAAGAGTCAGAAAAAAATGAAAAGCTGCTAGGCTATATATATCCAATGCAAGCAAGCAAATCCTATAATAAATTGCAATTCTGTCTTCAAATTTCTTTCCTCTCTTAAACTAATTTAGACTCATCCTAAAAATTGCTTACATGGTATGGATGCAAGAAATTACATTCATAATTTACAAAATCTTTATTTTAAATGATTACTCAGCTGCTTATATGCAAATACTTGCCCCTCATCTAAAAAATCAGAGTTAGCTGTGCTGACCACCATGATTTTCCTGAAATATCACACACCATAATTTATACACTTTAACGTATTTCTGAATTACAAAGCATGCTAACAATTGTTTATATGATGGCCAGACATCAGTCTCCTTAATGGAACACATATGTGTATTATATCTGCTGGTACTTTTGTGAATGGCTCAAAATTCTTGGTTATAACACAGAGCTGGTTTATTGCCTAAAGTTTCCATCCTATTAATGAGCTTTCCAGGGAGGACAGATGATAACATAGATTGAGTGTAGTGATCTTGTTGAAAATTGAGGAGCCAACATAGGATGCTTTGTATTTTTGTAGGATTTAAAGGCAGAAACAACTCTAGAGATGGATTTGGGAAGAGAAAGGCAAATCACACCCAAAATACAGCGGTTGACAATCTTACCTTTCTTAACACTAACACATGTATCCTTGCTCCTCTACTACCCAGTATTCAGATATTAAAACAGAAGTGCGAATGGTAGGCACGCCAATTAACTAAATGAAAAGTGCTATGTTTCAGTCTTCTAAATGGATCAAAGTTTTCAAGCTTCACTTTTCTTATTTCTTTCCTGTTGTAATGTTATTCTAGAAACCTCACTGATGATGCTCCTGGCACTGGTCATTGGAGAAACCAGTAGCGCTTACCTCGGCTTTAATTTTATTGTCTCCAAAGCAGAGGTGCTGTAAATAGGCTGCAGCATTGGACTGGACCGAAGGAAACTGGTGCTGCAACATCTGAATCACTTCAGGCAGCTCCGGGTCTCTCCATCCAAATTCTCTGAACAGAAGGAAGCAGGAGAACATGAGTGAGGAATCCTGCCACACGGTCCACACTCAGTTACCTTCACAGTTACGGGAATATTTCACAAACAATTGTGCTGGTTTTCTTACTTACACATGAACCCACTTAGGAAGACTTCCTTAAATAAATGGTTTGTATATATATAAACTGTTTTACACATATACTATCCTACATGTGTGTGTCTACATACACTATCATACATGTATCAACTAAAGTTACATGTGTATGAAGATTGTGAAAAAAATGACTTAAAATAGCAACTGATTTTATTAATATATACCTTTTGAATTTGGGCTTAACAGGATAATTTACAAGGTCACATGTATTTTCTAATATAGTATTTCAACAGTCTGATTCCAGTACAGTGTTTAGCTAAATTATCAGACAAGAAGAAATATAACTGAATGGATACAATCCACAGTGTCATAACAGCAGTTAATGTCATCATTATTTTTATGGTTATCATTATTGCTATTGCCTCTTCTTTAAAATGATTCTCTGAGGATAAATGTATATCAAAAAGAAGGAAATTATTTATTTAAAGAGCTGAGATTAGTCATACGATGTTAACACATTTAATGCATTGTACATTCTTTTCCTGTATTCTTCTTTTTATATCTTAGATACTCCAAGAAGCTGATTGTTTATATAATTTTAAGAAAAATGCCCTAAGATATTTAAATCCATTCTAAAACATAAGGTTGATTGCACCATTAAACAAATAAATATTTTTCTAAAGTCAGTCAGTTCCACCAATTATAATATCAAGCTAAGAGGGCCAACTATTTGGATTCTATTCATCTAACAGGAAGCCAATTTTTTTTAAAAACAGAGAAATAAAAAAGCAACCTCTGAGACCACAGATAAAAACTTGACCCCAGGAGCCACAAAAGTGTCCTATTTATCTGAAGGATGGGGAGGAAGAGAAACGAGAAGGCTTTGCAACAACCACTCTACTCCTGGAGAAACAGCTCAAAAGCGTACATCCTGCTGATGCCAGGTCAGGGCTGCCACCCGAGAATAAGCATCATGAAAAATGAGAGAGAGAAAGGAGCAGACAGAGGTTAACAGTTTCCTCGTAGATTCTAACCTGTTCTCTTTATCTTTCCTTTATCACAACTGGGAGGGGTTGTCAAGCAAATCTTGGAACCCGTTGGTGTTTCCGTTATAGCTACTGAAGACACTATGGAACAGGAGTCCTTTTGAACTGGCTTAGTTTATTTTTATTGGAAAGACAAAACATTCAACTTACTATGCAGTGAGCATTTAACAAATTCCCCTAAAATCTTAGGCGCACACATATTATCAAAAGGACATACATAGTACAGTAATGCTTTTGCTACAAAATATAATTAAATGATTGCTGATAATGGACAAACTATTGATGTTTTCTTGGAGATGTGATCACAGTGGAGAACAATTATGGATTAAAACACAGCAAGCCTATTTTTCTTTTTAATTTAATTTCCTTTTGTTGCACGATTCTAAACTACTTCTGCAACATCGAGATAGCACAGTCCCTCTTCTTTTAATAGCAGCCTCCTAAAATTATATTCTTGTACACTTTTTAAAAAATCTACAGAATACCTGTAAATTAAAATGAGAAGTGCTATGTAAAGACACTCAGTGGTTCTCAACCTTGGCTGCACGTTAGAATCACTAACCTTGGCTGCACGTTGTTATGGGGTGGGGCCACAACATTAGTAACAAAGAAACAAAATTTCCAGAGGGTGAGGCCCAGAGATCAGGATTTTTAAAAGATTCCCAGGTGATTCTAATGTGCAGCCAAGGTGGAGAACCACTGCTCTAGGGGAACAGTCTTAGGGACTCCCTGCTTACATGCATAAAAATCCAATGACATCTCTAATAGTGTCAACAATAAAATAATGTCAAATCCATTATGGTGTAAGGATTTAAAAAATAATATTTGGATAAGGAAGGTCTTAGTCAGCAATTCAAAAACTCAGAAGTCTCTCTTGTTGCAGAATCTCTATGGGCTGGAATGCGAGGTTTTCTCGGAATACACGTGCATCGGGTCCATCTGTCATACTGAGATAATGATCCCTACCTGGGAGAATTGTTGGGATGATTAGAAATAATATACATGAGCCCCTTAGCTTGCTATCTGGCACATAGAGTGGGCCCTCAAGAAATGTCAAGTATTAAATGTAACTAGATGCAAAAGAAAAGAGTAAGAAATGAGAACCACCTAAGATTTCCTAAAGATGCCAAACTCATATCTCATTCCTGACTGGGCTTCGCTTTAGAAATGTTAATGGAACTGGAGAATATGCAAATGTAACCTTTTCTCCATTAAAACTTGTCACACAGACCAACAATATTGTGACTAAATCCTCACTCTTATAGGGACTGTCTGGGTTGTTAAACTACAACGTGCTCAGCACAGAGCTAAATAGCAAACAGTTTGAAATCCGTGTCTGTTGTGCTGGCACTGACACAAAAGAGTTGATGTACTGTCACAACGTTGTATCACATTCACTTCTGCACTGAAGAGAGCCCAGGACAACCAGAAACTTCAGGATGCAGAATGTGATTTTGGGCAAGGCTTTAGGGCGGAGGGATAATGCTCACGTTGATGGATACCTCCGTCATTTCCACTGGGGGCAGGGCTGTAAGGACATTGTTTACATATGAAAATCTCAATCATTTCTAAACTTTTGAACTCTAACAAAGAGTTTTAAAGACCATACTGGCTTTAATTTTTACACCCAGGGCCAAGAGGTGGCAGGCTTTGCCTTTGATTTGTTTTTGTTGATAGGGCTGAGTGGGTGTCTGGGTGGGAGGGGTGATCTGCAGGGAGTGGTCATAAAAATGTTAGCGGATCTTTTGTAATGACAAAATGGAGATTTTTTAAAAAATATATTTTATTGATTTTTTACAGAGAGGAAGGGAGAGGGATAGAGAGTTAGAAACATCAACGAGAGAGAAACATTGATCAGCTGCCTCCTGCATATCTCCTACTGGGGATGTGCCCGCAATCAAGGTACATGCCCTTGACCGGAATCAAACCTGGGACCTTTCAGTCTGCAGGTCAAGACTCTATCCATTGAGCCAAACCAGCCAGGGCAAGATATTTTAATTCTTGATGAACAAGGAGAACCTACCCAATGATAAACATGTGGAAGCATTAATGTCTTAATCCTCATTTGTAGAGATTCTGCAACCAAAACAAAAAAGCTGCCCTATATGGTTAATCCCATTTAAAAACATCCTGTGTGTTTATATAAGCAGTTACAATAGAATGATGACTGTCTAGAAAGAAAGCTCAATTTTTACATATTTTAGAAAGAAATGTTTTTCTCCAAGTTTAATATTTTGAGAAGATGTAACTCCCAAAACCACATCATAAGCCAGCCGTGGGTAAACTACGGCCCGCGTTGAAATGAATAAAACTAAAAAAAAAAAAAAAAAGACCGTACCCTTTTATGTAATGATGTTTACTTTGAATTTATATTAGTTCACACAAACACTCCATCCATGCTTTTGTTCTGGCCCTCCCAGTCCAGTTTAAGAACCCATTGTGGCCCTTGAGTCAAAAAGTTTGCCCACCCCTCCCCTGTGACATAAGCATTAGTTCACTCAACCACGCCTTTTCCCCCATGGAGCATCCACCTTGCTCTCTGGAGGTGGGCTCAGCTCCTGGGGACCACCCCGCTGGCAGCTCCCTCCTCTTCTCATCTGAAATCTGGATTACAAAACACACCCTCCCTTCTTACGAAAAAAAAATGAAGCAACTCCCACAAACCATCTATAATGATATGATAAAACAGAAATAAGAAATCAAGCACACAGAAGGAAAATTTAAATATGATGAGCATAAGGTCAGCATATTTGCCTAATTTGTTTTAAGTTTGTCTCTTTCCTTACTAGTAGCCCTGCCAACAGGAGATAAATTAATATAGGAGAGAAGGGGCAGTTCCTGTTAAAGGAAAAGACAGAATGGCCACCGCTTCGTGCACTAGGAAATCAGGAGGAAAGAGTGGGACTCTAAGCCTGTCCCAATATCTGTGGCAGGTCGCTGGTTAGGATATTATGGCAAACTGAATGATGGCTCCCAAAGGTATCCAGGTCCTAATTTCTAGATCCTGTGACCTTATGTGGCAAAAGACATTTTGCATAGAATAACAAGGCAACATAACACTGAATGTAAGATGCTGTGAAGGGGGAGGAAGGGCCCAAGAGCCATGGAATGCAAGGAATGCAGCTATAGAGGCTGGAAAGGACAAGGAAAAGGATTTCCCCTTCCTAGAACCTCTGGAGGCAGCCTAGCCTTACTGACACCATGATTATGGTCCAATGAGCCAGACTTCAGACTACAAGAGAATAAATGTCTGCATTTTAAATCATCAACTTTGTGTTATTATCAGCAAACAAATGCAGAGGCCCATCTGACCCTAGGTCAGTGATGGCGAACCTTTTGAGCTCGGAGTGTCAGCATTTTGAAAAACCTTAACTCTGGTGCCGTGTCACATAGAGAAATTTTTTGATATTTGCAACCATAGTAAAACAAAGACTTATATTTTTGATATTTATTTTATATATTTAAGTGCCATTTAACAAAGAAAAATCAACCAAAAAAATGAGTTCGCGTGTCACCTCTGACACGCGTGTCATAGGTTCGCCATCACTGCCCTAGGATACGACCCTTTAAGCCTTCAGAGACCACCCCCACTGGGGAAGGAGGAGGAGGGAGCTGCTTAAGATATTCCAAGAGGCACTATCTCCAATCCATGCCTCTAGGGGTCCTCTCTATCTATGACTTTTGATTATCAGGCAGATTTCTCTGTTAATTTTCTCTGACTTCCTCTTGTTTATCTACCTAGCACTCCAACTTCTCTGACCTTCAGATTATTTCACGAAGGCCCAGAAGGCCCCGTAGCCTTTACTTCTGGCCTTGTTCCCACAAGCTGCCTGGATGCCTGCTTCATCTTAGCCATCCAGCCAGTGTTCACTGAAATACTCTGTCCTCCAGCCAGTGTTCACTGAACAACCACTAGATGTCTAGCCACTGGGGACACAATGAACAGAGCAAAGGTTCCTGTCCTCTGGGAACTTAGTTTCTAATGGTAACTGTCAATACATTTTTTAAAAAAATATATTTTATTGATTTTTTACAGAGAAGAAAGGAGAGGGATAGAGAGTTAGAAACATCGATGAGATAGATCAGCTGCCTCCTGCATGCCCCCCACTGGGGATGTGCCCACAACCAAGGTGCATGCCCTTGACTGGAATTGAACCTGGGACCCTTGAGTCTGCAGGCTGACGCTCTATCCACTGAGCCAAACCGGTTCGGCTGTCAATACATTTTTTAAAGAGCCAAATCTATGATTCATCAGATAGTGATAGTAGGCTTATTGAGTTAAATCATGTCCCCCCAAAATTCATGTTCACTTGAAACCTCAGCATGTTACCTTATTGGAGACAAGATCTCTGCACATGTCATTAAGAACTGGGACAAGACCTTACTGGATCAGGGTGGGTCTAAAATCCAGTGAGGGTGTCTGCATAAGAGAGAGAAAAGGACACAGAGACAGAGAGAGAAGAAGGCATGTGCAGGTGGAGGCAGAGATTGGAATGATGTGCTACAAGCCAAGGGATACCAAGAATTGCTGACCACCACCAGAAGCAAGGAGACGGGCATGGGGTGTTTCTCTGTCAGGGCTTCTGAGGAATGCACTCGGCTGATATCTGGATTTGGTTTTCTAATTTCCTGAACTGTTAGAGAATAAATTTCTGTTGTAGTAAGTCACAGAAATTTAAATTTAATACAACAGAAATTTAAATTAATACAAAATAAATTTATTGTACTTTGCCACAGCAGCCACGGGAAACTAACACAAGCATGATGAGAAGAATAAAGCATGGTCGACACAGGCAAGAGAGAGAGAGAGAGAGAGAGAGAGAGAGAGAGAGAGAGAGAGAGAGAGAGAGAGGAGGTGGACTGTAAGGGTGTTTGTAGTATGGGAGCTGAAAGACCTCACTGAGAAGGTGACCTTGGAGCAGAGACCTAAAGGTAGTTCCAGGTAGAGGGAATGTTCCAGAAAGGCAGAGCAGTAACAAGACCCTGAGGCAGGAGTGTGCTTGGCATGTCAGGTGAGAAGACTGGAGCAGGGAGAATGGTGGTGGTCCAGCAGAGGGCGCTGAGAAGCAAGGGAGTGTGAATGCATTCTGAAGGCAGAGCCAGTAGGATTTCTCATGGGTTGCATATGAATGTGTGGGAAGGAGGTGCTCAGAGCATCCCTCTGATGGGCATCCTCCACTTGCTCCCCACCCAAAGCTTGACCTCATCTCTTAGGCCCAGCTTGGGGCCAGTGGGTGGGTTGGTCAGGCTAGGACCCTGTTTTGGGGACCGGCCTCTATTATTTCAGAATAAGAAGGAATAATTTCAACTAGCAAATTTTCTGCTGAAGTGGAAACAGTAAAATAATGAGAAATTGGTTACTTCTAAACTATTATGGGTACTGGGTAGTTTAAATTAATCTCAGTCAAGCAATGGACTTCTCTGACTTCAATTTATTAGGAGCTGAGAGGGAAAATAATGTGAAATGATTAGCCAAAATTTATGCTATTATTTATCATTTTAAGTCACATGTAATTTAAGTATCAGTGAATTTCTATTTAAGACATAAATATTCTTTGTTAATATTAAATTACAAAGACTATTATCAATTGTATTATAATACCTATTCAGAATCAATTAACTTTAAAATATTATTTATTTATTAACTGATGCAACTAGACTCTTTCAATAAAAATATACTCCACAATAAAAAACTAATTTCATACATGTAAGAATTTAGTTGCCCTGGAAATTCTAACATGCTCTGTTTGCTGACAAAAGCAGAGGGGGGAAAAAAAAAACAACCAACAACTTATTACCCACAAACTTTACCCTGTATGGAAAGTGTTTATAGTCTATGACTATATACCTATTTTAAAATTAATTGCCCATAATGCTTCTTACAAAATCACCTGAACTTGTGAACCTTTAGTGGGAGCAAGAATGAAGGCTATTTGGTGGCCAAGATCTGGGTTAGGGATGCATGACTCAAACCTGTTTAAGCAACAGTGTTAATTTGTCAATGCAGAAGAAGATCAGGATTTTGGCTCAGGATTAGATTAAGAATTTGAGAAAAGGCCCTGATCACCCCCAAAGGTTTCAGTGTGTGTGTGTGTGTGTGTGTGTGTGTGTGTGTGTGTGTGTACACATACATTATGTACATAAAATGGAACTTAATGTTAAATAATGGACCGGAAATATACTGTGTATAAATCACAGACTGCAACACATTTTCTTATAAATTAGGTAACTGTATCACTTGACAGTTCTCTGTGAAAAAAATAGTGCTTTTAATTATCTGGTTTCTGAAAACATTCTGAACTTCTGAAAGAGGTCACAATTACATAGTAGTACATTCTAAATGCAAGAACACCATCTCTTAAGATTCCATGCTAGGCTCCATGTTTCTGTAAGTGAGAACCCGTCCCACACACCAATCGTGGTGTCTTTACAATGTAAATTGTAAGGACTGATTGCTAACCATAGTCCAGTCTTGGCTAGCAATCACTTAGCGATTTTAGTCCTACAAATGTCTTGTAGCATGTTCTAGATACATGATTTCATCTCTGTCATCTTAGTTCACCAAAGAATCACAACTAAACTGATTTCAGACAACACTGACCAGAGATACTTCTTTAAAAGAAGTCTTAGTAAAATAAAGGGTGTCCCCAAATTCACGCAATAAGTAATTTTGATAGAAAACACAGGTTTATAATTAAAAATTGTAATTTTTTTATTGATTCATAAAGTATACAGTATAAGGTTATGTATGGAATAGCATATCGGGTAAATGGCCTCCATGGCTTTGCTGGCACATACGCACTCTTGTTACTGCCTGAGCAGCCGCATTTTCGAAGAAGAATGGTCCGATGGTGCCTCCAGCCCAAAATCCGCACCAAACAGTGACACGTTGCGGGTGCATTTGTTTCTCAACAATCACTCGTGGATTTTCTGAACCCCAAATGCGACAATTTTGTCGATTAACCAAGCCATCAAATGAAAATGAGCCTCATCGAAATTCAGCCACATTTATGCAAAACGGTCATGGAAAATTTCAACAAAAGAGTGAGTATGTGCCAGCAAAGCTGTGGAGGCCATTTACCCGATATGCTATTCCATACATAACCCAATGCTGTATACTTTATGAATCAATAAAAAATTACAATTTTAAATTATAAACCTGTGTTTACTATCAAAATTGCTTCTTGCGTGAATTTTGGGACACGCTTTATAACAAAATATGGTCTAGAAAGACACCACGTGAGAAAGGTGTTTAAAGATTTTAACATGCATTTTACCTGATCTTCTTTACACTGCAGAATGGGAAGGCACCTTACCCAGCATTTCCCATGCTTATTATGTAGCGTGGGAAGTCAGGTCAAACAGGTTAATGACTTGACCAATATCAAAAGTAAATCAGTGCATGGACTCTGGTGGTCAACTGTGTAGGTTCAAAACTTATTCAAAGTTACATTGAGCCAAGATATCTCATTATCAGTCTGCTCTGCATGCATCCAGCCTCTAGTTTCAAACTACAGCTCCTGTCTTTGGTTTGCTGTAGGCAATGATGTGGGAGCAGAATTATCTAATATAAAATGCATGCTATCTAAGAAGGAAGAGAACACTTATTCTTCAAAAGAGGGAAGAATAGAGCAAGGTTTAAACTTGAAGAAACAGAACTCATTGCAGTTAAGCCAGGACACGTGGTTATTTTCACCAGTTCTGTCATTCAGAAAACATTCATGTTTTGCCTGTGTTTAGGCATAATTATGGATGGGTCTTGGTTTTGTCTTGATCCATCATCATCAGAATGAGATGCCTTGTACGATGTTGCTTGTTTATGCTTAAAAGAAGAACACCAAGACTTGGCTGTGGCTGCCTGGCCAGCTGCCGAATGCCTAGGCTACCCTTATCTTTCATTTGGCCACAAGGCATGGAGCTGCCAGCTAGAAGACCCAGGGGTCACAGAAAGAGGGACGGTGCTTAAGGTATACATTTACAACTAGCTGCCTCTGTGGAAGTGTCATCTGGGGTTAAAATGGCGTTATTAAGCTTTGTCAACATGATACCAAAACTACAAGTAAAAATAAAAGGAAATGGAAGGGAAGAAACCATTGGCAAAGTCACAGTCTAACTTTTTCTGCATCATTGACTGGTTATTTGACATTGAATGTAACTAATTAGTGACTTCATTGATTATCTTCTTAGCATTTTTTTGGTCATTGTTGTTACCTAAAATGCAGTAGGGATGGAAGAAAATATTTTGGTTTTGTTGCTTAGCAGCTAGAAAAGGAAAACACAACAAAAAGTGACAACAATAAACTAGACATTTAGGTAGGTCTATAGTTACTAGTGCCCAGGTCAAAAACACATTTGTCTAGGTCCATTGTTTCACTTTGTCCTGAAAAGGAGTTATAAAGAAGCTATGAATCTTTTGGGGCACATTTCTTAATATTAAATAAAAAGAACTACCTTGTCCAAGTGGCCATTCACAATTACTTCTCACTACTAGACATTAAATGCAAAAAAAAAAAAAAATCTATCCATAGTATTTCTTTTACCATATTTCATTGCTATAAAACTATTAATTACCCTTCATTTCTGGTATCTGGATGTTTCTAAATATAAAATGTAGAGGATATATTCAATTTTCATTTTGAATAAAATTTCCAACAATGAATATTTATTAGTAGTCCTTCCAGATCATGGGTGAAAGGTGCATGAACAGGAAAGCTATATGCCATTATCCTGGGAAATTCCATATCTGTGCAACTGAATACATTAATAAGCTTCTTTTTAAAGTGCAATAACAAAAAAAGAAGGTATTCATTTCAAGATAATAGTGTCCAATTACCTTTAATTTCTACCCATTGGTAAAGTCTTAGACTAGGCTTTTATTACCTTTGTGTAACCTAACTCTCAGTAGAGTGGCTATGATTAATTTGAAAATTAATTGTACAGTTTGCAATGAGTTTAAAGATATTTTCTGTTATTGCTGCCACAGATCTTTATAGTTTAAAATGGGATAAATGGAAGGACAGGACAAAGGGAACAGGTGTGATTACAGGAAAATGAGCAAGTGGCAGATAAATATAGTTTTATGGATAAATTTTATTAATGCAAATAATAAAAGCATACATTATTTCTTTTATCTTTTTCACTAATTAAGAATTATGGTTTCTTCATTAAGTATTTTTTATTCACCAGAAAAAACATTTTACATTCTATCTTCACAGCAGCAAACTAAGGCCACAAGGAAAAATATCATTTGGATTTTAAGAAGGTTAATTCAATAATTGCTTCCCCGATTTATTTTTTCCTTGTGAGAACTGAACACAATAAATGGGCAGAGCTTAACTTTATATAACTGCAGAGGTTCCCAAACTGGATTGGCTCACAGGGCCATTTGTAAGATTTTCACAGTGCCCCTAGACCCAAAGAAATGCCTGACGGTTGCATTTATTAAGTGGTCAGGTCTGAACAACTCAGGAAATATCTATGTCCTAACAAGTTAGTGTCTCTGGGGGCACTGCAAAGCTTCTCAACCCTTAGAATCGGACATTGCCGTCTTCTGTTCCTCTCATATTGATTTTCAATGGTCCTTGTTTTTCATGACAGGAAGCTTGTGCAATGTTATTACATCATCAAAATAAATGTGACACAATTGAAATTTGAAACCAAACTAATTTGAGCTCATGCTTCCCTTGGTGTTCGACAGAAGTTGTGTTTCCCTTGACAACTTAAAACTACCCTGAGGGGCCCCTCTGGGTTTTCTGTGTCACTCTGGGACACTTTGGAACACAGTTTGGGAAAAGTGGTAAATGAAGGTCCTTCCAATAGCTGTGACCTAAACCTAAAGAATTTACATAGTGAATAAGTATTGGGAAAAGGGGAGCTCATGTATATAGGAGTAGGACATTTATATTGTTAAGATTTAAATTTAGAATTTCAACTAAGTGACACTGTCAACAAGTTCAATGAAACATAAATAGTTGTCATTTTGGAAAATAGTCTTCCTCATACATAACAATTTTTCCTTTGGTGAATATTTGAAATGGATTATTTATGACTTTTAAAGATCTAAATCATAACAATCCTTAATGGTTCTTTATATATTGAGAAGATGCTTATGACAGATCTTGGAGAATAGACCAACACTTAAAATTGCCTTCTCCTTTTAACCTTAGCAAGAACTATATATAGTACAATGGGATCATGCTCAGGACAAAATACCACATTAGTGGCAGCGGAATAACTGCAAACACATCATATTCGGCATGCTCCTCACTGTCTCAAATTGCTGTTAAAGTTTTCCTTCTTGCACTTGATTCTGAGGGTACTCCTCATGCCGATTTCCTGCCTTTCTCCAGGGTCTTTGTTGGGATCTATGGACTTTGAGTGCAGAACAGGAAATCACGTGAGGGACGGGAGAGCCACAGTTCAGAAAGCTCTGCTATCAGGTGAAGGTAACAAGCATCTCTTTCTAGACTTGACTGCAATGGAGTGATCAGAAATTGTAGCCCGGCCAGTATGGGTCAGTGGTTAAGCATCAACCTATGAACCAGGAGGTCAGGGTTTGATTCCCAGTCAGGGCTCATGCCTGGGGGGTGGGCTTGATCTCCAGTGGGGGTCATGCAGGAGGCAGTGAATAATTAGTCACTCTCATCATTGATGTTTCTATCTCTCTTTCCCTCTCCATTCCTCTCTGAAATCAATAAAAATATATTTTAATAAAAAGAAATTATAGTTTTCTTCCCAATGACTCTTTGCGGTAGGGTCTATAATGATCTTTATTTTATTGATGAGGAGATGGAGGTTCAGAGAGATTGAGTGACTTGCCCAAAGTTGGTGAAAGGAAGTCCCAAGGGTTTCAATGAGTCCATACCCTGCGCTGGTCACATGGAGTAGAGTCCACCCCTCCCAGGGCCTTGGTTCTCAGGGCCTTGGTTCTCAGGGATGGTTAAGAAAGCTGGAATCTGTGTTGGCACAAAGGAGGAATTTACTCACAGGTAGTGCAAAGAACACTGTTCCTATTTTGTGGGATAGACTTGACCAACTCAATTTTTCCAGTGGTTTTCTGGGAGTGTTTGACTTTCCTTTCACTAAGTATCCAAGTTACAGACTGTGCTCAGATGCAAGATCTCAAAGACAACTTTCTTCCACTAGGTTAAAGAACATGCATATTTCCTCCAGTTATGAGAGCATTCAGATTTGTTCTACATCAGTGGATGTCAAAATAAGAAAGCAGAAGATTTGGTTAAGGATGTTTGTTTTTATAACTTCAAATAGAAGTGTGTAAGATCTATGAAGTATGTCTCTGAGTTAGGAGAAGCAGGTTTGAAAACTTATGATTGATTAAACTATTAAACCCATTCTGATAGTCCCGACATAAAGTGCATAATGTATGACTTAAGGTGGAAAACTGAGTCTCTTCATTCTCAGAGTAGCGCCCAGTGGTTTGGGTTGTTGTTATTTAAAATTTGAATTCTGGATGGTGCCAGAGCTAAAAGTTTAGGGATAAGTTTTAAACAACTTCCTTCCATCCCCTATTAAGTAGGTGCATGCCACCTATGAATCTTTCTAAATATACCTTGACCTAGTTATGTTTTAAGTCTCAGCAATATTGGTTACTTTAAGTGTATTGCCTATTGTGTGATTTAATACTTGTTTTGTGGTTAAATAGAAGAAGGGAAGAAGGCTTGAATGGACTGTGTGTGTGGGAGGGGGCGGGGGGGCCAAACATAAACCTTACTTTATGGAAAACATGGGCCATCCCAGATGCAGTGAGGACCCCAGGCCTGGGCTCCTCTCCGCTACAGCTGAGCCTCCAGCTAATTCAGAGCACCTTTCCCAGAAAGCAGGCTGTGTACTCGCTGGCTTTCCACACAACCCAACCAGGATGTTAGGCAAGCAAGTGTGTGACATACACACACCAAAAAAGCATCTTTGAATCCTAGCATTTTCATCTTCATTTAGCAGCTGGGGAGCTATCAAACATTTTTGGAAAAAGATTTTTAGAACTAAAATCACCATAGCGTTATAACGAATAAAAATTCAATCTTGCCTCATTTTCTCTGAAATGCAAAATCCATAAAGTTGCCAAGAACATAAAAGCTACCCTATCTAGCAGGATGCTGATGAAGGGGGGGTGGCCATCCTTATCTTGGAAAAACACAAATATTTGTAAGGGACTATTTCTTCATTAACCATTGGGAAAAAATATGACTGCAATAAAAGAGTGGTTCTGAAGCTCCTCTATCCTGCTGAACACGCAGCATGCAGTCAGACACAAGGACTATAAATTCAATTTTCATCACAGTCCCATTGGGGGAGCCACGGCCCCTCGGCCTCTTTATCTCCTGATGTTTTCTAATAGGCTCCCTCCCTCCAGGCTGGAGGCCCCCGTCTTCCCTCCACGCCACCCCCACTGCCATGCCGCTAAAGGCAAACTGGAACATCTTCCTGACCTTCTGCAAACTCTCCACTTGCGCTCTGTCACTTTGCCCCAGAGCAGCCCCGTAGGTGGCCCAGCCTCCTCCCTCTGCTGCACTTTTGTAGTTTCCTGCAGAGCCTGACAGTGTCACGTCCTCCACTGCCAACCTGGCCCACTTCCCATCTGTTGGGCAGATGCTGGTCTGCTCAAGCACTCAGCACCTGCAAAAGCTTTTTCCTGATGACAAAGAAGTTGATACTATCCATAGGTGATGTTGGTATGTGTACACCGACTCCTGAAATATCAGCTTGACATTTGTGACCTGGAGGGCCACACCAGTCTGGGGAAAATGCTATCTAGTTCTTGACACCATGGACACTTCCCCGGTTTCTCTTGTGGCCACACAAAGAACGTGCAGCCCTCATCGCACTGAAATTCTACACTTAAGTGTGTAATTGGTCAATGACAGTTTTCTCTTGACTAGAGAAGTAAACGCCAGTGAGCAGGGGTCCTGCTGTTGTTTTTAAAGTATATTTTTATTGATATCAAAGAGGAAGGGAGAGGAGAGAGAAAGAGAGAAACATCAACGATGAGAATCATTGACTGGCTGCCTCCTATACTCCCCACACTGGGAACCTAGCCCACAACTCAGGTATTGCCCTGACCGGGAATTGAACCGTGACCTCCTGGTTCAGAGGTCAACGCTCAACCACTGAGCCACGGCAAGGGTTGTGCTAGTTTTAACTCATCCTAATGCTCCTCATGCTATTTGCTAGCTTATATAGAGTAGGCACACAATGAACAATTGAAACATTCTAAGATAAAAACATTTCAAAGACAAAAACATTAGCAACTACAGAAATGCAAATATCACATGAGTAGTAATTTAATAGTTTCTTGCTGCCTTGCATATCACACTTCCATGACCCATTCATTCATTCACTGAAGGTTTACTGAGTGTTATGGAGGCAGAGTGAACGCTGTTCCATCGCTGGGCCCCAGAAGCTTCCTTTGGGAGGGTGAGAGGGGATTTAGGAGGGAGAAGGAACAAGGGTAAGTCAAGGTCTCTCAACCTTGGCACCACAGATTTTTTTTGAGGCAGATCATTCTTGTGTGGGGGAAAGGGGGGCTTCATCGCATTGTAAGATATTTAGCGAAATCCCTGGCCTTTACCAACAAGATGCCAGCAGCATCCCCATCTCCTTGTAACAGCCCAAAATGTCTCCAGATATTGCTAAACAGCCCTTTGAGAATGGACGGGGGCAAAGTCAGTCCCTGTTGGGAGACACTGGTGCAAGGAAGATAGATCTCTGATGTCCCCAGAGAAAGGTCAAAGGACACTAATCGGCTCTGGTCATAATGCCTGGGCCTCCACCTACTCCTTTCCTGCTGATAATGAAGCCAAAGGTAGCATAGGCTTCCCTGACTGCATTTCAGTGGGCCTGGTCTAGAGATGTGGGTATGAAGGAAAGAGTTGAGGAAGGTGCATAGTCCTCACCTCTTCTTTCCTTTGGTTCAGGCACCTAAGTGGATGGGTAACTGTCAGTCTGGCCTGAGTCCCAGGAACCACCTGTGAGCAGGTGGCAGGTGAAGTAGCTACATGCCAGTTCATTAGCCACTGTCGTGGCAGCCTGATGGCACACTGTGCCTTCTTAGTGCACAGAAAACCTTTTGGGGAATGAATGTCTGTTTTATGTAGGTTCCTTATAGGTAATTGGGCAGTTTCTGCACATATTTGCAAGGAAAGGTGTCTGGGGGCGGGTACGTACTAAATAACTCTTCTCGTGTATTTTTACATAATGGTCAGATCCTGCCAGACCCGCTTCCATCAAGGAATGGAGCCGGGGTAGCATTTTGTTTAATTTTAATTTTATGTATGTATGTATGTATGTATGTATGTCCTCACTCAAGAACATTTTGGTGGTTTGAGAGAGAGAGAGAGAGAGAGGAAGGGGAAGAGGGAGAGAGGGAGAGAGCGAGAAACATCAATCAGTTGCCTCCCATATGGGCCCCTACTGGGGATTGAACCTGAAACCTGGGTAGGAGCCCTGCCTGGGAATCAAACCCCCAGCCTTTTGGTGTATGGAGGATGCTCTAACTAATGGAACCACCCTGGCATTTTCAATTGCTGCCTTCCTGGGGTGAATAATGCTTTTCGGCTGACCTGGTGAGCAGTCTTAGATTTTGCTGAAAGTCAGATGCTCTGTGCGCTGCTTTCATGAGCACTGTGATGGTAGGAAGCCAGCCTCCTATCTTCGGTTTAATGGATTTCCTCTAATAAAACCCTACCCACCAGGGATCCCGGCATATGCCTGCATTATAACAAGGTTCAGTGGCAGACGCCCGGAGCAGAGACACTCACTGCATAGCTGGCAAAACTGAAGGCATTTGCAGGGGCTGGCTCAGACCCTGTTCTCTTTACCTGTCTCTCCCTGGAAACAGAGTGGCTTCCATCTGCTCACCCCCAAACCCTTAGAGCATTCACCTGTCAACCTTGCAAAACAAGTGTATGCTGAGGCACCAACTAGGCAGGCAAATTATTCAAGGTAACACACAAAAATCTTACAAAAGCTGAAAAAGACTTCCATGTTGCAACTCCTCAACCCAACTTAGTAAGTTTCTCTTTCGTCTAATCTTTTCAGTAAAAAGGTTTTTAGCTGTTTGTTTTAATAGAAGAGGTTACCAAGAAAACCACTGTAGTTTTTTCATCTTTGGAATAAAAGGTCATTACATCTGAGATAAAGACTATAGAAAGAAGAAAGATAAGCTTCATCATGATGAAGACAAAAAACATCATGTTCCTCAAGTTTAAAAAAATAATTGAAAACAACTCCAGGAATTTCAGGTCATTTTAAATAGCATATCTCTTTTTAGATTTCATAAAGTTTTGACCAAGCTTCATTTAAACAGAAAAGGTCTGCACATTCTCTCTAACCGTTTCATTATTTTATTATTTTTACTTCTGATTTCCCTCTGCTAGAAAAGATTAACCAATGAGAAGATTCCTGTGTTTTTCTCCTTCCTGCGCATCCATCTCCACTGGATAAACCAGGTTATCCTTTTTATAGACATTGTGATGGTTAGTTTTATGTGTAAACTTGGCTAGGCTACACTACCCATTTATTTGATCAAAGACTAATCTAGGTGTTGCCTTGAAGGTATCTGCACAAGTGGTTAATATCCCTTATCAGTTGACTTTATATAAAGGAGACAACCCTCAATGTGTGTGGGCCTCATCCAATCAGTTGATTGTCCATAAAAGTAAAGAGCGAGGTTTCCAAAAGAAATTTTATCTGAGAACTGCAGTCTCAACTCCTGCCTGTCCTACAGATTTCAGACTTTGTAACCCCATAATCACATGAGACAATCTCTTAAATTCTCTTTCTCTAAGTGTGTGTGTATGTATAATGTATGTATGTATGTAAACACACACACACACACATAGTTAAAAAAAAAAGAATTCTCTTGCCCTAGCCAGTTTGGCTCAGTGGACAGAGCATAGGCCCTCGGACTGAAGGGTCCCAGGTTCAGTTCCTGTCAAGGGCCTATACCTCCGTTGCAGGCTCCATCCCTCACCCCAGTCCGGGCTTGTGTGGAAGGCAACCAATTGATGTGTCTCTCTCACATCGATGTTTCTCTCTCTGTGTCCTACTCTCTCTAAAAAATCAATGGGAAAATATCCTAGGGTGAGAATTAACAACAACAACAAAAATAATAAGAATTCTCTTCTCAGATCCATAATGGTGGCTGTATTTAGTGTGGCAGGGAGTCAAAGGAGCTGCCAGCTCCTTCCGTGCCCTGTCCTCTCATCTGGGCTGGACTAAGTGATCTGCCTGCACTAACCGAATGTGGCTCTGAGGCCAGGTCATAAGAAGCCGTGTAGCTTCCACATTAGCCTTTGGATAGTCACTCCTAGACACTTTCTCTTAAATCCCAGGCACATGGATTAGGAGTTCTGGGCAAATGCCCCGGCTGAGCTTCCAGTGGGCACCTGGCATTGACTGCCTGAGTGAGAGTGTGTCATCTTGGACGTTTGAGGGTACCAGAATATGCCACTCCATAATATGCCTCCTTGGCATCAGGATTATTTTGAGCTGATTATTTTTGAGAAACTACAGATAAGACAAGCTCTGAAAATGGAATAGAAATTACATTTATAAAGGAAATCCCCATTTAGGGAGAGAAGGATGACTCAATTAGTAGATACTCAGCAATGGAGAAGGCATGGCCTTAAATCCACATAACAAGCCTAACCCGTGTTTAACTGGCTTTCCCTGTTACCTTCCCATAACTGGCCACCCTCTCCCTCACCCCTACCCCCACCATCGTTTTTGTCTTTGGCTGAAGACAGTATTTAAGTGGTGTGTTGGGCCATTCTCAGGGAGTCACTCATTTTTCTGGGTGACTCCCATGCTTACACGAAGTACACATGTTAATAAACTTGTTTGATTTTTTTCTTGTTAATTTGTCGTCTATTATGACCTGGGGATGTCTTAGCCAATAACTAAAAAGGGAGAGGGGAAATTACTGCTACTCCCCTACAACATCCAGTCCTGAGAGGCTGGTACATGACTGCATTCCCCCAACCTCTCACCGCATCCTGATGAGGAGACTGAAGAGGTTCAACAGGACTCCCTAATATGTGCTTCTTTGGCATGTGGGTTATTTTGAGCTGAAGGCAACCCTAAGGTCTCAGGAGAAACTTGTCCCTTAAGTACCTGGAAGAATTTACATTAGGGGCCTCACTCATAATAAGACCTATCACTAGAGATAACTTTTTATGACCCACTTATATGACAAGGCAAACATCTAATTACTGAACATCTGCTCTTCTTAGTAACCTGAGAATTGCTCTCCTCCCCTCTGAAGCTTCTGACCTCTTTCTGTATTCCTTAGCTTAGGATGTTGCATATACCTCATTTTACCTTTCTGTCTCTGAACCTCTCACGTATGTGGGGGGTCTATAATTCTCTCTATATGTGGGATTCCCATACATATATTTATAACTAAATTTGTATGTTCATCTGTTTTATGTAGATTTACATTATTAGACCAGCCAAAAGAACTGAAGGGTAGAGAAAAATTTAAATCTTCCAGCTAATCCAAGTGTATCCTGAGAAGCAAGAGGTTATGTTATACTGTTGTTTTAAGCCAGTAAATTTTGAGGTGGTTGGTTATATGGGAATAGATCATTCCAGCATGTAGGAATAGCTTTTGTTACATAGTTCCTAATGCAGCTCTAAGCACACCTGTGGCCCTGTTTCTAATGCTTAAGGGGTCATTTTGCCTCCATATGTAGACTTTTAATTTTATATTAGGGGGAAGGAAATCACCTTAAATTCTTTCTGGGCCAAGGTGAAGTATAAGTACATACATGCACATGCATGACTGTGGTATCATGCTGAAAATGTCAACCCCTGCCTGCATCAACCCGCCTATGGAACCCGACACATCCCTCCAAGATGTGTGAGTTGACATCACTTAAAATCTTTACAGTCCTGCCCTAACCGGTTTGGCTCAGTGGATAGAGCATCGGCCTGCGGACTGAAGGGTCCCAGGTTCGATTCTGGTCCAGGGCATGTACCTTGGTTGCGGGCACATCCCCAGTAGGAGGCATGCAGGAGGCAGCTGATCAATGTTTCTCTCTCATCGATGTTTCTAGCTCTCTATCCCTCTCCCTTCCTCTCTGTAAAATAATCAATAAAATATATTTTTAAAAAATCTTTACAGTCCTGCTCTAGAACTGAGACAATTCATTTCTATTGTTGTAAGCCACCCAAGTTGGGAGTTATTTTGAATGGCAGTTCTAGGGAACTAATACATAAGAAAAAGTGCCATGATATATTTCTTACAATCAACACCCGCTTACATTATAAACAAAACCTTTACTTTAGAAAATACTTTTATGTCCATGCTACATGATTACACACACACACATAGACTTATATTCCACACATGTATGCTTATATATGTTTTATCCACAAACATACAAATTTAATATTCTAATCTAGGGAGCAGCAAACCTTTTCTGTTAAGGGATATAAAATAAATATTTTAAGCTTTGTTGGCCACACAGGCACTGTTGCAACTACTCAAGTCTCCAGCTATAGCTCAAAAGTAGCCACAGGTGAAAAGTAAAAATGGATGTGGCTGTGTTATAATAAAACTTCATTTACAGAAATAGGTGGTGAGCTGGATTTGGTCCATGGGCAATAGTTTGCTAACCCTTGCTATAATCCTTTGAGAAAGAACATACTATTTTTATTGGTTCAGAGATGAGGAAACTGAGGCTGAAGGTTAAAAATCTTGTGCCAAAATTACCTTGGCAAAAGCAATGTAAGGACATGTCAGAAGCAAAACAAAGACAGGCTAAATTTTATTAAGTCAAAAGAGAATTTCTGTAAATGTAAAAAACACAGAGGTGTGTCAGAAAAGATTTAGAAAATTTCAATTAAACATCAGGGCTATTGGTTGTTAGTGTCTGAAATAATCTATATGTAACACCATAGCAATAATGTAAATAGAGAAGAGAGACAATAGTAATTCAAGGGAATCAGTGAAAGCTTGATGCACATCTCAACACTTTTGTTGGTTTTCCAGCTGAAGAAAGCATGAAAGGGATTTTTAAAAGTTCCTTGGAAACACAGAAGAAAGAGTGAGCTGTGACGTGGCACAAAACAAGCCCGCTCCTTTTTCCAAGCTGTCACACCCTCTGCAAAGGACCTCTGTACATCACGTCACAATCTTTTATGGGACGGTCACATCCGCTCTAAAGGACCACTCTACATCATGTCCGTTTAACACCTAGTGCTTTGTTGGATCGTAGTTTCTCTGAGCTCTCTAGTACTGTTCAATGGGGTGTCAAGGCATTCTGCTGTGATGACAAGTGAACATTAAATTTGCCAATATTAGTTGAAAGATCACTCAGCATTCCTGAATGTATTTTCTATGTTGTTGTTTTTTAAAGGTACCTCTCATTTAGCTGGTTCAGGTGACTTTGATCAATGAGCACAGAAAACCCACCTACTGATAGGTTTTAGAACTCTGTAGCTGAAGGGATTAAATAACATTTTCTTCATGTAACCACAGCATGATGATGGTATCTCTCAGATCCTCTGAACTGATAGCTTTGGAACAAAAGGCATATGACTACTACTTGAGCTGTGAAAACTTCTAAGTAAAAAGAATTTATTTCCCAGGATACAGCTTTTGTTGAGCATGGCCAAATCATTTTGGGATGATAGATCCTTATCTCATTTTCATAATGATCATAAATGCCCACACAAGCAAAAATGAAGAATAAAGAATTAACTGCACAAAGATAGCTGGAATAGGACATAAAGCTGCACAGTGTCCCCACATTTAACTCTCTGCTGTCATAAATGCCACAGCCAAATTGAGTTAAATGAGTTACTCAGTCACCAGTGACTATTTTCATTGTTGGATTGAAAAATTATAGGAAAAAAGCTGGAAGAATTCTCATCCCAGGGTTACATGGCCTTCGATGGGAGTGTATGCCCAGGACAGAGGCATCTCTAAAACATCCTGTAACTGATTATCTCTCTCTCCTTCACCTTTCACAATTAGCTGCACACTATTAAGTTAATGCACATTTATCTACAACAATTTAATTCAGAGTGCAAAGAATCTTTCTAGTCTATAATTACACTGCAACAAAATTAGCATAATTTCCACTGCACATATTTTAATAAAGAAGCTGCATTATGGGTTGGCTCCCCATGTGGAACTCTTCCAGGGAACATCATAAGGAGAGACAAATGCCTCCTATTCACGAATTGCCACAAATGCACGGAGATGTCTGAAGCCTTCTTTCCATGAATGCTGATTGGGGGGAGGGCATGCCTCTCAAGGAGGGGACCTGATGGAATCTCCCAAGCCACCACCGTCCACTGGGGCATGAGCAGCAGAGGGCTCACCCTCCAGAATTATTGGGGGGAGTGTGGCGGGGGTGATGATGAGTGATCTCTCGATTGTGCTATGTGGGCTGGGGTTTGACCTCATCAGTCTGTAAATGTCTAGCCTGAGGTCTGGAAACATCTCTATAGTTTATTTTGGATCTGTATCCCCAGGGGATGGCCACTTGAGTGCCTCAACTAGCTGTCATCAGTTATTAACTGGCATCTAGATAAATGAGACCTTTAAGAGATTTTTAGTAACTTGAAAGACCCTTAGCAACTTGGTCTCCCCTCTAAAGTTCCTGCTCAGGAAACCAATTAACAAAAAAATGGAGCCACACTACTCATCTGGCACTGAAATGGCCACTACCTACAGTGTGATTTAATGGCACCACATACATTTTGCAATGATTGCGAATTTGTCCTGATAATAACCAAACTGTCTGAGTTAAAGGAAAATCTTCAGTTCCAGTAGCTCAATATATTTTACATGTGCACGTATCTACTCAAACGACTTCACCGAAAGGTGTTTGCCAATGTTTTCAGTGTTAACATTTTCACGAAGCACTCCTGCTTCCTCTGAGCTTGCCACATAGAGAGGTGACAGTTTCGTACAAGGGATACGAAGGTGAGGCTTGAAGGGAGTGAGAAAATGTTGCTCTTGTGCAGAAAAGCCTAAAGTAAGAAAACTACCAAGGAAGCAGAAGGGTCAAACCAACAATGGTGCAACCCAGGAAAACACTGCGTCTAATGAAAAGTGCTGATGGCAGAAGGTGTGACTCAGGGGCCTTGCATGCAGTGGGGGTTTTTACATGTCTGACATCATGTCATTTCTGGAAAATCCAGGTAGTTCCATGAGACACAGAACATGTGCTTGCTCTCTCTCAAATATTTCCACATTTCTTTTCCAGATGTACATTAGAAACTGAAGGCATGCTTCTAAACAAACCCTGAGTGAGCTTAGAGTCATTTCAGCAAGGTACCCATTTACTTTCTCGGTCACCAGAAGTTCAACTGAAAAATAACACAATGAATGTATGTAAGGCATCATCACACTATTTTCACTCAATGGGATCAAAGTTGTATAATGAAGGCTCATTCATGTTATCACAATCTGTATTTTTTGGTAGTCACTTTTCAACCATTAAATCTGTATTTATTTCACAGTTGTGGATAAGTTTCTTTTATTTTGAAATAGGATTTTCCTAATGGTGAGCAATGTGCATTCAAAAAAAGCATGTTGTGTCCATACCTCACTTTCACTGGTCATACTTAACGCATAGTTCTATAATAGGGCCTATGAACTGACACGGAATTACATGTTTCATGTAAGAAGTCAGAGCTCTGGTCTCAACAAAGACTACATGTACACGAAGTTCACAATATACGTTTGGCATAAATGTAAATACTTACAAAAAAGGTGCCTCTTTTTGCAATTGCTGCCAGAGTTCCTCGCTAGACTTGCCCTTTGGAACCCTGCAGAATGATTTTACAGGAGTAAGCCCTCCCCCTCAGAACAGGCAGGACAGCATCAACATTCACATTCACATTACATCAGCCAGAGCAGAAGTGCTCAGAGCGTTACATGTCTACTTACGAGCTACAGAATACAAAAGTTATACTAGTGATTAAACATGATAAAATATGCAACCTTCAATTGCATGATGTGGTAACCTTGGGAAGACTAATCCCATAACATTCAAAAGCTTCCACGTTTATAAACCATTGACATTCACAAACATTATACTTCACCACTTCTGTATTCCAAGACGTAAACAAAATCTTCAGGATGAACTTACATGTAATTTGTATCTAAACCCTAAATTTCGAATTCACTTTATGCTAATGTTGGAACTAACTCGAATTTGTTCCTGCTGGAAGAACTTCCCCAATGTGGAGCTGTTGTTATTTTCATGTTGCTCACAAACAAGAAGTGCCAGCATGGTAGGATTTTTTTCTACATAATTTCTCACGTTCTAACAAGCAACTCCTAATTCATAGATCCAGAGACCCACACCTTAAGTAATACATGTATATATAGTTGATACACATTGGCTAATAATGATTGGTGAAATACCATGCATAAGAACACTGTTGTATTTCCATAAGGCTATTCAAAGGAAAACAACACAGGGAAAATAATCCAGCCACTGTTAATATTTGGACTGTGAGAATTCTCACACTTCTGCAGTGTAAGATTGCTGGCTGGATTGATTTTTGTTTAACAGGGAGACAATGGATTATGTAATTTACATAAAAAATATAGAATCTCTGCTTGGACACATGGTGCCATTAGAAGCAGTATGAGAAAGGACCAAGCTCTTTTCTCCCATATACGTACTAGTAGAGAACCAAGCTCTTTGGCTTCAGAATCAGAATGCTATCTACTGTCCCCCAACCCCCTCCAAAACAGGCTTCTCTCTGCCGCCCCTCCCCCCTTTCACACTGACACAACATCATCAGGCTGCCAAGAGTCCCTGTCCCAGGGCCCAGGGTTTAACATTATACATCTCTTAATTCTTCGGTTGGCATTATTGGACTACGGCAGCCCAATCCTTAGCCTTAATATCAGAAAGCTTAAAATAGCCCATAAGAAAACTACAACAACCAGCAGATAGAAGAAGCTAACCAAATAATAGTGGGTTTGTGTAAATGCCATGTGGAACCAAACATTAAAATATTTACCTAAATTAAATTGTATGATGCATTTCCAGGAAGTAATCTACTAATTATTGTGAACTGGCATTTGGAAATAAAATACCAGCTATGTAGGAGAATAAAACAAACATGCTAATCATTGCTGTCACTATGACTTTAGCACTATTTTTCAAAAAATGTTAGCAATGAGCCACTATATGGAGTATTTACACTGCAACTCAGTTCATACACACCAAAGCACACACCTAAATGTATGCATAATGGAATGGGGAAAAAAAGGTATCCTTATTAAGGTAGGTGTATTTTGATAGGTTATTTTATGTTCCATTATAGTCTACTCTGTTTTTTGCCATTAAATTATTTTCAAAACATTACCAATAAAAATATTTTACTACCCACTAATGAGTGACAATCAGCAGTTTAGGTATATACATATTAATATGTGAGAGCTAGATAATTATACATACCCACTCATCACATATACAATATTGTACATATAAAATATTGTTTGACAATTTGGGTAATATTTACCTTTAAATACTTGGTGTTTTAGATCTAAGGAGAAAGCTTTCTTTTGTGATTTTAATTTTATTTAAATTCCTGGTTTACTCACTATTTTTCCCCTTTCATTCCTCCACACAGACATATGATACAGTTTTCAGAGACACATGAAGATGATGAGAACAGTGATATTAATAATATTGGCCACTTCCATTTAGACACTAATCTCAATTCTCAGGTGGGCACCAAAGGCCTTATGCTATATTTTATACTCAAATAAAGAGGGAACACCAGGTTTAGATGATCCATGGGGGAAAGATCATGTTGTCCCTTTGAGTATCTCATGGCATCTGCAATTTGGCTCCAACTACCAGGTGCATCCCTACCAAG
The DNA here is from genome assembly GCF_963259705.1 of Myotis daubentonii. Classification (NCBI taxonomy): domain Eukaryota; kingdom Metazoa; phylum Chordata; class Mammalia; order Chiroptera; family Vespertilionidae; genus Myotis; species Myotis daubentonii. Next base: position 103,259,034 of record NC_081843.1, on the reverse strand, counting down.
GGCTGGCTGAGTGAGAAATGAAAGGAAGATTGAAATAAAAAGACAGAAAGACTTCACTCTGAGATACGAACCACCCCACTGAGTAGAAGGAGAAAACTCTGTAGCAAAGAGTCAAATTGTGTAAAATACCATGCTGAAGCTGTTTGCAGAATGCAAACTAAAATATTATAAAATATTTTTCTCTACCACTATAATGTCTATTTCTAATAAAGATATGCAGTTATAATTTTTAAAATACCAATTCCTGAGACATAAACAGAGAAAAAGTTTAGATTATTTTGCACTCAAATTTGTGGATTCAGATAACACTTACAGCAATGTGAGGTCATTTTCCCGACCAAATTATGTCATTTCTTTGTCTGATCACTCACTTTTTACCCACTCAATTTATTTTATACCCATCAATTATTACATGATTTATTAACATCAAATAGCTGGAGATGTTTGATAATATTGCTCCTCTGTCAGCATCTAGGAAATTTTTTTTATTTTGTTATTCCGAAAAAGGTAAATATTTCTCACTGTTTTGCATTCTACATCAAGACCCATAGTAAAAACATATCTTAGACTCACACATGCACACACATCCGTACAAGTCAGATATCCCTTTTCCAAAACATAAAATCAAACTTTCTGTACCATAGAAAATGTAACTATTTCCCTCCTCTCCCCTCCCCTCCATATTCCACTTTACTGTATTTAATCTACTCTATTCTACTCAACCTTTTTAAAATTCTGGTCAAACCCTTTAACTTGATTTTAGTACTCATTCATGGGTGGTCCACAGCTGAAAAAGAAAACTGTGCTAATCCAATCAGGCCCCAGACCCCTGATTTTTTTTTAATCCTTACCTGAGGATATGTTTTTATTGATTTTTTAAAGAGAGAGGAAGGGAGAGGGAGAGAGAGAAACATCAACATGAGAAATATTCATCAGTTGTCTCTGGTAGACGCCCCAACAGGGGATAGAACCTGCAACCTAGGTATGTGCTCTGACCAGGACACAAACCCAGGACCTTTCAGTGAACAGGATGACACTCTAACGACGGAGCCACACCAGCCAGGATGTGAATTCCTAAATTGCATCTATGAGAGAGTAGAATGCATAGATCTTATAAAAATATCATTGACATTGATTTTAATCAGACTAAAAGGGCTACCTTACTAATTTGGCAAAGTATTACTTTCCTATTTCAGAGAAGAATGCTAGCACTATACCCCTGAGAACATTTAAACAAATACCTTGTTAGAGCAGGGTCAGCCCCTGGGCCAAATCTGGCTCAACTTCTGCTTGTGTGGACCATGAGCTACCAGTTTTTACAGATGAACATTTACAATAGATTGGGTGCTAGGAAACACTAATTTTGAACTCCAATTAGGCAAAATGTTATCTCCCCACAATAACCCTATCCTTATCAATAGATCTGTTTACAAAACATTATTAACATTTTATTATATTTTAAATTTCATTAATAATAATTTTGTGGAAGTTTGTTTCCTCTCCTATTACTTAAGCATCAATATAATAGTCTTGATTTGCCTCTTGGTTTATGAAACTTAAAATGCCATCTAACCCTTTGCAGGAAGTTTGATGGCCCATGCATTAATTAGAACATTAGTTTTTAATTAATGTAGACACATGTCGACCCAGACAGTGATCTGGCTGCAACTGTAACCACACTCTGGTGCCAGGTGGGCACACAGGTGATACATGCACCAAGCATATGACGGACTACATGCAGGAGCCCCCCTCCTGTGCTCCAGGTGTAAAATTGTCCCCTTGGTTCCAGGGAAAACTGTTTCTCTGAGGAGCAGGCCCTCTCTTTACCCAAGAATCTCAGATGTCTTAGTTATAAATAACTTTGCTTTTGGTTTATTAAGAGCCATAAGCTCAAAGGAAAATTGGGCTTTTGGTTCAATGAAATTGCTTTTCACTTAATTCCCACGATGTCATGGAAAGGTGCACAGAGCTGCAGTGGGAGACATTCTACTTAATAAGCATCTCAGTAAAATGCAAGCAGTTCCTGTCTTCCTTGCAACGGCAACTGCATTCTGAATAACTGCCACTTATGGGCCCAGATAAATGGTGTTATTGAGCTGCCTCATGCTCATTATGTTTAAGAAATTCTAATTTGTTTTTGGGTTGACATGAAGCAGCATGGTACAGTTCCCTCTGCGTATATTTTCCAATAGAAAAAAAAATTGTAGTCTATCCTAATACACAGTTAGTCTCCCTAAAAAGATGTTTTGCTCTATTGAGTATTAAGATTTTAAAATTTAGCGCTGGAAAAGCACACTTTGAATGAACACATAGATTTTCGAGGGAATAGTTACATGGTTGCTGCTTTTAATTTTTACCGTGTTTTACACCGTGCGAGCTCCTGCTTCATTCTCCTCCTGTCTCCCACCCCATCAATACTTCTCTTTGAACACATTTAACAAAAAGCCTTAAACAACAACCTCCATCAACAGTCACCACTGGTTCTCATGTTAGCTAGGAAGTGAGCCAAGATAGAGTTCACTGCTCTAATCACTGATGGTGCTACCTGTCCTACAGGCAATATTTTACAACTTAATGGAAATCTTAATGTGCGCATGATGCATTTTAATCCACGCCTTGTTCTTAAAACCTTTGGGTTTCCATACATATGGCAATTTGGGCCCTTATTAAATTTTTGTTGGTTATATGTCTGTTTTACAAATAATTAGTAACATTTCTTATGAAACTACCATCCTATTAAGTTCTCATTTAGCAGTGAGGCTCACCAGAATAAATGTTAGACAAGCCCAAGGTAGGAAAATAAATGCTCAATATCAAATTAAAAACACAGTTTGGAGGGTAATTAGAAAACAAACATGCAGAGACAAATTAAAAAAACTTCCACAAAAGGCTAGTTGACAAAAAATGACAAAAGCAAAACATATTAAAAAATTCCCTGGAAAAAGATTTAGTCAAGGTTTAGTTAATGTGCTTTTGCCACATAGATTAAATTAAATATCATCTGTCTGGAAATAAACTATAAACTCAAATAATCAAGTGTAATAATTAATTATTATCTTCTCCTTGTATAATATTCTAGTTTATTTTTGCTCTTAAAGTTCTGATGAAAATAATGGTTTTCATCCAAACAAAGGTGTTTTTTTTTGTTGTTAAACAGAGAGTTGATTTTCAAGGATAAAGAATGAGGCGGGTCTACAACAACAGATACAAGAAAGTTCTAAAAAATCATTAAATATTTCTTTGCCTTCAGCTAACGCACACTTCAAAAATATTTCAAATTGGAAATAAACAGTACATTTTAGGCTTAATGGACATTTTGTCCTGGGTGTTTCACTACCTTTAGCAATCTCATTATGGTGTAGGGTTGGTGGAGAGCAGATAAATACCTACAGGGTAAGACAAGGGTGAGAGCAGGTGTCCTCAATAGGGATTCTAAGTGCCAGGCACCATTACAAGTGCTTTATGCATAAACCACTCAGTTTAATCCTCATACAACCGTATGAGGTAGGTGCTAATATCATCCCCACTTTACAGAGGGCAAACTGAGGCCAAAGATAGGAGTACATAACTCAACTCAAGGTCACATAGCTAGCAACTATGCAAACCCTGCATCTTGTGCCAGAGGTGGTACTCTTGATCCTCAGCACTGTCTCTGGCTAGTGGTGAAGTCAGAATAGGAACCCAGCTCTCTGAGCCTCACTCTAACCATCCTTACACTCAAGTCATTGGACGAACACATTCAGACAGGATGAAACTGATGCACCACATTCAAATCCTGCCTCTGTTGATTGCTAGCTGTGTCCTGGGCCATTTGATGAATGCCTCTTGCTTCTTAGTAGCTTCAGCTATAAGGCAGGTAAGACTTGATCCACCTCCCTGCGTTGCTCTGGTAATAAATGAGGTTCCATTATTCCAATGATTTTCCAGATTTTTAACCAAACAGATGCTCAATAAACATCATTTCCCTCCCTTACAACTCATACCTTCAACTTTTCTCTGTTCTCTGCTTATTCATAAACTCCTACAGCTCTATATTCCAGAGAAACAAACATTTGAAACAACTAATTGACAAGATTTCAAATTAATTGGGATTCTGTTTTGGCCAATCTGTGAGGGAATGCACTGAAGAAAATGTATTTTTTCAGACAACATTTTACTAATGGTGTTTTCTAATCCATTCAATGTCAGCAAGAGAAACATACAATCTGTAGATTGCTGAATATCTGATTTTAATTCCCAAATCATCCATTACTTGCATAGGATCTACAAAATGCAATTAAAGAATGGCCTTAGTTGTTTCTTTTAAAGTAAAAATTACTGTATCAAGCTATGTAACTATTTTAAGTGATGTGCTTTTCCAGAACGTGAAATAATGGCCAATATAAAAAAAAACACACACACAAAAATCACATCTCAAATTACAAAACTATGTATAGTAGGCTGTAAAATGGCCCCTGAAGAGATATGTTCAAATCCTGACCTCCAGTACGTGAATAGAAAATAGGATCTTATGTGAAATAGGATGTTTGCAGACTCTGTTAAGAATCACAGCCCCAAAGACTGTTAACCAGCCCAGTCTCCTCCTCCTGCAGTCCCCCGTCAACTGTGAGTCTCAACTCCCTGCACTCAAGCAAACAGGGAAGCGATATGGATGGTGGTGGGTGGGGAAACGCCCAGTCCTGACCAAGGTGGGAGGGAGCAGGAGCAACAGCATGGCATGGCCCCAAGAGCAGTGGCAAAAGAACAAACAAAACTAAGATAAATCAGTATTTATTTTCTTTGAAATCGTATGTAACACATTCACCACATGCAAAATCCTCAAGATAAATCAGAATTAATGAACACGTAGCTAGTCGATGGGAAAAAAAATTGTATCAAACATTTCACCTTTTTGGCCTTTCCCCAGCAGCTCTCTGCTCCTGGGGGAAAGCTTTCTGCGCCTCTCAGAAATAACTACACGAGCCCAGCACATGCCAGAGGAGATAAGTTCAGTGAGTGAAAGGAAAGGTCATGTGTGTTTACACTGCTGACTAAAAGGGGTTTGGGTAAACCATGTTTTAGAAGTTCATGAAATCCATCAGCTTTTATAAAAGGTTCCTTTAACTGCTAACATTGTCATCCCACGAGAGGTGTTAACGCTACTGAAATCAGACAATCCTAGGAAACAGCATGCCATGGAGCAAAAGGAAATGAAAGACAAGAGCAACAATCTGAAGGGTTGTACGGAAGGCAGTCTACACCTGGAGACCGAATCTGTTTTCCTATCATGTGTATTGGTTTGCCAGGGCTGCCAAAATGCCACGCACTGGGTGGCTTACACAACAGATACTTGTCTTTTCATAGTTCTGGAGGCCAGAGGCCCAATGTCGAGGTGTCGGCAGGTTTGGCTTCTTCTGGGGCCTCTCTCCTTGGCTTGCAGACCTCATCTCACTGTGTCCTCACGTCGTCTTTCTTCTGTGCACGAGGATCCCTGATGTGTCTTTTCTGCTCAAATTTCTCCTTCTTATAAGGTCACTAGTAATGCTGGACTAGGGCCCACCCTTGTGACCTTACTTAAACTTAATTGCCCCTTCAAAGTTCCTATGTCCAAATACAGTCACATTCTGAGGTACCGGGGGTTAAGTTTTTGTTTTAATATCGAATAAACTTTTTTTTAAAGAGCAGTTTTATGTTCATAGCAAAACAGAGAGGGAGATACAGAGACCACCCCCACCCCACTATACCCTCTGTTCCACACAGGCATAGCCTCCCCCAGTACAATATCCCCCACCAGAGTGGGACGTTTGTTACAACTGATAAATCTACTTTGACACGATACTATCACCCAAGATCACAGTTTACGGTAAGGTTCTCTCTTGGTGTTGTAAAAATGAACCGTGAGTAAATGAATACATCCAAAGTATTACTTTTTATCTTTGTTATGAAGCTGTTATGGTTCATTTTATGTGTCAACTTGGCTAGGCCTCAATACTCAGATACTTGGTTGAACATCATCATCGATGTTTCTGTGAAGGTGCTTCTTAGATGAGATTAACTTTAAATCGGTAGATTTTGTATAAAGCAGATTGCCCTCCTTAATGTAGGTGGGCCTTGTAGAATCACCTGAAGGCCTGAAGAGAAAAAGACTGACATTCTGGGAAGAAGAGTCAGCCTTCAGAATCAAACCACAACTCTTCTCTGAGTCTCTAGCATGCTGGCCGACCCTGTAGATTTTGGACTTGCCAATTCTTCACAATTGCATGAGCCAATTCCTGAAAGAAAACTCTCCGTGTTATTGATACATCCTATTGCTTCTGTTTCTTTGGAAAAGTCTGACCAATAGACATGCTGATGATGTAAATGTTTAAAGCACACACAGCAGTTTATGGATACACACATATGTGAATGACATCCCTGGAACAGTGCATGGTGGTGATCTCCTCAACTCTCAGCATGTGTGAATATAGTCCATCTGCCACCTGCACAGCTGTCAAATGTGGTTTCAGCATCGTATGAACATGTAGACAGTGCTGAGGGACAGACAGACAATTCTGAGAGTTGCATTTAAAGAGAGTTTCATTATGCAGGAAAGTGACTATGCCTCCCTTTCTAGCATAGGAAGAGTTGTTCTTCCTCAATTATAATTCGAATCACTGGACCTGATCTGAAAACTACACGGAAGTGTTATATCAGTATAAAAACTCCACATCACTCAGTGGATGCAATAAATGCACATTACCCATCCTCCTGGGCTGTCATGTCTTATATTTTATTTTGTAACAGAAAATAAATTATATACTGATGTGTATTATAATTTACAATGTGTATTTTTATTATGAATTAGAGAAAAAATATGCTGTACTAGCTTCTGGACCATGTCAGACATCACTCAGGTATGACACTTAAATAATTCAATGCCTTCTCAGCTATTACGCTATGCAGACAGATGCATAGCTGCAGGTTATTTTTCTTTTTGCACAAAATTATATGCCAATATATGAAGGTGATGTGGCATGGGAGCTGCCTGCTGTATAGCTAAATCCTATGAGATGATGATTCCAAAAGAAACCCAAACACTAAATGATGCTGACATATTGAAAATCATCTGCATACATTCATATTCTTCTTTTTGTATAGAAATGGCTCAAAATGTTTTCCAGTGTACCTGCAAGTAATTTCTTTAAAGAAGACTTGGTAAAACCAATTGATAATTAATTTTAACACCATGTCAATTATCCTAATAAAATTCTAATTAAAATCCTTGTGATATAAATCAGTCTTTGTGTGTTGTATGAGTATACCTGTTTGTAAATTATTATTTAGGCTGTAAGCCATCAGATGCTTATTAACTTTATCATGAACTTAAACAGTAGGCTTGTACGTGGATCTTTTGACATATCTAGTTCTACCTGGCATAAGCACTGGGCAAATTAATGAAGAGAGCTTACTATTTAAGTACCATAGATAAAAGTAGGGATGGCTCATTCTGGAAATGAAAGAACCCAGGTGGCAGGAAGGGACTGAGAGTTAAGAACTGGCTTTTTTATGGTTATTGATTTTTAGAGAGAGAGAGGAGCATTGATTTGTTATTTCACTTATTTATGCATTCATTGCTTGATTCTTGTATGTGCCCTGACTAGGGATTTAACTGGCAACTTTGGCATATTGGGACAACGCTTTAACTTACTGAGCTATCTGGCCAGGGCCAGAACCAGTTGTTTTGTTTTGTTTTGTTTTTGGAATAGGGAACAGAGGATAGGACACTTGGGATGTTAGTTGTCATATTTCAGACTGATTACAAGCGATTGGTACAATGAAAAATATATATGAAAATCACAGCAACTTCTTTGCTGTAGGATACAAGGGTTCTTTGGGGGTGTGCAGGATATTGTAACTTCAATTGCTGCTAAATGTGGAAACCCAAGTAAAACAAATATGCACATTTTCATTTCAGTCCGAATTCCCAGCCTGCCCTGGGCTAGGTTCTGGGGATGCCACTAGACAACGCACAGACCCTGCCTTAAAGCCGGATGCTGCCTGGCAGGGACAGAAGCAGTCAACCAGAGAGTGTGATACAGAGTGTGTCATGCTATGATGGGGCAACTCATCCAGGCGGAGAACCTTGGATGGCTTCCTGGAAGAGGTGGCGGTGGAGCACGGCTCTAAATGATATGAAGATTGACAAATGGGGGGTGAGAAGGCATTCCACATAGAGAAACAGCATGCCTAAAACCTCCCAAAGGACAGAGAGAAATTAATTGGGGAAGAGGTTTAGCCGTGGTCTGTGGTTGGAGCTTAGCCTTGGGGTAGAGCTTAACCTTGGGGTTCATAAAAAAGGAGGTTGGAAAGAGAAAAAGGAACAAGATCCTGACTGGGCTTGAAGCCATTATGGAGAGTGAGTATTTTATGTTGAAAGTTCTCTTTTATTTGCAAGTGAATTTGCTAGGCAGGAAAGGCCCTTAGGTTAGAGAAAAGTAACATCTGGCTTCAAGCTCCTAAGTGGCCATCCTCATGGTGCAGGGGGAGGACAGAATGGGAAGAGGCCTGGCACCTCCAGAAGCACGCCCTTATTTACATGACCGGGGATCCAATCGGATGGCAAAAGCGCTTATTTTTACACACACCACAGAAATCAGTGCAGGACACTAGCCTGTCATGCACCACAGAAATAAGTGCAGGGCACTGGCCTGTCATGCACCACAGAAATCAGTGCAGGGCACTGGCCTGTCATGCACCACAGAAATCAGTGCAGGGCACTAGCCTGTCATGAATCCCATGAGACAGGGTGGCTAATTAGGATGAGGACAGCTCCCCTGCTTCTTCATATATGCGTGCAGTTAGTGAGCCGATCTACGTCTAAACATGTGAGCTCTGGAAAACCACACACAGCGCATATTTGCTCATAAATCTGAAAAGTCTATAATTAGGATTTCGCCACTTCTAAATTCCACCCAGGGAAGGAAAGAACGCTGAAAGCTAATCAAAAGCAAAGGCAAATTCTAAGACACTAACTCTCCTCTCCACTTAGGAAAACACGTGTGTTTGCACCCTCATTTTCAGGAAGACGAGCCTGACACATGTGTGCTGGGGAAAAGCCCGTCGGAACACGGGCCTCTCCTGTGTGAGGGACCAAGCACATGGTGATGTGGTGATTCATTGCCCCTCTCATTAGCGTCCTTAATTTCCAGAAGACCTTTTCTCCTGGATGTAACTGAACTTTTATGTTCAGTGTTCTTCAAAGAAAAATAAATAATTCAAATGAGAATGAAAGAAGGGATTTTTCTGTGTAGAAAGCAAATAATTGTCACTTGTAAATACGATTTTCTGTATTAAAAATGTGGACACTCAAAGGAATATCAGAGAAATTACATTAGCAGAAGAAGAATATGCCAGAAAGTTTTAAGAATAAATCTGTGGTGGTGGCAATGGGCGACAGCGGATTAGCAGGCTGGTCCTGATTCTACTCCTGCCCCTGTTACTTCACTAGACGGAAAGTACCCGAGTCCAAATTGTGTGACAGGCATTACGAGTGCCACAGGGACACAGCAGAAGCTCTCGAGTGCCTCTGACCACCTCTAATTTCAGCCGCCACTGCAGGGGACATTTCCCTGTGAGCTGGATGGACACTTGAGTACCTCCCATGGTCTGGTTGTTTTCCGCCTAGGTCCTTCACCAGAACCATGACAACTCACTTGGCTAAGTTCTCAGAGCCAAAAAGTACAGGAAAGTTAATGCCTCAGGGAACCCACAACCACTGTGGATAAATAGCACCCCCTCCCCGGACCACTGGGGCAGGCATTCTGCATGCTTCTTAGAAGGACTGGCTGATTAACCCATCACTCAGTGCCTATGGCAGTGACCTTGATAATGAACCCTGAGGTAATTTTTTCCTAAATCGATTACTTGCACCCAAGTTCTTATCTCAGGTTCTGCTTTCAGGGGTCCAAACTTAGGACAGAGTTAGAAAAGAAAGATCACCAAATCCAGTTCTCAAGGCTACATGGTGAAAGGGGGGTGTCGGAGGGGAGGAGGAAGAAAAAGCCCAGCCAAGAAAGCAGATGAGAGAGACTGTGGGTGAGGAAGTCAGCGATAGACCTGTGTGCTAAGGAGAGGCCCGAGCATCGGCCTGGACTCCAAAAAATCCTGGAGTTTCCCAAGCAGCTGAGTGGACAGCAAGCAATCCTCACTTCTGCTGGGACCCTGGTCCCAGTGCCCTGACCATCATGGTCCCCACTTTTTTTCTTGCAAATGTAGAAATACATTTAGCTTAGCAGTGAGAGCACATGTACATGTGTACATACATATATGTCTATCTATATTTATTATTTATTGAATATATAAATAAACAAGTCATAACACTGTATTTTTACTACATGTGATACAACCTGACACCTTCCATTCTGTCATATTCATTCTCTCTTTCCTTCTCTGTCTCTTAACACTCAACATGCTTCACAAAAGTGATTCCACAACCCTTACCAATAGGTTGCAAACTGCAGTTTAAAAATCACTAGTCTAGACTAGTCTTCCTAGGTACTTCAAGGAACCATCCCTGTCTGTGGCTTACTGTCTTAGTTGGTAAAATAATGAAGAGGAGATGAAATGATGATGGATATTCTTTCTGTCTTTCAAAGAATTTTATGATTCTATGTCAAATGTATATTTAAATGTCAGATCTGATACTCAATTTTCCATTAATTCTAGTAATTAAAAGAAGACACAATTTAAATAATTACTCTTAAAGTAATTAAAAGAAGACACAATTTAAATAAAAAATTGTCATGTATTTTCTTCTGAAAATATGTTTATACTAAGATGCTGCATATCCTTTTAGTAATATTATACTTTCATGTTCAGAATTAGGATGTAAATAACGTCATAAGATAGTTGCAAAGATATAAGTTTAATTTTTTATCTTTCATATATTCTAGCTTTTTTCCTATCCAAAATCATTAGTTCTGCTTCTTACATCACATTTTTCTTGCTCAATTGCCCTGAAAGTAACACCACGACTTTGTACTTAATGGTCCCTTCATGTAGCTATGGACATTCTATCAGCCTCAGCTCTGATGTCCCCCTCACCCATGAGCCTGTTCTAGCTTGCCCATCTTCCTGGCTGTGTCCCCATGCCAACTGGCTGCACCCCTAGCAAAGTCTTTTTTTAAAAAAAATATATTTTATTGATTTTTTACAGAGAGGAAGGGAGAGGGATAGAGAGCTAGAAACACTGATGAGAGAGAAACACCGATCAGCTGCCTCCTGCACACACCCTACTGGGGATGTGCCCACAACCAAGGTACATGTCCTTTACCGGAATCGAACATGGGACCTTTCAGTCTGCAGGCCAACACTCTATCCACTGAGCCAAACTGGTAAGGGCCCCTAGCAAAGTCTTATCAGGTCGTAGTACCGTCATTTATTTCTGTGGCTCTGAGCACCTCAAGCAGGAAACCTGTACTATTCCTCTTAGCACTCAAAGTACCTGACACAATACCCAACACAATGCAGGGAATCATGGAATATCCATTATAAGAACAAAATATATCATGCCTTTCCAATTTTTATTGAGATGTTCACAGTTACCCCTATCTTAATGTCACTCTCCGATACCATTTCCCAGTGCAAGAACAACTATTTGGCAGCACAAATGAAGACATTCCACACTGTCTAATTAGACTGCATATGGCATCTTCTCTTATAAAACTGAATTTGGCCAAAAGAACAGCAGTTGCGCACTGGGAAAGTTATTCACAGTCTACTCACAACAGAGCATCTCCTCGCTCTCAAACTGGTGGTCGGCATCACAAGTACAGGTTTGTTCTTCTGCAGATTCAGTTTCTGCAGCATCCACTGCATCAGTGGGATCCCCTGGTTGTAAGTGACAGCAACGCGAGAGGAAAAAACAACAAGTGAGTGGCTCTCTGGGCCCAGGAAGCTTATCATTGGGCTTGAGCAACCTTCCGAAGAGCCGGTTCAGAAGGAGCCTCAGGGTCCCCCTCTCCGGGTCCCATCACTGCCTCTCTGCAAATACTGCCCCTCATCACGCCCTAGACCACTCTCAGTGGTGGTTTCTCACTCTTCACCACCAGAGATGAATGCAGATCATCCTATTTGGTCCCAAGTCCAAAGTTCCAGGGAAGGGCTCTCATGGGCTCTGCCTGGGTGAGGACCTGAGTCCTGAAGCACTCACTGTCCCCAGAAGGTGGGGCACTATGATCAGTGACCTCTGGAGAAAAAAAGCTACTACTCTGCGCACATAAATGGAGAGATGCCTACTGCACATTCCTAGAGAATATCACCGTTTTTACATGGTTTACCATATTAACTTGTAGCAATTTCCTCTCCACTCATGAGCAAGGATCTATACTAAACTTACTATATAAGTCTCTTTAAGTAATTTAAAAAATCATCCCATTTCCTCTTAAACTAGATTTTAAGCTATATGAGAACAAAGTAGGCTTTTAGTTTTGTTTAGAACTATCTATGAAGTATCTAATAGGAAACTCATTGCACAAGAAAAGCTACACTAAACATACACGCGATTGTGTATTTGTGATATGCTTCTCCCAAAGTTGACAGTGAATGCTGCACTCACCTTCATTTTCAGCAATAAAAACGATTGCTTGTCTTTTACCATTTCTACTTCCACCACGTCTCTGCTCTTTAAACAGCTGTCACTTCTACAGTGAGAATTACATCTTCTCCATATACAAATGAACTCATATGAATAAAACAGCCCAAATTTCATGGTGTCAGAGAAACAAATGATTTTGAATGCAACTGTCATCGACCTTCAGAGAGGGCTTTTAAAAACTGTAAAAGGGTCATATAGAAGGTTCTAATTCATGGAGGGCACTGGGATTAGCCATTATTGGTCCTTCTCCACAACTTTTGAAGGTGACCCTGGTGCTCTGGTTGAGTCTCATGCTCTGATTCCTCTTTTACATTAAAATGCATGAATCAAAATCTGAGTCTTCCCCAGACCCTACTGAGTTTAACAGAGTAACCTTAGCTGTTTCCGTACCTCAATATAGTAAAGCAGGGAATACTGGGGCTCTAATAAAAGACATGTGCAGGCAGCTGGTTTGGTGAAGTTTAACTAAACTGCTGATGTAAGCAGAGTCCTAGGGAATGAACACTTTGCTGCATTAGAGTTAGTTAAGCTACTGAGGAAAGAGAAGTTGGACACATGCAGAGAAGCTGTACTGATCATTGTCAGGGAATGGAGAGTTTGCTGGCATCACGGTGCGCCTGCTCCTGACCCAGGTCCAGGTCTGGTTCCACGTGGGACCCCTCCGCCCCGCACGTGCTATCAACTGAAGGCTAGCCATTCAAACCCCAATGCCACCGCTTCCCACAAATCCATTTCCCTCTGCACTTCCCTTCATTTTTTTTTCAGTAATACCACACTTTCTCATTATCTTAGACTCGAGATTTTGGAGTCAATTCGATTGCCCTCTCACTGTTTACTTTCAGTCTCCAATTACCATCATCATTTCCTCCGTGGGTTTTCTCCTAGTCATCGGTCCCCAATTTCATCCACTTCCTGTGGGTGAATCTAAATGCCTTCTGCACCTGCTGCACCAGGGCCCGCCACTTCCAATCCATCGCTCAATTATTTCCAGGTTAGTCTTCCTCAGAGACAGTCTTGCCTGTGCCTGTTTCCTGCCCAAAGTCCCCAATTGCTCCCACTGCCTTTAGGAAAAGCAATGAACGTAAAGAAAATTAGTTTGGTCCTCCTCTGCCTGGCACCAGTTTCTCTCTCCAGAGGAATTCCTGGAATTCTCTTGTGCCTGTTGTCAAATTGCTCTACTTTTCTCCAAACATATCTCTGGTTTAATGACTTAGCTCCCAAATTTCCCAAATACACAAATACTTACAATAAAAATTACCTCAGTGTCTAGTACAAGACAAGGAGTTGATAAATGTCTGAATGAAAGAATGAAAGCATATGTAGGTAATATACAGGCAAAACTTTTATTTTCTGATGATTAGCAAAACTGCATCTTCATCTCACCATTCTATTCTGGTTTGCATTTATAATTTTCACTTGATATACCTATGTGAAGTCTTAACCCCCAGTACTTCAGAATGTGCCCTTATTTGGAAATAGAATCACAGCAAACGTAATTAATTAAAACTAGGTCATCCTGGAGCAGGGTGAGTCCCTTAACCAATATGAGTGTCTGGAGTCCTTATTCAAAGGGGAAATTGGACACAGACACGCACAAAGGGAAAAAGCCAGGTGAAGGTTACAGCTAGGCTGCCGCCAGCCAAGGAGCCACCAGCAGCTACAGGAGAGGCCTGAACAGATCCTCTCTTGGCACCTTAAGGAGCGTGACCTTGCCAACACGTTGATCTCAGACTTGCTGTTTCCAGAACTTTGGGGTGAGAATTTTCTACTATTTAAGCCACTCAGTGTGTTGCACTTAGTAAACTAATTCACTAGGAACTGGTCAATAGGCTAAAACCCTCCAGCGACTTACAGTCATCAAATGCTCATAGCATTGGAGTCATCTTGAGTTAGAGGTTCATTACCCCATTTTACAGTTTTGAAAACAAAGGCCATGGTCATCCAGATAATAAAGGGAAGAGTAAACCAAAGTGACTATGATTCCAAAACCCAAGTTCGTGATCATCTGCTCTAAGCCTCTGGAGGGCCTTCCCTGACCCCTTCAGGCTGGGACAAGGTCACCCAGGTGGCCCTCCCACAACCCCAGTGCACCATAGAGTTTCTCCTTAAGACATTCCTCAAGCTCTCCATGGAAAAAGACAGTTGAATAAAATAATTCATTTTATTGTAGACAAGACCATATTCACAAAAAGGCTCCAAAGGGGACATTATTTTTATCTAGTTTATCAGATGTGTTATTTAAAATAAAATGATGCATAAACAAATCTAACATGCTTGGCTGCATACTTCTTACTGTTTCTTTTATAATGCCAACATAATATTACTACTGCTAAAAGAAATTAAAATTGTAGCATCACACTGTGCATAAATAATGAAAATTAAATTCTGAAAACATTTCAAAGTATGTATTTATTCTTAATAAGTAGTGTGCAACCGAATGAAAAAGCAATCAACAACCTAAACATTACTCACTGATTCAAAGCATTATGTATACCACTGAACACAGAACATAACCGCCTTTCTTTAAGCATTAACCATAGGTAAACGCTATTCAATGAAACGTGCTGTTTTTTTTTTTTAAAATACATTAGGGCAGAGGTGTGAGTTACTCTATAACATTTTTCTGGTGTTGGAAGTAGTCATTGAATCATCACAGACCAGGGCTAACCTAGAACAGCAATTCTTTTTAAAATATATACTAGTATATATATATATTTTTATTGATTCCAGAGAGGAATAGAGAGGGAAAGAGAGATAGAAACAGCAATGATGAGAGATAATCATTGATCAGCTGCCTCCTGCACGCCCCCTACTGCAGATTTTGCCCACAACCATGGCATGTGCTCTGAATGGGAATCAAACCATGGCCTCCTGGTTCATAGGTCAATCACTGAGCCACACCAGCCATGCTAGAGCAGCAATTCTTAAAGTCTGGCCCAGGAACCCTGGACTCCTCTCAGACATTACAAGGTTATGACTATTTTCATAATGAAATTACGATGCTAGTTGCCCTTTCAGCTTTGTTGACATTTGCACTAAAGCTGCAGAAGCAATGGCGATGAAACTGCAGTGCCAGAACAGAATCATGACAGTGAGCCCAAACTTACACTCCTCAATGTCACACACACACACACACACACACACACACTACAGTTCCAATTAAGAATGCCCTTGATGTAGTGGTAAAAATTATTAATTTTTACTAAATCTTGACCCTGGATTGCACATCTTGCTAATATTCTGGGTGACAAAATGGTCTGCTCTTGGAAAAGCACTGGCTGTGTGTGGAGCTGTGAGGTGAACCAGCTGCCTTTTTCAGGGGACATGAATTTTACTTGAAGGAAAGACTGATAGACAAACTGTGGTCACTTCGACTTGGGTATCTGCAGGCCTTTTCTCATGGACAACAATGAACAGAGTGAGCTTCTGACCTCAAAGGTAATAACTGGCAGTATTCATTGCCAACGACAAAGTTCAAACTTCCATGAAAGCATTAGAATATGAGAAACCTTGAATCCGTCACTTTGAATTTAAAATTTTCCTACCACTTAAAGACTCTCTGCAGAAGAGTGTTGGGGACACTAACGCATACGGCCTTAAAAAGTGACTATGAACATAAATCGTACAATAAAATATATCAACATTTAGAATATTTGCGTAAGTCAGAGCAATATATGCTGACCCCATGCATAAGTGAAAGATCCATTCAAAGCATTTGAGGTCCATTCAAGGCAGAGTAATGAATTTTACGTAACCCAGTATAAAAAGTTCACTGCTATATATTAAAATTCCTTATTTCAACTACACTGCAAGAAACTACAACTTGTAGAGTTTTGGTACAGTATCAAAGAATATTCACAATTATCTAAAAAGCTATGAAAATACTCATCCCTTTTCCAAGTCTGTATTAGCATGAGGCCATATGCCGGGAGCCAGTCCATCCTTGCTGTTTCAAGGGACCTGGCATATATGGCATACGGTTCTAAATATGTTTGCTCACCTTCTTGGCGCTGTGTTTTAACCAAGGTCACCTCTCCGAGAAAGGTTGAATCCCCAGGTAGGGATTTTCCCCTGAAGTTAGGGAGGGAATAAAACCCCTCAACTAAGTGCCAGGCGGGTAATTAATCCCTTTAACTATGAACAATCATGCTTAAACTACATAATCTTTTCTCCCTGGAATGGAGATAAGAAACGCCCTAACCTTTGTAATAGAGATTGATAGGATTGAATCAACTGGTATAAATACAGTTGTAACAAGACAGAAAGACACAGAACTCAGGAGACAGAATTCAGAAGACAGAACCTACACGGAGCCTAGAGACAGAAGAACTTCGCTGGCGAGAGCATGCCAGAGGATCCTGGACCGGGACTGGCCTCGGAGCCTAGAGACAGAGCCTAGCGGGAGAACATGGCAAGGGATCCTGGACTGAACCTGACTACAGAGATTGGCAGGAGAACCTGACTGGAACCTGGACACTGAACCTGACTGGAGTACCTGGTGACTGAACCTGGCTGGAGAACCTGTACAGAACCTGGCTGGAGATCCTAAGCAGAACCTCTCTGGAGATCCGGACCAGAACTTGGCTGGAGATCCTGGCTAGGCTGCTGATCAACTGAACCCTGTCTCCGTGTCCTTCCTTCTTCGCCAACTCCGTCCACACCTTTGGGGACCCCTGGACCTGCTGGGGTTGGACCCCGGCAGCCATATCTTCTTCATGTACTTCAAACAAAATGTATTACAGGCTGAACAGACTGACAAAGAAGCAGATATAAGAATATAGCTGCCTTCTCTGAAGCCATACACATGAGAGATTCAAAATTATAAAAGAATGTCATACTTGGAAAAACATAGTTATTTTTAAATAAAATATTTTTATCAATATATAGTGGGTTTATTACAATTACTAAAATAAATTGTTAATTTAATAAACTTATTAGAAATGAATATTTAATGACTATATTAAATATTAAACCCTTATCAATTTCAATATCTGACATGGTAAATATTAAAAGATGAAACTCACAGAGACAAAAGCTCTTTGACTTTTTCTGTAATTTTTAAGCACATAAGGGAAGGGGGTCTATCAAAAAGTTTGAGAACTGCCGTCCCAGAGGATCTGAGAGGGAGGAGTGGGGACTTACTATGTAACAAAATGCCGAAGTAAGCACGCGTTCGGGTTTTATCCCAGGGTGCAGAAATGTATGCCACCCACCGTCTTCTAACAAATTTCCAAGGGACCCCATTTTTAGTTATTTTCACTTCAAAATTCACAGTGATAATCAAGACAAAGTGAAAACACAGTGATCTGAATGTTAAAATACCAAACAGCACCTCACACTGGGCAGTTAGTGCTGAGGGACACTGGTGGTGAGCACAGACGTGCAGGGGCCCCTTTCTTGACTTTCTGCGCCTGTCATGCATTTTATATATGGGACTACGCCACTGTCACTGCATCCAGTCATCGAAACTTCATGCCTTAACAACAGTATGACAATCTTTAAAGGATAACAAATGCTCATTCTCAACACGAGTTGAGGACAGTCTCGTTAGTGAACTGTTTTATTAGAGGATAAAATGATAGTGACGCGTATCAGTCAGCTCTTTAGGTTGTCTTTCCACGTGCCTCTTTCCTTAACTGCAGTGGGTCTCTGGCTTACCCACCAGTTCCTACGGTTTGAATTGACTTTCCCATGCTCATAACTTCTGTTTTTCTGCCTTTGTTTTTCTCAATAGATAAGAAGCTAAATGCTGCTTCCATCAATGTTGTTAGGGAATCTTTTCAAACTATTATTAGAAAAATAGGCTTCTTGGGCCAGCATGGGGTGGGTCCAGGGATGTCTGTTTTCCTATAGTCGTTTTCTAATTGAAATGTGCCAGAGTTATCACACCATCCATTGGATTAAGAATCAAGCTATTTGTCATTTGGTTGCCTTGGAAACAGAATTTAGCTTTCTTGATCTGCTATCTTTTCAGAACACACAGGTTCACCTTGGGCCTGTTATGCAAGGCACAGCTATCTTTAAAATGTACAGGTTGCTTTCATATCCATGTACGCACAGGACTGTTGGATGCTTTGATCTTTGACCGTGCTGCTGAATCAAAATGCCAACATGCCTCAAAGGTTTGGCTTGCATTGTGCCCAGCGAAAGGCACAGAGAACCAAGTTTGATCTTAAATTCATAAAACCCAGTCTTCTGTCCTTAGTGTTAGCTCCCACCTTCTGCCTCAGCGAGGACTACTACCTTCACTGGCCTCTGTTCCCCTCCGTGTGCTGCCCTGGGAGAAGGCTGGAGGCCTGGGTGCAGGCTCCCCCTGCAGCCTGGAGGCAGAGCTCCAACCAGTGTCCAGGGAGGTGCCCACTGGCGTGACTGCTGTCCTTTACTGTGGTCTCTTCGGGAGGCTGAGTGCTAGTAGATGGGTTGCTTTGCTTGGAGTTTGATGTCTAAGGTTTTTCTCTGAATTGCCTCCGGAGTCCTGCATCAGTCCTCAGGGTCAAATTAGTCTTTATAGCGATCGTAATTCTTTCCATACTAAGTGTTTCTTTCCTTCTTTCTCTGCTTTTGAGGCAATAAGGAAGAGAGTACAGATCAGAGGTGTATGCCCTTCAGGTAGCACGCAAACCACAAAGCGGTGTGTGTGGGTGTGTGTGCATGTGTGTGCGTGTGTGTGTGTGTTCCCAAGTGTTCATGGGCTCAGGGCACAAAGCAAAGGGTCCAACAGCTGGAGGCAAGCTGGTGGAAGGGAAGCCTCCTTATCCCCCGCAGGAGGCGGCTCATGGGAGATGGCTTTTGCTTGGACGTGTTGTGAAACAATAAACAGGCCAAGGGGTTCAGGGAAGTGCCAGTGGTTGAGCATGGCCTGTATTTTTTTAATACGTTCTCAGTGGTAATAATTTGTATTCTATTAACTCATTGTCTAATGAGATCAGTTTATGCTCATTTTAACTTGTGCTCACTAAGAGTTTTCTAGGAAAAAAATTATGGTTCCATAAGAAAACATCAGTCATTTGGTTTAACTACATAAAGAGTGTGAATTATAAAAATAATTTTCAGAATAAGGGAGATTTATTACTAAGTACATTCATTAAATTGTATTCATAGTGCTGCCTATTAAAAGCTTTGCTTTAATTCCTAGACGCAGAAATGTTGCATAATTAGTTTTTTAAATTGTGTGCCTAAGCCACATTACTCTCTGCTTGGATTACATTTTTTTTTGTAAGGAAGCTGTCGATCTATTGCATTTATAAATCTACTCTTTTTTAAAATATATTTTTTATTGTTGAGAGTATTAGATATAACTTTTCACAGATTGGTTTGGAAGCAGGAGTCAGCAAACTTTCTCTGTGCAGTGCCAGTCAGGCCTTGCGGGACAGTGTCTCACACTCACCCAGCTCCTCTGTTGCAGTGCAAAAGTAGTGCATAAACAGATGAGCATGGCTGTTACAATAAAACTTTATTTACAAAACAGGCTGTGGGACAGATCTGATTTACAACCAACCCTGATTTAGGAAATGTAGGTTCCATGCTCCCCAGGCTCCATGAATCACAAACTCTAAATTAGTGATAGACTACATGCAATGTGAAGCCTATGTTAATTTTTTAAATATGTTTGGTTTTGTTTTTATTTTGAAAAGTAGATTTAGCTTCATTTGAGGCAAAAGTAATCTGAAGCAATTAATATTGATGTCAACCCGGGAAATATTTTTAATTGCTCAGATCTTTTCATTTGGATGTGCCACAGTATGTTTGTATGTGTCTTTTAAAAAATATATTTACTAATTTCAGAGGGAGGAAGGGTGAGAGAGAGAGAGAGAGAGAGAGAGAGAGAGAGAGAGAGAGAGAGAGAGAAACATCAATGATGAAAGAGAATCACTAATCGGCTGCCTCCCATACACACCCTATTGAGGATTGAGCCCATGAACTGGGCAGTTGCCCTGACCAGGAATCAAACTGTGACCTCCTGGTTCATGGGGCCATGCTTAACCACTGAGCCACATTGGCTGGACTGTGTCTGTCTTCATTCATTAACAAGTATTTGAGCCCTTCCAATGGGTGAGGTCTTGTGTTAGGCAGTGGCTAGACAGAATAACCAAGCTAACCCCCAGGCTCCCGTGGAGTCTTAATGCCCTCAGTACCTTGTTCATTGCAAACCCAGTGCTGGGCCAGGCCTGGTGCCTAGTAGGCATTCAAAACATCTTTGCTGATTGACTGAACTGCTGCATCACATTTGACACATCTAAAGTGAATCCTTAGCTTCCCCTCAAACTTAATACCTCCTTCTGCCTTCACTGCTTCTATTTATAAGATTGTTTTCTAAGGTTTAAATCCCCAAAGTCATCTTTGGTGACAGCTCATGGATCCATCCCTTCACTCCATCCTACATGTTATAATCACTTTAATTTTCCTACAACTCAGTTCTGATTCTGTCAATCCTTGTTCATAACACCTGGGGAGTCGTCCTTGACTTTCAGAAACAAAGGCTGTGCTGCTCTTCATGAGGAGGTGTTCCATGGGGTCCAGGTTTAATGTCCCCTTCCTCTCATCCCCTCCTACCCTCTGAGACACACACGCACACACACATACACACACACGTATTACTCATGCACATGCACACTTACACACTTATCCACACTCAAAGCCTCCCACACTACACTAGACAGCTGGCTTTATTTTTTCTTCACATACTCTGTTTATTTTCTAAATAAATTTTTGCTTTGGTGTTTTACCCTTCCAGAATTCCTTTATCTCCAAATCAAAACACCATTTGAATCTATTTTGACTCATGCTCTCTGGAGAATTACAAGGCCCTGATAGCGCCTGTGGAGTCCAGCCCCTGTGTACTTATCACACCCTCCTGGTGCAGACTGAAAGCTCCAGCAAACACCTTTTAATTACTCCATAAAAGAATCCTATGATGGTAAGTATAACATAAGGGATGTTATTGTTGCCATTTCATATTTAACTGAAATGAGTCACAGAGAGATTAGTGACTGGTCCAAGGTATGCCAGCCAGGCCCCAGATGAGCTGAGGTTTGAATCAAGGTAGCTCATGTCCTCGACTGCACTACATACTGTCTCTCTGATTTTTATCCACACTACTGTCTACATTTCCTCACTCATATTCTGATGAATCCAGCAAATCAGGGTCGTAGCACCCCACTCCCCAAACCTCGTGATGTGAAACCCAGTGGTTCATTCTCAGTCTTCAGCAGCCCATGGCACGTGGGATCACAGCCGCTTTCTTTAGCCACTTTCTTCTCTTGCCTTCCAGAACACAGCACTTGCCTGTGTCTCCTACTTCTCCACTTGGATATAAAACTATATCTCAAAATGGACAAGCCCAAAACTATTTCCACCTTCCTCTCCTCCTGCATCCCAACCTGCATATCTCCTGAAATTTCCCATTCCAGGAAATGGAACTCCTGTTCTTCCCAGAACTCAGGACAAAACCACAGCAGTTGTCCTTGCCTCCTCCTTTTTCTGAAACCACAAATTTAATTCATCAGCAAATCCTGTGGGTTCCACCTTCATGATCCTTTTATGCACATATACCAAGTGGGTTTGGAACTCAGGGCCTTTGCACTTCTAGTTCCCTCCAGCTCAGACTCTTCTCCTAGATATCTCTGCTGGGTGACACCCACCTCTTATTTGGGTCTCTATTCAAATGTCACTTCCATAGAAAGGCTTTTCATTACCACCGTGGGTAAAGTAGCATACGGCTTCATTCTACATCTTCTTAGCTTGCTTTATTTCTTCAGAACATTCTGCCTATTTGTGGTTGTATTTCCTTGTTTAATCTTCCCTCTCACTACTGTGTAAATTCCAACAGAATAGAAACAGCGTCTGTTTCCAATATCTGGAACAGTGCCACGGCCATGGTTGATGCCAATTAGTATTTGTTGAATAAAGAATGTTCAATACTTACACCATGACTTTGTTAAGACAGATAGCTTGAAGAATAAACAACATAATTATTTGTAAATTAAAATGTATATTCCATGGATATACTATTTAAAGTAATCCTGTCAAGTTATGTACAAAATTATTTTTGCATGACAAAGCACAGAATAAGTCCATAGTTACATTCGATTTCTCATATTTGGATTTTCTTTGATGATGGGAATATTTTGATGCATCCTATTTTACTCTAAAATGGAGAATTCATTTCCTATTTCCGTGAAGCTGTTGGGCCTGCAGCCTCACAAACAGAAGCTGCAAACACACAGGCACTGACGCAGTATTTAGGAACACTACTCACAGTGACACGGAAATGATGCTGAGCCCTTTGTACCATCCAATCTGGAGCTCGCAACCAAGCTTACTGGTGATAGGCACATTGCTGCCATAGTCCACTTACAAGAGAAGCAAGTACCCAAAGGAAATACATGGCTGTTCAAATACAACATTTTGTGTAACTTTTTTTTTTTAGTGTTTATAAACTTAACTGACAGTTGACATGTTATAGTTCCTTGGGTATCTCTTTTGCTCAAATAAGTAATGTTACTTCAGTTTTTATTTTACTTTTTTGCATTAGGTTTTTATTTATCTAGACTAGAGGCCCAGTGCACGAATTTGTGCACTAGTGGGGTCCCTCAGCCTGGCCCGAGGGATTGGGCTGAAACCAGCCCTTCGACATCCCCTGAGGGGTCCCAGATTGCGAGAAGGCATAGGGCAGGCTGAGGGACCCCACTGGTGCATGATCGGGGCCAGGGAGGGATGCAGGAGGTTGGACAACCAGGAAGGGACTGTGGGAGGGCTCCAGGACGTGTCCAGCCCCTCTCGCTCATTCCAGATCAGGCGAACCCCAGCAGCAAGCTAAACTACCAGTCAGAGCATCTGTCCCCTGTGGTCAGTGCACGTCATAGTGACTGGTCGACTGGTTGAATGGCCTACCAGATGACCGGGCACTTAGCATATTAGGCTTTTGTTATATAGGATATTGGTTTCCTCATTAAAACCAGCAACTAAATCATAGCTTTAAAAAAACATCTGTGAAATAAATTAAATAAATAAATAAAAAACATCTGAGTGAGGAAAAAGTACAGAATACTAAACATTTAATTAGTCCAAAAATTGAAAACAACTATCATAAAACAAAGCTAAAGGAATACTCAACAATCTTCCAAACTTCTAAAAAGTGGCACCAATTCTTAAGATTAAAAAAACATAATTTAACATAGTTTTATGCAACCTATTTTTCACCTTAATAAATAAAGAGTTGTCTTCATAATTTTATGTAATAAATTATGTCTCCTGTGTTGAAAATCATGCACACCATCCCTTTTTTCTCAAATAAATGCAGAACGTGGCAATGCATTCTAAAAATCAGTTTTATCACCTTTTTAATACATGTAACATAAAACTAAAATGGAAATGGATCCACCAGCAAAAGAGAATGAAAACCATTTAAGCTATCAGAAAAATTGACATAATAATGAATAATATTTTACAAAACAGTGATTTTCTACATTAAAACACTGAAAAGGTATTTACTTTTCCCTTCTTGTCACTTGCAGGAGTTGTGTATGATAAGAAAGATTATTATGTCAAATCAATACTACACTCCACGGAACACCCACTGCATTTGCCAGGTGATGGTGGTAAATGGATACAGGTTTAAAGGTTCAAACCACAGCCATCAAGCCAGGAACAAATAGCTCTGATTCACTGCTGACATGACACCCTTCTCCATCATGCCTCCCCGCCCCCCCCCGCCCATGTTGCCATTTAAGAAAGTCCTGCCTTCACTGTAATATCCATCCTATATTATGGCCTTATCAACAGGAGACATTTCGATAATGCTGTAATACAAGTGCAAAGTTGGAATTCTGAGAAGTTCGTAAGAAATGGAAAGTAACACAGTTGAAAAAGAAAGATGGGAAATGTGTGAGGGACCAGACTGTCTTGTTGCAAAAACACTGGAGAAAAAAGGACACTCCCCCTGTGCCCCCCCCCCCCACCCCCTCGCCCACACACACACACAAATACTGAACAAGCACCCAGTCAAGATGTGGTCCTTTGAACATGGAAGGCTGGCTCACAACACTATCCTCCCCTGTCTGATTCTAAATCAGAGGCCAGCTTCCTAGATCCAGCCTTATGTTTTCCCATCCTCTGTGGTCTTGATTGAAGACACAATAAAGAAATCTAATCCTGCCATCTCCCACCACCATGCCCTTCAGAACAATGGAAAGGCTCGCACACTTCGCCCCCTGGTGGTGACCTGGGCTGCCCTCCCCTCCATGCATCAGCAGCTCCCAGGCTGGATTCCTTTTGCTTCCTACACACATCACACTTTTCCTTTCACATCATCATGAACCTGACTTGGGAACTGCCCTGCCTCTTCTCCATGCAGCATCTCTGGAAAGCCTTCCCCACCTCCCGTTCTCATTAAAGTGCTCGCCTCAGATGCCAATAGCTTAGCATTCTCATAGGACTTAAACTGTCACTTCCCCACAGACATCCCAAAGTTTCTTGAAGACATGGGTACATCTTACTCATCTCTGGAATGTTAATGTTATCACAGTATTTGCTGCAGGGACTCTCTGTCGACATAATGAAGGCATATTTGCATGATATTATATAATAAACATTTATGAATTGCCTCCAAAAAGATTAGTGACATAAATGCACTGTCCTGCACGAGAGTTTCACTGAAGTGTTTCATATATACACTAGAGGCCCGGTGCACGAAATTTGTACAAGGGGCTTGGCCTGCGCAACTGCCGTGGCTGCCTTGGCCCTCACAGCCACGCAGCTACCTCCGACCCTGGCAGCCCGGCTTCATCCGGTAGGTCATCCAGAGATCATCTGGATGGTGATTCCACTGTTTGGCCATCTGGTCTAATTAGCATATTATGCTTTTATATATATATATATATATATATATATATATATATATATATATGCAGCAAAGTTACACTGTAATAATTATGTTTTCAATATTTTATGAAATTGCTCAATTATATGTATTTTCAGTGGCCTCTTGAATGCATACACAATGAAAGTTCTATTATTTTGACAGTTATAGGATAAAAAAGTATTTTATTACAAACAGACTTAAGATGTGTATAGTATAGAAGAAAACTTATATTCAAAGTCAAAATTAGTTTCTATCAAAGTAGGGGTGTTTTGCTTTGGAAGTTAACAAAGCCCATGTATGTTTTTTTAATGACTTAACTTTTAAAAAGCTCATATGTGGACCTATTCTATGTATGGAGACACATGAACTCTAGAGAAAGTTATAGGGCATTTAAAAAAATCATGTAAACTTAGAGTTTAGAAAGCAAAAAGTAGCATGGTCTTTAGTGCTGGTAGCAGAGGCAATCATTTGTCAATAACTGTACACAGCACAGTCAATTTATGTCACTGACATGAGACACCACTTTAGTGATACGTTCTGATCTTTTCCCCCACACACTCTAACTCTTAAATTCAACACATCTGAAAGCCCGTGAGCCACATGATCTATGGAGACAACCCAGTGGAGAAGGCACTCATCACTCTCATCCCAAAGAAGCAGATGACCAGGTGAGTCACTTTGCGCAGCCTTTCCCTCAAAGGGACACCGTCCTGAAAAGAAGTTCTGACCCACATTTCTGAACTCTCCCCACAGAGAAGGAAATATCATGTGCTGACAACCCACTGAGAGCATCTAATAAGGCTCATGACTGACACCTTCATTTCAGGTCTCCTCTGAGTACGTCACACTTCATGTTTACTTTCCCCCTTATCTTCAGGATAATTTTAAAAGAGGCCAGACAACCAAGAAAATCCTCTGCAGTGGTTCTCAACCTTCCTAATGCTGCGACGCTTTAATACAGTTCCTCATTTTATGACCCCCAACCATAAAATTATTTTCGTTGCTACTTCATAACTGTAATTTTGCTACTGTTATGAATCGTAATGTAAATATCTGATATGCAGGATGTATTTAGGCGACCCCTGTGAAAGGGTCGTTCGACCCCCAAAGGGGTCGCGACCCACAAGTTGAGAACCACTGCTCTATAGAGTCCAAGACTTGAAAGTCATCACTCAGTTTTTCTTCTCTACTAGAAATAACTGTGCCACAAAGGTCTCGGTGTCTTTTCAAACTTCCCATGTCTAGGGAAAGCTTGCTTAATTTAGAGGAGAGAGCCAGCCTTTCTCCACATTATTCTATTGTTAAAATTATGAATGGCTTCAAATGAAAGATTAATAAAAGTGAAGTATAAAGAGGCTACAATCGCCTGCACCAGGGATAAAGGGACTCAGACAGGGGTGAGAAATACATTCCCATAGGAGACAGTGGCCATTTCAAGAATTATAAAACAAACTCTTGAAATATGTAACTGGTAATCAACCAGTGTGTCATGTTTTGTACAACATTATAAACTTTTTCAAGGTTTTTTTTTTTTAAAAAAAATATATATTGTATCAGTGAATAGTCCCTAATGTCTAAATAACTTGCCAGCATTAATGGCCTTGGCACTGTTCCAGCACTGTGCCAGCATTCAAAACCTAAATGACATTACCTTGTCATTACTCAATTGTGGCAAAAATATGATGCTTTTTAATGGTTCTTACTTTCTTTGCAACGTGCTGGCAATTTTATTAATATTTTCCTGACTTTATTTTGTTTTTCTAAAAGATACATCTCAAGCATTTTGGTTTCTAGTGTCCAGAATCAAACTGTGTGTGTGTGTGTGTGTGTGTGTGTGTGTGGCGCACACACGTACATGCCCTTGAAATCTGGTTATTTTCCAAAGTTCCACCCCTCTGACTCAATTGTTTCACTTTAAGATGTCTCATAGTAGTTGGGCCCTGTTTCATTCCTCCTTTCCCCTTCTCCCTTCCCTTCCCTTCTTTAGACAGACCTGCAGATTTCTGCAGACCCTCCAGGGGGAGCACAGAGAGAAGCAAAAGAGATCATTCTCAAAATGGGAAGAGTGATTTGAATATTGCAGAAGAGCAAAGGAGAAAGGGCCTTTCAGTTGAGAGGAGAGCATGTGAAAAGCACAGATGCCTGCAAGGGCAGGGCAGCTCCTACAAGGCAGCTGGATCACATGGAGGAATATGGTAGGGATGGAGTTGGAGACTCAAGGTGGGGCAAATTTGTGCAGTCTTTTATTTCAGAATGTAGATTTGTATTTTATTCTGTAGGCAACAGAGCATGAGTAGAAGCTACTAAGAAGGGGAATGGCATAATTAAGTTACTAGTAGTTTTGAAGGTGATGTTTTTGGTGGCTGGGACGAGGATGCCTAGAACTGAGGGAGAGAGCTGGGGGCAGTGGGACCAGGTGAGAGGCTTGGCATCTTTCAAGGAGAGTGATGACAAGAGAAACCAGAGGTGGGGGTAAGTCTAGATGGGTGCCGAATTTCAGAGACAAAGTCATGGACAGCTTTGTGATTTGTGAAGAGGAGAAGGAGTTGAAGATTGTCAAGATTTTTAGTTTAAGAAGTAGAAGGCTGCACAGAACACCAGCTCAAGGAAGCAGAACTGACTTAGAGTCTTAAGAGATGAGATACAATGCTTTTGAGATGTCTGGAATAATTACCCAATAGATGCAAATACGGCACTCAGGAGAGGAGCCTGGCATTGGGGATTCTAGCTGGGCAGGTGGGGCATAAAGCAGGTAAGCACATGGCAGCAGGGAATTCTGACCAGTCAGGAACAAGGTCCTCACCATGGACAGGATTCCAGCCCCCAGGAAAGAATGGGAATCACCAGCACAGAGTAAGCATCGTGCCTTGGGGGTGTTGAGCTGATGAGGTGCTGTGTTTTAAAGGTGGGGCTCAGGGAAGCATACCCTCATCTGGTCACCAGATGTATGGAAACTGGCAATCTAGAAAAGGCAGGTTCTAGGTCAGTGGTCGGCAAACCGTGGCTCGCGAGCCACATGCGGCTCTTTGGCCCCTTGAGTGTGGCTCTTCCACAAAATACCGCGTGCAGGTGCACACGTACAGTGCGATTGAAACTTCGTGGCCCATGCGCAGAAGTCGGTTTTCGGCCTGGGCGAGTTTATTTTGAAGAAGTGGCGTTAGAAGAAGTGGGGGGTGTCAGTCTGTTGGGCGACAGGAGACGCAGCGCAGGGGAGGCGCACGCAATTCATGCATGAATTGAGTGAGCCAGTCAGTCAGCAGCCTCATGGTGCAGTGGTTAGTGCTAGTGCGTCCGCAAATCGCGCGCAGGTGACAAAAGTACCTACTCAAGCATAAAGTTACCTGTATTTTTCCAACCAGCTGCAAATCCTACAGGTATTTTTGTCATCAATTTAAGAATTGTAATTCTTTTGTGTTGGTGGCTTTATTATTATAAAATGAAACATTTTTTTAGGTGCCCTGTTTGAGATGGCTACAAAGAAGAAGCAAAGAAAAACAGAAGATGAAAACCGTGAATTTAAAGTTGAATGTACCTACCTATATAGTTTAAATTTTAAAAATTTGGCTCTCAAAAGAAATTTCAATCGTTGTACGGTTGATATTTGGCTCTGTTGACTAATGAGTTTGCCGACCACTGTTCTAGGTGAAAAGCGGACCGGCCTGAGCCTGATGTTGGAGCCTGATGTTGGGTTCTTGGAACATGACTGACATGGCCTTCAAGTTTTCTGACTGTAGTCTGGTTGATTCCAATGCCTGGAGGGGGCTAAACCTGATCGTGGTGAGGGAGGGCGGGCAGAAGCGACTCTGGACGCCCAGTGAAGCCTTTCTTATGTTCCTATGCCAAGTGCCAAAATGATCCAATACAACTAAAAAACAATGCCTATGCCATCTCACAGGTGATACTATCCTGTCAGACTGAACTCCTGCCGTGTAACACCAGCATTCAACATGCTTCCTTCATGCGTAGAACAATCTCTAAGTCACAGCCTACATGCTCTCCACGTGTTCCCAGTTGGAAGAGAGCAGGAAAAATATTAAAGGGCATAGAGCAAAAAAGGAATTACATGCTCTCTTTTTTTCTCCTTGAAACTTAACCAAAGAGCCTTTCTGATCATTGCAATGACCATTGAAAGAAAGCATGCTTTTCGCTTGCATAACAACTAGGGAGTAGTTGAGAATATTTCCCTTCTCTTTTTCTAATAATGGTGAAAAAACTAAGCGGTGTCGCTCCTAACAGGGTTGGGGGCACGTCAGGTTACTGGCAGGGAAGAATCCTGGCTCTCTGGAAAAGATGAAACGCCCGAGGCTTCCCAGCCCGAGGGCAGCCTGCCATTGCTGCACAGTGTGCCATTGACCATGGAGAGGGGAACAGGATGGGAAAGAGTATAGTTGGCCCATTGTTTAAATGGGGCTGCAGACATCCTTATTTGCTGTGTATTAATTGAAAGACACTATTGGTTTTGTGGCTAGAATAGTTTGCTTCTGAAATTTGCTAGATAAATGGGTGCTGATTTCTCAGAAAACTCAAGGCCAAGTTTAATTTTTCCAGCTTTCAACCTAACCCATTATCCTTCTTTTCTGAAGAGTGAAAGCCTTAAATGGAAATCAAAGTCTGAAGCGCAAGCACTGACCCTCTTTGCCTGAACTGGTGTTTAAGAGAAACGACACTCTGCGTTTCCTTTCTCACTTCTGAGAAACTGGTTCAAAGGTCACGCCTAATGGAATTCTTCAGAAGTTTTGTTTTCCTTTGCAGTCTTAATAAAAGGCTCCGAGCCTGAGCCTGACCCAATAAAATTTAGACTATGAAGCAATCTCGGTTGTGGAAGGAACCTCCATGGATTTTTCCCTTTAAAATAATCACATATAGGAGATCAAAGGCAGTGACTTGCTATTTCATTAAAACAACACATCAACTCATCCACACTTAGGCAGGTATCCTTATTTCCTTTGTAGATATAACTTAGTTTTTTATTTTCTTTTGGATTGAGTTATCAACATAGGTATGATAATTAAGCATACACATTTTGATCTGCCATTATGAAACATGAAATATAATTTTATTGAAAATGCATCCCTTAATGAGATGGATGTGGGGGATTCAAAATTAGTTTATGTATCCATGCAGAAGTGTTATATTTTTTGCCAAATAAGACAGGTCAGTACCAAAATTTCTATACTGGACTTTTATAGATACAACTATTAAAAAACCGTTCACATAAATATGCGGTGAGGCTCGGGATGAGTATGAGGTTGGCCTTTATTTGTAAAAAAGGAAGAGACACTGTGAAAGGGAGGTGGAAAGAATGGGTAGAGGGCAAATAGGTACTGGAGCAAATGAGGGTCTTGACATTGATTGCCTTAGAGTGCTTGGTGCCCCTCACCCTGCGACCTGCCACCTTCTGGAAGCCACTGGTCCAGAACTTACTTTCTCTAGAAGCCCATGCTTCCTGACAGCTTCGCCCCAGATTCTTCCCTGGGGGGGCAAAATGCACAACATTGTGTAAGAAATATTAAGGTCTTTTATTAGTGACGCAAAGGGGAATGACTGGGTAACACTGACCTGCAGAGCAAGGCTTCTTAAACTATAATGTGGAATAAATCGAAAGGGATCTTGCTAAAATGCAGATTCTGGGCAGAAGGTCTGGGCTGGGCCTGAGATTCTGCATTTCTAAAGGCTCCAAGCTCTAAGGTGGGTCTGAGGCACCTCTGGGGATGTGCTTCGGTTGGAGAGAATGGTCTTGCATCTGCCTCCATGCTGGTGAGGTGACGAGGAGCACCCACCTAATCTGTAAGGAACACGTATAAGGCACCCACAAAGGCAGCACCGAATCACAACAGAGCACCAACTGCCGACGTTCATGGAAGGGTCTCAGGCTGAGCAGGATGCTATGGGCTGAAGTTAACCAGGAATGACAGGATGTGGCTGTGCAATACACTGGGTCTGATGGAGGCCAAGGGCAGGCAGGTGAGGGCAGAGAGAGGGGATAGAGCGCTGAGCAAGCCCAATTCTGCACAATTAGTTCAGATGACCTTGGCTAGCTGAGAAAGGCTCCCTAGGAGAAAATAGAGACATTCGGAGGGTTTAGCTGGGGGCAGGGAAGGTGGAGAATTGCTGGAAATCTCTAAAAGGCAAGTTGAAAAATTTGACAGTTTTAAAGGGAATAACATCATCTCATAAACTACAATCCCTGGATAATAAATAATCAAAGAAAAGAGTTCCCAGAAAAGAGCACATAAGAGCAATCTATGAGGGAATAATTATGTAAATGGTGTTACATCTATACTATGGATGCAGTGCTTACAGGAACAAAGTCGGTCTACATATTTTGACAGAAAAGGTTCCCACATCATATGATGTAAATAAAATAAAGTTGCATAATAATAAGGATACATTATAATTATTTCAAAAATAAAGATAATATATACTGTGAGAATTTTTTTAAAGTAACTTATGTCTTGAAAAATCCATTCTGCAACATGTTAAAAAGTGAGTCTGAATTTTGTTATTATATATTAATTATGTTGAACACTTGGTTTCCAAAATATTCCAGACTTTTGATAAAATAAGGAAAAACTCTAAGACTGCAACAGTCAAATGACCCTAGTACCTTATTATGATGCTAAAATTAAATACAATAAAATCACATTTGCAAGGTGAAATATGATTAACAACTTCATCTCATAGGTTGATTTCTAACTTCTGCAATAAACCCGACATGGCATTTGAGAGAAGGTTCTGACTAGCCATCAGTGATTAGGACTTTCTTGTACATAGAATCCCTCTTGGCGTCCCGTCAAAGGGCAGACTCTCAGGGAGGGAGCACACTTACAATCAGCACCCGGGTCCCACACCACGCTTTGATAGCAAGGCTCTAGAGAAGGTGCTAGAAAGTTCTGGTCATTCTAGTATTTTTAATTTTTTAAGTACAACAACATATTTTGAGGTAAAATTCAGAATGTGGTTGACTGAGTACATTGTTTCGATGATTTTAAAACTGAAGGAATGAAATGAATGATAGCAATTCTTATTTTGTAGAAATCATTCCATTTTCACAAGTGGTTATATCCAGCTTATCAAAGCAATAGTGATTTATTATATTAGACTGATGTCTTCATACATTTAATGAGTTATATGTGCAACTAGTAAAAACTACTCTTATTTTGTTTGTAATCTCATTTTCTATAACCTGTTGTTGTTACATGTCATTGAGTCAGCTCTGACTCCTGATGACCCTATGAATGAGTGATGTCTGCAATGTCTTATTCTCACCTGCCCTTCTCAGCTCCTGTAGACTCATGCCTATGTTGTCAATCATCTCATATCTGGTCTTCCTCTTTTCCCACTGCCTTCTATTTTTCCCAGCATTGTTGTCTTGTCCAAAGAATCCTGCCTCTCATGTGTCACACACCTTTTCAAATGTAGAGAGGATAAATGTACATATGTTCACCTGCATGTTGCATTTTAAACACTATTCAAAATTCCCCTTCAGCAAAGGAATGTCTATATGAGCAAAATGACCAGCCAGCTAACCTGCCTCACTCTGACCTTCTGAGAGCGGCTGCCACACCCCAAAGGCCTCCTTTGAGGATCACAGGTGTAGATTCCTATAAATTCCACAGCAGCTGAATGCCTTGGGGTTCCCATGGATCCAAAGGCCGCTCTGCCTGGGGGTGGCAGATGAGGCAGCCTGAGCTCTGTCCAGCAAGTGTTATCCCGAATACCCACTCACTGCTCCAAACATAGCCTCTTGCATTTGTCAGTGTGCGAGGGCTGCCGTAACAAAGTACCATAGGCTGGAAATGGGTTTGCTCACAGTTCTGGAGGCGAGAAGTCCAAGATCAAGGTGCCAGCTGTTGGGTTTCTCCTGAGGCCTCTCTCCTTGGCTTGCAGATGGCCACCTTCTCCCTGTGTCTTCACATGAGCTTTTCTTTTATAAAGACTCCAGTCACATTGGACGAGGGCCTCACCCTCAGTGGTTCTCAACCTTCCTAATGCTGTGACCCTTTAATACAGTTCCTCATGTTGTGGTGACCCCCAACCGTAAAATTATTTTTGTTGCTACTTCATAACTGTAATTTTGCTACTGTTATGAATCATAATGTAAATATCTGATATGCAGGATGTATTTTCATTGTTCGCGACGCATAGGTTGAGCCCCTGTATCCCTTTGAAGACCTTCTCTCCAAATACAGTTACATTCTAAGATATTGGAGACAGGTTCTCAAACACATGTATTTGGGGAGACACAATTCAGCCCTAGCAGCTCTCCTAAGCCATTATGAATTCAAAATACTGTACAGTGACACATGACCAGAGAGAGGCAAGAGAACAGGGCAGAAGCCGGCAGCAGCAGCCCTGGCTGGCAGTGCTGAGAGAAGGAGGTCAGAGGGAAGCAGGGGGCAGGGGCAGATGCCCCACACCACAAGCGCTCAGTTCTCAGCACCACACTCGGAGTTCCTGCCATGGCCCCAAAGCAGCTTTTGTATCCAGGACCGTGATTGGGTTTTCAATGAGACCTGCCTGGCCAGGCTGCTGCGGCAGCTTCCTGTCCCTTTCATACCCTCTGGAAACTTACAACAAGCTCCCATTGACTGAGACGACCAGGGTGCATCTTTATTCCTTGCAATTGGTAAGTGCTTATTCCCGCGAATGAGCAAATGTGACATGTTACATACAAGTGCTTCTGTAGACGGCATGGGCTTCGATGACATGCACATTCTATGCAGATGAACATGGGGGTCTCCTGTTACACATTGCAAGCTTTGTCTTCATTTTATTAAACCAACAGTGCAAGGTAATCAAACAAACCCTTTTCTAATAGATACAAATGAAAATTTGTCGTCATCAAAGGTTCACGGTTACTTAAGCAGAGCAGGTCTAGTCTGTGTATGCATGTGCTTGAGCGTGTGTGCGAGTGTGTGTGTGTGTGTGTGTGTGTGTGTGTGTGTGACCATGCATGCACACTGCCTAGCAGACAAGTCCAGTGTTTGTGTTTCTAAGGGCTACTTTTGCCATTTCAGCAGTACTGCCTATTACTTTCAGGCTGATTTATCCTAAATTTAAATCTGGTAATGTTTCCATAATCTTCAAAACAAAACCCAGCAAAGGCCTTGGATGGCGCCCTGCAGAAGCATTTCAGTCTACCTAACAGAGCCCATGCTTCATAGTTTCCTCCTTAATGTCAGGAGCACTTTTACTGCAGTATAGATGCTAATTGCCACTTATCTTAATGAGTTCTTTTCAAATATAAATTAACCTGGCTTGAAATATAGCAGACATCTTGGTCACAAAGAGACAGGGATAGGAGTTCTGTTGGCTCCTGGGAAAGATGGGGTGTGTTTTACCCTGTCTGCTACCTTCCTGTTGGTTGAAGGCGTTCTGATTTGGGGTCTTGGAGGGAGGAGTTGCTGCCTCCATCTTCAGTGTGAGGGGGAAACACTCTGTGCACGTCATGGAATAGAACGTTGGCTCCGAAAGCCAAAAGCACGGCAGGCGCCTCTGAGGTTATTACAGCAGAATTATGGGGTAACTGGTATAATCAGTTACTAAGAGCAATTTTTAATAAAACTGTAGCGGATAGTTTCAGTTTAAATTTGATTTATTTTAAAGTTTATATGATTTTTAAATGAGATTATTTCCTAGTTAATGTTCCTATCTCATCTCTCCTATCTAAACATTTCTAGTGTCCAGAACAGTGCCTGGTGGCTCTGGGTACTCAACAAATATTTACTAAATAAATGAATGAATATATTTAAAACTGATCACCATAAGGCACCATTTCTCAAACAATGTTAATAAATATTTTTATTCTATAGAATAATATCGTGCCATCAATTTTAAAAAGCAATCTCACATTCATTATTTTAACCAAGTCTAATCGCTAATATATTAGGTTATATATTATTGTAATATATATTATTATTTTTATTTAATCATAAGAAAATGTAGGCAAGAGATTACAGGGCTTACTTAGGTAATATAATTGGCAAATAATAAATGGGCTAGGACACTGCATGTTCTCCTTGAAAAATGGGCCTTGGAGCTGCCCACAAAGAAGCAGAAAGCGCTGCTTTGCAAAGGGTAACACTCAGCATCCATGTCCCACTTCTGTTCATTCTTCATCCCAGGGACCCTCATCCACTGCTCCTCCATCTGACCTTGGCTTCTGTCTGTAAGAGTAGGGCCTGAGCAGCCTTTGGCTGGCTCTTTTAGTTTCTCCTTTCTTCGCTTTTCGTTTTTATTGTAGCAACATATGCGTAACATAAAATTTACTATTTTAACCATTTTTTTTACGTACACTGTTCACTGGTATTAGGTCCATTAGCATTGCTGTCCAGAATTTTTTCATCTGCCTATACTGAAACTCCATTAAACACTAACTCCCCACTCCTCACTCCCCCTCCTCCGATCCCTTGGTAACCAGTATTCTAATTTCTGCCTCTCTGCTTTTGATGACTTGGAGAACTGCCTATATGTGAAATCATACAGTATTTGTCCTTGCTTGTGACTGGCTTATTTTACTCAGCATAATGTCTTCAAGGTTCATCCACGTTGTAGCATGTGTCAGAATGCCCTTCCAAATATTAATGACAACACCATTGTGTGTCCAGACCACATTTTGTTTATCCATTTGTCCATCGATGGATGTGTAGATTGTTTGAACTTTTTGGCTATTTTCTTTTAAGTAAGAAAAGTAAAAAGGGAATTTCCCAGGAGATATTGGGAGGAAAGATGATAGCTTGGTGAGATGACCAGGCAG
The DNA here is from genome assembly GCF_963259705.1 of Myotis daubentonii. Lineage (NCBI taxonomy): Eukaryota > Metazoa > Chordata > Mammalia > Chiroptera > Vespertilionidae > Myotis > Myotis daubentonii. The sequence goes on along the minus strand of NC_081843.1, from coordinate 103,222,800 downwards.
ATTAGGTCTAACAAATCATCTCACAGCTCAATAGCTGAAGACAGTCATCATCTTTTATGATCTTACGGTTCCTTTGTGCAGGAATTCAAGACAGGGACCAGCATGGGTGGTTTGTCTCTGCTACACAAGGTCTACAATCGAAGCTGGAAGACCCAAAGCCCTGACTGGCACTGGGGGATTTGCTCAGAAGATGGGTGGGCAGGTTGGCCCCTCACCCTATGGACCTCTCCATGGGGCTGCCGGAGTGCCTGAGGATGTTGAACTGGCTTCCCTACCTACCGCAGTCACACACTCAGTTCAGCAGTCTCCTGCTGTTCACAGAGGCCAGCCCTATTATTCACTGGGGTGGGTGCACACAAAGGTGGGAACACCTAGACACTGAGGTTACAGGATTCTGGCTACCACAAACATTATTACTGTTAATTCCGCAGAGTGAGCTAGTTATATGGAGATTTTTTTAGAAATAATTACGATATTAGAATGTTATTACTGCTTTGAAATGCATGGAAACAGTCAAAAGAAAAATGTTAATTCTAGTCACTCATTCAGCAAATGCATTCAAATAGCATATACAGGCAAAGTAAACAAGATAAAAAGCAGGATTTCTTTTTCACGTTTACAGGACATATATGAATATCTTAAGATAAATCTACATTACTCACTGGTTAGGAGAAGTGATTTCTGCTCCATGGTGGCTTCTAAGCCAGTGGTTTCCAAACATCTGCCTGAAGCCAACTTCACTTTTTCTATAGGCCCTTTTCATGCAACTGAAAAGGCTTTCCTATATTCCAGGGGTATTTCACGTCTGCCTGTCCCGTGTATTAAGAAGGGGTTGGAAGAGATCATTTACAAAGTAAAAGACTGGCCACTCTTCCTTAGTAAAATAAAATCTAGGGCTGTCAAGAGTTCCGTAACTAGTGTTTGAATTCCAAAACTGTGAGCAAGCATGTGCTAAGCTTCAAAGCCAGCAGGAGCCACCCTGGAGGTGCCCTGTAGCAAGCTTCAGGCCAGGGCAGCTGAGGGGAGATGGAGGCCCTCACTTTAGGGGCTTCTCTGCAAATGGTTCAGTTGTCAAACACAATCAGAGTTTTCTCGGTGTGGTGACTTACTTCACCTCTAAAGAGGACTGGTGGTCGGTGGCCACGTTCTAGTATAAAATTTTAAGCGAGGACATATGCTTCATCTCACTCAAGATGCAATTAAGTGCATAAAATATTCTGTATTGCAGGAACCTTTCCCACTGAATTTCCCACTCAATGTCTTCTTCTCTTTCTCTCCTCCTTTTCTTTCTATTCCTCCTCCCCCCCAGACTCCAGCTCTTTCTAATAGAATTACCTGGACTCTAGAACACTCTTGGCTCAGCAGTTCAGTTAAGGCCGTGGTCGGCAAACTGCGGCTCACGAGCCACATGCGGCTTTTTGGCCCCTTGAGTGTGGCTCTTCCACAAAATACCATGTGTGGGCGCACATACAGTGCGATTGAAACTTCGTGGCCCATGCGCAGAAGTCGGTTTTCAGCCTGGGCGAGTCTATTTTGAAGAAGTACTGTTGATATTTGACTCTGTTGACTAATGATTTTGCCGACCACTGATTAAGGTAATTGACCATGACCTTCACTATATTTGATAATTTAAGTTACTAGACTTCTCAAGCTGCAACGTATCACATGCAATGGGAAATTCTGTTCAAAATGTTAATTTTCTTACTATAAAATGCGAATTTTCTCTCAATAGTTGTCACTATCTCCAAATTAATACATGCTATTATACAGCTGCAAAGCATCTCAACTGACAGTTACCAACTGACAATCCACTACCACCTGCCATGTAATGCCGGGAGCCGGTCCATGCTTGCTGTTTCAAGGGACCTGGCATATATGGCCTACTGTTCTTAATATGTTTGCTCACCTTCTTGGCACTATGTGTTTTAACCAAGGTCTCTGAGAAAGGTTGTTTTCCCCAGGTAGGGATTTTCCCCTGAAGTTAGGGAGGGAATAAAACCCCTCAACTAAGTGCCAGGTGGGTAATTAACCCCTTTAACTACGAACAATCATGCTTAAACTACATAATCTTTTCTCCCTGGAATGGAGATAAGAAACGCCCTAACCTTTGTAATAGAGATTGATAGGATTGAATCAACTGGTATAAATACAGTTGTAACAAGACAGAAACACTCAGAACTTAGAACAGAATCAAGAAGACAGAACCTACACGGAGCCTAGAGACAGAAGAACTTCGCTGGAGAGAGCATGCCGGAGGATCCTGGAGAGGGACTGGCCTCGGAGCCTAGAGACAGAGCCTAGCGGGAGAACATGGCAAGGGATCCTGGACTGAACCTGACTACAGAGATTGGCAGGAGAACCTGACTGGAACCTGGACACTGAACCTGACTGGAGAGCCTGGACAGAACCTGGCTGGAGAACCTAGCGAGGGAACATGGCTACAGAACCTCGCTGGAGATCCGAAGCAGAATCTCTCTGGAGATCCGGGCTAGAGATCCTGGCTAGGCTGCTGATCAACTGAACGCTGTCTCCGTGTCATTCCTTCTTCGCCGACTCCGTCCACGCCCTTGGGGACCCCTGGACCCGCTGGGGCTGGACCCCGGCAATGTAAGACAATAAAAGTTTTGAATGCCCCATTTTTGTCCTCCAGTAAATGTTCAAAGTCACACGACAGCAAGAAAAATATTATAACTGGACTATACATAAAATGACCAAAGCTACTTCAGATTTTTGCTTGTGGTGGAATAAACAAGGAGGCTCTGAGGATGAATTGAGATCTGCTAAAAATGAAATAGGCCTCCATAGTCACAACAGCATAAGTTGAAGAAGACAGTTCTTTAATTAAGAACTGGTCAAGTTCTCTGACAAGCACGGAGCACTTCAAACAGCATGTAATTTCAAGAGGTTGAGCATAGCTCTGTGGATGCCTATAAAACACATAAATTAGCAACTAGGCTACCCTTTTAATGCTCTCACAGGTCCATATTTCCATAAGGGAAACAAAACTTGTACTTCTCTAATTTTGTGAATTTATGTTTTCAGTTTTTAACATTCTATCAATATCGATTTAAAGAGTGCAAACTGTTTAGAATGACTTATTTTTAAGTGGTCAGCCAAAATAAAAGCAAAGCATAAGAGTTGAGAGAGCAGACTGATTAATAGGCAAGAAGAAAAATCAATACTTGTTATTGTGTGTCTTCTGTCAACTTAATAACAGTGTGCTTATGCAAGTTTTATAGGTCTTATCTCTAGATTAATGTGTGTAAAGCCAATAAACAAGTAGGTAGATTGTTTACATGCATATACATGCAAACACATTCTCTATGTATATACACACATATGATCTAAGTGGCACATATATACAGATGCCACTTTTCTTAAATAAAATCTAGGGCTGTCAAGATTCCCCCTAGAAGAATTCAGCCTTTGAGTAATGATTGAACAAGTGAACCAATTCTGTCTTCCTCAGTTTTCTTGGTCTCTCTTTTCCTGGTGAGGGCTTTCACTCATAAGGACCAACCTTGGGGGAGGAAAGATATTACTGTCCATTTTTATAATCTTATTTTTATTATGATCTGGGCCAGAGATCCTCAAACTTTTTAAACAGGGGGCCAGTTCACTGTCCTTCAGACATTCCACACATGCGCACTGCGGGCCCAGGATGAGTCGGCTGCTAAGCAGGACAGGCAGCGGTGGCAAAAACACCCGGCGGGCCGGATAAATGTTTTCGGGGGGCTGCATGTGGCCCGCGGGCCGTAGTTTGAGGACCCCCGATCTGGACCTACAAAACTATCCCTTGATTTCTTTTGAAGCACAAAACCACCTCTCAGAACCATAAAAGGTATAAAGTGGGAAATGAGCAAGGGGCACACGGACATGAAATAGAAACCATGCACCAACATGGAGTTGAACTTTGGAGCTTCCTGTCTGAGTCTGCAGGCCTCTAATTCTCTATGAGATTCCAGGGAAATGGGCTCTCGGCTTATTTCCAAGGGGTTCCATTTTTAATATTCACACTTTGTGCTCTTAAATATTCTGATCTTTCATTCCACAGTGAAAATGGGGGGAGAGATTTACTTCCTTTCTCATTTGTAGCTTCCTGCCTCAGAGCTCTGCTTCATCCTAAATGACTGGTGTAAGGAATGACTTCATTTGCAAGTCTCACTCTCTTTTCAGTATAAGAATATCTAAATACAAGAGACACACATTAACCACATAAACCTGGTTTTTAATGAAAAAAGAGATTATGAAGCAGAAAGTAATATCAATTACTAGTGGGAAAATGTACTCAGAGCATAAAAGTTATACTCCAAAATAATTATTTGTCTTACTTCGCAATTCAAGACCCTATTTCTTTAAATCACCAATTATTTTTATCTGCTATCATTGTACTTCTCATTATTGGGGACCATAATATTAAAGATACTTTAGTTTTAACACTATCTGATTTCTAGGGATCCAACATGCTGAATGGTGTCACGAGATTCAGTCTCCCCTATCACCAGACTCTCTAGACAATCTGGTAAAGAATCCATGATAATTTAGTTATTGTGTGGAACTTCTTAGTTGTTATTAATTGGGGGAAAGACAATATCTTTGTTCCTAGGACACAGAGTGAAGTTGGTTTTAAACAGAAAGGTTAAAGAAAAGTTCTGGACAGACTGTAAAAGGAAAATCATTAGAGATTCAAGTGGCGAAGGACAAATACATATTCCTCCTGGCTTCATTCTGGAGTACAAACCTAAGACCACCATGGCCACATCCAGAGGATGGGTGGGGAGGGAACAACTATGAGCATTAGGGAGAGGACTTTTTTGAGAACAGGGTATGCAATAGCCTTTGCTTCTGTATGTTGGCTCTAGCTAACTTGGATATGGCTTTTCGCCCCAAATGATGTAGGAAAATCCAGAATGCACACAGCCCACTTTTAAGAGGTAGGACTTGAGTTCCTCAGATTCCACTGCACACCTGGAGGCCTGGCTAGTGGGTGGGGGCTCCATGGTGGTTAGCTCCTGGGCCATGTGCGGTTTATTAAACTTGGGGAAAATGTCTGCTTTACTGAAAGCACGTGGGTTGAGGGAAAAGAAGAGTTGGCTCTCAAGAGGAACACCTGTATACCAGAAAAGCAAAGAATGAAGATTTCCACCATCTTATCTGATAGGCTATGTGCTAACGATTAGTTAACTAATTAGTGTTCTGCGTGCGTACAATTACTCGTCAGTCATGACTGCCTATGTTCCATCGCTCTTAACTGAGAAGTGTCATGGTGGCCCCTATGCCAGAACACTCTTCAGTAAAAATGAGGTGAGGGTAGTGTTGGAATGATTCACTGTGTTAGAAATGCAAGTGTTTACTTCTACAAGTGACTTTGAAGGCAGGAGACAAAGGGAGTATTCCAGGCTACAGGAAAATCAATATTAGTACAGACAAGTATTGTGTGTGAACATTACTTTAAACTGATAAAAGGAATCCTGAAAAGGAGGCTTCTATGAAACAAACAAAAAAATTCTTTTGCAGTGAAGTCTTCTCTTCCATCTTTTAATTCTGTTTCTTGGCTGTGAGACTCGAGCTCTCAATCTTCCCTCCTCCCTGTGCTGTGGCCTCATGAGATCCCCTCTCACCACTGGCCTCCCAGCAGGGCATTCCCCAGGGTCTGCTCCTGGGCCTCTCTTGGTCTTTCCAACTAGACAGCTTCCAGCCCCTCTGCCTCCTCCCATTTCTTCCATATCTTTGACTCCAAGTGCCTTTCTCAGCCTGACTCTGTCTGCAGGTGCTCCTGATGGCAGGAGTGCTTGGTGCAGCAGGAAGTCAGTGGCAGGAATCTCAGCTAACAATAGGCTCTTCCTGTGCAAGGAAATGGTCCAAAGACTTAAAATATTGCATTTTCACAATGACTATCTGAGGAAAAGACTGTTATTATACCCATTTACATACAGGCACTTTGAGGGCAGAGCTGAGGAGCATCCTGGCCAGAATCAACATTTGCTAAGAACCCTTTTCACCATAACTGGACACCCTCCACAGCCCAGGCATCCTCTGTTCCCCTGGAGGGTGAGAGTATGCACAGTAGGGCTGCACCAAGATCACCATGGGGGCGGGGTGGGGAAGAGAGGAGAACATTGAATTTCCACTCATTCATTTACCTGAAGAAAACAAGGAAATGAAGAGCTGTCATACTTACCCCATGCGTTGGCACTGGCCCTCTCACTGGGCTCACATTTTAGATGATAGCATGCCTGTCATTGGAAGTTCCAACATGGCGGTTGATGATGACACCTCTGCTTATTTGGGCACCTCACCTAGGACTCCTTATGCCTGCTGATGTGTGTTGGTCCATGCAAAACTTTGGATTATATTATCTATATTTTTTAAAAATCTATCTTTATACTAACTCTCACAATATGAACAAGATAGCACTAACAATTCCCACAGGTTCGAAAGCCAAGACATGGCCAAACTCACACATTACATATCTGTCTATACCTGGAGTGATGAATAACAGTCATCTTAACCAGTAAAAATAGTAATAATCTGCTCAGGTCTAACATATTTAACTGTATAACTCTTTCAAAAGAAAAGTTTTTATGATTAAAATGTACATTGAAATAAAAACTTTTAATGATGTTGTTCCACCTTTAACATACTGTTTTCAGTTCTATCTTTAGTGTACATTTATTATATAGTGTAAATTGTATCCAAAGCATATGTAATTAGTTGACTAGTATCTCCCCAGAATTCATGTCTACTCATAAGCTCAGAGAGGGACCTTATTTAGAAATTGGGTCATTGCAGATTGATTAACACAGGTCCTATTGGATTAGAGTGGATTCTAAATACAATGACTGGTGTCCTGATCAGAAGAGGTGAGGAGACACGGAGACCAAAAGAAGACCCTGTGAAGATGAAGACAGAGATTGGAGTCGTGCAGCCACAATCCAAGGAGCAACTGGGGCAACAAGGGGCTGGAAGAGACAAGGAAGAATTCTTGCCAGGGCCTTTGAAGCAATGTGGCCCTGCACCCACACCTTGATTTTGGACTTCTAGCTTCTAGAACTGTGAGAGAATAAATTTTTATTGGTTTCAGCCACCCAGTTCCTGGTAGTCTGTGATGGAAGCCTTAAGAATTCAGTCCACTATGTTTAAAATGTATAAGTGAAAAATAGTCACATATGGTGGTGTAAACTAACATTTTTCTGATTGGGTGGGTGGGCAGGGAGGTTCACAGACAGCTGTCCTCTACCTAGCAGAACCAGCTTTGAGTAATTCAAACAGGCCCTGTGCACTCCATTTCCAGCCCTCTTTTCTTTTTAACTGTTCTCTCTGCTTAGAAAGCTTTTTCTCCCATTTTTTTTTTCCATTGGAAACATTGTCTACCCCTCAAAGTTTGTGCCAAATACTCAATGCCTCCTCCATACTTAACCACATCTGTCTAATTTATTCATGCATCACTGTCATTTGTGGATACATCTTTCTCTCCCATAATTCTGAAAGCTCTTTAAAGAATGAAGCTGATCCCATGCCTTCATCACACTGTAGAGCCTACCTGAGAATATTCCATAGGAAAGCCACCGAGAACACACCTGATGCCTTCGATGGACCTGGAGGGAGCAGCCCAGAGGAGTGAGAGCTGTAGGGCTCTGGCCTTCGGCCAGCTCTGGGCATGGTTGAATAAAACCTCACTGAAGACATATGTGTATGCCTGTCACATTTCCAAGTGACAAGGAGCAGTGGGGACAGTAAGCACACTGGATAACAGCTAGGACCGAGAAAAGATTTCTGTAGTATCAAAAAAATGGAATCACCTAACAAGCAGCAAATGTAAAATACCTAATTAGATAAAAAGAATATTAAACATTCAAGGTAAAGATAATTGATTCATAGCTTTGCAGGAGTCACATGTGAAAAGACTGGGCATTTTATTTGACTGTAGAGTTATGTTCCTACCTATCAGTCTTCACAGTAGTTAGAAACACGGGATTGGAAGTCAGTTTTCAGCTCTCTGTGCCTCAGCTCCCTCATATGTGAAATGGGGACCATAAAAAGTCATGTTGGAGGGATTTAAGGAGGGTTAAATACAATAATGAATACAAAAGTTTGATGCTGAGCATGAAACATATTACTTAAATAATTTTTGTTGTTAATCCTCACCTGAGGATAGTTTTTCCATTGATTTTTAGAGATAATGGAAGGGATGAAGGGAGGGGGAGAGAGACATTGATTGGTTCCCTCCCACATGTGCCTTGATGGGGCCGGGATGGAGCCTGCAACCCATGTACATACCCTTAACCGGAATTGAACCCGAGATCCTTCATTGTGAGGGACCAATGCCCTAACCACTTAGCAACACCAGCAAGGGCACGACTTAAATAATTTTAATAAGCATTGCTATCGTCATCATTGTTATAAACATTTTTCTCATCTTAACTATCAAGAAAACCTAGTATGAACCCAGGTTGCCCACAGGTATCGCTTGTTTTCTGCCTGTATGTCGATGACGTGTGAGACAGAACTAGGAAGGAGACTGGCCACTCTAGAATGCCCAGAGAAGAGCCCTAGACATGACAATGTGCACAGGGATTGCAGCTTGCATGGGAGCAGGAGGCCGGGCAATGCTGGGCGATTTAGTATCTGTGTGCAAAGGCTATCCTTTGAAGAAGGGATGGGTGCTTCTCATGTGATTTAGGAGGTTAGAAATAACATCAGGGAATGAGCGTACAAAAGATACAGATTTTCTATCAATATAAATTCGTTTTCAAGGTTTGAGTTATTCAAAGAATTCATAAAATTCTCCCAGAGATAGTGAGTGGCCAAGGCATCCAAGCATAGAATGAATGGCCACTTGTCAGACTTGCTTTTAGCCTAACTGAATAAATGCCTTCCCAGTACTCTTTATACTCTGAAGGTCTTCAGATTGCACATGCTTTATCCTCCTCCCATCCCCAGACCATTCCCCAGTTAAATAAATAATTAATTAGTGGGCATTTTAAGTCAAATTCCCCAGAGATTCCCCACCTAAGAAAACGAAACTTTGGCCTGGATGTTGTGGCTCAGTGATTGAGCATCAACCCATGAACCAAGAAGTCAATAGTTCCATTCCTGGTCAAGGCACATACCCGAATTGCAGGCTCAATCCCCAGTAGGGGGTGTGCAGGAGGCAAATGATTGATGTCTCATGGATGTTTCTATCTCTTTATCCCTCTCCCTTTCTCCCTCTCTAAAAAAAATCAAGAAAAAAATATTTTTAAAAAGAAAACTAAACTATGAAGACTATCATATTACTGTTTCATTGCAAACAGTTCAGCCATGTTCCTTAGGTTACATAATAATATTACTTTAAAATTTAATAAAGATTTTTTAAAAATATTTTTTGAAACTTTACCTTTCAAAAATTAGTTTTGGAGTACATTTTGTTTCCTAAATCCTCAATTCACTACACACTCTGTGATTTGTTTAAGTGAGTAGGCAAACAATGAAGAAAAAACATGTGGAAATGTTCTTAACACAGATTTACCTAATTATAAGGTATTTATAAGCAGTATTATTTTATAATAATATTTAATAATATCCAATAATGAAAAAATTATTATCTTAAATGTAGCTTGAAACAAAATATGTTGTATAAGTTTGACAGAACCACATTCAGCAGTGAAGAAGTGCCCTTGTATTTATTTCTCTATTATGTTGAGTAAAAAAAAAAGACAGATTTTTTTACTGTAAATCATGTTTACAATAATATAGATTCATTAAGCTTTTTTGAAAAATTGTTTTTGAGAGTGTATATGAACGAATACAATATCTTGAGAAGAGAGTAATCAAACATGATGAAAAGATGCTATTACCTATATGTTAAGCTATGTCAATAAATGTCCTACCCAAACTTTTCTTCTTTTATAGACCACATTTATAGTACCGTTAGTCTACCGGGTATATCAGTCTTGCTTTATTTTTCTCCAGCTATTTCACTAATCACATTTTCAAAATAAGAATGCTATGTCTTCTCACTCCTAACATCACTGACACCTCATGCATATATTTTGATTTGAAGATTTATATTTAACCTATATACTTAAAAACAACAGTATATAATGCTATATTTGGTACAGCATCAAAAAATGTATTAGCCATAACAATAATTCTTAAGAGATTCACATTTTATGGAAGATAACATGCAATGAAGAAATAAAAGCTTCACAAATGTGGCTGAAAAGAAAAATTCATATATATAAACATTTTCAAAGTGACTTGTGACTATAAAAAGGAAATTAGACTTTACCATCTCCTGTATAAAAAGATTTCTGCACATTCTTCATTGAAGTACAGAATAGGGGCAGTTAACAATGGAAAGACCAAAGTTTTGCAACAAAAACCTATATGACTGAGGCAAGCAAGCTAGAAAACCCCAACCCTTCAGAACCAAGCCTTTCACATCCCAGGGCTTAGCAGTGGTTTTCAACCTTCCTAATGCTGCAACCCTTTAATACAGTTCCTCATGTTGTGGTGACCCCAACCATAAAATTATTTTTGTTGCTACTTCATATCTGTAATTTTGCTACTGTTATGAATCATAACAACCCATGTACATACCCTTGTACATACTCTTCAATCAGTAATGTAAATATCTGATATGCAGGATGTATTTTCATTATTACAAATTGAACATAATTAAAGCTTAGTGATTAATCACAAAAACAATATGTAATTATATATGTGTTTTCCGATGGTCTTAGGCGACCCCTGTGAAAGGGTCATTCGACCCCCAAAGGGGTTGCAACCCACAGGTTGGTGACCCTCAGGTTGAGAACTGCTGGCTTAGAGGAATTAAGGGCTAGTAGGGGTTCTCTGGTTTCAAATCTAATGACCGAATTGGGGCATCTTGATTTCAATTTATTATTTTAAAATGCACACTCTGAAAACCTCTTATTGAATAATACTAAAACTCTTTAATAGTAAAAAGACACTGGTATGCAATAAGAGAAATAAAACAGATATTAGAAAAGAAAGGAGAAATAAAACAAAGACCAATCAAAAAAGCAATTATCAGAGAGTAGATCTACTCAGACCATTTGCATCCTTTCCTTCATTTCTCCCAGCTCCTACATAAAGATACCTCGTACTACCATCCTCCAAAAAAATCATAAAAGATGTGAGTATATTCTTTCCTTTTCCTTTTTTATTTTTTATAAGGAAATAAAAATGTTCATGCCAATATGTCTCACAGTACCCATAAGTGTGAATTTTAGCTGCGTACCCCTGTGTCAGCACTTTGATCTTCATAAGTCATTTACACTCCAGTTTTCCCTTTATTTAAGGCATATGGAGATATTAGTTTTCCCCCACAAAGGAGAATTACAACAAAGATGTATATAAAACTGCTATGAAATTGTGCTATGGAGGCATGTTTGTAACAGCACAGAGACTTAAATGGTCTGGTATTTAATGATAAATAAAACGTTAACACTCTCTTTAAAAACATTTGTAAGAGAGCTGAAAGAAGTCTAAAGACTGAAAAAGCTTAAATCATAAGCAATAATGCCAAAATAAATAATTGTGAACCCTAGAAGTTAAATATATTAGTTCTAGTAATAGTCACTTGGGGAAAATAAAAATTCATTATTTGAATGAAAATGTAAAAATGTTGTCATAAAAATATCATTAGGTTTTAGACTTGAATTTTGGATTTGGGAAGTATCTCAATTAAACATGAACACTTAACTCTAGTCCTTTATTTTAAGAAAACTCTACAAGGCCTTGTTGTATTTTATACCCCATTGATTTTGCATGATGCCAGGGTATTAGTTCCTTTTGTGTTAAATCACAACAAGCCAGTTCTGGTTCTAGATCTGGTTCTGTCTGTTTCACTTGTGCAGCTGGACTCAGAATGGTGGTATGATTTTCTTTCTCAAAGTGAACACATTAAGGCCAATGCCTAGCATTCTTGAAAATAACATTCTGAATCTGCAATTCATATAATGCTAATCTGCATATAAATTTTACACATACAAAAGATTAGTGCCCAACATTCTCTTATTCATTCTAACATTTCTTATTGGTGTTTCTCTTTTTTGGTTTATAGAGTGCACCCAATAAATATAAGTGACATAATCCATAACTTGAAAAGCTAAGAGCCATGACAATATACTGAAAGAGGAAAAAAAGCTATACAAGTGACAGTAATATAAAATGGAAAGGATATGCCACTTAGTAAAATAAAATGCATTTAGCTCATAGCAAAAAATAAAGAAGCTTATCTGTAGCTAGAGAAGCATAAATTTGGTTTCTTATTAAGCCAAATTCCCTTAATATGAACATTTAAAACCTTCCCATTGGAGATAAGACACTTATCCTTAATTTAAATATGCAATGTTAAATAAAGCAATGCCAATTCAATATTCTACTTAGCATTTCTTAAGAGTGTGCAAGTTATTCTATTTCTATATGTTTTCAGTTGCATGTCAAGAAAATTTATTTTAAAATAGCATGTTGAGCTGTTAATCTGGAGAATATTCTATCTACACATGACCAAACATATAAGGATTGGGGACAGATTTCAAGACCAATACTCTAGACATTGCTGTTGAGATTGAAAACCTGAATATGCAGGATGGGGCACAATGTAAATGTAAGCATATTTCTTAGTTCTAGTAGTTAACAGTGAGATGAACATTTTCTCCAGCTCACTTTTACCAGGGAGGTTCTATCAAATATAATATTTGGCATGAACCCTCCAGTGGGGTGCAATTGTGCTGAAGTAGCTATCTCAAAGAATACCATAAAATAATCCCATTCTGCCTTTATGTTTGTAGGAGTGATTTCTTTTTATAAAATACTCCATGCAAACCCCTCAACACAGTACATAAGCACTTGTGCGCTCCATCAGAGAAAATTCCTGGAGACAAATTTCAAGTATGCCACCAGAGTCAAGTCACATGCCCTGCTCTACAGAAATACCAGAAATCTGACATGTCGATGGTATTCACAGATGCAGATATATATTTATGGGACTCTATCAGCATACATCAAATGGCTATGAATAAAACATCATTTAATTCTGCCGGAATTCAATTCCAACTTCAGAAGTAGAGTATCGCTACATCCCTTGCCAATGTTGAAAAAGAAAGCAAAAAAAACCCCCACATATCTCAACCTAACAATTACTTTACTACATTACACTCACGTTTTTTATCAATGCCAAGACAACTTTAACCTCATGTTTACTTTCAGACACAGAAAAATGAAGATAATATTCATTTTCTAAGTTTTTCAATTTTTAGTATAGTCTGGTATATGGCCCACTTTACTCGCTGATAGAGACATGCAGAGTGACAAAACATGCCTCCATTGAAACAGTAACAACCTAGTCAGTGATATTTGAAGTCAACTGAGATCATTCACAATTCTCAGTTTCCTGAGCATTAAAGAGATAGTTGTTCTACATCTCATCAAGTAGCTGAAGCATCTACCAATGTTCTGATCCAAAGATCATCTATACTGTTTGCTATTGAACCACAGAAGATACTTGGGATCCATGACCAACACCCACATTCCAAATCAGACAAAAGATTATAAAACCAAAGTCAACCCTTTCATACTCAGCCCATGACATGAATGCATAATGTGGTGTAGGAAAAAATAACGCCCTTCATACAATGACTGGTTAAGAGAGCCTCTTGGACGTAAGTAGGGAAAAGAAAAAGGTTCGTACCCACCTGGGATCTTTCTGAATGCTGTCAATGGACGGGGATCTGGCCAAGGTGCCTTCGGGCGGGAGGGTAGGGCCGGATTTGCTGTATGGAGACTCAACAGAGGGACAATACTGCAGCTGTCGGTAGGGGTCGGCGTAATTGGAGGCTGGGCCGGCGGCGTAGCTGGCCCGCTGGAAGGTGGCCGTGGCGGCGTTCGGTGGGCCATGCTGGCTGCCTGTGCGCTGCAAGGGGACGGAGTCGACACCAGGGGAAGATGGGGCTAGGACAGGAAAGTAGGGACAAAGTAAAAAATTGAGGACCTGCTCACAGAAATGGTTAACCAGGTCTAAGCAAGGGGGAAAGTTACACACATAAAACAAGGGTTTGAAAGAATAAAAAAAAATAATTGGTCATATCTGAACCAATATACTCAATGTGATCCAGTAATGATAATTAGCATGCGATTTCAGAAATACACCTTTCAGCTCTAGAGGACAAGGCATCTATTGTCTGTTTATTACTTACCAACATCCAAGAGAAGGTTTGTTAATCTAAGGTAAAAACAAACCCAGAAGAGGGAATATTTTATAGGGAATCGTGGACAGTTAATTATTTTTCATGTTGAGAAAATTCAGAAAGTGTTTGTTCATGTGATGTTACGCTAAGTTCATGGAGGGTGCAAAACAAACTTAGGAACGTAGTTAATTTTCCTGAGTTAAAAAGTAAGGAAAAGTGAGGGAATGTGTGTATGGGTGCAGGTGGGGCTCATGTTTCCCTAATTAGCACTACGGCAAAAAATGCAGGACTGCTCTAGTTTTTGTGAGGTTGTTCGCTACAGATTTCCATAGATCTCTTTTCACCCAAAGCTGTCAGAGTAACACATAGATTAGGAGAAGGGTAGGCGTGCAGGAGAAGTGGAAGACCGGCCCAACTGTAACCCAGACAAAACAATGAGCTTTCTTGGCTTTCGCAAAGCATTTGCATCTTTTCAATGTGTCTAAATTATTTTGAGGAGATTTTTGCACCAGTTACTAAAACCAGTATGACTATTTCTAAACTGAATTTCAATTTTTTGAAATTCTTCCTGGATTGTTTTATTTTATTTTATTTTATTTTATTTTATTTTATTGATTTTTACAGAGAGGAAGGGAGAGAGATAGAGTTAGAAACATCGATAAGAGAGAAACATCAATCAGCTGCCTCCTCCAATCTCCTACTGGCGATGTGCCCACAACCCATGCTCTTGACGGGAATCGAACCTGGGACCTTTCAGTCTGCAGGCCAACGCTCTATCCACTGAGCCAAACCGGTTTCAGCCCTGGATTCTTTTCAGTACGTTTCTTGTCATGATTTCTGAGATTTTTCTGGGTGTCAAAAAATTTGATACCTAAGATTTTAGTTGACCTGTACAATGAAAGCATCTTTCATATTAATAGAATGTGACCAGGTATTAATTGCTGCAACAATGAATAGCCATGATCAATTTTAGGCAGGGTATTTACTTCCTGGCCTTGTAGATTAGAATATACCCAAAAGGTAGCCAGTGTCTAGTAAGCCCATTTCTTCCCTGGATGCTCTCTACATGGCATTAGGTTCCAATTATATATCCGTGCCCCCGCCCCTCCCCCCCCATTAACTTTGACTCCCTGAGCTTCTTAGTGGATGGTGATAGAGTTTACTTATCCTCTCTTACATTAAATGATATAGGGCTTGTCAAACACAAAAAAGTTATGTCATATCAAGAAAACAACTGTTAAAAGAAGTTAAGGAAATCATGTAGAAATGACCAAAGAGTCACAAAGTGAACTGGAGAAACACATTCTAATACTAAAAACTGATTTTTAACTAAGAGATCAGCACTTCTTATTTCCAAAGCTTCTAATACTTAATCTTATAATAACCAAAATTCTGGGAACAGGCACCAGTGAAAACTAGAAAAATATTTAAGAACAACTTTCTAAAATAAAGTATGTACATTTCCAGAGGAGCTGACTTTTGAAATGAGGACTGCTCTGATGGATTAAGTTTCATAATGATCAGATTAGACTAATAAACATGAAGTTTACAACCAGAAAATCTGTTTTATGTCTGTTAGGTCACAATCAATACAATAGTGGTGATAATTTAAAACTATAAAATCAGAATTCAAGTTGGTAACTCCAAATCGAAATAAATTAGAAACTGATCAACGCAGTAAAATAATGTAAAATACCAATACAAATGTGGAGAAAGGTTATAGGACCATATGGAAAAAACAAGAAACACGTGTGAGAATCTAACAGGTCTCAAACTAGCCATCAGTAATGCCACCATGTACTTGCCTTATGCTTTTAAACATGACATTAAAAAAACGACTTCAATACATAAAGATTCAATTCTCCCTTTCTGCAGTGCATACCTGGTGTGGCTTATGCAAACCACGGCTCTTTATTTGCATGGATAAGCAGATGTTGGTCACACTACTAGAAGATTTTCTTTTAATACAATATTTCCCTTAATTCCTGTCCTGTTATACATTTTCCTTACTTAAATTTTAGAGCTCAGTTGACCAAATCACCTGCCTGGTAGGATTACTCTATTCAATTGAACATTCTGTGGCAAACACTTGAAGTGGAAGGTGCTTCATCGGGTCTGTAAGCACCCCTCTTCTCACTTGCCCTGCAAACAGCCCCTTCTCCCTCAATAAGCTCTTAGAACTCAATGAACCATCACACTGGTCTCTTTGAGGAGATTTTAGAATTTGCCTCTTCAGCAGGTTACTTGAAACTTCACCCGACATCTATGTTGTTAATGAAATTATATGTTTTCCATAGAGCTACACAAATAAAGGTCTAGCGTGTAAAAAGAGAGATGTTTTACACATTATATTTGAAAGAGAGGAAGAGAGATCCTTTGTAATAAAATCAAACATTCTCCAGGTACTCTGATGATGATAGATGGCTATATGTATTATTTACTGACAGTGGGAAAAAGAACAGAATGGGTAGATGTGTATATACAGAAATATGAAAACATAAAAAAACCCACATTTACATATGTTACATAGATAGCATGCAGTAAGCTAATTAAATGCTATGAATTCCCTCTGCAAGTTCAGAAAATAAAGATGGCTTAGGTGACAGTGGGTCCAAGAACAAGGCCTGCACACTCTTCAAGAGAGTTTAATTCTGTTACTTTAGGAATGAAGGACCTTTAGCATCCAAGCCACTACATTTTCAACAGGATTATCATTTAGAATTAACCGTAAAGGTCTTTTAATTTTCTGCACTCCTCACAGGCTGATCCATGCCAAACGCAATGAAAAATACTCAAGGTAAATTCAAGATAATCTTTTAATGTCAGATATTATTACATTTGTGGGGAGTGGCATTTAATGCAGAATTTTTAGTAGTGTGGAATCATTATTATTGGAGTTGGTGTTTCTGAATTTTACCATGAACTGTTCTACTAGCAAACACTCTGTCTTCCTTCAGCTGTAATTAGATTTTTTATTTACACCATTTTACATATAAAATGAGTTGATATAGGTAAGCATCTGGATGCTCTTCCTAGCTTTAAGACACTATTTATCATTGAGCTTATTAAACATTTCCATTTGGGTGATAATGTGCCCCTGTCTTTTTAGATTAAAAAAAGGTAACATTTTAAACTAAGAAGTTATTTGACTTGCTCCAATGGGAAGTAATCATTTTTACAGTTTGAAGTAACAGCATTCACAAACAATAAACTGTGAATAATCCATATTTTTCTGGACTTAACTGATAATTTTAACTGAAAATGTTATTTATGTATCATTAAAGAATAAAAATAAAATTTTATGAATATGACGGTTCTATGTAATTCTTCTATAACTTTATTAAGCACTGGCTGGTATTGCAGAGAATAAAGATTTTTAAAAATATTTTGCCTACATGTGAAAATATTTTTACCACATTCTTTTATTTTATTAAATTTTTTTTATTGATTTTAGAGAGGAAGGGAGGAGAGAGAAATAAAAACATCAATGATGAGAGATAATTATTGATCGGCTGCTTCCTGCATGCCCCACACTGGGGGTCCAGTCCGCAACCTGGACATGTGCCCTGACCAGGAATCGAACCTTGACCTCCGGGTTCATGGGTCAGCGCTCAACCACTGAGCACACTGGCCAGGCATTCATCACATTCTTTTTTCTTTTTATGTTGCAATACTTGTCAACCTCATAAGAATATTCAGCATGTTTTCCCCTTGCAATGTGTCTGTGATAATTCATTCTTTTTTTAAAAAAATATATTTTATTGATTTTTTACAGAGAGGAAGGGAGAGGGAGAGAGAGTTAGAAACATCGATGAGAGAGAAACATTGATTGGCTGCCTTCTGCACACCCCCTACTGGGGATGTGCCTGCAGTCAAGGTACATGCCCTTGAATGGAATCGAACCTGGGACCGTTCAGTGAACCAGATTCAGTGGTGCAGGCCAATGCTCTATCCACTGAGCCAAACTGGTTAGGGCAATAATTCATTCTTTATTACAAGCTGACACTTCCATTACCAAAAGCTCAATTTCTCCACTCACTTAGAATCACATTTATCTATCAGGAAATTCATGTGTCTATCACTGATGCAGACGTCGGCCATTCTCACTAGTTTAGAGAGATGTGTTCGTGGGGTTGTCAGAGGCAAGAGTTTGTGTGAATAAAATGACTCTTAAGTTGACAGTCATCGATATGTCTTGAGTTTGAAATACACATTTGTGTTATTTTGCTTCTGCTTAATAGACTTCAGCATAAGCAAATTCACGAGGCTCACATATTCCTTGTCTGGCTGTGTCTATTGTACAAACTCTGGTTTTGAGAAGCCTTTTCCCAGATGAAAGGTATGTTTTATTTCAACAGACACCCTAGTTAAGAGTGTGCCTCTTTCGATTTTCATTGTGCAGGATGTTAGACTGGTTGTCCTATAAAAGCAGGTGGGCTTGTTCACACCACAGTCCTCCTCACAGGCCTGCTTTTCCTGCTGCCGTCCACACGATTGTGCCTCCCTGCCCTGGGAGAGGGCATGAATGGCAGCCTGCCTCTGCCTCTCTCTCCTCACTTACTGGCCCCACAGACAGGAGTGACTGCCATGTCTGGTGAGATGGTACCCTCTGGGGAGCCCTCCTGACCATGAACCACTGCAGATTCAGTAATTTTTACCTGAATCAGAAGGATTTTACCTTCTCTGGGGCTGTGAGGCTGGCTTCTGTCTCAACTTTCTCTCTGCCTCCCTAGTAAGAGCACATCTGGGCCCATGGGGGCTGGCGGGCCACCTGAGAGCCTGCCCCCTTCTGCTGGCCTGGTGGGCAAGAGCTCTGCAGTTCTTGTCTTGCAGTGGACGGGGTGCCTGAGCCTGAAGTGTCTAAGTGAGGTCTGGGGCGGGGGGGAAATCCTCTTTAGACCATGTTCTCTGGCATAGCTGTGGCCAATAGGAGGCTGCTCAGTTAAATAAAATCTTATTAATTTTCCATGTGAACAGTGAACTTATTTGTATGTTTCACCATCCACAAGCCTGGAGCAAAAGAGAGGTGAGAAGTAGGATTTACGTACCCTGATCCTCTAACACTGTGGTCGGCAAACTGCGGCTCACGAGCCACATGCGGCTCTTTGGCCCCTTGAGTGTGGCTCTTCCTAAGCCTTAGGAGTACCCTAATTAAGTTAATAACAATGTACCTATCTATATAGTTTAAGTTTAAAAAATTTGGCTCTCAAAAAAATTTCAATCGTTGTACTGTTGATATTTGGCTCTGTTGACTAGTGAGTTTATTGACCACTGCTCTAACATGTATTTAAATGAGTATAAATACTTGTAGGTAAATCTCCATCATTAGGGAGATTTATTTTAGGAAAGCCTAGAAAAGTTTTTCTGAATACCCAAAGGTACACTGCTCCTCATCTGACTTGATGTCAGAGATTTGTGTTAGCCTTTATAATAAAGTCACAGGGTGAGTGGCTTAGTATGACAATCAAACAGGATAGATGGAGAAGGAAGACCGAGAGGACAGATGAGAAAAGATGCTGGGAGGTTGAGCCCAAGGGGCAACGCTGAGAAATCCCCTTTGGTGGGAAGTTGAGGGAGCTTTAACATCTCATCTTCAGTATCTACAGCTGTTTTCTGGTTTTTGCTGTGCAGTCATCTCCTTGTGTATCTCTCAGCTCTAGAACTGTCTGTGACTCAAGAAAGCCTTTGTGGTGTTTGGGGCAAAGAAGATCCAGGGATGGGCCAGCCTAGTGCTGAGCAGGGCAGGGAGAGGAAAGTGGCCACTCAGCCAGGAGTGATGTCTGGGACCTGAGGTGGTAGGGAGCACAGCCGCTGCCCTGAATGACCAAGGTGGACGTGGATGAAAAATCCACACCTTCCCGCAGCCCGACTCCTTGCCAGGAAAATAGAGAAAGGCAGTCTCGGGATAAGCAGGAAGGGGGATTGCGTACTACACAATATTGAGTCACATGTTGTCTAGGAAAGAAAGACACTATGTGTTGTTTAGTGTTTTTATTAATACTTTGTCTTCAATTTTGTCTAGAATATTTATTTAGCCCTTAAGATATTACCATCCACTACCAGTTAATTTTTGTGATTTTCTGTGATATGAAAGTGAACATGCTCAAGGACAAGGAGTTTATTTAAGCTTCTTTGAATCTGCCAGTGCATCTAGCACATGATATGTCCTGAACAGATACTATTTGAATAACAAGATATAGAAAATCCTGAAGCTCTACAGATGAGAAGGAATCTACATTTATTTTGTTTTTAAATGATGATTTTTATAAATGCAGGGTCAGTCAACCAAGATGGCTATTAAGAGCTCAGGTTCTAAGGCAAGACTGCCTGGGTGTGAAGGTTTAAAGACTGGCTCTCTTTTTAAAAAATATTTTTTATTGATTTCAGAGAGGAAGGAGGAGAGAGAGAGAGAGAGAGAGAGAGAGAGAGAGAGAGAGAGAGAGAGAGAGAGATGATGAGAGAGAATCAGTAATCTGCTGCTCTGCTGCTTCCTGCTCAACCCCTAGTAGGGATTGAGCCAGCAACCAGGCACATGCCCTGACTGGGAATCGAACTGTGACCTACAGGTTCACAGGTCTACTCTCAACCACTGAGCCATAAAGCTAGACAAGACTAGCGCTATTTTTACAGTTGCATAGTTATGGCATAAATGTACCACAACATTCTTATCCCCTCACCTACTGATGGGCACTTGAGCTGTTTCCAGATGTTAGCTATTATAAATAGCACTGCCATGAACATCAGGGTGCATATATTCTTTCTAATTGGTGTTTCAGGCTTCTTAGGATATATTCTAGAAGTGGGATCACTGGGTCAAATGGCAGTTCTATTTTTTGAGGGAACTCCATACTGTTTTCCATAGTGGCTGTACCAGTCTACATTCCCACCAGCAGTGAACTAGTGTTCCTTTTTCTCCACATCCTCTCTATCACTTGTTTGTGGATATGTTGATGATGGTAGCCATTCTGGCAGGTGTAAGGTGTTACTTCATTGTCATTTTAATTTGCATCTTTCTGATGATTAGCAACTGAGAATTTTTTCATGTTTCTTGGACGTCTGTATGTTCTCTTTGGAGAAGTGTCTATTTAGGACCTTTGCCCATTTTTTTTAATTGGATTGTTTGTCTTCCTTTTGTTAAGATATATGAGTTGTTTATAAATTTCTGGAGTGTATTATGCTAAGCAAAATAAGCCAATCAGAGAAAGACAAGTATCACATGATCTCACTTATCTGAGGAATCTAATAATTAATATAAATTGACAAACAAAACAGATCAAGAGACATGGAAGCATGGAACAGACTGATGAATCTCAGAGGGAAGAGAGGAGGTAAGGGGGAGGGTGGGCAGGAAGAGATTAACTCAAGAACTTATATGCATATATGCATAACCCATGGACACAGACAATAATGCAGTGAAGACCAAGGTGGGGGGGGGGCGAGAGTGGGATGGAGGGGACCAATGGGGGAAAGAGGGACATCTGTAATACTTTCAATAGTAAAGATAAATTAAAATAATAAATAAGTAAAGGAAGGAAGGAAGGAAGGAAGGAAGGAAGGAAGGAAGGAAGGAAGGAAGGAGGGAGGGAGGAAGGAAGGAGGGAGGGAGGGAGGGAGGAGACTGGCTCTATACAAACAGTATGACTTCAGGCAGATTACTCAGCTTCTCTATGCCTCAGTATTCTGATCTGTAAAGTGAGCATTATAATAGCACCTCCTTCATAGGGTGGTTCTGGGGATTTGTAAATATACTCAAAGCGTTTAGAACAGTCCCTGAAAGTAGTGGCATGCTATATACATTGCCATCGGTCTCACCTGCTTAAAACTATGGTACCATCTGGCGATTCCCTCATTGTGTAGACAAGTATACTTATCTTCATTCCCAAGTGCTGACTTCTTGAAGAGGGGCAACCAGCCTTCAATTCCCCTGCCCAGCTCTCCCAGAAGCATCATGTGCGAATGCTTTGGGAATTAAACTGGAGGAACTCCAGCCAGGGGCCTGATACTTAAGGGCAGAGATAAGACTGGTGCTCAAGTCACCCGGCCACCAATCTGAGCCAAAAGCTAGTGGCGCCTGAACACTTCAAGTGTGACAGACCCATAAGAGCATGTCCTCCTTCCCCAGAGAGTTAGGGCATTTGCTCTGGCCCTGGAGCCTCTTACAGGTCTGACCCAGTGTCTCCAGTGGAATGTACAGCACAGGGGATGTGAAAAAATGTTCTCTTGGAAATGGGAAAGCCATCCTACAATGTTTCTTTATATCAATTTTTAATCTTGACATTTACTAGGTACAATTTAATAATATTGTATCATATGTATAAAATTTATGAGTAAATGATATGCCCATCTTACAGGCATTTTCTCAAACATGGAGTTCTGATAGTCCCTAGAGTTACAGGGTTAGCTGAGAAAGTGTAAGGATTTTAAATGAAGGGAATTAAGTGTAGAAATAGCGAGTAACCAGGGTGGTTGAAAGGTCATGGTTTTATGCTTAGGAGCTGGAGGAGATGGTTCTCCCTACATGTTATCCCATGAGATTTCCAGTGCACTTCTGGAAATGTCCCTAGTGTTGCATTAAGTCAGCATATTTCCTCAAAAGTGTCTCAAGTTCCAAGGTGCAGGTTGGGGTGGGGTCTTTGACAGCTGGTTGTCACAGCCTCAGATCTCTGCCAGGGCAGAGGTTACTTTTACAGAAGCCAGGCAAACAGGTTTCCCCTGTGAAGCCCTTAGAGGACACTGCTGCTTCCTTTATGGGAGGGACCAAAGGAAAGCACTCGTTCATTCATTCATCCAGCCCCATCCTCCATCAATGGCTGAGAGCAGGGGCTGGCAAACTTTCTCCTTAAAGTGCCAAAAGGTAAGGATTCTCAGCTTTACCATCTAGTCTCTGTCATAGCTACTCAATGTGGCGACTGCAGCGGGATAGCAGCTATAGTTGATACTAAATGAATGGGTGCGGCCACATTTCAAGACCTTTGTTTATAAGCACTCAAATTTGGATTTTATATAAATTTTTCATATCACAAAACAGATTCCATCTTTTCATTGTAAGCCATTTAAAAATGTAATAATCCTACTGAGCTCACCAGGGCTCCTGAAACAGGCGGCCAGCGGGATCTGGCCTAGGTCCCCTGCCTTAGAAAAAACTCTACAGTTCTGTTTATTTTTTAGAAGTGCAAGCATCTTTCTTTGTCTTTAATCTGACATACATGCATGAAGTATTTATTTCTTATTATAGCTTATTTTTCATTAACTCCCCAGAAGTTTATTAATGAGATCATTCTAAGAGCATATGAATATAGAACTGAGAATGAACATAATCCCTTTAGAGTCAGTGTTTATTCAGATTAGATATTGAACATCTCTGAGGTTATCACCATCTTTTATAAAATTACCTTAATAACATGCAACAAACTAAATGTTAAATCAGCCCAATCTCACATGGGTGTGGGTTTAGCAGGCTGAAGGTGAGAGAGATTCTGACAGAAGAATAAATGGGTATTCTTTTTCTTCTAAACCAAGATAGGTATTATTATTACTGGATGGAATTTACAATGTCAAAAATAAAATAAAGAGTATTTTGTCCCTTGTTGCCTATGATGCAGTAAAAAACTGAAATGTCAATACCAATAATCAACTATAAAAGCAACTTAGCTTGACTGGATTTCAAGACGTGTAATTTAGTATCATAATGCAGTTTAACAAAATTGCTGCGCTCTACTTGGTGGTAACTAGAAGGAACCATCTGAAGAGGCAGAGCCCTGTGTGCCCAGGTGCAGACCAGGGCTTTGCTTTCCCAGCCTCAGCCCCTGTCCAGGCCAATGCGGATCATTAGGAAGGAAGGAGAGAGCGCTGCTCTCCGCAAATCATCTACAGAATATTTTCTGAGATTACTTATCAATGCTCAGCTTTATAATATGTTCAATTCTCAACATCTTAATTATATCCATTTTATAGTTAAGTGTTCTCTGGTACCCTGAGTCATGACAATTGACCATTATTTTGCCAATGGCTGCACATTCTGGGAAAACACATGTCTTTCTTCATGTTGCCTCTGCTGGTATTCAATTCAAAATATAGATTTAATCCAGGAAAGTTATACAGTTGACTGAACCACATGCAATGGCCAACATCCAATCTTTAAATAATAATTTCATATAATGCAGCCTAATAGTGTGTACAAAATAAATTCTCAGTTTGCCTTACAAAATATGCTACATTTTTTAGTCAATATGTTTTTTTCCCCAAGCTTGCCAAGTAGGTAGACTATATCATTTAAAAAAATACTTACCAGAATTAGGTATATGCCTTTTACATCCCATATAATGACCGGGCTTTCTCGAGGACTTACATTCATTAAATACATTAGTAAGGATGACTAAGGAATTAATCCTGCTTCCTTCAATTTGCCTGTTTGACAAAATAAGCTTACACCCTCCATGGTATATCTTTCATTTACAACATACTGACGGAGGTAAACTGGACTCAGGTTTGGTTTCCATCATCACCATCATACAAGCATCATAATGCTTGTAAGGAGAGAGGACACACACACACACACACACACACACACACACACACACACACATTCCTCCCATGAGGGAGGGTTGTGGGGCTCCCAAGCATGCCACCCACCCTGGAGAGGGCACGGGGTGGGGTCGTGAATACACACCTGTGCTCGTGCGGTAGGTGCCGGTGTGTGCTGGCGGCAGAGGGTCCCCCTGGCTCTGGCTGAGACTCCTCATAGGGGGCTTCTGATAGACGCGGTCTTCATAGATGGGGTCTATGTGGTGCTCTGGGGACTGCAGGGCCCGCAGCTCTGGGCCCAGGTGGCCGTGTTGGCTGCTGTATGAGGCCCGGGAACCAGCTGGAATAAAATAACAGCAGACATGAAGACCGGACCAATATTCAAACAGAACTTGTTTTATCAAAGGCATATTTGATTTTTTTTTGACAAAAATGTTGAAATCTGCAGAATATCAAATGAATAACATGAAATGGCAGAAATATGTCAAGTTAATCAGCTTATCGACATCACCCAGCTGCCTAGCTTTGCTCCCAAACCTGATCTCCCTCGAAGGATAATGATTTTGAGATATATCCACACCGAACAGGGCCACTGAAACGTCAGTTTTCTCAGTCTAAGGAATGCTGCTTGGCTTCCTCACTAACGGGATCAGGCAGACAGTCAAACGTAAAACCCTCTTATCCCGTAGTCCTTGCACCTTAAATTTTGCAACAAATTATTAAAGTCATGAGCCACTGAATAAGCCACGATGGCAAGCCATCTTTATGTTGTTTCTGAAAAGTGAACCCGAATTTGTTCCCATCAGCAGTTTTTCCCTGGACAATGAATGAACCAAAATGTTCGGACTTACAACAGCCCAAGTCTCTAAGAGAAGCAGACTTTTTTAAAGAATGTTTTTAAGTTATATTTTGCTTTATCCTTACCCTCTAAATTGAAGCATCTGCACTTAGTGCATCTTGCTCTGAAGAAGGTACAAATAACTGGTTTAATTTATAAATTGAGGCTACACATCACTCGCCTTATAGTATTTGTGAATCACTGTATGTTTCGTTTCCTTGCATTGTATGGGAAGAGGTGTGGCTTTGAAGCCATGCTGTGAACCTCTGCACATTGGGAAATAAAGTTTTATGAGGGCTAAGCGGTTGAGTTGACACAAGGTAAAGAGGACGTTGATTGAGAGCTAGTATTTCATGGGAGGTACGAACGAATCACAGTGAGGGTGGCAGGAGAATCATCTCCATGGAGGCAGATGGAGTAAAGGACACCTGGGGACAATGGCGGGCGTGGGCATCAAGAACAAATGGTTATCTAATGAGGTGAGCAGAGAACACACAAGAGCCAAATGAGGCTGCAGCTGATGTTAGGAAAGACCCTTTGGCTAAATCTCCAAAGCTAATACCCACATGGCACACTGGGATTTGTTTAACTGTCAACTGCCCTTTGAACAGCCCCAATTCTGAGCTCCCCATTCAAACCTACAGCAACAGGGTGTTGCAATTCCTTGATTTCGGAGCTATCTGTGGACAGCTTTACCTCTGTTCCTCTGGTCCAAGTCCTTCACTGGGGACCACTTTAAAACCTGCTTCCTGAGGACCCCTTAATCACAAGGATTTCAATATTCTTGTCTAGTGTATTTAAGAAAAAAAAAACTATTCAAATGTTTTTAAATTGGCAATAAATGTTTTCCTAATATACATTTTACACAGGGTGCTGTAAATAAAACAAACAAACAAACAGAAAACAGGATTTCTGAATGATTGGAGCAGTACTAAGAATTCTATGAATTTAGTGTTAATTAAAAATCACTGACTGTTTTGAGGAAAGGCAAGTTCCTTACCTTTCCCTTTGCTAGTAATTAATTCAATCCTGATTCAAATAGCATGCAGATGAATGATAGGTCCAAAATAACTGCTTTGCATAATTGGGTTCATTGCATCTCATTGATCACATGCCAACATCACACTGAATATTATCTCATTTTGATATTCCAAGAATGTATTTTAAGTGTGATAATCTTTGCATTCCTGCTGTCAATTTTTTGTACTACTTGGAAGTTTTAGTAATATTGCCAAAAACTTACAAGTCTAAAAGCAAGAAAACAGTCATTGCAATTGACCATTGAACAACCCGTGTGTTAGAGGCACTAACCCTTGCAGTCAAAAATCCCTGTGTAACTTCTGACTTCCCAAAATTTAACTACTGCTAGCCTAATGCTGACCAGAAGCCTTACGAATAACATAAATAGTTGATTGACACATGTTTTTCATGTATTATATATTGTATTCTTACCATATAGAAAGCTAGAGAAAAAATATGGAGAAAATACATTTACAGTCCTGCTTTTATCGATACCAAAAGTTTATGTTGTCTGTTTACAAGATGAAAAAAGCTGCATATAAGTGGACTGGTGCATTTCAAATCTGTGTTGTTCAAGGGTTAATACACCTAGATGTTTTATAGTTAAATAAGCGTGTTATCCATCACTGGTAGAGTTAGAGATGTAATTTTATCACTATTCTTTATTCTAAACCTCTGAAAACATCTAAGGGTATGCAATGAAAACACCTGCTGACCTTTTAAGTGGTGATATGATCTGAGGGCTTGTGTGAAAATCCTCTTAGTAAAAGCATTTACTGGGCATTAGGACATTTTTATTAGCATACAATGAATCAGAAATCAATGACCAAGGGACACGAATCTTACAATAAGGTCAACCTTTGTGGATATCACGATTACTATATGCTGACAGTAAGAAAAATATAATAGTAGAATCTAATCTAATAATAGACAAACATGGTAATTGACCATACCTCCGCTATGCTTCCCATTGGCTAATCAGCAGGATATGCAAATTAACCCAAACAAGATGGTGTCTGGCAGCCACGCAGCTGAAGTGAGCAGGAGGCTTGCTTGTTCCAGTGATGGAGGAAGCCAGGCTTCCTCCCTGCTGTGGCCGGGCTCTGAGCTCCACTCTAAGCAACAAAGTTTCAATTATAGAAGATAAACAAACCCCAGATACCTGCTTTCAGCAGGCCGTGGACTCGGAGTTGGAACGGCAACAAAGTTTAAAGTATAGAAGGTAAATAAATCCCAGAATAAAAAAAAGAAAAGAAAAAAAGGAGAGGCTGGGAGCTTCAGTCGCCGGCTTGGCCAGCCTGAAAACAGCCATCAGCCCCTCACCCAGACTGGCCAGGCACCCCAGTGGGAACCCCCACCCTAAAGGGGGTGCGGGAAGCCTGAAAATAGCCATCAGCCCCTCATCCAGGCTGGCCAGGCACCCCAGTGGGGACCCCCATCCTGAAGGGGGTGTGACCAGCTGCAAACAGCCATCAGCCCCTCACCCAGGCTGGCCAGGCACCCAAGCAGGACCCCCACTCTGATCCGGGACACCCTTCAGGGCAAACCAGCCGGCCTCCACCCGTGCACCAGGCCTCTATCCTATATAGAGGGTAATATGCAAACTGACCCTAACAGCAGAAAGACTCGGAATGACTGGTCACTATGACACACACTGACCAACAGGGGGCAGACGCTCAATGCAGAAGCTGCCCTCTGGTGCTCAGTGAGCTCCCACATGGAGGAGCTCTGCTCATTCACAAGCCAGGCTGATGGCTGCCAGTATAGCGGTGGTGTTGGGAGCCTCTCCTGCCTCCTCAGCAGCGCTAAGGATGTCCGACTGCAGCTTAGGTCTGTTCCCCGCTGGCAAGTGGTTACATCCCAAGAGGGCTGCGGGGCTGCCAGATGGATGTCTGATTGCCAGCTTAGGCCCAATCCACCGAGGAGCAGGCCTAAGCCAGCAGGTGGTCATCCCCCGAGGGGTCCCAGACTGCGAGAGGGCACAGGCCGAGCTGAGGGACCCCCCCCCCCTGAGTGCACAAATTTTTGTGCACTGGGCCTCTAGTTATTAAATATTTGAACAACATCTATATTTTTATTTTTTCCAACATACTATATTGCCGGGAGCCGGTCCATCCTTGCTGTTTCAAGGGACCTGGCATATATGGCATACGGTTCTTAATGTCTTTGCTCACCTTCTTGGCGCTGTGTTTTAACCAAGGTCACCTCTCCGAGAAAGGTTGTTTCCCCAGGTAGGGATTTTTCCCTGAAGTTAGGGAGGGGATGAAACTCCTTAACTAAGTGCCAGGCGGGTAGTTAATCAATTTAACTACAAACAATCATGCTTAAGCTACATAATCTTTACTCCCTGGAATGGAGATAAGAAACGCCCTAACCTTTGTAATAGAGATTGACAGGATTAAAATGAACTGGTATAAATACAGATGTAACAAGACAGCAAGACACAGGGCTTGGAAGACAGGACCAAGAGAGACAGAGCCTAGGCACAGAACCTACACAGAACGTTCTCTAGAGACAGAAGAACTTCGCTGGCGAGAGCATGCCGGAGGATCCTGGACAGGGACTGGCCTCGGAGCCTGGAGGCGGAGCCTGGCGAGAGAGCATGGCAGGGGATCCTGGACTGAACCTGACTGTGGAGGTTGGCAGGAGAGCCTGACTAGAACCTGGTGACTGGACCTGGCTGGAGAACCTGCAGAGCCTGGCTGGAGATCCTAACCAGAACTTGGCTGGAGATCCTGGCTAGAGATCCTGGCCAGGCTGCTGATCAACTGAATGCTGCCTCCGTGCCCTTCCTTCTTCGCCGACTCCGTCCACACCTTTGGGGACCCCTGGACCCGCTGGGGTTGGACCCCGGCATCTGGCGCCTGAACAGGGACCCCTAGGTAAGCGCCCCGCACTCAGGACGGATAGGACTCCACCGTAGGAAGAGGGTGGATAGTCTTCGCCGACTCCGTCCACACCTTTGGGAACCCCTGGAACAGGATTCCCATAGGTAAGCCTCCCCCCACTGAGAACCCCCACACTCAGGACGGATAGGACTCCACCAGGGTGCTACAGACCCCCCTATAGGGGATAAGTAGGGTAAGAAGGTGGATAGTATAGAACTTAGATTGAGAAGATGTGCCATACTGAGTCCAAAGAAAGAAGACTCTGTATTGATCCTTAGATTGAGAAGATGTGCCATACTGAGTCCAAAGAAATAAGACTCTGTATTGATCTTTTAACACATATGCTTGCTAGCAGAGGAATTAAGGTTACTCCCAGTCAGACAGAACGTTTTGTACAACAAATATGTCCATGCTTTTCTGAGGAAGGAAAGGTAAATGTAATGGCATGGGAGAAGGTAGGCCCAAGGAGCCTTATCCTTAACCCCACTGCAGCCTTTCTACCCTGGGAAAGTGCATGATTGGCAAGCTCTCCCTGGGATGATAGATCAGGACTCAGGTAATAGTGGAAAGCGCCAATCCTACTCTTAAAATGGATATAAGAGAGCATTTGAGGTTTTTCTTTTTAATGCTTGCTTTTAAAAAATAAAAAAGGGGGAATTTGCCGGGAGCCGGTCCATCCTTGCTGTTTCAAGGGACCTGGCATATATGGCATACGGTTCTTAATATGTTTGCTCACCTTCTTGGCGCTGTGTGTTTTAACCAAGGTCACCTCTGAGAAAGGTTGAATCCCCAGGTAGGGATTTTCCCCTGAAGTTAGGGAGGGAATAAAACCCCTCAACCAAGTGCCAGGTGGGTAATTAATCACTTTAACTATGAACAATCATGCTTAAGCTACATAATCTTTACTCCCTGGAATGGAGATAAGAAACACCCTAACCTTTGGAATAGAGATTGATAGGATTGGAATCAACTGGTATAAATACAGATGCAACTAGACAACAACAGACAGAATTCAGAAGACAGAAAGACACAGAACTTAGAACAGAACTCAGGAGACAGAATTCAGAAGACAGAACCTACACGGAGCCTGGAGACAGAAGAACTTCGCTGGAGAGAACATGGCAATAGGTCCTGGACTGAACCTGACTATAGAACATGGCAAGAGAACCTGACTAGAACCTGGTGACTGAACCTGGCTGGAGATCTGAAGCAGAACCTCTCTGGAGATCCAGACCAGAACTTGGCTGGAGATCCGGGCTAGAGATCCTGGCTAGGCTGCTGATCAACTGAACGCTGTCTCCGTGTCATTCCTTCTTCGCCGACTCCGTCTACGCCTTTGGGAACCCCTGGACCTGCTGGGGTTGGACCTCAGCACTATATTTTTAATTATCATGTTCTTGATAAAACTATAAGTTCACAGTGTTTCCCTGTGGAAACATTTGTGCAAAATCCATTTGCATATTTAAGCATTATGCATAGCACTGAATGAAATAAGGCTTTCTAAAAGGAGCATTGTTTATACTCCTTTCTATTCATTGTGATCCTTTCAGTTGCTCATGGGTGGGCACAGTTATTGGCAAGTGAAACAGACAGACCTAGGAGACAGAAGAGAGGCAGGGAGTGAAAGGCTAAAGGTGCAAGTTCAGGAATTCATGCTTTCTACCACTCAGGCTCAAGTAAGACCCATACTAACAAAACCTATTTTATTCTGGGTAATTCCAAGAAAAAAATTCTCACAGAACCTCTTCTGAGAATGTGCTGCAAAAGTTCACGAGGTGGTGAATATATTTGCTGATCCAAAGAAAATGTACTTTTCTTTAGCAGTAATTTCTTTCACTATTATGGTCTATTTGACAACAAGTCCTCAGCATTCTGGACTCAGGATACCATTAGTAAGCATTTGTGTCTTTGACAGGAACTGAAAAGATGTTATCACAGCAAGGAAAAATGCGGGAGAAACTGACTGTCCAAAATGCCACAGATGTTCAGGTCAATGAAGAACAATTCTGAGAGCCTCACCTTGACCAAGATGAGGGTGCAGTACTACAGCATGACAAGTTGCAGTGAAACACAAGTGACCAGAGAGAAAAGGAAAGCAGGCCCCACAGGCCAGACCAACTGCAGCATAAGGTTCCCCACCATTGCAGGCAGAGGTCATGCAGGTATAATACCTGTGTCTACATAGCGCTTTATGACCAATTTTCTCAACAATGCTTACCTCATCCAATGTTCACCTTTCAATGCTGTCATATCATTTCACTTTTCTTACATCTCTTCACAAGACAAAATTTGGATCTAGAGAGCTCAGGCACTGGTAATTTTCATCTGTAATGTGATTCTGAAATTAATGGGTTTGAGGGCTCATATCTGGAACATGAATGGTCGGTTTGCAGGCTAACAAAGGTTGTGACTCATGAGGGTGCTCTGTGAGGGAGGTCCAGGAGCCCTGGAGGACAGGGGAGAACCTGCAAACTGACATAAGACCAGGCCTGAGACAGCTGTTATACAAGAGCTACCTTTGGTCATAAAACTTCCATCACCTGGCCATTCTGCTGTGACATTGGTGGTGGGAGGAGAGAGGGAAGGAGGGTTCAGTCCCATGGCAGTAAGGGAGGTACAAGTTCTAGGGGCTCAGAGGGGTGGGAAGACTGGACCACTGGAGAGGACACTAGACCTCTGATATCCCCTGCTTCTGTGTAGGCATCTTCACACCAGCACCACCATTCACATGAGCAAGTCCTATGTAGAAGCTAGAGATCATGGCTCACCATAAAGTTCTGCACATGAAAGGTGGCAGTATGACTGTGGATGTATAATGTTCAACAGTTTAAAGTAAAAATAAATTGCATCGAAAGTAGTAATTCTACTGTTGTTTCTTAAGTAAATTTTGCCCAAATAACCTGAAATGAGAAGACATAATTTGGGCTCCAGATCCATGTCTAACCAGTTGGGTGAATCAAGGCGAGTCACTGATCCTCTCTGAGCCCAGGTTTCCTCCAGTGTAAAAATATAGATAGTAATGCATGCATTTGTATGGCATGAAATAGTGGGAGGATCAAGATGAGAGTGATCACGTCTGAAAACGGATACGTGCTAAAACAGCCTACTATGTCATTCAACCTCAGAGTCAAATTATGTTATCTCATGAAATACATCTTTTGATTGGGAGAAAAGCAAGCTCTTCTTAACAGAAACCTTCAAAATATCAAAAACAAAACAGAGATTTAACTTGGAAATATACCTGACAAAAATTTGATAATTTTGTAAAATATTACAAAATGTAAATCATACAGTTTATTTTTATGTTCTTAAAGGAACAACATCAGGGTTGCTTTGTAATGGATAACGGTGAAGAATGCAGGAATGAATTAAGTCCAAAAGGGAAAGACATATTAAAATGACCAAGAAAAGGCAGAATCCTTTTTAGAAAGGGGTATGATATAAATTAAACCTGCACATTGAGGACAAACAAACATTTGCTAATCTAGTAGGAAGCCAGCAACAGACTTGTAGGGAGTCATTGACATGGAAAATAATTAAGGAGCTGAAAAGGCTGCAGTATCTCTTACTGCCTTGCTTGTCTCAGCCTCAACACCACATTTTCACTGGCTCAGGGAATCCAACAGGCTCTGTTTGCAACTGACAAGCAACAGGCAACATTTATCATTTTTTAGATTGATTGGCAAATGAATCTCTATATGCTTGATATTGCTTGTATCATTTATATGTACCATTTAATCTATATTGATCTATATTTTCATTCATTCAACACATATTTACTGAGTGTCTGGGCAACTTCTAGGAGTTGAGGACACCAAGGTGCTTAAGACAGACCAGGTCTCTGGCCTTGGAAATAAGTAAGAGATCACATTCAGGTATAGACATAGAGGCTGAAGCAAAATTAAGTAGGATAGGGGAGAGGAGACGAAGTATTGGGGGTATATTGCTTTGATAGTGGGGTCAAGAGGTTCTTTCTGAGCATCTGACATTTCAGCAGCAAACTTCATAGGACCAGAGAAGGAGTCATAGCAGCACGATGCCTACTTCTCAGCCAGAGAGAACTACCAGCCAGAGCAAAGGCCCTCTGTAGAGATTCATTTCATAATATTCATAAAAGTGATTTTATTAGGACCTATTTAAGCCACTGTGTTGTAAAAGAAATATGTTCATACTGAGTTGACGGTAAGAACTGAACAGATATTTTCTTAACTCAAAATGTCACAATCACAGTAACTACATTTTTATCAAAAGGATTTGAAATATTCAACAGAAGATCACACATAAACTCATGAGAATTTCATGACTAAAGATTCAGCTCAAATACACACACACACACACACACACACACACACACACACACTAGAATTTTCATTCCTGAGAATATGATTAATTCTCAAATCTTTGTTTATTCTCCAAAGAATATTCTGGGGGACTCTTTGAAATGGTGACTCCTGAACACAACCTCCAAAAGAATTAGACTCAGTCCACCTGAGTGGGGAGTGGCACTGTGTGTTAATTGGCACCCACACCTCATAATTAGTAGTATATATAGAGATAGGAGACAGGCATTGTTAAAAGAAATAAATATCTAATGTTTTACAATCCTCAATTTATGACTTCTTGATTTCTTCAAATAATATCATTTACTACTATGTTAAGCCAAATTACTGAATAGAATGAAACAAATTTATTCTGTTTTTCATTATTACCCATTCACATTTTTTAATCTCTATACTATATAATTGATGACTCCCTAATTTAATGCAAATTAACTTGCTTTCCATGCAAAGAAATAAATTTCTACATGCTTTCACTTAGAAACATCAAAAGGTCCTTAAAGAAAAAAAATGCCATTGATCTCTTCACATCAAATTTGGGAGCCAGTTTCAAATGGTCATTTGCAAAGAAATGGAAGGAGGAAAGAAGGGCCAGGGTGGTCAGGGTCAGCCAGCAGAGCCAGCAGACGGAGGCCTCTGTGCACAGGCACCAGAGATAAGCACTCTCATTTCTGAGATAAAGAGCTGTCTTCAGAAGAAGAGCTATACATTTCCTGTGCTATGAAGGTAAGTCCAAAGTAAATTCTAGGAATTCTGTGTTGTTTTTTTTAAAAAAATTGCACACTGATATTAACACAATTAAATGTCTGAAGGGCAAAATAGAATTTTTATAGAAAAATGCAGAGCCTAGAAAAGAAGCAGATTTCCCTTTGAAATGCCCCTGCTGTAACTCTCCCCCTTGCTTAAAACCTTGCTGAGTTCAGGGGTAAGTTCCCTGCCCATCACTAAGCAACATGTCCAGGAAGCATGACCTGTGCAGTTAGGTCGCCTTCCCTCTGTGGTGTTTATGGCTTTGAATAGTTATTTTGTGCCTCTTAAAAGATGTAGTTTTATATATGTTTTCATTAAACTTGAGGGGGAAATATGACATCAACAAATAAGCACTTTCAGAAATACAAAATATAACAATTTTGGTTAATGTGATTATATCATAAATGTGTGCTAATTGCTGAGAGAGGCAACTATCACATCTTGGATCTGAGGAATGCCTCTCCACAATAAAAATTTACTTGTTTGCTTCTTGATATTTTTGCTTTTGACTCAAATCAAAATTCCAAAATCTACATCCTATGCCTATGTTAATTCAGAACTTAATTTTAGTCTTAAATTATTTCCTATGAAGCTTCACCACACCTATTACCAAATGAATAATGTACTCTACTGAGAGTCACGTACTTTGCAGTAAGAAAAACGTAAAGGCCAAAGTCATTGGTCTGGATGCAGCAGTGAGGGTGCCCATGTGACCTCATCCTTTAGAAAAGCAGGCACCCCTTGTTCTTTTATTTTCTAACCACAAGCAGTTCTCCCCAGGCTGTTAGAAAAACAGGCTTCTTTTGTTCAGCTCCTTTTGTGACAGGCAAGCATGTGGAAAGTGATGAGACAGGGGTAATGGGGTCTAATGAGCTCTGTGGAGTCTGCTGTCTGCATTCTTAGGATGGGCCATTTCCATTTTTATTTTCAGTCAAAGGTCATGCGGCCCTGCACCTATGCTGAGGTGAAGGGTGTGCTGTGTCAGCATTCAGGGACGGCTCTGAGTTAAGAAGGGCCTGCGGAACACTGCTTGTCTCAGATGGTACTGGCACCAGTGAAATGCATGGGTAAACTGTGGTGGTTTGGCGCCTGTGCCCGATACCCACCTGTGGTTTCCTGTGGCAGGGGAGGTAGAGAGTAGCTATGACTATGCCAGCCATGAGTTCCAGTGTTTCTCAAAATGCCATATGCATCCCATTCCCCTCATTAAAATTCAGGTTCTGACTCAGTGGGTCGGGGGGAAAAGCTGAGGTTCTGCATTTTTAACAAGTTCTCGGGCAATGTCTGATTTTTCTCTATCAGTGGAGGGTGGGGTCATTGCAGTGACAATCATGTGTTCTGTGAACTCTTAGGAGTCGTTCTACAGATAACTTCAGTGGCATCACAACCGCTCAAGTGAGAGACAGTCCTGAAGAGGCTAGTGAAAGGACTCCCAGAAACACTCTACCCAGGCACCCCAAATCCTCAGCTGACACTGAGCAGAGTCAGAAATTGGAGCGGGCGTCAATTTTGAACTGTAATATTTCATACAGAAGGGCAACCTAATTTGATTTTAGACTTGTAATTAAACCCTTTTGACATAAGCTTGTAAGAAAGTTTAATCTGTGAGTGTTAATTTTAACTGGGAGGGGCCTCCTAGTTAAAAGTTGCTCCCAAACCCGGCTCCTCCCTGGGGGCAGCTGTGGCAGCAGCATCCTGGGTAGAAGGAACCAGGCGCTTGGCTCAGGCGATCTTCTCACTGTCCCAAAGACCGGTGCAGAGCAATCGGTGCTTTATTAATTATTTACCAGAGTTTTTAAAGGCCAGTCTCATATTCACACAGGGACTCTTCTTTATCTACAAGGTGGATTCAATTAAATGAGTGCCATTTGATTTCTCCGCAGCTGCTTCTCAATGCCCCTCACCCATTAGTGAAATACGGGAACACCCCATCTAGAGTCTGGCCTCCAGACCTATTTGCTAAGGGTACTTGTGGATATTTTCATGGAAGGAATCCAGAACAAGGTGGTCCTGACCCATCTTTTTTAAGTATATATATATTTTTATGCACGGCAGGATAGACAGACAGGTTTCTGCTGACAGACAGACAGGCTTCCTCTTTGAGGGACCAGAAGTCCCCATCCTGCTTTCAGAGGTGCTAACTGCTGTAGGAACTGAAGCTCAGTTTTCATTCTTGTTTATGTGGTTTTTGCCCATCACAGGGCACAGGTGATATTGTCAATGTTTGGACAAGGAGAAGGGTTTTATCAGATCAAAGCAGGCTTCAGTATGCTGTTTTCTCCATATATAGTTTCAAGTATTTTGAAAAATATGTGAACTAAGATGTTTTCCATCTCAGCATCATAATAAACACAGGCCTTTTTTACTTGGGTTGAATCAGATAAAGATTGGCTGCATATATCTAATATATACATATAGCTAATATAACGATCTAATTTTCAAAAATTAGACATTTAGCTTCTAAAACACAAACTTAGAAAGTATTCTCCCTGTCTCATTTTTCTACTGCTTTATATGTTTCACCAACACCCACACCGTGGCCTTGGTGGTAATTTCAGAAGAAAAAGACACCATTAACCCTCAGCATAATTTATACGGGGAAATGGCAAATAAACTGCTTCAAGGATTAGTCGTTCTCTCTATTTACATTTTATAAATTCTTTATATCAACACTTTATTAAATTTTTATTCTTTTATTCAACATAATACTTGGCAAATAAAAGAGTTTGAAAAGAGAGGAATTATGTTGTATAATAAACAGTTCTGGGAGAACTGAAAATGTTCCTTGATTCTTTCCCAGTTAAAGCTTTAATATTTGTGTGTGTGTGTGTGTGTGTGTGTGTGTGTGTGTGTGTGTTTTAGAATCTAATCAGTAACTGAATTATATATAATTATTTGAATATCAGCTATATTTATTAAAACATAATTTCTTTATGCAATGCACCACCAATGAGACCATATATAGCTACAATTCTCCTACCCCATTTTTCATCTGTTGTCTTCACCCAAAGAAATTACTAGTAAACCACCAGTTGAACTGGTAATGATGCTATTGATGCTTTTCTCGTACACAAAACTATGTCTGTTGACTCTTCCAATGCAAAACAAACCCTACAGATTTGCTAGAAGGTTGTCCAGGTGAAGCAGGCTGTTTGTGGCCATGTCAACAACAACCAACTAACTGACTCAATCATGGAGGTCCTGCGACTGAGTGAGGTATTACCTGCTTCTGGACACCATATCTGAATGAGTGAGTGTGTGTGTGTGTGTGTGTGTGTGTGTGCGCGCGCACGCGCTTTCATTCTAAAGAGAATATGTACTGACTTCCCTTTTCTACATCAATTATTGAAAAGAAGCTTATCTTCTGAGGCAGGTTTTGACTTCTTTAACATGTTGCAAGTCCATTTCAGGAGAACTAAGGATGAAGCCAGAAACATCAGGAGATATCACATATCATTTAAGGTTAAGTGTGGGCTCTTCTCTGTGATAACAGCACCATGGGCCAGGTACTATCTAGCAAGCCAAACAGGAATAATCAATGCTATCGAGTCTGTTTGAACATATTACATAGCAAGCAATCATTTGAGGGACCACCAATGCCACTGGGTCAAAATCATTAATGGTTTATTTGGGTGCCTTTGCTACCAAGTCTCTACCTGCTTGTCCCTGGGCAGGTGCTCAGGATACAAACACTATAGAATAGGCATCATCTGTTTTATGTTCTCTAAATGTACTAACTTCTTTATAATCTCTAGCACTACACTAGAGCAAGCTGCTAATTCCACAGGTGAGCCTCTGGTAGTCCATGGACTGCTGTGTAGGCCTCTACTAGTACTACAACTCAGACCTAAAACATATAGGAAGCCACTTTCCAAAGAACTGAGAAACTCAGAGATAAGGGAGAAGACACTTTACCTTACAGATTTTCAATACCCACTGAGCCAAGTCTTTCTGGTAGCTGTTGGTAATTTTTTAATGTTTTAATCACTTTGGGGAGAACCTGGTCCTTCTGTGTCCATGCTTCTCCCTGTACTACAGATGACTTGCGGTTCTCAGGGGTATATAACACTTCACCCACCAGCTACTTTACAATAGTCAGTCAGAAATATTTGTTGACTATCTACTAGAGAAGGAGTGATGAGGAGTTCTGAAATATGCAGGGCTCTCAGCTGCCCTTGGAGAGCCCATGTGCCCACTTATTCAAGTACC
This sequence comes from Myotis daubentonii, assembly GCF_963259705.1. Taxonomy (NCBI): domain Eukaryota; kingdom Metazoa; phylum Chordata; class Mammalia; order Chiroptera; family Vespertilionidae; genus Myotis; species Myotis daubentonii. Next base: position 103,184,036 of record NC_081843.1, on the reverse strand, counting down.
CTGCCTCTTTTGATTATAGGAAAATTCAAGATACCTTCTTTGTGTCAAAGGCAGTCAGTGCTTTGGTAATTAATACACAGCACAATAAATACAAATTGATCCATTTGTGATTAGCCTTCATAGATTCTAGACTTTTCACTTTAGTTATTCCATAGCAAATGCGTGCGTGCACACACACTATGGGGCAAAAATAGGTTTACAGTTGTAAGTATGCAAAGCAGTTTATTCTTGTATTATTATTTATTAATTATTGTATTATTTTCCATATGAACAACTGTAAATTTACTTTTTCCCCACCTGTATCTACACCTCTATCTATCTACATATCTATTTACATATATGTATGATATAAAATATGGACTAAATATATGACAAATAATTTTGTAATAAAAATTACCAGATGCACCGTGGTTAAAGATAGTGTAGGAAAGATTCTAATGTAGGCTTGGTTGCGAATTAACTGCATTTTGAGAAATTTTAAGTTATTACTTAAGGTTATTTCTACATATGCTAAAACAGTTGGTCTCCACACAATCCAGGTACTTTGATAAAAATTTAAAAAAATGTTTAAAAGCCTCAGGATAGAAAATTAATATTCAGAAATCAGTTTCATTTTATACACCAATAATAAACTATCAGAAAGGAAAACTAAGAAAAAAATCCCATTTACAACTGCATCAAAAATATAAAATACCAAGGAATATATTTAACCAAGGAGGTAAAAGACCTATACTCAGAAGATTATGATACACTGAAGAAAGAAATTAAAGATGCCAATAAATAGAATCATATACTATGCCCATGTACAAGAAGAATTAACATCACTTAAATATCTATACCACCCAAAGAAATCTGTAGATTCAATGCAATTCTCATCAAAATACCAATGATACATTTCACAAAACCAGAACAAATAATCTAAATATTTGTATGGAAACACAAAAGACCCCAAATAGAAACAGAAATCTTGAAAAATAAGAACAAAGTGGGTAGTATCACACTATCTGATATCAAACTATACTACAAGGCTATAGTAATCAAAAGCAGCATGAGACTGGCATGAAAATAGACACATAGATCAATGGAAGCAAATAGGGAGCCCAGAAATAAACCAATACCTATGAGGTCAATCTATGACAAAGGAAGCAAGAACATACAATGGGATAAGGACAGTCTATTCAATAAATGGTGCTGGGGAAATTGGACAGATACATTCAAAAAAAGAAAAGAGAAGAGAAGAGAAGAGAAACTAGACCACCTTTTTATGCCATATACAACAATAAACTCAAAATAGATTCAATACTTAAATATAAGATGTGAAACCATAAAACTCCTAGAAGAAAACATAGGCAGTAAAATCTTGGACATTACTCTTAGAAATATTGTCTGTCTAGTTCCTAAGTCCCATGTCTGTCTAGTTCCTAAGTCCATTCTCTTAATCACAGTCTCCTATATTTGTTGAACTCAATGGAATGCAACACAATTCTTTCTTCTTCATCCGCAATTAATTTCACTATTCCTACTCATCCTTTTAATTATTCTGCCCTTAGATATTAAAATGACCTAGATTCTTTCAGACTTATGCCTACATTCATGACTGTGGACTTTTTGTGCTGAGTCCCACCTTTCCTTACTTGCTAGCCTACTGCCAAGTACCTGTATTCCTATGTATCTATCCGTTTTTCCCCGCTCTCACCTTCTCTTCATTGCCCTGGGCCTTCACTCTAGTCATGTTCATTGTGTCCTGGGTACTATGTTTCTTGTTTCATGACCTTATATAGCTAGAATACATCAAGTGTTGTAACTTTCTAGGGAAGGATACACAGGAGATAGATTTTATGAATATTTGTGAATCTGAAATTATTTGGTCCTCCCTTTATGATGATGGATAATTTATCTGCATATAGATTTTGGGTTGAGTTATTTTACCCCGGAATTCCGAGAGCATCACTGGGTTGTTCTTTATCATGTAGTATCACTACTGCAAGTCAGATGGCGTCTGTTTTATTTCTCCCCAAGGGTGCTAGGGTATTCTTATGTTGGTGCTTTCAAATTTTGTGATGTAGACTATGCATTAACTTCCTATTCCAAGCATAGGGCATTTCCTATGAAGGCACAGGTCCCTCAGCTCTGAGGAATATTCCCATATTACTTCACTGATAACATGTTTCTCTCCAGTCTCTTTCTGTGACTCTAGTAATGTTAGATCTCCTGGATTTGTCCTGCAAGGCTCTTCCTGCATTATTCTGATATTTTCTGTCTTTTCCCCTTTATGTTCTCCCTTCCCAGTGATTTCCTTGACTCACATCCAGTCTTTCTATAAAAATCTTTAATTTGGGTAGTTATATTTTTGTGGCCTAGAAAAGATTTTCTTGTTATTTGATCCTTTTACATATCATTTAGTTCTTACTTAATAAACACAAGATTGTCTTAAATCCTTCTTAGTACTTAACCTAAACTTATTGCTTGTTTCTTTTAATATCTTGTATTCTGTAAATTATCTCTATTTATGCTGAGGCACAGTTCATTTTTTCTATTTTTTTTAGGCTTCTAATTCTCCCGAATTCCTCAGTAATCCCTACTAACATATCACATTTGACAAAGAAAATCCCGGAGGTAGCTTCTTCTTGTGCTACAATCTAAAGAGAAGTGTTCCCATTTCTAAATGCAAGTGTTTCCCATTATGCGTTCCTGAGGGAGAATTTGGGATGGGAAGGTGGGACATCCAGGCTGGCACTTTCCTTCTGAAAGAGAAGGTCAGGGGCAGTCCTGAGCCACCTGCCAGCTCACTGCCCACAGAACGGTATGAAATAGACTGTAGTAGACCATGGGCAGCCAAACCAGTCTACTTTCTCAGACAGTTTGTTCAGTTTCTTCAATTGTCAACCCCTGTTCTTCTCCTTGCAGTAGGCATGGGCTACATGGCAACATCTTGGTAGGAGAGAGCGGACATGAGTGGGAGGAGGCAGCCAACTCAGAAATGCCTGGAGCCCTGACTTTCAATGGATCCCTTCATCTTGAGGCCTCTCTTCTCTCCCAGCCCCTCAACTAAATCTGACCCTTGAGCCTGTCCAAGAATTCACTGAAGGCAGCCGGTCCACCTCCGCTGTGCTGACAGAGCAGATTCTTGGGAGAAACTTGGACATTTTTAATTGCATACCACTCCTATCTACTTTGCTTTCTAGAAAGTTCCTAAAAAGGCTTACTTGTCTGTGACACCCACCCCCTGGCCTCGGGCCTCTGTGTTCTTGTCTTTTTCACAACGTCATTCTCGGTTGCAGTCCTGTATGTTATTTTTCAAGGGGTCTGAGACATAGGGAAGATGTCTGAGACAGAGGGGACATGAGTGGCTAGAATACACCATCTTGAACTATTGTCCAAGATACAGTTTCATTTTTAAATTTACATTTCCTAGTTAAGCATGATCAATATCATATAAGCATCAATAATATTGCAAAAGCTTTGATAGAGTTCTACATAAAAATACCATTTTCCTACCAAACAAAAACCTGAACAAAAGAAAGCCTGTTAACCTCATTTTAATTAGCAAGGTTGCCATATGGTAGGCAGGAAGGGGAGGTATTAATTTCTGTGAATCAACAAAAAAGAAAGACATCAGGGAGGCCTTTGGGGCCACCTAGCATCCCAAATATTGAGTTTCAGAAGCAGCCACCCGCTTACAGTAACCGGATGTTAAAACAGCCTTTCGCTGCTGCAGTCTGACCCAAACACCACTGGACGGAAACCAGATACCAATATAACTGGGAATGAGATGCTGTGTCAAGTGACTACAAAGGAATGCCTGGTCACCGTTTCTGGGTCGCTGAGCAGATGGAGGCTGTTAGGCAGGAGTCAGCAGGTGCAGAGGAGGTGTGCCGAAGAGATGGCAGTATCCATGCTCTAGGTAGGGAGAGCCCGGAGATAGGGGGCTTCCATGGGACCACTTGGAGGAAGGTTCTCCGCTATAAAATGGGGTCCCCGAATCTAGGGGGCAAAGGCTGAGGAATGTTCACTTTGATGGTGGAAGCAGGGAAGGGTCCATGTGTGGGAATAGACCTGCACTTCTCAAGCTTGTTGATCTACACCAGGATGGCTGGGTTCGGCCCCCAGAGCAAGAGCACAGGGGGAAGGGGCTGGGGCTAAGAGGCACAGCCTCTATGCAATGCCAGAAAGCTTCTGAGGTTGGGGGAGGGGTCTAACTTCAAAAAAACCCGGAAATTCTGGTGGAGAGTCAGCTTTTTTAACAACCTTTGAAAGAAGATTAAAGTGTGGATTGATTTCACTGGCTGATCACATTCTAATTAGCAGGTCTAAACTATGACTATTTTATTTTATTTTTTTACTTCTGGGTGAGCAGGAGGTTCACAAGAACTGATCAAGCATTTGTGCCCTGCAGGCAAATTTCACCTTCAGGAAATGCAATGTAAAGGAGGAGTGGAAGCCACATATCCTATTGCATTCTGACCATATCTCAAGTGCTGTGTACTAAACAAACTGGCTCATTATCTGGGGAGACTTCATGTTTCCTTTGAGAACCTGCCACCAGAGATGGCAAAGCTTTATTCTAGGATTAGGCTTTTTATTTTTTTCCTTTTTCTTTCTTATAACAGGTGCACCTGGCAGAACTAGCAAGTCTGAAATCTGAAAATATATGAAATTTAGGGTTTATAATATGTGATCCACTCAAAATACTGTGTTTTATATCCATCTGGCTGGGGTACAAGGTGGACACGCCTTGACTAAATTCCTCTCCATATTAGGTCAATTTTCTTTGCAATCAGTAAATGTACAAATCTACATTTAATCCATTTCAAGTTTGCCTCAAAATATGCTTGTGATGTTTGACTTAACTTTAATGCATATTTATAACTCAGATTTCTATTTCTAATGGGATTAATTTTGCTCTAAGCCAGAAAAGGAAAGGATCATGCTATTTTTCTTACAGAAGTGAACAAAAATTGGTAAAGTTATATTCGATAGAATGATGAAAGCCTGTTAACCTCATTTTAATTAGCAAGGTTGCCATATGGTAGGCAAACTTTTGCTTTCTTTAAAATCACTAGTCATTTACAAAAGTTAAAAATGTACATTGCATTTTTACATTCTTGATGTTTCTCTTCAATAACACAATATACTTTCTACCCATATATCATGTATATTTAAGATATAGAGAAGATGGACTCAAAGTAATTGAGGTTCAAATCACATCTCTGTGGCCCAGACACATAACTTTGGGCAAGAAACTTATCACCCATCAGTCTCAGTTTTTGAATCTGTACAATAGGGGTGAAAATTGTACATAAGTTACTGGAAAAAACATGAGACACAGTTTGTTAAGTATCTGGCACAATATCTGGCATTTGCAAATGCTTTAAATCGCAATTATTTTTTTAACCTAATTTTATTCATTGTGAATAAAATGAATACATTTAACTTTTAATTCGTAAACAATAAAATTAAACAACCTATTTGTCAGGAGAAACATGTTAAAGCTACTTATGTCATTTATCTAGCCTTCTTCCTGTACTATTTATGAGTGATAATTTTTGAATTGTCCCATTTCAAAATAAATGGGTGAAAGTTTTAATAACTAGATCTGGGAGCAGAGAAGGACTCTTCAAATGCCTTTCTAGGTGTTTCCCTGCCCATTTTTTCACTGAAAATCCTTTCTCGGCACAGCCCCCAGAATGAAGTTTCTAATATGATCAGGTCAGTCCTCTGTTGGAAGGGTGACACTCACTATAAGCCCTTTACCACTCATCTCCTCCCTCATCTCCAATCCCAAGCCCATCACTCATTTCTGCCTCAAGAAAGCCTGATCTGCTGATGACCCCTACACCTTTCCGCCACACCTTGCATCACACCCCTTCTCTACTCTTTGCTCCAGCTACCTTTTCTTACTAGTTCTATTCCTGGTGCTTAGCTCTGGAGCCACCGCACTAAGGAAGCATTTGCAGCACATGTCTGATCCCCACTATAACAGGCCCCTCTAGCATGTTCCCATAGTAACCAACGTGCCTCACCCGAGCACTGGATTTCAAACAGTCTGTTCTTATATCCATTACCAACTAGGTCTCCTGAGGGCAGCGGTTATCCTTCACTCATCTTTGTGTGCCCAACACAGACACTGGAAGGTTTGGGGACTCAAAAGACCTGCTTTGTGTCTGAAACAAAAACAAATGACCTCTTCCTTGCACATCCAAGTTGGTATGGCAGGTATTATTAAGTAATAAAGTTATCTTCTATTGAGCTGGCCAATGTACTAGAATTTTATATGTATTTCCTTCTATTTGTCTGACATTGTGAGATACATATTGTTGTAAAAACCTAGATAAGGGAACAATTTTAAGCAGGCAAGTCATGCCCCTAGGTTAGGGACCTTTAACAGGAAGGCAGAGCTGTGTTTCCAGGAAGGCATCACTAGATGATGAAAAGAGAGACAATTTAAAGAAAGAAAAAATTCTAAGAGGTCTTTGGAGTCTGATGGCTTAACATCTGAGAAATTATACTGTTCTAGGTTGACTCTGAAGTGTGCTGTTTTCCCAGAGAGGTGGAACTCTGAGATCATGGGCAGGACTTTAGAAAGCTTGGCCATCAGGAAGGTCTAGTGCAGCCGTGGGCAAACTATGGCCAGCGGGCCGGATCCGGCCCGTTTGAAATGAATAAAACTAAAAAAAAAAAAAAAAAAAGACCGTACCCTTTTATGTAATGATGTTTACTTTGAATTTATATTAGTTTACACAAACACTCCATCCATGCTTTTGTTCCGGCCCTCCGGTCCAGTTTAAGAATCCATTGTGGCCCTCGAGTCAAAAAGTTTGCCCACCCCTGGTAGTGGAACGTGTGGGTGTGTGTTCCTCACCAAGTGTCCACACAACTGCTCACCTAAAATCCTCAAACAGAATTTCTACAAATTTGGAAATATTTGCAGCTAAACAAGAACCACTTCTTGAAAACATTATGCACGTTTTTGATCTCTAGTTTTTCTCCTCCCATTATCTCTTGGATCCCCACTTCCAGTAGGATTTTACCACTACCCTTCACTGAAACTACTCTTTCAAACTCGCCAATGAATACACTCTGCTAACCAATGTCAGCCAACAGTCTTCCTTTGTCTTGACTTTTTAACTGGGCTGGGCATAGTTTATTGTGACAGGCTGTTCTTTTGGCTTCTAAGAAATGGCACTGACCTTCTCAACTATCAGACCGATACATTTGTGGGAGGCACTAGGGCTCCTCAGTCCTTGGACCTCTTCTCTCCATACTTACTTCCCAGGGTAACTTCTTCTAGACTCCTGGTCTTAAATACTATCTACCTGATGATGACTCCACTCCCTAGTTTTTATCACCAGCCTGAGATTCTCCCCTGAACTCTGACTTGCACATCCAACTGTATACTTAACATGTGCATTTTGATTCTGATAGGCACCACACGTCCAAAACCAAAATCTTAATATTTACGAGCACTGTCCCCAAAACCAACCGGATCCCTCTGCAGCACACCTGTCTCAGTCAGTGGTGACTCCATTCTTCTGGTTGTTGGTTCAGTGACAGCCTTAGTCCTCTTTCTCTTATCATCATCACCTAGTCCGTGGTAAAATCCAGTGGGCGCTACCATACATATACACCCAGAATTACACCACTTTTCATAACCTTCAATGCCACCATCCTGGCCCACATCATAATCATTTCTTGCTTAGATTACTGCCATAACCCTTAACTGGTATTCATGATTTTGCCCTTAACCCCCAAAAGTGTATTCTCTACAAGTACCCAGGGTTACTGTTATATACACTACGTCAGATTATGTCACTCCTCTGCTGAAATCTTCAATGGCTCACATGGATTTAGCACAGCCAGCATCCTCATCAAGACTTATAAGACCTTCCTTGCTGGTCACTTCACTGACTTCATGCCATTTCTTTGCACTCTTTCTCTAGATCAGTGGTTCTCAACCTTCCTAATGCCGCAACCCTTTAATACAGTTCCTCATGTTGTGGTGACCCACAACCATACAATTATTTTTATTGCTACTTCATAACTGTAACTTTGCTACTGTTATGAATCGTAATGTAAATATCTGATATGCAGGATGTATTTTCATTGTTACAAATTGGACATAATTAAAGCATAGTGATTAATCACAAAAACACTATGTAATTATATATGTGTTTTCCGATGGTCTTAGGCGACCCCTGTGAAAGGGTCATTCAACTCCCAAAGGGGTCGCGACCCACAGGTTGAGAACCGCTGATCTAGAGTAAGGGCATTCTGAATAAAAGGAACAGACGTGCAAGGCTGGTAAATAGGGGCATGTCTGATATGTTTGCAGGACAGCAAGGAGAGTGTATCTAGAGCAGCGGTTCTGAACCTGTGGGTCGCCTAAGACCATAGGAAAACACATATATAATTACATAGTGTTTTTGTGATTAATCACTATGCTTTAATTATGTCCAATTTGTAACAATGAAAATACATCCTGCATATCAGATATTTACATTACGATTCATAACAGTAGCAAAGTTACAGTTATGAAGTAGCAACAAAAATAATTGTATGGTTGGGGGTCACCACAATATGAGGAACTGTATTAAAGGGTCGCGGCATTAGGAAGGTTGAGAACCACTGAATTAGAGCTGTCCCTGGCCACTCTATCAAAAATATTTACCTTGCCTGGCTGACATGGCTCAGTGGTTGAGCATCGACCTATGAACCAGGAGGTCACGGTTTGATTCCCGGTCAGAGCACATGCCCGGGTTGTGGGCTCGATCCCCAGTGTGGAGCATGCAGGAGACAGCCGGTAAATGATTCTTTCTCATCATTGATGTTTCTATCTCCCTCTCCCTTCCTCTCTGAAATCAATACAAATATATTAAAAAAATATTTACCTTGATTATTTTGTCTTCTCCATTTGAAAGGAGCTCAGAGATATTGGTTGATATTGATCACTACTCTCTAAGCTCTAAATCAGTGCCAGTAAATCAGAGGTGCTTAATAAATAATTATGGAATAAATTAATTCATTCAAAAGTGAAAGTCAGTACCTATTCCATATTTATATGTCCTAGTTATCAGTGACAAATCTACAAAGTCACAGCCTTGAAAATCCGAAAGCAATTTTTCAGTCTTGACTGTAATGGTACTCTCAATTAGCAAACAAGGTGGCTCCAAAGTTCACGACACCTGGAATGCTATCAGGCACCCTGATTTAGGCATGGGGTCCAAAAGCTCCAATATTCCTGGTCTGTCACAACCATGAGTCTGTCCCCACACCTTTCCTGGGCCATAGTTTTCTAATTTCTGAATGGGGTATCTGATCTTATGCAACCCAAGTATTTATGTGGAGTTATAAAATATAAGGTGGGGCCACAGTAGGTTTACAGTTGTTCATATAAAAAATAATACAATAATAAATAAATAATAACACAAGAATAAAATCTGTTTTGTGTACTTATGACTGTATATCTACTTTTGCTCCACCCTGGAATTTTAAACTCAAAACCAACAGCAGCAATTTACATAAAAAGAATCTTTAAGTGAACATCTAAAAGCATGCATTTTAAACAAAGTATTTCAAACATTACAAGTGTTCATTGAAACTCTAAAATTAAAAATGTTAAATGACAAGTTGATTTTTTTCACAAGGTAGCAAAAATGAAATATGGTCAGAGAATCTGAGGAACAGATGGAAATGGGGAGGGAAGAGAAGGCACAAGAGACTGTGCTGACCAATGGCAGTTCTCTTTCTAGCCAAAGCCTTCTACACTGCCTCCCAACCCACACATACATACACACACACACACACACACACACACATCAGACCCTCAGAAACATTCACTCTAGATACTAGAGTGGGATCAGTTTTCACAACATACTTACTTTTACAACCGTTTCCTTAATTCATGATATAAGGAGCTATGGGATTGCTCCATTGGCACACCCCCAACCTCTCCACCAGACCACATTCCCTATTCTTAGTAAAATAATGCAGCACATGCACAGCTTAGCATGTATAACCAGTGGGACAGAGCTGGAAGCTAAGGCAATGAAACAACCTTTAGCAAGTCACCTGGACACTTTGCGCCTCAGTTTCCTCTTCTCGATGGTGAATGGGAAGAATGTCATGGAGCTTTAATCTCCCAAGAGTTCCACCAGTTCCCCACCCTTTGACATGATCTAGTTATTTGTAAACTTATAAAACGAAGTTTCCATACATGTCTCCTAGCCCTCTCTTCCAACCAGAGTGCTTCTTAGTTCCTGCCTTACGGATATTTTGGTACTAGTAGCGGGTTGGCATTAGTAATGGTCTACCTCCAAAATTCTATTAAAGAGAAAGGGGGAGTGAGTGAAAGACAACACTATGTTCACTTCAGTAAACACACTTAGCATAATTGGGGCAGGGGAATTGCCACCTTCACCCTGTTATACCACACCAGTAATTTCCAGCAATTACTGTGCGAAATGAAAGACACCCTTGGACACCTGCTTCATGTATGCACCAGGTTCCTTTCTTTATTTTATACTAGAGGACCGATGCACAAAATTCTGCAAGGGGCTCGGCCCTCACAGCCATGGCTGCCTTGGCCCTTACAGCCCCAGCTTCCTCACGGCCCCACTCCCTGCCCACTGGTCGTTCCAAAAGGTCGTTCTGGAAGGTCATTCTGCCATCCGGTCTAATTAGCATATTAGCTCTTTATTATATAGGATGTCTTCACAGTCATCTATTTATATTACAAAAGGAATGAACACAGCATCTAATTACCTAATCTATATCTATATAATAAAAGCCTAAGCAACTGTTATACAGAACTGTTATACAGAACCAGAACGACTGGTCGCTATGATGTGCACTGACCACCAGGAGGCAGACGCTCAACACAGGAGCTGCCCCCTAGTGGTCAGTGTGCTCCCACAGGGGGAGCGCTGCTCAGCCAGAGCCAGGCTCATGGCTGGCGAGTGCAGCAGTGGTGGCGGGAGCCTCTCCTGCCTTTACAGCAGCACTAAGGAGCAGCGAGGCGAGTGGTAAGGAGCAGCAAGCAGGAGGGCTGTAAGGAGCAAGGGCTCCCGAACTGCAAGATAGCGCAGGCTTGGCTGAGGGACCCCTCCCCAGTGCATGGATTTCATGCACCAGGCCTCTAGTCCATATATATATATATATATATATATATATATATATATATATATATATATATATATATCCTCTATGCAAATAGACCAGATGGAGGAACAACTGATCAACCAAACAACCAGTCGCTATGACATGCACTGACCACCAGGGGGTGCACGTAGAACATGGCAGGCGTCAGCAGCAGGCGGCATAGAGCGGAACATGGTGGTGGCGGCCACGGCGGGATGGTGGAGCAGGAGAGTGGGGGGTGCCAGACCAAGGCGGGGTGCCAGTCGCTGTCATCAGGGTGAGCCCTCAGTGGTTACTGAAAATTCTTTACTCCCACGTGCCGCAGTCCCGCCTGGCGCTCACACCTGTGCTGACGCCTGGCACCGGCCCTGATCACTCAGTGCCATCAGCGGGTGCCAATAGCAGCTGCTGTCCCCGATCACCCCTCAGGGCTTCTCCACTTCCCCCTGTTCCTGAGGGGTGATCGGGGCCAGCAACCGCCTCTTTCACCCACTGCTGGTGCCAGCCCTTCTTGCACCTGCAGCGGACGCTGCCACTCGCACTCACTGCAGGCACCCGGCACCAGTCCCAATTGCCCCTGAGGGCTTCTCCACCTCCCCCTGCTCCCGGGGGGCGATGGGGGCAGCAGCCACCGCTCGCACCAGCTGATGGTGCCGGCCCCGCTCACACCCACTGCTGGCTCTGGCCCCAATGGCTCCATGCTGTCAGTGGGTGCAGGAGGGGCTGGCGCCATCAGTGCCTGGGAGCAGTGGTGGCAAGAGCAGGGCTGCTGGCAGACAGGGGACCAGGGGCTGCAGCGGAAGGGGCTGGGCAGAGGCATGAAAGATGGGCCAAGACCCTCCCCTGTGCCCACCGCAGCATTGTGACGCACAGTTCCTTTCAAGGTGCACGAATTCGTGCACGGGGCCCCTAGCACTTTCATAAGAAAAAAAGAGTTGCCAATAAACCCAGGTGAGTTGTCAGGTGTTTGGGAGACAACACATTAGTTTTTCAATCATCATGTCTGGTTTAGCTGAACATATGGTGCTACCAGCAGAGTCACCTGCTCAGCCTGGTTTCTGATGGACAAAAGGACCAACCACAGACATGTTACCTACTCTGTATGGGCAGGGAAAAGCAGCTTTCTTTCCCAACCCCAGCCCCTCATTTCCTGTAATAAACAAGTACAAATTCAAGGGCCTTCATTATCATCACCCTTCCCACATGTAAATTCCACTGACAGGTGTGGGGGAGTCCTTTACTGTTCCCAGTGACTAAATTTAGATAAAATACAATACATTCCAGCCATAACCAAGTAGTAAAATTTCAAGGCAATTCATCATTGGTTACTTTTTTCACTACTACTGAAATCAATGCAAACTGAATGTCAACTTTGGGGAAAATCCAATACTTTCTTCTACGGCTAAGTGTAGATCACTATAGGTAATCATATAAATATGGTGAGTTTTACTTGCTTTGGTCTTTTTCTGGATACACTCAACAGGTCTATGAGATTCTTCATTAAATTTGACTTAGTTTTACGAATGTCTAAATCTTCTGATGGGGGAGGAATTAGAGTTTGAGAGACTGCATTACTTTTTAAAAAGAAGCAGCTTATTTTAGTTTAGAACCACACACAGCTAAGGGACGCCCTGCAGGTGCTGGACCCTGGCCCACAGACAGGCCCAGCTTGAGCATGGCTCCAACCCAGCTGTACGTCTCCATCCTGCCCACCAGCCACCCCACAATGTGCCCAGGTGCCCCCATGGCGGAGCCAGGGAAGGTGGGCAGGGAGCCCTTTACCTGCCAGGCTGCCCGGCCTCTGGAGGGTGGCGGTGGCATACAGCTCCTGCGAGTGCTTGCTGTACTGGTCGGACGCGTGGACCAGGCGCTTGGTGGGCGACAGGGTGGCGTACGTGCCGATGGTGGAGCTCAGCTGGTGGATGGGCGAGGAGGAGATGGTGGACTGCACGGTGGGGGGCGAGGTCACGCGGATCGGGGACAGGCCGGCCGAGGACACGACGATGTTGATGGGCGAGCTGGTGCTGTAGGACTTGGCCAGGCGGCTGGGCGACTGCTTGGGCGAGGAGCCGCGCGGCGCGGCGTAGGCGGCGCCCTCGGGGGCCGAGCCCCCCCGCTGCAGCTTGGTGGGCGAGCCGCCCTGCGCGCCGGCCAGCGGGGAGCCCCCGCGCGGCGGCGCGGGCAGCGTGGAGCTGGAGTAGTAGAGCGCGGCGGGCGGCGCGTCCGGCAGGTGGAAGGCGCTGCCCAGGCTGGGCGCGAACGGCTCCCGCGGCGGCGGCGGCGGCGGCGGCGGCGGCGCGGGCTCGGGCCCCGGCAGGTGCCCCGCGCGGCTCGTGGTGCCCTGTGCGCGGAAGAGCAGAGAACACGCGCGTTTAGCCGGGGAAGCTGGGCGCCCCGCCCGCCGAGGGAGGGACGCGGGGCGCCCCGCCGCCCGAGAGCACCGCGGCTTGCGGGATCCCGACGGCCCTCCGGCGTCAGGCAGGTGTTTCTCCAACAGAAAGAAAAAAACAACTAGCAAAGGCGGCTGACAGTGGCAGCAGGTGTGGTAAAGGGGACAGTATTCTGCTTACGGGGCAAAGATGTTTCTGGAATAGCAGAGGCATCGCAGTAGTCACATGAGGATTTTAAAAGGCCACCCAACAGGGCCACCTTGAGCTAGTTGAGGGCAATCACGATTTGTTCATGTTAACGAGAAATTCAGGCATTAAATCTCCCCCCCCCCCCACTCGCCCCCACGGGCATTCCACTGGAAACAGTTTCTGCCTCCGAAACTGGCCAAGCTGCATACTTATCGGGAGAACAGCAAGGAGAGCATACTTCCTAGAGTTTATTCTGTGCTAGTGTCTTGCGAATTCTTCTTGGATAACAAATAAGGAGGGGAAAGTATTATTTTGCAATAAAGACGCTTGGTCTTTCAGTGTGATGAAACACACACACACACACACACACACACACACACACACACACTTCTAGAGGAATCAGAGCAATTTCAAATTCAAAAGCCTCCCTTTTCTAGATTGTAATGCCGCGCTCCAAATCTTTCAGCATCTCTTTCTGTGGCTCACTTTTAAGAACCCCCTGCAGCTGTGTCTTCACATTGAAAAGTCAGTGGTCCCCCTTCCTATACAGGAACACGAAAGACCACAAGGGCTGGGGCGGAGACAGTTGGAGGGGAAATCACTTTCCTTGAATCTCATCCAGAGCCAAATTTGCATTCGAATGAAAACACTACATTGTCAACCTCTTCTGGGCAGGAGGTCTGGGAGGATCCCGGCTTCCCTGAGGAGCAGAGAGGTTTCTGAGAGCAGGCTGGTGTGAAAAGTCGGGTGGGGTTGTACACACAGAAAGAGAGGCGCTGGGAAGGAAGGCTTTGAAATTAGGGATGGGAACTGGGTGGGGAGGAGGAAGCTGACGAGATGAAGGGAAGGGTGAGAGAGACTGAACAGATGCTATCCATTAAAAGTTTCAATTATGCCTCTCCACCCGTTTTGGAATGGCAACTGGCAAATAACAGACTGGGCTCTTCCATCCCCACATCCACAGCATTCCAAATTTTATCTGGGATGTCAGACTCATGCGAAAAAGCTGAGGGAATTAAAGGAGCAACATCAAAATCCTCTAGTAAGAGCTGCATGGAATGACAGGGAATCAAACTGTTGAAAGACATTCTCCATGTGAGGGGTGTGTGTATTTATTTACATATAATATACATATTTGGTATGTATGTGTAAGTCTCTCTCTCTCTCTCTCTCTCTCTCTCTCTCTCTCTCTCTCTCTCTCTCTCTCTCTCTCTCTTTCTCCACTGACAAAGATTCTCTCCTTGAGCAAACTCTAGTCAAGCCCCTCTGTTTTGAACGAGGCCCTGTGCTCATCTCTGCATTGCACAGTTTTAGCAAGAATCCTACAGAATCCCTTCCTTTTCCCCCATGTCCGCTCACCCTCCATATCAGGCAGAGTTCCTGGTCTGCCACCATCCCCAGGCGGCATCTCAGCACCCAGGCCTGCCTTCAGCAAGCATCCTGCCGGGTCACTTTAACCAGAACCCCTTCCCCATGGTGTTTCCTCTTAGCAACTTTCTGCCCACTGACCCCACCCTGGTCTTCAGCTATAAATTCCCATTTTTCTGTTGTTATATTTGCAATTGAACCCAGTCTAGACTGAGGTCTCTTTCCCCTATTGCAATCATTTATTTCTGAATAAAATCTGTATTTACCAGTCCTCTGTTCAGTCTGATTCTCCTCTCACACCACAGAGCACGTATTTTGAGTTTAACAGTCGGTGGGAAGTAAATGTAAGCTCCATGATTTGTTCAATGATGTGTCTCCAGAAACTAGAGCAAAGACTAATTCATAGCAGATATGCCACGAATGTTTATGGAATGAATGAAAAAACTGTTAGTAAAGCTGGTCCCGAGGCTTTGGCAATGAGGGCTGTCATGCGCAGAGGAAGGTGGAGAAGTGCAGAACTGCTGTGCTTACCCTGAACCCCCGAGAGATATTCCAGCAGCATCCAGAGACATGGTGCTTAGGCCCAATTCTTGCTTTCCTCTTGGAAGAAGTTCTGAGCATGAAATGCACAGACTGGGCTTCTCAAACTTGGCTGCACGTTATAATCGCCAGGGGAGCTTTTGAAGAGGTCCCAGTATCCATGCTGTACTTTAGCCATTTAACTCAGAATCTCTGGAGGTGAGGCTTAACCATCAGGCTTTTTGGAAGCTCACCAGGTGATTCCAATGTGCAACCGAATGTGAGAGTTATCCCTAGAGCAGTAGTTTTCCAAGTGTGGTCCCTGTTCCAGCAGCTAGCATCCAGAGCAGTGCTGGCATCACCTCCTCTTTACTGATTCAGAAACTCAGAAGGAGGGGCCCAAAGGTGTGCATTTTAGCAAGTTCTCTGGATCACAGGGATTTTGGTGATCCCTAAAGTCTGCAAGCCACTGAGCTAGAAGAGATTGTGCTGCAGGGCATGGAGTGGGACAGAGTGTCTGCATTTCTAGCAGCTGCTGCTGGTCTGGGAAGCACTTGCTAAGGTGCAGGCAGTCAGCTTCTGCCTTCCCTTTATTTCTGCAGCTCTCCTGGGACCTGAGCAATGTTCAGCAGCACAGGACCCAGCAGGCAAGGAACAGGAGAGCCTCAGGCAGCGATTTCTGTGAAGTCTTCCCGCAGGAGCACAAGGAGAAAGAGTACCAGAGGGTGTGACAATAGCCCCTTGCTTACAACACAACAAACACCTTTCCTTATGTCTTGGATATATGATATTCATAATAACCATACAAGACATTAATGGTGTTATTACCAAGTAGCAGAATCCTACATAATAAAAGCCTAATATGCTAAGTGTCTTGTCATGCATTCAACCAATCGAAGTGTAATATGCTAATGATATGCTAAGACCATTCAACCGCTTGCTATGATGTGCACTGAGCACCAGGGGGCAGATGCTCCAACTGGTAGGTTAGCTTGCTGCTGGGGTCCTGCTAATCCGGAGATAGCAAGATGGGCCGGACATACCCTGAAGACTTCCCACGTCCCTCTCTGGCCCCGATTGTGCACTGGTGGGGTCCCTTGGCCTGGCCTGTGCCCTCTTGCAATCCAGGACCCTTCGGGGGATGACAGAGAACCGGTTTTGGCTTGATCCCGCAGGCCAGGCCAAGGGACCCCACTGGTGCACGAATTCGATACCAATATGAAAAATTATTCTAATATTTAAATATTAGAATGACACAGATCCTAGAGAAACCTTGAATAAATTTTACAAACACTTTTCTTTTAATATGTTGGAACTTTTTTTTTTTTTTTAATTTGTTGGAACTTTGAGTCTCAGGAATGCTAACTCTGCTGGATACTATTGTCTAATAAGGTTTGTTAAATAGCCGCAAATCTGCTGAAGTTTTGAGAACTGCCATACTAGCTCCACAAATTTTGACAGGCTGTAGCAGCCAATCAAAAATATTTCTAAATATTGCAAGATATTGGTGAAATTTAGCCAATAATTTTTACATGAGAAGAGAACAACGTAACCACTAAAATGTTATATACTCTTTCAGATTGATATTGTTCGGGGTGGAAATGTTTAAAATCTTCACTGTCTAATATGACAGCCAACAGACACAGTGGCCTAGTGGGCACTTGACATGTGCACTGGATTTTAACACACATTTGATCTGAACTGTTTGATTTAAGTTGAATTTAAGTACTCAAGTGTGGCCAGTGGCGACCTTACTGGACCACACAGTTGTATAAGCCCTTCTGCAGTTTACAATATATAATCCAGGGGTGTTACACTCCGTTCGGTTGCCTATGGAGTACAAAGTGTGTGGTTCTTTGGCTAAACTAAGAAATATGTTTTTAACATGAATTAGACAAAAACAGTAATCTTTAGAGAGCTTGTTTCCATTCTTGTGTTTATTTTTTTGTTCCATTGTATAATTCATTTAGCAATTCTTAGCCAGTTAGGGATACAAAAGGCTGCACTTCAAGCCTACTGCCCAATTCATAGGCTGGCTTATTACTACCTAGCTCATTGGATTAGATATAATATATACACATTTCAACACACAAAGTATTGCATCCACTTTACTGTCGTGGAAGCTCAATTCTACCTTAAATGTATGTAAACACCACTAAACTGTAAATCCAATTTTAAAGTTAGAATTGCAAAACTTCACTTAAAAAAATCAAAAAAGACAACCACACCCTTCATCCCAGAGGATAGTTGGGCATGTGTATGTACTAGCAATGGGAATTAAAATACGATTTTCACTGATGATGAGACCTTTAGAAGAGAAAAGACGATATAACAATTTTTCAATAGATTTGGAGAAGATTGGGCTCCAAAACTGTCCTGGATCACAGCATGAGCTCTTGGCAGGAACAGTTCCTGTTGGTGTCTTTATTTTCAGCTCTTTGAAGGGCTACTTTGTCATCCCCACCCCTCCAAAATGGGGGACCAGGTATGTGAAATTGACAAGTAGAATATTGCCAGCAGATGCCCTGACAGAATAGCCTCTGACAGGCAGAGTTTTGTGAACATAAAATGTCATTCCTTTCTTGCTTCCTATTATGGGAACTTCATCAAGAGAAAAATGAAAAACATTACTTCCAATTTCTATGAATGCCGTATGTAGCTTACACCTCAGATTTAAAACATGCAGGAATTGTGTTTTAATGAGACAGGAGCAATACACCTAACTCAATAAAGCTCTGTCATATTAAATATTTCATCTGCATGATAGTTTATGTGTAAGTTTCAGAGGGATCAGGTTTAGAATATACTACAGTAGTGGTTTTTATATTATAGTAGAGGCTCAGTGCACGAAATTCGTGCACGGGAGGGGGTGTCCCCCAGCCCAGTCTGCACCCTCTCCAATCCAGGACCCATCGGGGAGTGAAGAGAGGGTTAAGTGGTGACAGGACTGTGAGAAAGTAAAAACAAGGACAGAAGACTTCTTTCCATGAGTTAAAAAGCCTGAACAATTTTTAAATACCCCAAAACAGGACATGCTTTAAAATACCATCTTTGAAGAAATCCACTCTAAACCAAAACAAACTGGTAGCGTGATTTAGTACTATCAGCTATGTATGCTGATTAAAACATCTGAGGATTTGTTGAGCTTTCCTAAGCTGCGTTTGTGCCGGGAGCCGGTCCATCCTTGCTGTTTCAAGGGACCTGGCATATATAGCATACAGTTCTTAATATGTTTCCTCACCTTCTTGGTGCTGTGTTTTAACCAAGGTCACCTCTCCGAGAAAGGTTGAATCCCCAGGTAGGGATTTTCCCCTGAAGTTAGGGAGGGAATAAAACCCCTCAACTAAGTGCCAGGCGGGTAATTAATCACTTTAACTATGAACAATCATGCTTAAGCTACATAATCTTTACTCCCTGGAATGGAGATAAGAAACGCCCTAACCTTTGTAATAGAGATTGATAGGATTGAATCAACTGGTATAAATACAGATGTAACAAGACAGCAAGACTCAGAACTTAGAAGACAGAATTCAGAAGACAGAACCTACACGGAGCCTGGAGACAGAAGAACTTCGCTGGAGAGAACATGGCAAAAGATCCTGGACTGAACCTGACTATAGAACATGGCAAGAGAACCTGACTAGAACCTGGTGACTGGACCTGGCTGGAGAACCTGGACAGAACCTGGCTGGAGATCCTAAGCAGAACCTCTCTGGAGATCCAGACCAGAACTTGGCTGGAGATCCTGGCTGGAGATCCTGGCTAGGCTGCTGATCAACTGAACGCTGTCTCCATGTCATTCCTTCTTCGCCGACTCCGTCCACACCTTTGGGGACCCCTGGACCTGCTGGGGTTGGACCCCGGCACGTTTGCATAGGGCATTAAACTTGCACTTGTATACGAGCAAAGACATTTACTCTCACAACTTGGAAACAATAAATCAGCAACTCCACAATGTAAACAGTCTTGCTTAGGTTTCAGATGAAATGTCCTGTAATATGATGCAATTAAAATGAATCTACATCCCCACCTAAGTTTTGTGCCCTTGAACTTACTCCCTGGGATAAATGTGCTTGAACACTACTATCATTGCTTCCTAAATTTTACTTCTCCTTTGAAATTGTCTTCAGAAAGTGCCACTTTCTAAAATAATTCCCAAGGTAGAAAATCCTGATACCGTGAGAAACATTTGATTTCAGAAATAGCCAAGTAAAATCATCAAGTACCTTGTCTAGCAATTCCCTTGAGGAGGGCTGGTTTTGGTAAAAACACGAAACAAAGTAAAAAGGAGGCTCCGTACACAGTTCACAGACTGTCCCTGGAGTCACCACTGCTGGGATGAGGAAAGGCTGGGGTTACCAGGCAGTGGCATCCTGCTAACACTGAACGTGCCCAGAGCAAAGTAAACTTGAACAACTGAAAAAACAAAGCACTTGGAAGGAATACCTTTCTCTGGTGAGAACATCTCATTTCAAAGAACCAGGAGAGCTATGATTTTGGAGAAAATAAGGGAGACTATCCCAAATGCTTTCTCTTTGCACGACTGTCCCGAAAGTATGAAAGAGGTGGAGAGTGTGGGTGAGAGAGACCTTGCAAACCGCACTGTCCCTGTCAGTGGAGCTGGACAAAGGTGGCAGTGGGTCCATTTCCCAGGAAACAGAGTGCCGTAGGCTTTTGCATCCTGGGTGGTTTGCCTTCTTGCTGGCCTCCCTTTAATAAAAGTATGATTAGGAAAATTATGAATGAGTATTCTGAAAGTATTTTATATGGTCACTAATAGGGTCTGCCAGGGGAAAGAACATTTAGAAGAAAAAAATAAAACTTTATCTCTGAGAATACATAAGGAGGGGTTTCTTGATGGCAGCTCTTTCTAAAAAAAAAAAAATGAGCTTTGGCAAAACTACACTGCATAAAACTTTAATATCAGCAAGATGCTCATTTAGTATGACTTCAATAGCTCAAATATTTGCTAAGAACAGGAAATGTTATAGTAGAATGCATACATGGCTCTCCCTGCCATGAGAACGTTTTCAATTATTAAAGTCAGATTAAATATATTTATGCTGGAAAGAGAAAAGGGAGGGAGAAGATTTTAAAGCAGAACAATGACAAAATATTTCCAGTAGGTAGGCACCTGAACACTTTCTCAAAAGCAAATAAACTGCCGCTTTCCCCAAGATATGCCAAGAAAAGTATACAAAGTGATATGATTTCTCCTCCGAATGCTGCATGATGTCCACTAAACATATCTCTGTGATTTTGTGTTTTCCAAGTAAACAGCTTGTATCATAATTAAGCAAACTGGAGAGATGTTACACTAGTCTTTCGGTATAACCCCCGTCATTCAACGATCAATAAGTAGGTGTTTATTAGGGATTTGCTCATCCTTTGCACTCTGTGGGTCTCTGTGTCTACCAGGCCTTGACCTTCACAACTGCCTGATGTGAGAGTTCACGATTCATAATGTTCCAAACTCAACGAACACACCAGCCTCTGGCAGAAGTGAGCACACAGCATATTTATAATTACGATATAGCATCAAGGAGAACTTATTTTATTTTATTGATTTTTTACAGGGAGGAAGGGAGAGAGATAGAGAGTTAGAAACATTGATGAGAGAGAAACATCGATCAGCTGCCTCCTGCACACTCCTACTGGGGATGTGCCCACAGCCAAGGTACATGCCCTTGACCAGAATGGAACCTGGGACCTTTCAGTCCACAGGCCGATGCTCTATCCACTGAGCCAAACCAGTTAGGGCCCAATGAGAACTTTTAAGACACAGAAGTCAGTGCAACATTAAATAGATAGGCCGGATAAAAAAAGAAATGGCAATTTTGCTTCTTGAAAGTTTATTGCTCTCCTAGAGTCTCTGCTATTGTTCAGTTTTCTTTAACAGAACTATCGCACAATTTTTAACTTCCTGCAGCAAGCAGGTGTTTCCCTAGGATTATGCCTGTGCACACACTTCTTCAGTTCTGCTGGGGAACATGAAAGTGGCTTTAAAATCTTTAGGTTCCTGTGAGACTTTCTTACATCTTGCATATTTGGTTTCCTTGAAGGACGAAATGCTTGATGAGACTACTTGATGTTTGGCCATGAGGAGAAACCAACATTTTTAGAGTGACTGCTCTATGCCAGACGTTTTACATTCAGCATTTCACGTAATCCGTAGGAAATGGTATGTGAGTAGAAGCAGACAGAGCCTGGAGGAGAGCCAACTCTCTCAACGTCTCACCACCCACAGCCTTTTGCAATATGATTATAAGGAGTAAGACTGGAGTTGGAGGAACCTGATGCGCATCTGGTGAACCCTGAGCCAGTTACTTGGGATATGGAGATTAATTTTGTAAGTTTCCGCTCTTACAGCAAGGCAATCTGATGGGAAGTAACAGGCTTACATGCGACTTGCTGTAGGGTATTATTATATGTGATATGACAGAATGAAGCTTTCAATATATACACCAGGCCATGTTGTGCCTCTGCTTAACATTCTCTACCTGCTCCTCATTTCAATCTGAGTAAAACACAAGCTCCACACAATGATCTACTCTGGGTCTCCCATCCCCTCACCATTCCTGCACCCATTGTAACAACCTTGACCTCCTTGCTGTCCTGTTAGCAAGCCAGCCCACCCCATCCAGGAGCCATGTGTTCGCTGTCCCCCAGCTTCCTCCCTCTTCTCTTTCATGTCTTCGCCCAAAGGGCACCTTTTCCACAAGGCCTCCTATGCCACACCCACCCTGCACTTTGAGTCCCACTCATCCTATTCTGCATTCATTTCCTCCTTATAGGAAAGGCTGCAAACCTTATAGGAATCACTGTCATCTAAAAAACTATGCAATTGACTTATTTACTGTGCTGATTTTCTGAGTCCCTACCACTGATTCTAGAATCGTTCTTGGAGGTCAGGGTCCTATTTTTTTACTATTTCATACCAAGCAGATACATCAGCTCATGACATACAGCAGACACACAATAAACACCTAGAGAAGGAAGGGAAGAATGGAGGGGTAACCTACAGACTGTTAGATGCTGGAGCAGGGTAGCTGAGAAGAATGCTGAGAGCAAGGAGAGGAGTAGCTATATATGGACTCCTATTACTTCCTGGAAAGGCCTTGGGGTTCTTGGGAAGAATCTTATACTCTCTCTCCTCCAGCCAAGCCCCACAAACTCATCCTAAAGCCTATGGAGAATGACTTTAAAAGATTTTAGTTAGGGAAATACAAGAGAATGAATATTTTATGACAATTTTTGTGACCCAGTTTTATTCAAACTGATACAATGGGGCAATGCAGGCTGCGCACATATTGCCAGGGCCTGGCATAGAGCCTGGTGTTGATAACCGAAATGATGATTATGTTGAATAAACTAGATTTTTAAAAATTGAAATTAGGATCATTGAACATTTGTGATATTGCTTTGAAATTGCATTCCAATTTGATTTATGAATGAGAGAAAATCACTGAGATTGAAAAATCACTTGCTTTAGAATTACACCTTCTCTTCAAGACCAAGCAATGCAATGTTTTCCTGTTGATTATTGACCTTATTAAATTGGTCGGATATCTACTGCCATAATTTGAAATTTACTAGCCCTTTTTGGGACTTTATGACTACAGGATATTCTGAAAATTAATCTAGCCTTGAAGTAATGAGCTTTAGCACCCGTCAGAATATTGAAAAGAATGAGTCACAGGACTCTGCAAAACCACTGGAATAAAGGGATTCCCAAGACAATCCTATGAAGGAGATCTTACTGGAATTTTCAAGGTATAAAGCTAACTGCTGAGTGAAAACATTGGCTTACGTGTTCAGCATTTCTCTGGCAATTTGGAAGTCACAGGTCCTATAACTCAATAAAACACACCTCTCATACTGCAGCACACTAAAGCTGAAAATAAATCTTGGTACCAATATCCATCCACCACTTAGCTGAAATAAACAGAACTCAGATAGTCACCAACAGCCTCACTCCTATGAATGGGGTGAATTAGATTTCAGTATTTAGATTAGATCCTACACACTTGCCAGATAAATGAGTAATGCCAATAACCTTTGCCTCCAACTTATCACCTTGAACATTCACATTTATAGATGCCTTCAAACTATAACCCTGATGACTTCAAATACAGAGTTCTGGTATCTTTACAACTTAGATATACTTTCTGATTAAACTTTAAAGCAGACTTTTAATGTGAAGCCCAATCTTGTCAGTTTAGAGTTTCTACCGTTTTACTCCACAGCAGTTAGTGGAAGATAGAATAGACTCTCACAAGGAGGGACACCATCAACATGGAAACAGATACATTGCCACATTGCTTGTCTGCATTTATACACCTCTTAATAGGTTCAAACTCTAGATTCATTTGATTGAAGTGAATATATATATATATATATATATATATATATATATATATATATATGTATATATGTGTGTGTATATATGTATGTGTGTGTGTATATATATATATTTATATTTATATTTATATTTATATAATAAAGTCTAGACTTTGGGTGGTGGGCACATGGTGCAATATACAGATCTTGTGACATAGATACCCACACTTAAAACCTATATGTTCATGTTGACCAATGTCACCCCAATCAATTTAATAAATAAATAAATAAATAAAACCTATGAAACACTTTCTCCTAGAATGATCAGATTTCAATTCAGTCAAGATTCTGTTCCTATTCTCACTGTTGCTGCCTTAAAATGGGGCATGACAGCTTGTCTAAATGCGATGAGCTTGAGTTTCCAAGTCTCTAAAAATGTAAATAGTAATACAGCCCTTTTGGGGAGATTAAATATGAGGATGTATGTAAAACAGATTATTTGTGGGTCCTCAATAAATGGTAACTATTACTTTTATAAGAAAGCTCTGATTTTGCAGCTAGTTACTGCATAGCTATGTGTGAACAGGTTTACAGGATACTTACAGTTTAGGTATAACAACGGTGATAAGTTGGAGGCAAAGGTTATTGGCATTACTCATTTACCTGGCAGGTGGGTAAGTTGAAGTTAACTTAGTTTGCCTTTTATATTGATATTTCCATTTTCATGATGTTCATCTATATGGAAATACAGATTTTTTAAAGCTGACTCAGTGTTTACAACTCAAATTACAGGGGTCTCAGATATTTATGAGAAAAGTAAAACTTTATGGTTTTTCTAGGTACAGTTCTAGGAACTGGTAAACATTAAGTCCATAGCTGTCATAGGTTAATTGGAGTATAAAAATGTGCCTTATTTCTGAATGTGGCTTCTTCCACTAAGAAGTATGGCTGGATATCAGGATTAAAAATGGCTGTATCTCACTTATTTCAAAAAATTAAATAACAATTTTTTATTCTCCGAACAAAGCATAAAATTATTCTTTGGGGTTACTCATATAAAGAAAAAGGGACAGGCCTATCTTCTCAGTAAATCTTTTATTTGCCACTCCCTTTTATCCACAAATTCTATAGCTCAGCATTACCACGTAAAAGTTACAAAGCAATGATGGACAAGGGTTTTTTGCTTGAAGAACACAATCATTTTTTAAATATATTGCTGGGCAATAAGTTAATAATAGAAATGCACTGAGACTTTTCAGGTTTTGTTTCATGTATATCCATGTCTCCTAAAGTAGGCCTCTCATAGTGACTGTACTATGCCATTCTAAGTCGCCCTGCCTCCTCTCTGTCAGCACACATCTATTGGGGGCCATGTGGATGGCAAGAAGCTGCTGATTAAGATGAAAATGATCCTGCCCTCAAGTAACTTTCAGTTTAGTTGGAAAGACACATGGATGGAATAATGACAATAAACTGGTGACAAAGATGTTTGGTTGTTATAGGAGCCAGTGGTGGGTCAGATAGCATATGTACCAGCCAGTAAATGCAGAAAGGGTGAAATCAATCTAGCCAGCTGAAGGGATTGCTTTTGGAGCTGTGGGTTCTTCATTCCAAGATCAAGGGATTAAAAGGGCCTTATGCTGCTGAAAATAAGTTCAAAATAGCTTAAAACAAGATACAATACATCTTCCAGGTTGATAGAATATATCTTGAATTCTAAAGTTATCAAAACAAAAATACCTATCTAGCTATATACCTATCCATCCATCTATCCATCCATCCACCCATCCATCTATGGATCTAGCACAACATTTACACTTTTTGTGAAAAAAATTCAGATTAGTAGCTACTTCTAATGTCTACTAACCTGGAGCTGGTTTGAATGGCAGCTAATGAATCTGTGCACTGAAACTATAAGAACAAGTATATACCTTAAAGGAAAAACTAAGGGTACATTTCAAAAAACTTGACAAAGTGTAACTATTCCTGAATGATCACAATTATCTTCAGAATAGTTCTACATACTTGATTATGCATTGGCATTATGTTTCTTTATATGAGTCACCCCAAAGAATAATTTTATGCTTTTTTAGGAGAATAAAAATTATTTCAGGTGCACACACAAAAGCAGAATGTATGCCATATTTATATTTCACATAGACACAGAAATAGTAAGGACACACATTCACATACCCATACAGATAAATATATAGAGTGTAAATATAGCATGAGCAACTCACAGATATTCCTAAAGAACACATGTTTACAACTCAGTGTTATTCCATAATGGTATTTTATTATTCATTTCCTTCACTCACAGCACCAGAGGCATCTTTAGGAAGTTGTGGAGCATGTCGCAGAAAGGCAGGAGGAGTCACGGTGGCTTTCTCACAGCTCTGCTCCAGGACTGTCCCCTTGAGCCCCACTGATCAACACAGCAGAGGGCCCCATTCTCACACATACCTGGCTGAAGCTCTGGCCAGCACCTCGGGCTTGTGTGCTGCGGGCAGGGAGCGATGGGGCTGTCTCACCCAGGGCCAGGGTCTGGTTGCTATGGTAGCTGGCTGGATACTGGAAGGACCCTTCAGGTTTGGAATTGAGCTGAAGTGCACTCTGGGAGAGCAGGCTGGGCCCTGCATTGAAAGTCATTTAGAGCAGTAAGTGACAGCCTCAGTGAAGCAGAAATGACATGTATTATTTATTGAGAGTAGCCTAGAATTATCACACACATGATTCCAGCCATCTATGCTTTGAATTCTGAGAACTAAAATGACCATATAATTTGACTCCAGCTCTTAAATGAGATTTTTTTTTTGAGGTTGAGAGTTCTCAAATGAGTAGTTTTTTTTTTTTCAAATGATCTCATCCTGACCTACATAGACATATTTCTTTTGAGACACATTAGTTAATCAAGTAGTTATTTTTGGATCAGACAATATCAGAAACATTTAAAAGTCCACCTATTAATACATATTAATTGCATTAATATAATTATATCTCCTACTTAATTATCAGGCTGCAAAAACCCTCAAAACCTTCCAATCAGTAACATAATTTTATGGTGACGTAATACCTCAACCCCTGAAGGGTTGACAGTGCTTAAAATATTAATAGCTCTTCCTGCAATGTAGAATTTGCTCTTTCTCAGAGGATTTCTGATGGATAGTAATCTTTGCCATCACATATGTGCACAGCAGGAGAACAAAGACAGGACACAGTGCTACAAATGGTGATGTTAACATGGCTGACAGTGCAAGTGATGGAGCAGTGGGAAGAAGTTCCTGGCTTCATCCTTAAATTATACTTTGCAAAAGAAATTATTTTATTTTCTTGCATTTCATGTAGATGGGATCCTTGCAATAGTTTGTTCATGTTCTTTTTAAGCAAAATTTCTTTAATCAAATTTCATATTTACTTAGGGAATTAAAAAAGAAGTATAGAGGAGTGGCAGTGTACTTGTCAATTTCCATTGTGTATGTTTGAAAAGGGATTGGAGTAAGCAGGGTGAGTTGGGAGGAGGAGGATTTGGCAACACAAATTTTCTCATGTTATGTTAACCATAGAGCAAGTTACTTCTTTTTGGATGGAAGGAAATTACATACACACAGACTAAGACATAATTACTATCTCATCCTTTATATCTCTCTCTCTGGCTGTTTTAGACAATAGAGCCTTTTCTAATAAGTGTGAGCAAATTTCAAGATCTTTATTTCTTTCTTTTAAAGAATAGAACGTAACTTTATATGTCAACCAAGACTGCAAATTTGATGTGGCATAAGCCTTATTTTTATGAAATAATGTGTGCTCTTTAAAAAACATTGGTTCATGTAATTTTTACCATCTAAGACCCTCCCACCCCCTCTGATACCCCAATGGACATTCTGAACAATGTAAAAATATTTTTTCATCATTGGATATTAAATAATAAGCCAATTAACTAACATGGTAAAGACTTGGTATTTTGGGATCTGTACAGTTCCTGGGGAAAAAGTCAAGGAAGAAAATAAAAACATTTCCATCCAACCCAATTTCATCATGAAGAGCATAACAAAAGTACAATTGTAATCCATTTTCTTTTAATTTAGAAAAGAGAGTCCCAAGAAAACAGCATATACCAGATGGCGAAGTTTGCAATAGCCAGCAAAAAAATCGTTTAATCCATACTGATGGTATTATAGGCCCAATCACCAGCTATATGATGTCTCTATGGGGAGTGCATATTCTGAATGTTCCATTCTGGACTCCAGGAACATACTGCCCCCACTGCTGATGTGGAAACTGCCAAAAAGGGAGACAGAGCCAACAAGTGGTCTTTGAGGCACAGGGGAGGGCAGGCTGAGGTATGGGACAGCTTCTGGAAGGGAAGGGAGACCACAGATGGAAAGGGAAAGGGGGCCGATTGATGGGGGCAGGGGTGGATGGGGACTGACTACCAAGAGGAGGAGGTATAGTAAGCATTGGGAGATGGTGATGAATTCTGCCCAAGGGTTTTCTCCTTGGTCCCTACCTTCCTGAAAGCCACAACCCAATGGGAGAGAGTAAGCTATGGTGGAAGAGCCAAAGCCCTTTAAGGCTAGTGGCCACTGACCACAGGTACCTTCCCACTAGACTTTCTTGGGCTATTTCTCTGCCCAAGCCCTGCCACGTCTCCTGCCCCAAGATAAAGCATCTCCAGGGCAGTGAAAACTGAAACAGATACAACAGTGCACAGACCTTTGGAAATGTCAATAAAATGGAATAAAATAAAATATTTACTCTCATATCAATAGTTTAACACAATCTATAAAGCAGAAGAGTTGCATGTCCTGGTTATTTGCCTTTCAAAAAAAAATCATGTGACTTTACACTGATGAACTTTATTATAGATATAGTTAGCAAGCGAAATGATTTATAAATTCTGAATAGATTCATAAAATTAGCTCCAGAAACCTACAAATGCTTTCCTTGTAGGATCTTAAGGTGACAATTGAAAATCCTTTTCAAAAGGTATTTCAGTTAAAAATATGATTTATGTGCTCCTGAAATATACATCACGAAATAATCAGATTTGTTCATCTTTTATACAATCAGCCATGTATTTGATCAATACTCAATGAAAACAAACCAAAATTCTCCATCTCATTACTTTGTTCACACATCTCCAGCATAAAACGTCAATGTACTCTGACAAAGGTAATTGAAGTAACGAGCGATATATCATAATATTACAACAGTGACATATCACCTGTCAAGGACGAAACAGTCAGAACAACAGGCAAAAATTTTAGAACGATTTTACCATCGCTCACTAGGTTTCAAATCAACGGCATTATTCATTCCAATTTAGAAAGAACAGCTACATGAGAATATGGAAAAAGCTAATATGATAGAACAAGTCATAATTACTTTATTATACAAGTAAAATTTACATATAACTAACACTTGATTAGCTTTACCAACATTACTGTTCATCGAAATAGAAAATACCAATTTTCCATAGATTTCAAAAGCATTTATTGCTTTTAGCTGTAAATCATGATTTTTTCCCTCTAAAACTTAAGGGTTTCCATCAAGTCTTGCTTTTGGGCTAGTGGTAAAATTAGGCTGCAGTCTTGAGGATGCAATGTATCTGCAAGGTGATGGGGGCAATGCAAGAACACTTAGGGTGGGAAGAGAGAAAGAGACCTAGACTTGAAACTCCAACCAGGGAAATGGAATCTTGACTTCATTGCACTTAATTGCTCCAGAAGAAACTTCAACTATGAGGAACAGGGGGTCACAATGTCCTCTGAGATAACAGAAAGCAGAGGGCACACTCGGGTATGTACACTTCCAGGACATTGACTTGGTCACAGTGATGTCTTGGACCATTCTGCACCTTGCTCCTCATGGGACAAAGCTGAACTCAATATCTACTCAAGATAACTCAGCCCAGGGGCCAGGAAGAAGAAGTGAAACCATTTTTTAATAAACTGATAAAACTCCAGAGAGCATGTGTCCTTGATCAGATCAAGACACACTAGCCCCAATTGGACAGAGGGGAGAAATTCTATGGGTGCTAAAGAATGAGGGCCATGGAATCTTCCAATGATCCTAGAAAGACACCTGGGGCAAAGCTGGAGCGAAACACTAATGTCTCATTATGCTTTCAAATATATGAAGTGACTACAGACCACATAGCAACCTGAGAGAAAAATGCCCTTGTATCTTTCCCTTATTGTTAGAGGCGTGGCGAAGTCAGCCAGCGTCCCACACTTGGTAAAATGAAGATGAAGCTTGGATCCTCATCCTCTATCTCCAAGTCCAGAAGTTGTTATCATTTAACATCAAAGTACTATTTAGGTCATATACACACATCAGCATTTTAAGGTTGAAAAATCCATCCCTACACAGAAGTCAGTTTGTTTGCAGGAGAAATCTTCACCCCTCAGATTGTGGGACTCCCCCGAGGAACCTCTCCTTAGAGAATCTGGGTGCTGACTAGGAGCTTGGAGTCCATCATCAGTGGGAAGAGACTAACCTCGGCACATGAAAAGATCGCCATGTTAATTTTCTGTGAAGTTGAGACCCACGTGCAGGTTGTAATAACACATACACTACCATGTACAGACAATTTCTTCTCATTTTCTTTTTAAATACATTTTTATTGTTGATAGTATTACAGATATCT
Organism: Myotis daubentonii; assembly: GCF_963259705.1. Taxonomy (NCBI): domain Eukaryota; kingdom Metazoa; phylum Chordata; class Mammalia; order Chiroptera; family Vespertilionidae; genus Myotis; species Myotis daubentonii. The sequence continues at coordinate 103,153,445 of NC_081843.1, read as the reverse complement.
CTCCAGTTTTGCCCCCCTGCCCCCCTTCCCAGTCCCTACCCACCTCCGAGCTCTTCACTACCCTATTGTCCATGTCTATGGCCTAGGTATATATGTATATAAGTTCTTTGGTTTAGCACTTCTCGTCCCCCGCACCCCAACCCCACATCAAGGTATGTCAGTCTGTTCCATGCAGCTGTAAAAAAGAGGGACCTCTTACCCTTTGGGACAGCATGGATGGACCTAGAAAATATTATGCTAAGTGAAATAAGCCAAACTGAGAAAGACAATTTCTTCCGAAAGGAACCAGATATTTTAGAGTGTTCATAATCATGTGTACTCATTTTGTTGAAACTTCATCTAGAATTACTAATTATTTCCTCTTTAGCCGAACACCAGTCCCAGAATACAGGAAACCTTAACTAGACTAGATTCTTTGCAATAATACAGAAAATGCTAGAGGTCTTCAGTATGGCATTCCCAAGGCACTATTTAGAATTCAGCAGTCCTGGGCTCTAGTCCACCTTCCGTTGGTGAAAGTATGGATAATGACGATGATGATGAAGATGCTGCTGCTAGTAATACCAGCTAACCTCCACCGAGCACTTCCTAAGTCCCATGGACTGCCCTGGGCACTTGACTTCTATTAACTTCTTGAATCTTCACAAGACTCCAGTAAGGAAAGCACCCTCATCCTTAGTTGCGGTGACAGACCTGGAGGTCCCACTCAGAGACCACAGAGCTGGTGGTGGGGCTTGGTGCTCACAAGGCTGTCTGGCTTCAGGGTGTCTGCTCTTAACCACACTGCGGCTTTCTGTCTGTACAAATGTAATCTCTGCAAATTTGAGCACCTAATGCGATAATAGATGTGCAAATGCTTTGAAAAATATAAGTTGCTCTATAAACATTAGTTATTATATTATTATCTAATTATCTAATTGCATAGCCACATGGTCTGAGAATAATAAAGCCTTGATTGGAATTTGTTTGTCCTAAAAACCTTATGGCAGTACTGTCCCATATATCACTTAGTGCTTTCTTTCAACACCCTGTGAGCTTTCATTTTACAAATGAGACTTTCAAGACAGAGATCATTAAAATGGCCTGCTTGATATTAAAAACAAAATCTAGTGTCAGGGCAACGAGATAAGAAAAACAAAGTTCTCTCCCTGTTCTCTCAGCCTGAAATTCCATTCTCTGTCAACCTCAAACTCATTCTTAAAGTGCTGTTTACATGTCACCTCCATGTAGCCTGCCCTGATGGCTGACTGTCCAGGGAATATTAATCCTATCCCTCTATGTTACCTTAACCCTCTGAACAGGCTAGACTGGGGATTTTAATTGTTTAGCAGAGGGATTTTGCACAGTATTACACATCTGGAAGGAGGGGGATAGGATGAGAGCAGAGATTCTGAACATTTATGGTAAAGGCAGCAGGGCTCTGTGCTTAGATACCGGAGAGACCAGCAGCAGGGCTTTGCTGTGCAGAGAAAGGAAACCTACAGTTATCTTAGTGGGGGTAGTGGCTTCATTAGGAAGGGAGAGAAAGTTGCTTACTTAAAAGACATTTTAAAGGAAAAGCTCATGAAGACATGGTGATCAAGTGGAGACAGGAAATGAAGAAGAGCCAAAAGTTACTGGACACTCTTCAGCCGACCACTGGAAGGATAATATTACTGCCAACACTCCGATGAGTCCCAGGAGTTTCCCGCACTACAAAGTGAGTTTTTCCAGAAAATTGAGCAGACAGAACTGCCCTGTGACAATCAGCCACGCACCTTCTGTTTCCACAAGTTTTAAGGTGATTTATCAAGAGTTGCTAATTCTGGTCTGCTTCAGTTGAACATCTGTCCCAGAATACAACATATATTCACTCCATGGGTATGGAAAAAGCAGAAACTCCCACTATGTGGCATTCCCAAGGGAAAGATTGGCAGGAGATTGTGTGTTGACAACTCAGTGTTTTGGGGAAGGATGGACTTGGTTTTTAAATTACTTGGAGGAGATGGTGGGAATTTACTAGTATGTAGTTAGAAAGCTACCCTGGGCTTGATTTTAATACTGGCTCTAACATAATCTGACAAATTTAATCTTTATTTAATTATTTCTTAAATAATTTCCAAGTTCAACGTTTGATTATGTGTAAATGAAATTTTAGGACAGAGATAAAACTATCAAAATGATCAGTATGGAAGCTGAAGCCACATGAATAAAACAAGGTCTCTAAAGAGGAGTTATCAATTTAATTCCAAGGGCTCATTTTACTATTAAAAGAAAAGTGTTGTTAACAAGAATGCGTAAACAGGGAGGAGATCTAGGCAATGTCTGAAATAGGTGCTCATGAGTGCTTTGTGAGCCTGCTAAATCAGGACAGTTAGAGGAATAAAAACCCTACAAATTGAGCTGGACGCTTTGAGCACTGGACACTTGACAGTGGCAGCTTCATTAAGATTTACCTTTGTCAGGAAGTTTAGAAACATTCCATAATTACTCTTAGGTTAAACTGATTCTTTCAAAATGATATCAAATCTTTAGGTAGCCCTTAAAAAATAATGCCAAGAAGATTCACAGGTATCTGTAACTGACAGAGAATTTGCGTTGATTCCCACTCTCTTGCTATTCAATCTCTGTGGAAGGTTAAGAATGATTTGGAGGTTAAGTGTTACTTTATTTTAAATGAGAGTAAATTGTTAGAGCAAGATCAAATAAAGAGAAAGGGGAAATCTCTTTATAGAAAGCATTAAGTGAGAATAAAAAGAAGAGGGGGTGGAAATTATATATATATATATATATATATATATATATATATATATATATACACAAAAGAACTGTTATAAATTACAAAATCAATAAGAAAAACTACCAATTCTTTGTATGATTATCAAATTGATTTTAATCAAGCTCAAAGCACTTTAGTCATACCTAACTACAAGTTAACTCTATAGAGTAGAAATATTGACTTTTGCTTAAATTGCCCTATTAATAAGTTTCATTTATAGCAGCAGTTTCTTCTTTACGGGCTTTGGATGAACTTGTAAATTTACAAACTTAACTTGGAATAAGAAGTCACTAGCCGTGATAAACTGGTTCCTTCCCCCCAGTCTTCATTAGTAACCCCAAAACCTCATAGTGCAAGCTCTGCCGAGGAATCCCCTGAAAACAGTGGTTGAACCAGCTACCATTCCTAAAATTAACTGAGGGGAAAACTTGTTATGCCAGGAAACGTAGAGTGATGTGGTTGTTCTATGGGCAGGTGTGTTTTTAAACTTCATTTCAAAGTCTATCCCCAGAAGATCGATTCCATGTGGTCAAGTGCTTTCCATGTTTAATGCTTTATGTGAAAATTAAAGCTGTAATGGTCTCAGGAATAGAGAGGTACTCACTTAGCTTTTAAAACTGATGTAGATTCAACCAATGTTACTGGCTTAATTAATTTGCTTTTTCAAGTTTTACCATGTATGGAAAATTGAGCATTGGTAAAGTGTCCACACTATGCAATAACTTACTTAGGTCTTTACTTCTGTGCACAGCGGAGGGACAGGAGCAAAAACTAAAGTTCAAGTGTACAACTTTAAATAAAATTGTATAGTTCAAGAATGTTTTTTGTGCATTGGAGTTGACATGACATATATGACCTGTATAATCATAGAATGGTATTTTTATAGTTTGCTCCATTCTCTAAGTATTTCCTTATAAAAGTTTATATTCAGATTATTTACCATTTAAAAAAATAAATGTAGCACAAAGTCAGAAAACATTATATATATTCCTTTATAAATTAATTGTTCAAGGTAATGGGTTCATATTTCTTGTTATTAATAATTATGAAAAGAATTGAAAATACAAATAAATTTAGAAGAAAACTAAATTTAAAGGCTCCACCCTGATGACACTATACTTTATTTGTGGACTTACACCAGCATCAAAACCAGCTTTGGATCTGCTGGAAATCTCTTCCTTAGATACCCGCATGGCCTGCTTGTGCAATTTACTCAGGCCCCTGATCAAACACCTTCTCACAGTGGAAGACTTCCTGGCCCTTTGATCATTCTCTCAAAACTAGAGAGGCTCTCAAACTTTCCGGTCTCATGAACTTTCACTCTTGAGAGTCACTGAGGACCCCAGAGAACTTTTATTTCTATGGGTGATAAAGAATGCTACTTAGTGTATAAAAACTGGAAAAAATTTAAAACAAGAGGATACATCAAACACCCTCCATGAGCCCTCGGAACAATGATGCTTTTATTCCCTGTGGCTCTCTCATCCTGTGAGACCCTTGTTCTCACCTAACTCTCTCTGTGTGGGGGTGAGCATGGATACGGCAAATAACATTGGAGGATTATTGTGAAAACTGGTGCCTTTCCAGAGCCCATGAGAGGGTCTCAGGGACCCCCAGGATTTCCAAGTACCCAGTACCGGCTCTGACATTGCTTGCAGTGATTACCCACCTGAAATTACAGTATTTAGATGGCTTGATTTCAGAATTTCCTGACTAGAGTATAAAGATCACAAGACAGAGACTCTGTGCCACTGTGAATAAGTGTTTAAAACACATATGTAAAAAAAATGAGTGACTGTAACACCTACCTGGGCCTATAGTGACAAAATAAAACCTCAGTATATTAAGATTTGCTAACATCAGTTGCTGTGGAAGTGACTTATTATTTGATCAGAGGCAGTTTTAGTGGTTTAACTTCGAGGGATCCCACAACACATCTCCATAAGGTGTTACCAGGAGACCTCGCCTTCCGCTGTCCTTGGGGGAAAGTCTGCTTATTCTGATTTTCTAATTAGGGCTTTCAGCCTCTACTTTTTCTCATGCTCATACCAGTTCTGATACTGTCCTCGCTTTCGCCAGCTTGCACCTGGTGCTCATATTAAAGTTGTGGGCATCTTTGGTGCCTTGACAATTCAAAACCCAATTATATTTTCATTAGAAATTTCCACCAGGTGCTAACTTTTTACTTGATCCCAGAAGACCCGACAGTAATGTTTTTCATGAGAACTCTACATTGTTCTCTCTTGCTTAAGGAGCATTTGGTAGTTTATGTCTTTGCTTATTCCTCGATTCCTAGGTTTGCTTCTGAGCTGGTGACCTCTTTGGAGAAGGTATAACATCCTTCTTAAAAACCTATGTGTTAGAAGAATATAACAGAAAAATAAATTGAACATTAGCTTAAAAAAATAGGTAGTGACAATATCTGGGAAGAAATATAATTATAGCTCCCTGGAGACAGAATGGCACCCTGTGTAACACCTGGGTTTTTCCTTGACTTTTGATCACACCTTCCTTTTCTGCCACTGCTGGCTTCCCATGGGCTCTAGAACACGAAAGGTAGTGGCGGAAGTAGGTGTGAGCGAATTTGGTATCTAAAGACTTGGAACAATAACAATCTTCTGGAAAGGAGACTGTCTCATTGGTATTTCAAAACTTGGACCAAAAGGCATATGATGATGTGATTTCACGGGGAATGAACAATCTGAGGATAAACTCAACTAATTTGAATAAATGCTTCCAGGAAATGACTCAGGGTCTCCAGAGTCCCAGTGACAGTCCTCAACTATTGGTAAGTGAGGCAGCATTAGGACTTGAATCCAAGTCTCTTGGCTCCAAGGGGAGGATAGGCCACCTGTGCCCCCACCTAGAGGCTCTCCACCCTGTCAGGTCTAACTAAGCACTTAGCTGCCACCACAATAGAAAGTCAAGCAAGTCAGTAAGTCCTCTTTCCCTGAGCATGACATTAGTAATGTGAGTCACATAATCAATATATTTCTCCTTTTGATTTGCTTAATTATTATAAAAACCCTACCCTTCTAAACCACTTCAGCATCCTTTGGTGCCAGGCTTCCTTGGAAGTATGCAAATATTCACCTCATAAGGATGTCTCTTTATTATTATTGCATAAGAATATATGGAATTATATTTTAAAGCATTTTAATAACATGATCTCCCAACAAATCTCTTACCACACAGAATTAAGTATATTCACAGTAACTAAATGAAAATGATCGACTATAAATCAAGAGTACATGATATATTCATTTTGTCAAACTACATATGATTGTTTTATTTGGATTTCACCTGGTCAGGATGGTACCTTCTATAACTGTTTCTTGATTTTTTTGAATATATTCTGATTTGAAAACTCAGAATAAGATAACATTCCATTCTTTGCCATAACACTCAGAATATATTAAGCTCCTAAAATTTCCTTGCCACTGGATGCTGGTATTTTTTAGGATATAGTGGAACTTTAATTTGCTACAGACAGAAATAATTACTATTTCAAAATATAATATTTAAAGCAAGTAACAATTTCTATAAACATATAAGTCCTTTTTTCCCCCAAGTTGTCCATTCAATTTCTGATTTTGACTGACATATTTTTGTTACTTTTTGGCTGGTATAATCACCCCTTTCTCTGAGTTTATTTCTCCAAGGATGCATGGATTAAATAGGGTAGCTTGTCCATAGCAGTTTGGGTCAAGCTGTACATTATGTGAGATGCTAATGGCCCTGAGCTTCTGTCAGTAACACTTTTTTCCCCCCAGAAAACCAACAGCAATTCTCCTAGTGACTCTGTGACATATATTTGCTGGAACTGAAATGACACAGCTGGCAGTCACAACATAGTGGCGGTGGCTAAGGTTGTATACATGATTTGCATACTGTTTAGGATAGATGGCACTTTAAAAAAAAAAAGCCACGTGTTGAGAAACACTGGTAACTGTATGATACTCTAGTTGGTACAGTAGAGCAGTTATTGCTAGTCTGAGGGTCAAGAAGATGGGTTGACTAAAACTCAACTTTTATTTTAATCAGACCTTGGAAAGAAATATAGAAAAAGCTTTTAAACACAACAAATTAAGTGCTATGCACTTCGGAGTTGAGATTGGTTGCCACTTAGAACTGTTCCAAGCTGCTTTTAGACTGTATTTAGTGTTGTCTTTTTTGAGTTAGGACTAAGAGGCTGGCTCTCAAGGGCAGTGTGCCAGGTCCAATTTCGCATTAGCTATTTCATATCTGTTCTAGCTAATGAGTCCACTGATTGAATAATCACAAAATCAAGGGTCTAGCAGAATCCGATGGGCTCATAATAACTAGATGAAATGTGCCATAGAGCCACCACATGTCTATGTGTTGAATTTATATATCAAGAATATAAACATGGTATCTTCTAGCCTTTAGCAGAAGGTTCTGCTGCCTATTCTCTTTGCTCCCCATATTCACTCTCTGCCCTTTACCCCATATACACTGTATCATGAGAGTGCCTTCTGTTTGTTTTCTGATAGGATTTGGCTACTGGGAGGCACAAGAAGGGCAGGAGAAGGCGAGAGGAGAGAGAGGTCCTGTTTATTCCTCTGCTCCTGCAATGCCTCGACTCTGCTGGTACTATTCCCTACCCTTTCTTCAGGACTGAGGGTGGCAAGGGCTCTGTCTGTTGCTGTTTCCTGTGAACCTCAGCAGCCATCGTTTATTCCCTTAATCTTTGTAAATAGTACCTCAAATTCCCTTCAGTTCAACTCTTTTGAGAATAATCTGTTTCCATTCTGAACCCTGATACAGATACAAACAAAACATGGGATTTAATTTGATAAATACTTAAAATTAGCAACAGTTAATACCCAAAATATTAGTTATCCACTCAATACTTTAAAATTAATTTTCTAAATTTTACCCAATTAATTATTCTCAAAATGACTCTGAAAATGTTAAGAACAACAATATTTAACATTTCACTGTGGTTCAGATCCTTTGGCATAAAACTTTTAGGTGGCACTTCCACCACCTGTTTCTTTCTTTGGCTGTTATTGTATTTGCCTTATTTCTTTCCTATCTTCAAACAAGGAACTGTAGGCTTATAAAAAAAAACAATCAACTAAAATCCTAGGAGTTTTCAGACAGCTAATTCAGCACAGAATAACTAAACTTTCTGAAAAACAAAAATTGAGCAGTTACCAAATTTGTTTCAGTAGATCCAAAAGCCTGGCCTTTAATTTTAATATACTTATATTTTTGCTTATTTTTAATTATTTAATTTTACTGAATTATTATTAAAAATGTGATCTTTTCATGCTTTTTAAAATTGATTTCAGAGAGGAAGGGAGAAGGAGAGAGAGATAGAAACATCAGCGATGAGAGAGAATCATTGATTGGCTGCCTCATCCATGCCCCCCTACTGGGGATTGAGCCCGCAACCCCAGCAGGTGCCCTTGATGGATATAGAACCTGAGACTTTTCAGTCTGCAGGCTGACGCTCTATCCACTGACTAAACTGGCTAGGGCTATACTTTTTCTTTAAATTTTTTTTAATTGTTTTATTGCTTAAAGTATTACAAAGGGTATTACATATGTCTCCTTAGGGCTATACTTTTTAATGTTTAGGATTGTCTTTACCATGTGGTAGCAGATCAATATTTATAATTATTCCTTGGACATATATAACAAATGTATATTACCATTCAGAAAATATAAGTTAATTTATTATTTGTTTCGAATTTCTATGGCTTTTCCCTCTAGTATTCAGTCTAATTGATAAACAGGCATTGACATATTCATAATATTTTTCAACTTTATCATTTTTAATATTGTTTGTTCACTACAAACTTGAATTTTTATTCTTTTCAAAGAAGAATCCACTGTGCTTACATGTAGAGCTATATTGGTAGAGTTGATTTATCTCATTTTAATTTTACTCTTTCTTATTTTTATATACTTTCCATGTATTAAAACTTATCCCCTCTTTTAACCTCATAATCAAATATGTTTATTATCGTGTCAAAAAGTGAGATATCCAATATAACCCCCCACCCAAAATACACTGTTTTATCTCTGCTTTCCTCCTCTCTAATAAAGGGGGAGTTGAGTACATCAAATATTAGTAAAATATATTTTAAGTACAACTGCCCCTACAAAGGAAATATATTTATTGACTCAGAGAGAAGAGGTAACAATCCTATATTTTATCCCTGACTGGTTTGGCTCAGTGGATAGAGCGTCAGCCTGTGGACTGAAGGGTCCCGGGTTCGATTCCGGTCAGGGGCATGTACCTTGGTTGTGGGCGCATCCCCGGTGGGGGGTGTGCAGGAGGAAGCTAATCAATGTCTCTCTCTCTCATTGGTGTTTTTAACTGTCTGTCCCTCTCCCTTCCTCTCTGTAAAAAAAATCAATAAAATACATTAAAAAAAACCCAATCATATACTTTAAAATACAAAATAGAGAGAACAAGGATATTACAAATCATGCATCTTACTTTAGAAGCTTTATTGAGGGGATGGATTTAAATAAATCTGGGTATTCATGATGATACTGCCCTAAGAGTAGTGGTATTAGAAAGATTACAGAGAAAATAAACTAATATGTAAGTTAAATGGTTCAAGATCACTATACTATTTATTCTTATATCTTCTTTTTCTATGGCAAACCTTGATGAATATTCAAGGAAATTTTATTTTTATAAATTAAGAATAAAATGCTCCACTGATTTTTAATGTAGAAATTATCAAGATAATGCAAGTTTTAATGATTTAATTTTTAGCTTTTTATGGGATTTTATTGAAATAAGTTAAGATAATTTTATGATTTATTAATGTGAGGCTCATTTCAATTCAGCACTTTTATTTTACATCTCAAGCACTCTGGTTGAAAAATATGTAATTAAGTGGAGGTAAAGAAATCTTTAAATACTCTATTGAGATTAATACAGCAATATAAAATTGCTAAATATAGAAATGTAAAAAAGTGTATTACCCTTAAATAGTAGTGCATATATTACATCCGTTTTTCCTATTTTGTTATATAATTGCTGTATGGTTTAAAATCTCTACCAACAATAATCTGTAGGAGTAAAGCATTGTCAATTAATTTTAAAGCAGGCACTGAGTTGATTAAACACATATATGATGTGTTCATACGATGTGCTGGTCTAGAGGCTAAAATGGTTATCAGAGAATTGGTGAGAATCACCATTACATCAGTAATTGGTGAAAATAATCATTATATCAGTAATTGGTGGAAAATTTAGATGCCAATTACTGATTTAAGAGCATTTGCAATCTAATGTGGGTTGGGGAGGGGTAATGTGGGAAGGAAGTAGATGAGAGTGAAGCGAAATACATAAAATAAGTATAAACATATCTAGAAGTCTTATTTGATATGTCTCATAATATTAATTATATTAGAAAATAATGGCAGAATACTCTTTTAATTGTCTTCGAGTATAACTGTCACTTGACTTACTTTCACTTGTGGAATAATCCTGTGGGTCAAGTATTCCTGATTCCTGCAGCGATCTAATACAGGAGTCCACCAGCTCCAGACCTGTTGTGAGTTCATCTTCGATATCTTTTTGACCATCTGAAATTGCAGTATTTTAAAGTCATAAACAAGAGATGATATTAAAGCTTAAGGCAATCACTTAAAAACCAAAAGTACCCTAAATTAACATATGACCTCTATGAAATTCTCACTCAGTATCATAGTGTAATCTTCTGTCAATCAGTGCTAAAAGCTAAAGCACCCTCCACCCTCAATTCCATGTGTCCATGAAGAACAGAAAGTCACTAGGGAACTGTGAGAACTTAGATACCATGAAATTGTGAGCTATCACAACTTCATTTAATTTTAGTGTTATGGTGTTTGTCATGTTCACTTTCATAAGTCTCTTTCTGAAGTTCACAAGGAAATTAATCAATAGAGATACATGTAGTAAATGTTCATCAAGAAGGCACACTTGGCCTGGCCGACCTGGCTCAGTGGTTGAGCATCAACCTATGAACCAGGAGGTCATGGTTCAATGCTCAGTCGAGCCATCTGCCCGGGTTGTAGGCTCAGTCCGCAGTGTGGGGCATGCAGGAGGCAGCCAATCAATGATCCTCTCTCATCACTGATTTTTTTTTTCCTCTCTCCCTCTTCCTTCCTCTCTGAAATCAATAAATCAATAAAAACATACTTTTTTTTTTAAAAAAAAAGAAGGCTTACTTTACCTTGTGACTGCCAGTGAAACTGCTCTTCTGCTGAACTGTAAGAAAGAGAACACAGAGGTTTAATGCATGGATTAGAAACAAGAGGACCCTACACCACAAGACACAAAGGCATTAGGGTCGTAATGGTGGCTGCCTGGCACTTCCTTTAATTTCTTATTGAGAAAAGAGACCTCATTTTCATACAATCTTAACTTTAATCCATTTGATGTATACCTCTTTTGATTCACATTTATTAGCAGATTATAAATTTTTTATTGTCCAGTAATTTTCAGAAGAACAGCTCAATTTTCACAAAGCCAGACCTATTACACTTGTTCCTTATAATAGTTTTTATATACATGCAGTTCTACCCAATTTTAGTGCTTTTAAAATACAAGTCTGAAAAGTTTCATGTAGACTCTGTGAGGTAGTTTAAAAAAGAAATAACATTCCCCTTTTTCATTATAAGGACCATAAAATAAACCTATACCTTCTTGTAGACATTTCAGGTGAACTGTTCCTTTAAGTTGATTATTATAGCTTACATTAAGTAATTTGAAAATTATAACTCTTTACCACCAATTGAATATGCAGTTCCCAAATTCTCACTGTATACATTTATTTTATAAAATGACCCCAGTATGCATATGTTCATATGCATGATATGCCAAAGATATTGTGCAGAATGCAACTATGTAGGCAACATAGATTCATTTTGAATGCTCTATTAAATATATACATAAATTTAAAATGTCTAAATATAAAAAAATTCATTATATACACAAATACTTCCAATATGCCCATTTAATATGTTAATAATTGAGAAATCTAGATGCCAATCACTGACAGGCATCACTTTCAGAATGATTTTCTACACTTATTCCACTGCATCCTTTACTCTGATCATGTAGCTTCTATGAATAGCTCATCAGTTTCCCAACAGCAAATGGGTTTTAGAACTCTAATCTATACCTTGGAGATGACTTTTGAATACATTTACCGGAGGAAAAAGGAATTCTGGCATAAATCAGGGTTCAGAAAACCCATGATTGACATAAATGAATACATGAGTAATCCCTTAAGAGGCATACAACTTTTACAGGGTATATTGCTCTGAAGCCAATGCATGTGAGCAAACTTGAAAATGGTTTTACAATGATGAGAGCTATAGACATTAGATATATGAACTGATAACATTACAAAGTCAGTCCGATGTAACTTTTTTTTGCATTAAAAAGATGTAACATTATATAGCAGTACCATCTATCTACAAAGATTAACACTTAAAACAGAATTGTCATCCTATAATCAATATTTTAAAAACTGCAGAATATGATCATTTAATAAGTGATGCTGATATAGCAATAGAAAATACTTTCATACTTATAGCAAGTGGAATGATGTCCCTCTCTCCTCAAAGATACATCCACATCAAATCCCTAGAAATTAAAAATCATTACTGGAAAAAAACAAACACAGTTTTGCAGATTTAATTAAAGAACGTCAGATGAGATAGTCCTGAATCCAATGATAAGTGTCCTTATGAGAGATAGGAGAGGAGAGAGATGCAGAGAAGGCCAGGGAGGATGGAAGCAGAGATTGGAGTTATGCCTCCACAAGCTAAGGAATGCCTGGAGCCATGGGAACCCTGAAGAGATAAGAAAGGATCCATCTCCGGAGCCCTCATAGGGTTCAAAGCCCTGCTTACACACCTTGACTTTGAACTTCTCCTCCCCCTCAAACTGTGAAAGAATAAGTTTCTTTGTTTTAAGCCTCACAGTTGTGGTAATTTGTTATGGCAGTCCCAGGAAACTGACATTATTTTTCTGATACAATAAAAATGTTCTGTTATATCCTTCAGGATTTACTACTACGTTCCTTTTACCAGTGCAGCCCTTTTGTAAGTACTTACTGTATACCAGGTCTCTGCTAATTCACATCAATCACACGTTTATTTTGGCAGTTGGAGAATAACAGGCTTATTGATACTAAATAACTTGACCACAGGGATCTTAAGGAACTCAGTAGGGGATTAAACTAATCTATTCAACTCCAAAACTCACATTCCTACCTCCTAATCTAAAGCTATAGAGAGAAACACACTAAGGATACTTCTCACCCAATGCAGTAAGAGTGAGCAAGTCACTGAAAGCTTCTTGCAGGGCTCACCAAAGTCCCACACTCCTCTCCTTGCAGGCACAATGAAGACCACACTTCCTGCCCCCTTGCACAGAGACGGAGCCACGTGAAAGTCTGTGAGAAGAAGGGACAAGTGCCACCTCCGGCTCCAGGCAGAGAAAGGCAGGAATGAGATCTTCACGCTCTCATTCCCTGTTAAGACCTGTGTTGAGATGGGTCCGTGAGTAACCATGTAAAAGAAAGATCTCCACCAACTCAATACAAGACAAAGCATGAGTAAGACACAAACCACTGTTCTGTTAAAACTCTGATGTTGGAGGATTGTTTCAATAGAATAAATGTCACACTGAGTAACACAAAAATGTGCCATCACCTGGCGGGCGTGGCTCAGTGACTGAGCATCAACCTATGAACCAAGAGGTCACGGCACATGCCTAGGTTGCCTGCTCGATCCCCAGGAAGGGGCATCTGATCAATGATTCTCTCTCATCATTGATGTTTCTATCTCTCCCTCTCCTATCCTCTCTGAAATCAATTAAAAATATATATTAAAAAAAGAAATGTGCCATCATCTGTATTCATAAGGCATTTCTTGCTTCTCTCTCTTCATTTCCACACATTGAGCTGGGAGATGTCTTGTACCCATCCTCCGAGATTTAGCCTCATCGACAATAATGGGTGATTTCATGTGCAGGACTACACATCCCACTATTACATAATACTTACTTTTTGTTCATCTCTTTCAAAAGTGTTTCTATTTTAAGATGCAACAGAAGAAAGAAGAAACATTTTTTATTACAATTAGAAAATAGCATTGGCAGTGACTATGAAACTATCCTCTCCAAGCAAAAGGGCATTCCTTAGGGGCAGTCAAAGAGCATTAATCACGTACATGGTTTCCTGATTCCCTGGGTGCAGTTAAAATGCATTAAAAGTATGAATAGCCACAGAAAATGGAAGTCCCAAGAGAGACCTGGTTTGGATTTTTTTTCCTCTGGATGTATACTTTACTCTGTCTGTTAGGGGTTTCTATGCAATTGCATAGTTTATGCATTAATCCCTTCTCTTAAAAACTGCTCAGAGGTGGGTGCTTTTTAAAAAGCAAACAGACTATTTATGCACTCAATGAACATGGATTATGCCTGTGTCTCCGGCCTTCTTATTTCCTGTGTTTAGGAATTACTCACGGAGAACTTTCTCCCAATAATATTATCAGACTTACTATAACATAAAAGTCACTTTTTGAAGCTGTTGTAACTACATGCATGTTCCATTTCAAGAAATAAAGTTGGCTTTCATTACAAAATGCTATTTATTGAAATAGAAGTCATTGTACAGAAATATATAAATGTAATTTAATTTAGATCATTCCAAATGTATTTAATCATAACTATGTTTAAGTTCCAGGATCCAAATATTGTGAGAAAAATGTATAACAAAGACTATCATAAGTAATATTTAACCTTTAACCATATACCTAAATATGTACATAAATCAGTGATGTGAGGAAAGAGTTTCAAAAACAAAATATGAAAAGGACCAATTTTAGTAACTACACCTACATAGCTCTCACTTTATACCAGGCAATATGGTAGTTGATCTTCATGCCAAATCTTTTAAGAGAAGTACTAGTAATACTTTCCTATTTTACAGATAGTGAAACTGAGGTAAAAGGATGTTAAGGAACTTGCTGGAGATTGCAAAGCTAGCAAGTAGTAGAGCCAAGATTCTGACCCTGCCATTTGCTACTAGAGGCCACTTTCTCAACTGCTATTCTATCCACACAGTTGGCTACATCAAAAGTAAACTCCTAGGTGATAAAAACCAAAACATAAACACCAGAAATCAAGTTGTAAAACAAGTCACATCCTAGGAGAAGCTATTTGCAATGCAATTAACATACAAAGAGTTCCTTTTTAGAACATACAAAGAACTCCTACAAAGTAATGAGACAGAGATTAAAAGATCAAATAGAAGAGAGGTCAACAAATATATGTATAGCTGAGGCATAGAAAAATCAATAAGGGATGAAGACTGAACACATTAAAAAATACTCAACCCTATTAGGAATCGGAGGAATGAAAATTAGCCACAAGATACCTCTTTAGGCTGTCTAACAATTAGAAAGTCTGACAGTACGCAGTGTTGGGAGCAGGTAGGGAAATAAGAATTGTCATACATTGTACATCGGGGGAGTAAATTAAGGAAACACTTGGGTGAGCTATGAGACAATGCTTGGCAATGTCTTACATGCAAATACCCAACCACCCAGCGGTCTGCTCTGGGTAGAGCCTCCAGAGAAACCCATACACCTGAGCCCAGGAGACTGTACAGAACTGTTCATGCCTTCATGTCCACAGTAACAAAACAATAGAGCAATCTAAGTGATCAGCAATAGGGGAATAGAAAAATATACTGATATGATTACATATCATATAGGACATACATCTAGATTAAATTATTCATCAGTTAAAATAGGTGTGAGAATAAACAAGTCATCTTTTCTGTCAAAGAACAATTTAGACAGCTGCCATTTTTGACTGTGTAACTTGGCAGCTATCATGTTGGCTGCATGGCTTGCAGCTCCCCTGGGGGCCACCATCTTGAAATGGCAAAGGTCAACCCCTCCCTTCAAACTAGCCAATTGCAAAAGACTGTGCGCCTCAGCTCCAATCAAGAGTGAGGGACAGGTCACGTGCTTCAGGATTAAAATGCTGAGCAGACCGCCTGCTCAGTGTGAGCATGCTTCCAGACAATGTGCTGCGCACCCTTCTACATAGACGTGAAGATATTTGCCTTGCTGCCTGGCTCCCGTGTCTGTTCTGTGTTCTATCAAGCTCCTGAATTTGGGGGCTCATCTTATTTCTTACATAAGTTAGCCAGATACTACAGTGGGGCCTTGACTTACGAGTGTCCCGACTAACGAGTTTTTCGAGATACGAGCTGTCTCTCAGCCGATTTTTTGCTTCGAGTTGCGAGCTAAAATTCGGGTTACGAGCCAGCTTCAGATACCCCACTGCTAGTTGGCGCAGCGAACGTCACAGTGAACGCCACAACATCAGCCCAGCATCACGTGTCTCACTCGTTCACAATTGATTTGACATATGAGTAATTTGAGTTACGAGCTCCGTCACGGAACGAATTAAACTCGTATGTCAAAGCCCCACTGTACATATATATCAATATGGGTAGTTCTCAAAAACAAAAATATAGTAGAAAGTGCAACTTACACATAAGAAATGTACTGTGTGATCCCAATAATGGGAATTTTAACAACAATGACTGAATACTATATATGGTATCCTCTATAATAAAAGGGTAATATGCAAATAGACTGAAAGGCAGAACAACCAATCAAAGCATAATACGCTAATGACATGCTAAGGCTGCTCAACCACTCGCTATGATGTGCACTGACCACCAGGGGGCAGACAGTCAACTGGTGGACCAGTTGCTATGATGTGCACTGACACCAAGGGGGCAGATGCTAGAATCGGTAGGTTAGTTTGCTGCTGGGGTCCAGCTGATTGGGACTGAACGAGATGGGCCAGACATGCCCTGGAGCCCTACCACAGTCCCTTTTCGTGGGGTGTTTCAGCCTGGCCTACACCCTCTCACAATCCGGGACCCCTTGTGGGATGTCAGAGAGCAGGTTTCAGCCTGATCCCTCAGGCCACTCCCCTTAGAAGGGCACCAAATGCAGGGCTCATGGCTGGTGAGCGCTGCTGTGGCAGCGTGAGACTATCCCTATTGGGACTGATTGGGCATGAGCCTGAAGCAGGCACAGTGGGGTCAGGATGAGCAGAAGCCACAGGTAGGAGCTGCAGGCAGCGTTGGACTGCAGGTTTTGGCCCGATCCCTATAGGTCACCCAGAGGGACACCACCCGTGCACAAATTCGTGCACTGAGCCTCTAGTATATGTGTGTGTGTATATATATATCTGTAGATATTTATCTATATCTATATCTATATCTATATCTATATCTCTATATCTATATCATCTATATCTACTAGAGGCCCAGTGCACAAAAATTTGTGCACTGTGGGGGAGGGGGTTCCCCTCAGCCCGGCATGTGCCCTCTCGCAGTCTGGGACCCCTCCGGGGATGACCACCTGCTGGCTTAGGTCTGCTCCCCACGAGATTGGGCCTAAGCAGGCAATCAGACATCCCTCTGGCAGCCCGGGAGCCCTCGGAGGATGTCCTCTTGCCAGCGGGGAGGAGGCATAAGCTGCAGTCTGACATCCTTAGTGCTGCTAAGGAGGCGGGAGAGGCTCCCACCACTACCGTTGTACTGGCAGCCATCAGCCTGGCTTGTGGCTGAGCAGAGCTCCCCCTGTGGGAGCACACTGACCACCAGGGGGCAGCTCCTTCATTGAGTGTCTGCTCCCTGGTGGTCAGTGTGTGTCATAGTGACCAGTCATTCCCAGTCGTTCTGCTGTTAGGGTCAGTTTGCGTATTACCCTTTTATGATATAGGATAGAGGCCTGGTGCACGGGTGGGGGCTGGCTGGTTTGCCCTAAAAGGTGTTCTGGATCAGGGTGGGGGTCCCGCTGGGGTGCCTGGCCAGCCTGGGTGAGGGACTTATGGGTGTTTGCAGGCTGGCCACACCCCCTTCAGGGTGGGGGTCCCCACTGGGGTGCCTGGCCAGCCTGGGTGCGGGGCTGAGGACCATTTTCAGGCTGGCTAAGCCCCCCGGTGACAGAAGCTCCCGGCCTCTCCTTTTTTTCTTTTTTCTTTTTTATTCTGGGATTTATTTACCTTCTATAATTGAAGCTTCAGTGGAGCTCAGAGCCGGCCGGGAAGCTTGGCTTCCTCCATCACTAGAGCAACCAGGCCTCCTGCTCACTCCAGTTCTGTGGCTGCCAGCTGCCATTTTGGTTGGGTTAATTTGCATATAGTCACTCTGATTGGCTGGTGGGCGTGGCTTAAGGCATAGCAAAGGTACAGTCAATTTGCATGTTTGTCTGTTATTAGAATACTAGGGGCTCGGTGCACGAAGATTCGTGCACTGGGAGTGGGGTTGGGGGTGAAGGGAGGGGTCCCTCAGCCCGACCTCCACCCTCTTCAATCTGGGAGCCCTCAGGTGAACCCTCTCCAATCTGGGAGTTTCTGTCTGTCTTTGCAATCATATGAGCGAATTGTCTGAGACCCTCCCCCGCCCCCCCACCCAGTTTGGTTTGTTGCTCACAGAATAATAGAGGCATTTTTTCTTCTTTGCTCCATTGGTGGAGATTTCCTGGAAGTTTTAGGATATCTACCCTTTAATTTTTCCTAGACACTCTGAATTTACTTATGTCTCTCACCTTTGCTTTCCCTCCATCCCCAACCACAAAAATAACTTGCTCCAGGTTCACTTTGCTCTAGTGCAGCGGTTCTCAACCTGTGTGTCGTGACCCCTTTGGCGGTTGAATGACCCTTTCACAGGGGTCACCTAAGACCATCCTGCATATCAGATATTTACATTACAATTTATAACAGTAGAAACATTAAAGTTATGAAATAGCAACGAAAATAATTTTATGGTTGGGTCACAACATGAGGAATTGTATTTAAAGGGCCAGAAGGTTGAGAACCACTGCTCTAGTGTCTAGGAGATCCTTCTGCCACCAGAACTATGATTCCCAGCATTCCTGGTGCTCCCTGCGCTCTGGGCTTCCACTTCCGGTACTGGGGCTGCCATCAGAACTACGATTCCCAGCATTCCTTGTGCTCCCCACGCTCTGGGTCCCCCAAAGCCTCTGGCTCTCCTGCTGTGCTCTCCGTCCAGTGACCAAGGGAGCCATGTCCCCCCAAACTGCTGGCTCTTCCACTTTGCTCTGTGTATGCAAATTACCCGCCATCTTTGTCTGGTTAATTTGCATACCCACTCCTCATTGGCTGGTGGGCGTGGCTTGAGCGTAGCGGAGGGATGGTTAATTTGCATGTTTCTCTTTTATTATATAGGATATATATCTCACAGGCATTTGGAGGATTAAATAAATTAGTTTATCTCAAGTGACTTATCAGGTGATCAGGGCCTGGTACCTTTTGACTAAGAATGGATATGCTTCCTATTTTATTACATATTATTATATGGCTTATAGATTATGGCTATGCTAATCTATTTCATCCCTTGGAGTATACTGAGGGCCATTGTGGGAGGGTAAAAAGGGGGCAGATATGGGGAAATGGGAAGAGCGGACCTTAAGAAAATACCCAGGCAAGGTGGGTTCTATGGGTAGGCTGTTGGTCACAACCAGTCCTGGAGAAAATGGTAAGACTTGCTCACCACAAACTCTTGGTGACAGCTCCCTTTGGTTTTTCGTATCCAGAGCAGAGAGACCCAGAGCGAGCTACCCTTGACTGCAGTCTAATAGGGGGGTGGGTAGGAAAGCGCACAGTACTGGATGATCATGGCAAGAAGAGGTGCATTCAAGGCATTCCTGCACACCAGGCCATGGGACCTTGAGCACATCACATACTTTTCTCCAAGCCTCAGTTTCCCTAATTGGAAATTGTGGATATAACTAGAATTTTCCTCCTGGGAATCATGTTAAAGTTAAGACTGTAATGTATGTAAAAACCAAACAAGTGCTGGGAACATATGAGACTTTAAAGTTGGGGGAAAGTAAGCTATTGTTATCACAAGAAGAGGAACAGAGGCCTGAGAGAGCACAGCCAGCTCAGAGGAGAGAAAGTCCAATAGGTTAACAACATGGAATTCAACATGTCTGCATTTGGGGCCAATAAATATTATCATGAAAATATGTTACAGGCTTTGTGGAATTGAAATTGTCCATTTTCCCACACTGAACTGGGGAAGAAAAACAAATGCTGTCTCACCAAGGAAAGACGATTCTCTTTGAAAGTGTAAGTTTTCCAATCCATCCCACACAGGATGCTTCTCTTTGCAACTGATACTGGTCTTGCCTTAGTGAAAGCTTAAAGACCACTTGTTATTTTCAAAACCTCGGGAGAAAATAAATCAGAACAAAATTGCTATTATGAATTTTCTTTTTGGTTTGAGGCAGAGGAAATTCACATTATAAACTAATTTCGTTGGAGTTGGACAAATTATGCAGACGACTGATACTGCAGAGAGGTACCAGCTCCCACACTGTAGCCTGGATACACACGGTTCCAATGTTTATCACAAAACACACCACACTGTCGTGTTTGTGAGCTGGCCAGCTAGAGCTAAATGAGGGAGAATTAACATGAATTCTGTTTTGTTTGTGTTCCTTCAAAATACATACTCCAGTTTCCAGCAAACACAAAGAATTAAGTCCTAAGCTCAATCACCCAAAATGTACTAGCTACACAAAAGCCAAGCTCTTACTATGGGAAAGACATGCATTCAAGTTTCTATACTTACATTACAAGAGAAATTATATATCTATATATCTATATACATCTATATCTATATATAATTTAATATCAGAAGAAGGAACAAATGGTGAATTATAAATTAGAAAATTCTCACATTATACCCCCCTCCATAGTTTTCTGGGAGACTTCTCATGATGGGCTAGGTTTTTGTTTTCTGTATTTTTGTTAATTCTCACCTGAGGATATTTTTTCCATTTATTTTTTTAGAGAGAGTGAAAGGGAGAAGGAGAGACAGAGAGAGAAAAACATTGATGTGAGAGAAACACATCGATTGGTTGCCTCCTACATGCGGCCTGCAACCTAGGTACATGCCCTTGACCAGAATTAAACCCAAGACCCTTCCGTTCATGGGCCTACACTATAACCATTGAGCAAAACTGGCTAGGGCAAGGCATTCTTTTTTTAACTGCTTATACAATATGCCAGAATTTTACTGTAGTTGAAGCAATGTTTCTGAATGCCAGCCACATTAGTCAATAAATGCCAAAATACCTTTGTCTGTGAGCACTGCATGAATTGGAATGTGGTGAATTACAATTGCAGATGACCAGAAACACTGTGCCTCGATGACTCAGATCTTACAATAATCTCAAATGCCTTCAAACTATCAAAAATTGAATAGTTCATGTGGTTTATGTGCCAAATGCATTCTATACTGTTATATTACTGACTTCCAGTGGTGTTCATGATATCTCATGGTTAGACCTTTGATTAACCTGATCCCTTCATTCGCTGATCCTGAGGTGGAGAGATAGCTCGCTGTGTTTTGCAGTCTGATCATTCACAGCTAATTTATCAGGCAGGAGAAGAGCAGTTGGTGTGTTGGCTGACAGAGGTGGCATCTATACTAAGGTTCTCAGATGTTTCAAGCTTTAGTCTTCTGTATTGAATATCCCAGAATTGTCCCTGTTGTTATGGTCCTATCTGTGAAGGGAGCTCCTTCACCTTGGAGGCATCTCCGGGCGAAAGGAGATGTCACGTTTATGTTTTTCTAGCTTCTTGTGATTGTGTGTGTGTGTGTGTGTGTAAGTCTGTGTGTGTGTGTGTGTGTGTGTGTGTGTAAGAAGTGTGTTTATGCGTATGTGCCTGTGAATATGCATATGTGTGTACATCACTTTTCTGTTTCTCTACAACACACCGATTTGCTCAAAGCTTTTCTTTCAATTGCTCTTATCTCATGAGTGTGTTGTCTATTATGGTACTGAACTGAACTGAAATTGATTTCATTAATATACGTGAAGCTGACACCTCATATATTTAATGGAATTTATGCAAATAACCACTTCTGTTTCATAGGAAAGAGAAAAGTGGTCTTTTGTTTTGTGACTTTGAATACCAACAGATGCTTTTAAAAATAAATTTCAATTTTAGTGTCCTTACAGAGCAGAAACTATGCAATATTCATAAACAACTCTCCTGGTATTGTATCACTTCCTTTGGAGCAGCAGTGCTTTATAAACAATTTGAAGGTTCAGTTTAATGGGTGTCCAAATGTTCATAGCGGTCTATTCCTAATTGCCAACAACTAGAAACAACCAAATGTCTTGCAACAGGTGAATGGTTAAACAAGTGGATACATCCATACAAGAAAGATGTATGCAGTCCTAACTAGTTTGGCTCAGTGGATAGAGCGTCAGCCTATGGACTCAAGGGTCCCAGGTTTGATTCCAGTCAAGGGCATGTACCTTGGTTGCGAGCACATCCCCAGTAGGGAGTGTGCAGGAGGCAGCTGATCGATGTTTCTCTCTCATCGATGTTTCTAACTCTCTATCCCTCTCCCTTCCTCTCTGTAAAAAATCAATAAAATATATTAAAAAAGAAAGATGTATGCAGCAATAAAAAATTGGGTTTTTGATATATACTACAGTGACAACTTGGAGAAATCTCAGGAAATTATGCTGACTGCAAAAGATAAAGAACATTCTTCTTGAAATAGCAAAATTATAGAAAATAGGTTAGTTTTTCCTGGGCTATAGGAAAGGGGGGGCAGTTATAAAGGGGTAATATGAGGAGCCTGTGGTGATGCAGTGGTCTTGTATGTTGATTGTGGTGACGGTTACACAAAGCTATTTATGCAGTAAAATTACATAGAAACACACATACACATACACACAAATGAATGCATGTAAGCCTGGGGAAATCTATGGACTGTACAATGTCCATTTCCCGGTTAAAATGCTGTACTATGTAGTTATGCCTGATGTTTCTATTGTGAGAAGTTACAGGAAACTTCTCCAAGTATTTCACTTGGCAAGTTCCTATGAATCTAGATTAGAAGCATTTCAAAATAAAAAGCTAAAAAAATAGGAAGGTATGGTTTGATATACTTTACTCTTTTCCCAGAACTGGTTCTCCAATATGCCTCTCAATTACTTCCTAGCAATAATTACAGTAGAATTAAAAATATATATTGGAATAAAAAGAAAGGAATGAAGGAATGGAGGGAGAAGAGAGGAGAGAGAGAGAGAGAGAGAGAGAGAGAGAGAGAGAGAGAGAGAGAGAGAGAAAACCAGTGCTGATTATCCTTTTTGTTCTCCAGTCTTAGCCACTGGAGCTCAGGTGACACCACCTGGGCTCAGTCCTGCTTCGTTCTGTGAATGAAGGCATTAGCCCTGGAACATAATATACCAATCACACTTCCCACTGCAAATCAGATGCAAGAACTGTGCTGTTTCTGAATGAAAACTCATCCATTATAGCTAAGCTCATCAAAGCCCTGCATGCACTTGCATTGCCATATGTTTACAGGGAAAATAAAAAATGGCATTTTGGCTTACAGTACTAAGTAGAAATCCTAATGCATTCTGTGTGAGTCCAGGACCCCATATAGTACACATTGGCTCTCTGGGCACGTGTTCATGAAAGTTATGTTTTGCCGGGCAGATATGCTCTTGATAATTCACAGGGGAGCTACGGCCCTGCCAATCTGCTTCTATGGCCGCCTTCCCACGGTCCCAACTCCTGGAAGCTGGTCTACTTGATTACATCTGTTTCTTTTCATATTTATTGCAATGGAAAAATGTTACATTAAAATATCACTTTTTTCCAACATTTAATATCTGATATTTGAAACTGAGCAGCTGGGTCAGCCTCATGTTCTCCCCATCTCCCCATCGCATGGCAGCTGTGCTTTGCTGAAGTCCTTCTTCGTGAAAGAATGAGGATTCGAATGGGAGGTCTCACTAAGCAATTGCACTTCCAATCAGATGGATCAAATCATTTACAAATGTACGAACTGAAATATCTATTAATGTTCTAAGATATTTAATAGCATATCTTCTGTAACATCACTTTTGAGATCCTAAGCATCTACCATCCATTCTCCCTTGTAAATGTCCTTTGAAAACTACTCCCCTTAAATGATGTGGTTGGAACTTTTTGTCATCTCTTGCCTGGTGGTAGAAATAACTCTGTGCCTTGAGAACAGGAGTTAATTCTTTCCATGGACAAAGATTCCCCCCTTGATCCAAGTTTTGTTTGGCTCTTCTATTCTCTCGTTTTTACTAGGTCCAATCTTTGGAGTTCAGTTTTAGCAAGAGTCATTCTAAGTCAGTATAACCAGAATCCTGCATGCTCTACATCTGATAACTCTTGATATCTGACGGGGTTCTTCATCCTCCACCATCCCCCTTGGAGGTGTCTACTCACCCTGGCTGGGTAGCAAGAATCCTGTTAGGTTGGTTTAGCCAAAATCCTCCTTTTCTCCTGATGCTCCCTCCTAGTAATTTCCCATCCACTTTGCTCCTTGGCCAGAAATCCCCACTTTTCCTTGTATTGAGAGTTGAGCCCAATCTCTCTCCCTTACTATAAAACCACATTGTACAGACCCTCTTGTATAAAGTCTGCCTTACCATTCTTTAACAAGTATCACCAAATAATTTTTAAACATCATCACAGCTTCCCCACTGCCCCAGAGGAGCATGGACGAAGTCACAAGCCCTCTCTATTCTCAGTCCCCTCAGATGTACTGGCAGAACGTTATCAGGGTGAGCTTCATGGGACAGAGACCTGTGGCTGCCCAAATTTAAAACTGACCCATACCCAAAGAGCCCCAACCTTGGTTTAATGCTCTACTGTTGCCATCTTGAAACTCAATAATTCTACCTTTCGACTACTTTTGCAAGTGAAATTCAATGAGACAATGGAACATGTAAATGAGTGGAGAAGATATACACACTTTGCATGCTCTCTGTTCCTTGCTGCTTCATTCATATATAGCTTTTGCTATGTCCTGCAGGACCTGTGATGTATTGTGGGAGTCCAGCAAGACTAAAGGCCACTATAAGGTAGGTGTGTTATGTTTATGACAGTATAGGCAGGAGTACCAACAGACCGAGAAGGCTATGTTTTCCCTTCAAAGTAGAACTTGCTTAAAATGGAGAAGGCAATGATTGTCTACAAAACATGAATGATAGTTATCATACCCTTTCTTACTCATGTTACTCCCCTATGTTGGCCAACTACTTATGCTGGAAATGATGACCGAGAAGGAAAGGGAAAGACATGGGAACCGGCAGATCTATTTTTTTTTTAATTCAGTTCTTCTTTCTCTTCAATAAGAGAATGTTGGTAGAATATTTGTATTTTGCAGAGGGAAATAGAAACAGTTGAAGTAGGCTTGTGCAGTGTTTTCACCGCTCTGATAAGAACGAAATACATATGCATATATGGGCTATGGAATATGAATTGCCTAATTTCAGTGATTCTGTGTATAAGTAAATGCTCCTATATTTGCATTTAAATCTGGCACTGCACAATATAAAGATAAATGGTGAACTTCATGTCAATAACTTAAAATGTTAATTTTTACTTACTAAGAATGACATTTCATAGTAAATAAAAATACATCATGACAAGTCAAGAGAGAGACCATGAAGAAAGAAAAAAGCTTTAGTATCATTTAGTACTTTTAATGGCATTTTCTCCGCCCCTGCTTTTGGAACAGGTTCATGTTTTCATTTTTCACTGGGCACTGCCGATTTTGTAGCCTACTCCAAACACGAGCTGCCTCAGCTCACCACTGTGGGGTTTAAATGATAATGCAGATGAAGGTCCCAGGCACAGGTATCAACCAGTCCTTTCCTACCTCTCTTTGATTCACTCTAGCAGCCTCCTTCCTATTCTTCATGCTTGCAGCCTTTGTTTGCTCCAATCAATTATCCCCCATATTACTGAAACCAACATCCTAAAGCAGACATCTGTCAGTGGAAATCTCTAGTTCAAAAGTCTTCAGTGGTTCCCCATTGCCTGCAAGTTCATGAAACCCAAGCTCCTTTGCAGAACTTGCGTGGTCTGTGAGGACCTCCTTGACCGACTGTGAGGACCCATAGCTGCCTGCCTTAGATGTCTAGGCTGATTGAGACTCTGCATCCTCTGAGTCCCCAGAGCAGCTTTATCATTTATCAAAACATGCTACGATGCTTTGCTTTTTAATATTTGTCAAACTGTGAGCTCTTTGGGGACAGAGACCAAATAGCATTCACATGTATTCCATAGTATGAAGCTCTGTTTCTAATACTCCTGAAACGTTTGTTCAGGAATGAAGATCAGCACCGTTAGCACAAGGAAGAATTTCCAGTTCATACCGTCAACACAATCTTTATTTATTGTGTTGAATTTTGTCTTCATACCAATTGCACTGTGACAAAAAGGGCCAACGTAGTATTGATGTTCTTTTTCAATTTGGCATAGGAACAACTCTACATTTTTCACATTCAATATTATTATGTATTAGTTTCAGATGTACAGCACAGTGGTGAGACAATCATGTGGTTTCACATATATAAGGAAAATCCATCCTTCTCAAGAAAACACTACATCTTATGCCAATATTTAGTAAACTCTTTTTTTCACATGTTAAATTCTGTGCATCCTATAGACTTGAACAAAGTAATTTTCCTCCCCTTAATTAAGCCCGTTCACTCAAGCTTCCTGTTAAATGAAACATTATTTTCACTTATAAATGTTCCATGATGTGTTCCTAGTGGTTTCTAATTGAAGACAATTATACAAAGATAAATCAGAGCTCGTCAGTGGCAACTGTTATTAGCATGCCCCTGATCTGCTTCTGAGGGCTCCATGTTGGTTTAAGGCAATAGGGCAGAGCAGGGCCCCAGAGGGAGCTTTGATGAAGCAGCTCAGGGATTTCTCAGGCAGCAAGGACATCTTTCATCTTTAATTTGTTGGTTTAATCTGGCTAGAGAGGAACTGACAAAATCCTCGTCACCTAATGTGCTTAATGGTCTAAATGAAATGAGTTGATGGTGTTGGTTTAGTCCCTACTGGACCCATTTCGAAGTCATACAAACCCCCCATAAATTTACTCTAATGAGCCCTTCTCACAGAAAATTTGCCACGGAAACCAGACCTTGCCATTTGTAAAGATTTTCCTAAAGCATCAAAAAAGTGAAGTGATGAAAGAGTCTCTAGAACATGGGTTATCACCCCTCAAAACACAGGTCATTCTCAACCAAGGAGAAAATAATACCCCGAATGGAGGAGAGATTTTCTTTCATTTCTTTTTCTATTCAGACAGAGAAGAAGAAAGAACCAGGCAAAAAAATGTAATATTGGTTTTATTTATAAGTGGTGGTCTTAATCTCCATTTTCACTAAAGAAAAATAAAGTGACTTTACTTTTACTATTATGAGTTAATATTAAACCTCCCCTTCTCTCTCATGAAAAGGAGTAAAATGTTGAAATGGGGCTTAAAATAGAATAAACTGATCCCTCCAGAGTCAGGGAAGACATGCTTCTCGTGCTCTATTTATAAATGATTAATAGTTTAAAAATAATAGTGCAGGTAAGGACGATTTAAATTTGTTTGAAAAAGCATAAAGGCAAAACAAGAATAAAAACCCCACTTCCTTTTCTCTGTCTTTTTTGACCTTCAAAATGTGGAAAACTACCACCAATATCAAATTCACCCTCCCAACTTAGAATTTTATATAGTTAATGCACTGTCCTGGGACATAACTTCATTTTCCCCCTAGATGAGCTAGACTCAAAATGTCAATTTGATAAGCTAATGAATATATGTGTTTCATTATTTTGATATTATCTATTTAGACTGTCTTGCACGCAAGTATACACACATACCTCTCCCCCTTGTCCCCCCGTCCCCCCCCTCCCACACACACCTCACCACCAATAGTGACAACATTCTTTTTGTCCTAATTTGGAAGTTGGAAGAGCATTTTGTGTCAGGGAATAATAGAAAACAGAAATGTCCAGTATTTAGCCTTCAGTTTTATATAAGGAAAATGTAACTTTTGTGTACACAAAGCATAAGGGTCATACTTAATATTTTCTCTTTCTTCTCCTTTTTAGAGATTCTTTAAAAAAAAATTCTAGCCTGTCAGGCTGTAAATGTGAGCAGCTTCATGTGCCTGGGTCCTTGAAAAGTATCATCACTATTTGAAAAAACAACAACATATATTACCCATTGAAAAGAGGCCAGTAGAAATACCTTTATATAAAATAAAATGGCATTAGGCAACTATTCTTTGCTGGGGTTATGTCATTTAGTAGAGAATTTTTATGCAATTTCTTCTACTTTTTCCTGAGCCTTTTTTTTTTTTTTGGTGAAAAACCACGATAAATCCACAGAGGGATCAGAAATCAGCCTGTAGCTTTTGGACTGATATGCTATAGTTCCAATGCATCAGCTAATCCTGTCTGGTCCAGCCAGTTAAACTAGGCACATTTATGTCACAAATGCATATGACGAATCAAAGTTACCACCAATCCTTGCTACTTCAGCCATTGAGAAGGGATGTCTATTTCCCTCCCTCCCCTTGGATCTGGCCTGGCCATGACCTGCTTAGCCCACTAAAACGCAGCAGAAGTGATGCTTTGTATCTTTCTGGTCTCAAGAGATCTATAGCTGTAAGACACCTTGACAAAATGCTCCTTTTTTGGAAGTCTGACTACTGGTGACATCCATGCTGTGAGGAAGCCCAAGCTAGCCACGTGGAGAGTGAACACTGAGGTGTCTGACACATGAGTGAAGCTTCTTTAGTGCTTCCTTCTGAGACCAGTGAGTAGAGTAGATGATCCCAAGTAGTGCCATATGCAACAGACCTATGAGATCAACCCTTCCTGGACTCTTGAGCCATTGGAACCTGAGCAAGTAAAAAGAGTGTTGTTAAAGTCAAGAGGGTTCGGCCTAGTTCACTGGAAATAACAGACAGCCACAATAATGTGCATTGCATGGAACACTTCTTGGCAGCCAACAATTGTAGAGGGAAATGATCTAATGAATGACTTTTCAATTTACAAAGGATAATGCATTTTTGAATATTATTTTGAAGAGAAAGATACTTGCAGAAACACAGGGTTAAACATTTAACTACCTGTTTCATTGAATCCTGAGTAAATTTATATTTTATTTAATGTAATTTTTCAATGAATTAAAATGAAAAACACTAGATATACTTCATATTGTATGTTTCTGGGGTTGAGATAATTTTT
Organism: Myotis daubentonii; assembly: GCF_963259705.1. Lineage (NCBI taxonomy): Eukaryota > Metazoa > Chordata > Mammalia > Chiroptera > Vespertilionidae > Myotis > Myotis daubentonii. The sequence goes on along the minus strand of NC_081843.1, from coordinate 103,124,520 downwards.
AAAAAGTAAAGCATTTATGGTTTGTTACCTTGAGCAAAGTAGTTTGAAATGGAAATGATGTTTTGCCGGGGTCCAACCCCAGCGGGTCCAGGGGTCCCCAAAGGTGTAGACGGAGTCGGCGAAGAGGGAAAGACTCGGAGGCAGCGTTCAGTTGATCAGCAGCCTAGCCAGGATCTCCAGCCAAGTTCTGGTCTCGATCTCCAGAGAGGTTCAGCTTAGGATCTCCAGCCAGGTTCTGTCCAGGTTCTCCAGGCAGGTCCAGTCACCAGGTTCTAGTCAGGCTCTCCTGCCAATGTCCGCAGTCAGGTTCAGTCCAGGATCCCCTGCCATGCTCTCTCGCCAGGCTCCGCCTCCAGGCTCTGAGGCCAGTCCCTGTCCAGGATCCTCCGGCATGCTCTCTCCAGCGAATTTCTTCTGTCTCTAGAGAACGTTCTGTGTAGGTTCTGTGCCTAGGCTCTGTCTCTCTTGGTCCTGTCTTCCAAGCCCTGTGTTCTGAGTTCTGTCTTCTTGGCTCTCTTCTTAAGTTCTGTGTCTTTCTGTCTTGTTACATCTGTATTTATACCAGTTGATTCAATCCTATCAATCTCTATTCCAAAGGTTAGGGCGTTTCTTATCTCCATTCCAGGGAGTAAAGATTATGTAGCTTAAGCATGATTGTTCGTAGTTAAAGTGATTAATTACCCGCCTGGCACTTAGTTGAGGGGTTTTATTCCCTCCCTAACTTCAGGGGAAAATCCCTACCTGGGGATTCAACCTTTCTCGGAGAGGTGACCTTGGTTAAAACACAGCGCCAAGAAGATGAGCAAACATATTAAGAACCGTATGCCATATATGCCAGGTCCCTTGAAACAGCAAGGATGGACCGGCTCCCGGCAATGTTTAAAACTAGAAATTAATATTGGGCTACATAGAAAATATTACACATTTGAATAAACTGGGCATATGACAACATAAACTAAAAAAAATTAAGTGAACTTTACCAGGGAGATATTTGGGCAGAAGTGTGGTTTGAACCAAATCTTGAACAAAAATATTGGGCAAAATTGGATAGTGGAATGGAGGGGAATTTCACACAAGTATTGACATGGCAGATTACTAATATGAGCTAAAGATGAAATAAAAAGAAAAATCAATAACTTACTTAAGTCAGTTTAACATTTCTAGACAACACTCTAGCTAAGCTCTGCAGAGTATAATTTATCCTGAGAAATATTTCTCTCAATGCTCTTGTAGTTGGTAAAAGGGAAGGATTTGGGTGGCAAGAGGTTGTTTCAACTGAGAAGTGACATTTGGGATAGAACAAAAGGAGAGTGTGAGAAGATAAACCAAACCAAACAAACAAAAGTCAAGCAATCAACCAACCAATCAATCTACCTACCAGCAAAAAAAAAAAAAAAAAAAATACAAAGTAGTGAAGACCTACTGCAGAGATACATTGCTTCGGACTTATTGCTATAACTGTGTGTGTGTGTGTGTGTGTGTGTGTGTGTGTGTGTGTGTTCTGCAACAGCAAATATATCCCCATAAAACTTCATTAACAAAGCAGACAGCAGGCAGGACTGGGCCCTCAGTCCCTAGTTTGCCAACTCCTATGTATCTGAAGACTATTCATAATTGAATTACTCTGCAACCTCACACCATAAATTTTACAGTATTTATAATGTGCATATTGGTTGCAGATAGTACATTCAACTAGTATGCCAATCTTATTTTTTCAAGTGTTGCAATTCAAATGACTTTAGGGACATAGCTCTTATCATCTGAAGACTTTTTTACAAGATGATTTTCTGGTTGGGAGATGCTTTGGTGCCTAAGTCTTCCTTTCAAATTCATTGGGTGTTAAATAGTCAAGTTTCCGTTCCTTGAGTGCCTACCAATTGGGATTTTAGTATTCATGCATAATGATGAGGATAAAATGATAGTTGGGGATACAAGTAAGAGGAGCATTGAGAGAGCTGGAGTAGAGAAAGAAAACCTAGCAGAGATAGTTAAGTGCCTTCCAATATGTGAAGAGCTTGTCCACCCAGCTGAGACGCTGTCTTTACTGAGCTCCAAGTAGGTGCTGGTGATGTGGGAGAACCAACCACTACCAAGAGACAGTTCCTGTCCTTCAGGAGCACACACTGGTAAACCTGTGGGACAGGACAAGTGGGCAACAGGTGAAGAGGAGAAAAATTCACCCATTATAAAGACCTTTCTGTAATGAGAGCTACTTGGGTTTAATTTTGTACCTGGACAGCTAGGAAGCTCATCATCCCTGGAAGTAATCAAAGAGAAGTGTGATCTCTAGTCTGGCATGTTTATTAAAGCAATGCCTCAATTAGGACTAAATCCAGAATATCATGCATAAAGCAGCAGTTTACAAATTTGATTTACTATGGGAAGAGAGAAAATATTAAATTATATAAATCATACTTGTTACTCATTGGGCACCGTATTTTTTTACCTGTTCTTACTTTTCCTTTATCTAAAATTCAGCAGAAGACAATGGTCAGTGCCTTTCCAAAGATGGTAAATAAAATTAAAAAATTGTAAACCACCTATTCTTTCATTTAAAAGTAGGGGTTAAACATAGTGATTTATTTAGAAAATAAAACAACAAAAACTTTATTTTTTGGTAACACTTTCAAAATTGCTTTTGATTGCTTTTAAGCTCATTTGATTCCCTGATATTGAGTCCCATATGAATTAAAAGGTAAAAGTAATGAAAATTAAATAACTAGAACACCTCCACTAATTAACATTATTGTATTTTATTTATTAGTTTATCAGTCATACCTTCAAACTATTAGCTTATAACTAAATGGAAATGATGAATATTAACAATAGGAGCTAGCCAACTTCATTAAAGCTACCCAAGTTTGAAGCCATATATTTTTTTCATAATATTTTAAAATAAACTCATCACTTTGTAAGAAATGGAGTGGAGTACCAAAGTAAATACTGAAGCACTGACAATAATCAAATGATGCACTTGTTGATCTATGCAACAGCAAAATGAACTGAATTGGTATTATGTTTCTTAGCCCTTTAAAGATTGAGCCAATTGCACTGCTTCCTGTGGATTGATGACAGCAATTCTCAATTCCTTGTATAGGAAATCAAGTTGGATTTAAGATTTATACCTTTCTATTGAAAGGGTATTTTCCAAAGAGGAAACAATAAGAGTTCAGATCATTGATTATCATATTAATATGTCCAGTCTGTGCCCATTACTGTGCCAGGGACTGATAACATTCTGCACTCCTGCCCTACAGGTGTGCAGGACTCAGCAATGAGGATAGGCTGGCAGGAGAACCAAGTCTAAGATATGGTAGCATCAGCAGCATTGTCTTGGAAAGGGTTGCATGTGAAGGAGGAAATGGAAGACATGTCAACAGAGAGATGGTATGAATTCTGGCTGTACAGGTTAGAGGGGAGTATCCTATATAATAAAAGGGTAATATGCAAATTAACCCTAACATGAGAATGACCAGAATGACCAGTGGACCAGTCACTATGAGGTGCACTGACCACCTCTTGGTCCCTTTCTCCAGCTGGCAGGCTCCAATCACCTGATGGCCACCTGCACAGGGGGGGGGCCGATGAGTGGGCGGGAACAGCTGACCTCTCAGTCCCTTCGCCTGGCTGTCAAGCACCGATCACCCGGTGGTGAACAAGGAACCAGGGATGGGTGGTGGCAGGGGGCAGGGACTGCTGTGGGCAGCTAGGGAAGATGGCCATGATTGCAGGCCAGGCCTAGGGACTGTACACATGCATGAATTTCCTTCTCCAGGCCTCTAGTAAACAAATAATGGGAGTGTAATTAGAGCTGGGACTGGGTGCAGTGAGTGAGAGCGCTTTTCTGAATAAAGACATGTGAACCTGAAGAGTATGTTTGGGGCACAGACAATATCCTGGTATGCCTGAAGCAAAGGAGGTGCCTTCAAGAAAGAAGTGAAGGGGTGTAGTAGGAGATGGTCTCAGCTGATAAATTGGAGCCAGTTTGTGAGAGACCCCAACTGCCAATACTTAACCATTTATTCTGTAAGGACCTGAGGATCACTGGAGATTTATGAGAAATAGTCTGAGCAATAGGATGGCCTGGTCAAAGAAGGAGGTGGGAAGAACTTTATACAAGCGTCTTCACACAGATATCACAAGCTTAGGGGGGGCTGGGCCTCTTCTGAGGTCACCAGTGGTTTCCTACAGGTTCAGTATTGGCTGTTATGTGGTAATCTCAACTCAGTCAATCTCAGGGGGTGTGTGCAGTGTATGAGACATGGAGGAAGACCCAAAAGTCTGACCATAACTGATGCTGATAAGAGGAAATCAAAGGTATACAAAATGGCCATTTGCTTATTGTTGGACTGGATGTACAAACCGGATCTTCATCTGCAAAGCACTTTCAGTAGTAAAGGCAATATCATAGAGAATATGCAATTACAAAAGTATATTTAATCATTTTTTCATTTTATATTCATTCAATCAATAAATATGTGTAAGTGTCCACAATGAACCAAGCACCCTTTTGGAGGCTGAGGGTCCAATGATGAACATACACGGTGGTACCACCTTGAATATAGAATCCACATGGATGTATAGGGTGATCTGCCTGGGAAAGGTTCCAGGAGGAGATAGTGAGTTTCTGAGATCTAATACTGTATATGAACTACAAATGGTCCTAATAAAAGCATATAGTCCTATATTAAAGAAGTATATCCAATTTCACCATTATACTTGATAAAGAGTTCTGAGTTATACGATTCAAGCAATGTAAGAAGAAGCAAATTACCAAGAATGAATACAACAGTTAATCGTAGTGATCTATGGGTTTATCAAGGAAGAAATTTGGATGGCTTCATATACAAGATAAACAATTTCTTCATTATCACTGATGGCCTTATTACATAGCCCCATTGAGATCAGATGCTTTAATCAGCATTTAGAGTAAAAAAACACACACCCAACAATATGATTTAGCTCTTTCCAAAAGACATGCTTCAATTTTATCTTTGTAAGCTATACAGCTCATAGTCCTGCTAAGGGACTTACTTCCTTTCATGAAAATCTAATACACATGGAAATCTTCTCTTTATCCTTTAGTCCTTTCCCCAGAGCAAGTGAACATAGCTCCTAAGAGTGGTTACATCTTAAAATTTTACATGTTTAGTTACTTAATAGCTCTGAATGGGCTAAGTAGTGTTGATTCGAGATGTAAATCACACCACCACAATTGGCGTGTACCCACAACTAGCAGCAGGCACGCCTTTTTCCACATGTGAAATTTATTTACCTGGCAGAGAGGGCAGCCAGCTCAATAATGAGGTCTCAATTCCTATGCCAACCAAGCATGGGGCCCAAAGCATGGGTTTCTCAGGTCTCTGCCACCAGTCCCACATTCACACTGTTGAACTGGAAGGTCAAGCCACACAATGCTTCTCCCAGGCACCATTAGGTTTGCTTGAATGAGCATCAAAATCATTCCTCTTGGGGAAAGGCCTACACTGCATTGAAGATTACTTGTGGATGGTGGGAATGGTGGAGGGTCCCCAGAGATTGTAATAGTTGCAAAGAGTTCATCTTCTGTCCATAAGTTATTCAGAAGTTCTGGGGCACTCTTGTTAGCAAAGAAGTGAAGGTCAAACATTCTTTCCTTTTCATTCCTTTAATTTCTTAATAATGGATTGACTCTATAGAAGAAGATGGGATACATACATATGAATAGTTACTCCTGAATAGTTTGATTTATGGTTCTAACTGGGACAATTTCTGAAATAAAATCAAGAGGTGTGTGTGTGTCTACCAATAGTTATACCTAGACAACTGCCATAAACTAGGCTGTCAGGGCAATCCAGGAATGGGGTCCCCTCTCTGTAATTAACAGAACTTCAAAGATGCCATTGTTAATATTCAAGTAAAAACATCATACAGCTGATTCTTTGTTCAGTATGACCTATTTCCCTTCATCCCTACATAGTCTCTCATTAACTTTAATGTATGCTAAATAGTGGCTTTCCAACTACTCCAGTCTGTAGTGGAACATGGTTCCCTGCATCAAAATTCTCTGTGATCAACGCTTCATCTTACTGCAAACTTTAAAAGAAATCATGTAGGTTTTTTATTCTCCTCAAGCTTAAGTTTTACATTCCTAGTCAACTGGCAGCATAGGTCTTTACCTGTGATATGTTATGATCCTAGTGTGTGGGTTTTGGAAAATTATTTAATCAGACAGGGAATTTACCTTGAGTATACTGGAATTCCCAGGAAAAGCTCTGAGCAAATAAAACATACTTCCAAATTCTTATGTACTATTATTGGATGAGAACATGTTGACTTCAGAGAATCCCCAAATGAGAAATACTGAAAAAGAATTGAGCCTTATTTCAGAAATTGAGAAGACTAAAATGTATTTTGACTTGCAACTACTATTTGGGAATGCTCACAATACCAGCATTATAAAATATAAATACCGATATTTAATGTGAGAATACGTTAGGGTGTCAACATGTATATTTTTACATATTTATGATAATGTAAGTGTATTTTGGGAAAAGGTAATTCACAAACAGATATATTCCTTCTGAAAATTAGAAGTTAACTTCCAGAAAGCAAAAATAAAGCTATTCATGATGCTCTATTTTCTATGAACTTGTCAAACCTTATTTTAGCCCTAATAGGCTAAGTACATTCATATGCAAACGTAAATATAACATGAATACAATCACATAGAGGGAGAACATATATTTCTCAATGCATAATGGTCTTTCATGAAAAAAAAAACTATATAGAAAATATCCAGAGTTGCCAGAAAGACAAGACTTTTGGACTTAAAAAATATGCTACTGTTCATCTAAGGAGCTGAAAATATAATGTATTGCAATTATATTGATTTTTTTATCCAGCCATGTTATTATTGAGTTCATTATATTTACAATTAAAAGAAAGAAACTGTTCAGGTCTCCAACAGGTATGGGCGCCGTCTACAACTGCACTCGGGTTGCTGCTGGGCAGCATCTCAGCTCCATGACTGTGTCTGGGGGAAAGTACATCAGTCAAACATCTTCTCCCTTAATCATCAGTTAATGTGACTATTAACCACATATTTTCACCAATATGTGCTTCCATTAGCATAATTCCAAGACCTAATTGCCTTACGCTTTTTTCGACTTTAAATATCTCACATAAAATTGCAGTAGCAAATAGGCCTGTGTGGCTTTCTAATCCAGTTTTTTTTTCCAAACTTGTCCAGGATGACATTCTTTTATGTGCTTTTTCATCTATTTTCTCTTGAATACTTCTTAAGACTTTTCAAAAATAAAACTAATTCATATTGATGGTGAAAACCTAAAAATTCAGTAAAGTTTAAAAATTACTTTTAATAACATAAGAGATGATTATTATAAACCTTGCATTTCTTCTACTCTTATGCATTAACATATTTATTTTTTGATTTTATTACTTTAGAAAATTAAAGTCATACTACTTTTGCACTTGCCACTGTTTTGTAAGCATTTCCCCCGGACTTTTATTCCGTGGAAAAATAATTCATCATGGCTATCCATGAGGCCACTATGGATGTACTGCAATATTTCACGTTGCCTTATTTTTTTAAAATATATTTTTATTGATTTCAGAGAGGAAGGGAGAAGGAAAGAGAGATAGTAACATCAATGATAAGAGATAATTATTGATTGGTTGCCTCCTACATGCCTTCAATGGGGTTTGAGCCTGCAACCAGGGCATGTGCCCTGACCCAGAATAGAACCATGATCTCCTGGTTCAGAGGTTAGGCTCAATCACTGAGCCACACCAGCAGGGCATGTTAACTTATTTTTTTTTTTTTTAAATATATTTTATTGATTTTTTTTACAGAGAGGAAGGGAGAGGGATAGAGAGTTACAAACATCGATTCAGCTGCCTTCTGCACACTCCCTACTGGGTATGTGCCCGCAACCAAGGTACATGCCCTTGACTGGAATTGAACCTGGGACCCCTGAGTCCGCGGGCTGACGCTCTATCCACTGAGCCAAACCGGTTAGGGCTGTTAACTTATTTTTGATCATTTAGTTTACTTCCAATTTCTTTCATTTAAATATTTATTTATTTAAATAAATTATATGTATATTAGTAAATATGGTTAACTGTATATATTGCTATAATAAATATCTATATAAGACTGGTTGTTTTATTTGAACAGATTTCTATAAGTGGCATTGTGGAGACACATAATGAAACTATTTTAGTGTTCTTGATTAATTTTACAAATTCCTTTCCAAAATACACCATTTACAGCTAGTCTGACAAAAGTTCAAGTCTAATATAAGACTTTAAAAAATATCTGAATTTAATATTAAGACTTAATGACACAGTCAAAGAGAAACAGGAAATTTTCAATAAAATCAACTTCCTAATTGCATAACTTATATGAATTATTTAAGATCCATAAATTATACACAGATTACATCCAAACAGATGAGAATGTTGAAAAAACACTCTGCCCTTTTATAAAACACACAATAAATCTACTTTTTGTTATTCTTATTTTCCTCAACAGAATTATAACAGGAATTCTCCTAATATTAAAACTCTATACACTTACCTATAATAGGGTTAATTTCCTTGGTTCTGATCAATTTCAATTTAATTTACCAAGAAAGAACAACTAGATTATTCAGTGGGTTATTGTCTTTCTTTATAATAATGCTTACAGATAAACATTTGACATAGTACCATTAATTATTAAATCTTTTATGTTTCTATGATTATTGTATCTGAAATTTGAAGCTAGATTTTGAGAGTGTAAAAACCTCACCAATCTCATCTTTTATTTAACAAAACCTCAATTTTTCTTTATTTTAATGAAGAGCTATCCATGTAATATTCCACTATAGCTTCTAAAAAATAACCATGAAAAAGGTACTATATACCTACCAAACAGGTAAATTCTATTCTGTTTAATAGAATGTAGAGACAGAAAATTTATATGTTTTCCACTACTCATTTTTGTAATTAAAAAAGTATGCAGATATAGATACAGATATATACTGGGTAGACTGACAAAATTAGAATCCCTTGTGCCAACACAAATAGTGTCCAATTAGTGTGTTATGGATTTGGCTTAGTGGCTCAACTTATGAAAACAGAAAATCAACCCTGTTAATGCTGAATGGAAATATCTGACACAATAACTTAGACAGATTATTCATATTCCCTTGGTAGAAGAAAGAAGAGATAGTTTGACAAAACTTCTAGATTTCCTTATTGTGAATATGGATTAGTTTTGGGAAATACGTTTTCATTTGTTAAAGGCTTTCTTAGTGCTCATAGGCTGACCACAGAGTAAATTAAGATGTACTGTATTCTGGTTTGGAATCTAAATAGTTTCTGAAGTTTTAGAAAGAGACATGCATCAGTGTGATAGTTGGGGGGAAATACATTCCATCTTATGGGATTACAAAGATGATATACAATGAAGTAAATAAGCAAACAGTATATTGGTTTATATCTGCATTTTACCACAAGTGATCTGAAGAAAAGCCACTGATGGCACACATGAAATTACACTGGCACCATGGCATTTGTATACAATGCAGGACTCTTCTATTTTACACCAACAAATCTACACCTTGACTCTTTATTCTTCACACACACACACACACACACACACACACACACACACACGTCTTTACATATATAAGCATGTGCAGATAGCTACAGATTAATTCAAATACTCTAGTTAAAAATTCTCTACCAAATTTTTATCTTTATTTTGCTCTCTATTTTGATTTATTTTTGTACTTGTCTTTACAGTCCCTTAAATTATACACTGTTACGCGTAAAAGAAAAATATTAACCCAAACATGATATTTACCAGGACTGTAAACAATGAGAAACCTGTACTACGGAGGCAAAAGTTTTCATTTGGAACGCACATAAAATCAGGTTCAAATTCAATGTGTTATTTCTCAACAGCCTAAAGTTGAGATTTTTAAACACCCTGTGAGTTTTCAGGTTTCTTTTCCAAGATAGCATTATAATATCAACGTTATTGGGTGGGCATAACAAAAACTATGCACTGGATAAACATCAGCTTCCTTCTGCTTAATCCATTTATTCCACCCTGACACCAACTGTTTATTGGCTGCTTAACAATGGCACCATTTCATTCACACATAGGGATAAATAAAGTGATTAATTACTCTCCACCAGTAGTGCGGATATTGGATATTGGCTTTGATTAACTCAGTTCAGAAACAGTAACTAAAAAAAGCTAACTGATTGTTTGTAAGAGAAACCTACGCTTTGTCTCACTAACATTTCATTGCCCCTGTATTTGAAAGCAAATTAATTGATCAACTGTTTCAAATGAATAGTGAATTCCTGGAAGAATTAGCATCTTTAGGCTTTGTCAATAAACATGAGACTTCATTAGCCCAGCCAAACACCACATGGTTACTGGCCTTTGTGATGCCAACAAGATCAGCCCTTCATCAAGAAGCTAGTCCGTTCCATCTAACAGGGATAAATAGCAGATGGCCTTCGAGAGGCAGGAGCCATCTGAGGACCAGATAGTGAAGGCAGGGGCTGCACATCCATAGGATAAGGCACAGGGGAGCAGACTCCAAAAACATCTGGTCCCTAGTGACTGCTGAGTGACAACCAGCCTGGATGGTCACTGCAAGAGAAATGAGACACTAAATTAATTCGTCGTGTTGGTTTTTTCTGTTACATCTGAAAGCGTCCTAACTGATATGGCATTATTATTCATTTTTAGATGTGCCTGAGTTCGATATGGAAGTAACGTTACTTATTGCCAGTTTCCTGGTATCTGTCTCCTTCATTAGAAATACTCTTCTCTAGAGGGAAGATCGTTTCTGTCTCGTTCACTTGTATCCGTCTGGCACACAGACCCTCAGTAAAGGCTGACTGAACATGAGACAGTATTCATTGAATCACTGAGTAGAATGTCATTCCAAGGAATTCAGCATCTTCACAGCTGCCAGAGAGTATGATCTGCTACAGTTGTATTCCAAGAAATTTGGAAAGAGGCCTTCCTTTAATAGAATCAGCATACGCCAAGTGATAAAAACACCCGTCGCAGACTGAGCAAAGTGCCGGTTGGTCTGTAATGAACCTTACATCTTCTTAAGATGCTTTCTGCAGATCAGAGCTTCAACAGCTCGCCAAACTAGGTATCACTTTTATAAAATGGGTTGCTTTTTACATTTCTGTGACATGTATTATAAATTTCACTCACAAGATTCTTTCCTATACATGTCCAACCTGGGTAAGTCAAAAGTGTTGTTGGCAAGTTCTGTCATAAAATCTACAGAAGACATTGTTCCATATGTCAGCCTAAAAATTTCTAGGATGGGAGTGTTGTGCCCTGCAAGGGGACAGTCCTGCCTCCAGTGATGGTGTCGGTGGGTAAAACTTAAAGCTCTTAAAATGACTACCACTGTTGGAGAGAGTTGTATTGTCAACTGCCACATCCATTCATCCAATATTTTACAGGGAGAGGAAGCCAGTGGTTCCCCAGCGTTGCTACACTAATGTCCAGCCCACAGCAAGCTTATTCACAGGGCTGTGTATTATCAAAACTTCAAGACAAATATGAGCTTCTGGAAAAAGACTGAATTAAAAGTTAAAAAATATGTTCCAAAGCAGTCATTTTATGGACAGGTTTATTTGTTGATTCATTTATCAATATTAGAGAGCAAATTTTGTTCAGATTGTCTCCTCTTTTTGTATTACTAAATCCATATTTGCACTGTTGAAATTTTAGGAACAATAAATTTATATTTAAGATGAAAATTAACCACAATCTACAACCAACAGCTGTAAATATAACATTAGATTAATATACAACTTAACCAGAGATATCATGTTTTTCATGTGTGTATTATAATTGGCATGTGTGGTACTGTCTCTTAGCATTATTGTTCATAGTTTTCCTATAGCATTACATTAAAAATTAAAGACTGCATAATGCTCTAATCAATGGGGTATCATTATTTCTTAACTATCTACCTTTTATCAGAGAGTTAACTTTGTATATTTTTTATTAAATTATATCTAAACTTTTGTGCTTAGTCTTTCTTTAAAGTTCCTAGGACTGATTTCTGCAAATTGAATTGAATGGTCAGTGGCTGTAACCATTTTTAAAGGTGCCATACATATTGCCAGTTTTTAAAAGAAAACTTGAGACAGTTTTCTCTCTCTGCCTGCAGTTTATAAGTGTTGGGGGTGGGGCTCACTGCAGATAAAATGGTATAGCTTCTTGTCTTGGTCTGTTTGGGCTGCTAAAGTAGACTATCAGACTATCAGAGACCTGGTGGATTATAAACTACAGAAACTTATTTCTCACAGTTCTGGGAGTTGGAAATCAGCAATCAGGTTGCCAGGATGGTCTGATTCCAAAGAGACCCCGCTTCCCGGACGCAGCAGGGCATTTTCTTATATCCTCACATGGCAGACAGAGCACTGGAGAGCTCTCTGGGGTCCTTTTTATGAGAGTACTAACCCCATTCTGAGGGCTCCACTCTTAGGACCTCCCAACAGCTCTGCCTCCCAATATCCCTGCATTGGGAGTGAGGATTTCAATCTATGAATTTCGGGGGGACACAAACATTCAGTCTATAACACTTCTTTTCATTTTGATTTCTTTGATTTTCAACAACTTTGACTCCACTTTTATATATTTTGTAAATATTTTCTCTTTTCTTGGTAATGATATGCTCATGTTTTTGTACAATCTTCCATTAGGATTTTAGTATTTCCTGTTCTTGTTTGTAAGTACTCTTTCCTTATTAATCATAGTAACAATCCATTATCCTCATTTCAAATGTCTAGCTTGTCTTTTAATACAATATTCTCACAACTACATAATGTCATATAGGGTAGACATAGAAGGCAATATAGGAGTGGTCTTTAATATAAAGGAGTACTTTATTGTTGCAAAATTTCTGTGATTTATAGAAACTAAAAAAAAAAAAAAGGACGAAAATATTAACTTTAGACCAGAGTTTCCTGTATGTGACAGGTTAGGGTTATACATATGGTACCTAAACATTTCTGAATTAGTAATATCTCTTAAGTACAATAATCACAGTCTTGCAGTATATAAGCTCTTATGCTGGTCAATAAAGAAGGTTTGGCTTTGATGGTGGACACACAATGCAATATCCAGATGATGTGTCATGGAATTGTACACTTGAAATCTATATAATCTCATCAACCACTATTACCCCAATAAATTTAAATTAAATAAAAATTTCCCCGAAAGAAAGAAAAAGAGCTTTGTAGCTCATCTAATGCAAAAGTCATCTCTCTATATAAAAGCCTAAGTGACCGTCCAACCATTTGACCATTCAAACATTCAACCAGTAGCTATGATGTGCACTGACCACCAGGGGGCAGATGCTCCATGCACAGGCATGGAAATATGGAACAGACTGATGAATCTCAGAGGGAGAGAGGGATGGGGGAGGGTGGGAAGAGATTAACCAAAGATCTTATATCCATACTAGAGGCCCGGTGCACAGATTCATGCATTGGTGGGGTCCCTCGGACTGGCCTGTGGGGATCAGGTCGAAACCAGCAGTCCGACATCAACCTGAGGGGTCTCAGATTGCAAGAGGGTGCAGGCCAGGCCGAGAAACCCCATCAGTTCACAATTCTGTGCACCGGGCCGCTAGTATTTTATATAAAAGTTGGAGGCTGGAGGCATTCTATCCCCCGCAACATTACCCTCATTTAGTACCAGAGTCATAGCTAGAACAAGGGGCTTTAGAAACATACCAAGTGCAGTATAATTCTTCTCCCCAAACCACATGTGCCAAAGACACAGAGAGGCCTTATATTCTTTAAAAATTTCCCATCATCATGATTTTAGAATTGGTAACGTTATAATAACTTCTGACAAAAATATCAAATCCTAATGGCACATTATTTATTATAAAGTCCTTTTCAACATTATTTTTATTTATAACCTTCACACATTAAAGACCTAATGTTTGCATAAATCCTATAATATGCCTATTTTAAATTCAAAACAGAAAACTGATTAAGTCTTATTCAGACTGAACAATACATGTGAATGACACACTCTTTCATTTAAAAAATGAACATAATGGCATTTCCTTCTACTTAGCATTATCCTTTTGTTATTTATATCCAAATTAATACCACTGGCAGCCACAGCATTGCAAAGATTGCTCCCCTTTGCTGTTTGCCCACTAGTGATACTTTCCATGGTGATTACCAGGATAATCCCAAGCTTAATTGTACATTTTAAGTCTAACCATGCTTCAGGAAGAAACTTTAAAAATAATGGATTAGCTCATTTTAATGATGTTACACTTTACATCCCCCTGGGCAAAGTACCCTATGCTGGCATAAACAGGATGAAGAGCCAGACTACAGAACATCCATAAAAAGAGAAAATGGAATTCAATATTTGTTTTTTGTATCCTGGTCTTTCAACTATTATGGCCAATACAGTTTTATTGCAAGTCTCTGAATTAATGAAGAGAATATATTGGTAAATAGAAATGCATTTCATGCTGTACCAAGGGAAATTGCGTTGCTATGGAAAAATATATGCCAAAATAAAAATAAAAGTTTATGTTTTTTCTAAAACAAAACAAAACCCTGCCCCCAATTAATGTGATTTAAACCTTTCTGAAATGTCAGGAGGTCTCAAGTTTTTCAGAAATGAAAATATTTTAAGTCATGTCATTTAAACAATTTTATTACAGAATTAAAAAAATAAATTATGTGGATAGAGACACTTATGCATAGGGAGTAGCTTGGAAACAGTTGTAAAGTTGCTGCCTCCCATAGGAAACTCACTTTCTACAGTTCAGATCAGCTAACACAAAGAACTTCGTTCAGGGTTTCAGTAATGAATGCCATTAGACACCAATATCTAATGATATTTTTCAAAAAAGCAAAATACAGCTAAATGCTGGCTGACATGAGATTATTTGGGGTTCTGTTCTTTCTACCTATTTATTCTCTGTAGCTTGTTATAGCAACAAATATTTTGACCTGCACCTAGTAACTTATACAATATTGGCTGATTTCCAGGAAAAAAAAAAAAAAAAAAAAAAAGCTCAGACACAAAACCTAAACCTCATTTGAAAACAGTTCATATAAATGAACATTTGAGAAATTTTATAGTTTTTATACACAGAATATATGTAAATATTTGTTTGACATGCATCTGTTTGAAATCTATCAAATTGAGGTTGAAGAAATTCCTGGAGAAAAATCTTACATCCCCCTCATCCACAGCTACCAATGATGAGTCCCTGGGCGTTTCAGGTGCTCCCATGAACAACAGGAACTCTGTCAACTACCCTGAGAGGCAGGTGTCATCACCTCCACTTTACAGGGTAGAGGGCTGGAGTGACTCACCAGAGCTGGGAAGTTCCAAAGAAAGCTGAAGTTTAAACCCAGATCTCAGTGACTTCAAGTCTTGTGCCCTCTCCATTGTGCCTCCCTCCTGAAACACGGCTTCTTATTTAGCCACAACTACCCTACTAGTGAATCCACCTTCATGAGTTAATGCGCCAGTATTGGTGATAGCTAATATCACAGATGATTCCTAACACTAAAATCGATGACATCAGCTGCCACAGAGCAACACTCAACTTTTTATCAAAAATTTTTTTAACACCTTTGGAGAAAGGGCACTATAAAGAATGTAAATATATCATTTCTAAATTTATTGGGACCTAATCGTAATTTCTTTCCCACTGTATAGGATGCTCTAAGCGCTGGGAAATCTGGCATGGCTTATGGGAAATCAAATACAGTTTGAACCAAAAGGGCTAGGCTTCGAAAGTCAGGGAGCCCGAGAATTATTTATGACAAGTAGTTAAGAGTTTTCCATCAATGCAAGGCTGTGTTCTGGTTCTATTATACTGACCGAACACAGAACCCAGTATTAGCAGCTATCACACATCCTGTCCCTCAAAAAAAGAAAACCTCACAGAAAACAAACTCAACATGCATTTGTGTGAATAGGTATTTTGTTTTGCATTAGGTAAAATGATAACATGGCTCTTTTTTTTCCTTCCACGGGCACTTGCTCTCTCCCGTTTGAAGATCATGTGTTTCTGCCAGATTTATAGTACTCTGCTTGAATGCTATTTAATATATGATGAGACGTAACTTTTTAAATAAATAGAAACAGGATTGTTTTATAGAGAATTGAGACTCCTTCTCCTATGAACTACTATTATAAATAAAAATTTACCTTAGCAGCATTCACAAGTAATAGGCTTTAACATATTTAAAAGGAGCTCTTTGAAGTGAAATATTTAATTTGTTCATCCCCATATTCTCTAAAACACATCTTAGATGACATTCAGATTTTATTTAGAAAAATATAATAAATAAAATAGGATTAGCATAATATTTATTTTGTTTTTATATACTCTAAATAAATCCATATATATTCAAATCAAATGTATTCTTTGTTTAGAGAAACCCTCTGCTAGCTGCATATCAAACACTCTTAAGACATAATGTAATAGAACATCTATGACAGAAAGTTTTAGTGCTATAGTGGGTTTTTTTTGCAAAGAGTAATCTTCACATTATTTTTTACAAATAGAAATTTTCTGAGTATTTGGAAACTGAATGCTGGTAAATAATTCAACTCCCCTTTTCTCATCATGACATTGAAGTTGGAAGAATTCAACCTGTACAAGGCCTAAGCTGAAGAGGATAGGGACTAGCTTCTGTGTTTTGTTTCCGCCTGTCTATGTTTTGGTAGGTGTAGGAAGATCACTTGGTGCTAGGTCCTTAGTTTAAACTATTCAAATATTGGTAGTAAAGAAAGTGAAGTGGGTCACTGGAAAATGAACTTGAAGTGAACTTAAAAGCTGTTTTATTCAGCTGCAGAAGAGAAGAAAGAGAACGTCAGTATTGTGTTCTCTGTTCATTACCAAGGTGAAGCCTGGTGCAAAGAACCCTGTTTGTTTCACCAGATATAGTGATAATAATACTGTTTTTTGGATCCAACATCATCTGTGTCTTGCTCACTTTATCACAGGGTACACACACTATGACTATGATTCTCCCATTGTTAGTGGAAATGATTTATCCAAACCACACATATTTGTGGAAGCACAATGCCTGCCACAGGGGTGGCCTGTCCCTCTTCTCTCTTGACAAGGCTGATCTTAATTTAGATTTCCAAGAATCCACCGGGACTTTCAAATTAAATAGCAAGAGGTGACCTTTAAAGTCTCTTTCTAGACACAGCTTAGAAAGTTCTGTGGGAATCATTACCTCCTTCCTCCTTTTTGCTTTTCAGTTTTTAATGTGTTGGTTGGGGAAAAAAATCATTTTGTCATGTAAGGAATGATCATACATTTCCACCAGGAGAGAAAATAAGGGCTTGAGTAAAGATGACTTCTTACTTTAAATAACGGTAACTAATGCTTATAAAGGAAGGTTTGTTCTGCTCCAAATTAAAGTGATCATACCTAATAAAAGTTTAGCATTTTGCTTTCCATCCAAACCAAGACTGCTTGCTCAGGCACCTTTGAGAAACAACACAAGATTACTTATGCTATTAGAGATGTCAGCATAAATCTTCCCCACTGGCATTGGGGACTTTTATTTATCTATCTATCTACCTACTTATTTATTTTGGAAAAATGAAACTTCTGTTGTGCCAGGAAAATGAATGCTAGTAAATTAATACAATTAAAGGCAATAGGACTTTTTATCCACTATTAGGAATTAGTCTTTGCACAGTACAGCATCCACAAGGCAGCAAATTATATTTTAGTCTTTATCCACTTGGGCAAAAGCACACATTACCATCATTCATTTAGAAACAAATTCAATCATCAGGGCAATAGATTTTAATAGGTTCTGCAACTTCTTGATGTGCCCCAAGGGAAGAAGGATTGTGTTTGGTTTTTCTCCCTGCATCAAGGAGACAGCGTTGGTTTTTAACTCATGCAGAGGTATGCTTGCTCTGCATGCTTGCTGTGCAAAATAGGGCGTGGTGAGTATGTCATAGACACTCACGTTAGGGAAACCCTCCAGCTTCACTTGATAGTCTATTCATAGGAACGGGAAGTTATAGACTTGTGGTCTGACAGCGTGTCTAGACACAGGTGCAATGGCCCAACTCAGCAGAGAACTATATCACATGTGAGTAGAGAAAATACTTCTTTGCCCTTAGTTGTACACTTCTACATTTCAACCCCAACACTGGGAGGGGGCAGTATCACATCTGTTCTATTAATTAAAACGTTATCATAAATTTCCTTTTTCTAAACTATTATCCAGAGCAACGGTCTAGAAAGTATTCTGTACAGATCATCTCAAAAACCTAAACTTTTCTAGAAGCAGAATTTCTACATATATCAGCTCCACAATGGAGAAATAATATTAATTCGCCACATCATATTTGTATGACAATTGAAATGTCATCACGTGAATTCATATGATACCCTATGTGGCACTGGCCAAGCTTTCAAGGTCAAGATTGGTAACATCCTTTGTTCCAGGTCACAGAGATAGTTAGTGCTGGTGCTAGGACTGTAGATTCCATAGTCAACATTCTTTCCACTTTATCTTCTTAAGAAATTTAAGCACTCATTCATTCTTCATTGGTAAAGAAGGGGGAAAGCATTTGTGGCTCCTGAGGGTCCGGCTTCATTGTTCCAAAATACAGGCATGTTGGGCCACCTCTCTGTTCATGCAAATGCCACACTTCCTAACATTCCTCAGAAGATTCTTGCCATCATTATGAATGATTCCAGGACCCCAAATCATTGTCCTTTAGGCCCTTGCCCATCTCCACTGCAGGGACATCTGCTTCCATCCCTTTTCAGCTGCCTACTGGAGTCCACTGTTATCTCTCTGATTGTAACCCCTTATATTCCTAACTCCCTTAGAAACTTAACAGTCATGCTAACTGATGGGAGGCAAAACAGCACAATGTTGTTTGCACGGATTCTGGAATCTGATCCCTGGACTTCAACTCCATTCCAGTTCTGCAATTTACTAGCTGAGCACGTATTTGTGTCATGATAAGAATATGTACTCAAAAGAGCTTTTAAGATTAAATGAGTTAACACATTTAAAGAGCTAAACAGCCTAGCATTATTTAGTTAGTGTGCAATAAACAGCATTTTATTAAGCCCTTCAACCTTTGACCCCTTCCTTCTCTCTAGTCTTCCCCAACGTGTAAACTCAGGGAAATCCCTGAGGATTTGCTGACTTCAAAGCTAAAACATGTGGCTGTGGATCTGTAAGAGAAGGAGAGAGCATCTTTGTGGAAACCTACTGGGTAAGCTCTATGAGAGCTGTTCTATACCCACGTGGAGGCATGGATGGAAGCATGGTTGGTAGAGTCTATACATCCACAGATAGGATGTATAAACTAGCTGTTGAATTCTGAGTGACATAACAAAACTGGAAACAATGTGACCCAGGAAAAGATCAGCAGGGATGAGTTATCCTGACGTGCATTTCCATACAAGCACCATGAATGGGAGACTTCGGGGCAGATCTGTGGATATGAACGTCCCTGAGCAGTCTGGGAAGGGAACCAGAGAGCAAACCCTGCCTCTCAGTTCATTATTTCTCTGAGCGGAACCAGGGGGACAGTATCCTGCAAGACACTAATCGTTGCTCCCTGACGTGGCCATGTGCACTTGGGAAACACTATATAGGTTCCACTTTCCTCTTGGAGAATCACAGACACGTTAACATACAGGAGAAGTTTCTTAGAATTCCTGCTGCAAGCCAGTGGGTTTAACTTCTTTTAATGCTGGTTTTTTTGTTCCTAACTTTTATTTGTCTTAGTTTTACTTTACCTTCACCTAAATCCAGGAGATCAGATCTGAGATGTGCACCATGGAGAAAATAAAGAATGTGATATAAGCCCATGTTTAAAATATTGGCTGAGTGTACAATTTCAGGAACTTCAGTTTTGCAAAGATCATTTGGATTTGGTGAGTCACGTGCATAGTGGAAATGTTTCTAGGTTCTAAAAACCAGCTCTTCACCCAAAGACTAGGGGATGGGCCCCCCTCACGGTTCCATCTCACTTTATTCATCTGTGCAGTAGACAGTGCTGGTCTGCCTCAAAGATGTGTTACCAGTAAGAAATAAAGGCTTCTGGTGATAAAAAAAAAACACAAAACTCTATCCTAAAAATATGATAACCAGAGTCCTAGATTTTCATTTGAATCTTATCTCTTTAAAGGATGTGTCAGTCTTCAATTTGTCACTTTTTGTAGAAAAATAAGTAGCGCCCTAAGCTCGAAAACCACACCATAAAGAGTTCTATTTGGCAAGTCAATGAAAAGGTATTTCTTTGTCTTATATAAAGATAAAGATATTCATTTTCTTTGTACTTTTTAAAAGCCCAGAGGAGAAATACCACGGTGTTAGACTTTCAAGTGCTTCCTGAACATACACTGCTAAATACCCCTGCTCTCAGGATGGACAATGTTTCCAGATAGTTCTCTTATTTCTCTACAAGACAAGAAAGGTAACTCTTCTCCACTTATCACTAAAACCAGAACTTATAGAGAGGTATTAAGAGACACTTCATTTAAAGCTACAAAATGAATACTTGCTAATATCACTTCAAACCTGCATGGAAGGGGTTATGTGTAAACTTGCCAGAGTGAGTTTGGTCAATATTGTAATCCTGGGGGGGATGAGGACACATTTGTAATACCTTAACTAACAACAACAACAACAACAAAAAATTTGTAATCCTGATATTTAAGGTTAATATCATGTTGCAAGTACCTACATATGTATTCAGATTCAACATAATTCTTTTGCTCACCTCTCACAAACCTTGTGGTCTGTGTACAGGTAAAGAACTTGAGGGTTAATGCCGCCAGCCACCTGACAAAATGATATTTTTTTTATTATATTTTTTTATTGATTTTTTACAGAGAGGAAGGGAGAGGGATAGAGAGTTAGAAACATCGATGAAAGAGAAACATCAATCAGCTGCCTCCTTGCACACCGCCTACTGGGGATGTGCCTGCAACCAAGGTACATGCCCTTGACCGGAATCGAACCCGGGACCCTTCAGTCCACAGGCCGACGCTCTATCCACTGAGTGAAACCAGTTAGGGCAATATTTTTATATTATAGAGTTCATGCTTAGAATTTTGATGAAGGTGAACCCTTCTCAAATAATGTTTACCACAATTTTGAAAGATCACCCCCTTGGAATGGACAGAATTCTTGGGTCTTTCTGAGAGCAAATTTAATGATCTTGCTTCTAATGCATTCTGTCCCCAACAGTCCATTCTACAAATACAGTCAGAAGGCATCTTCAGACAGGTGCAACCATGGCACCCCTCACCCACAGCTTGCTGAAGGCATCCCACCTTGCTCAGAGCATGCGCTATCTCAGGAAAGAGTTGTCTAGGAAGGAATAGAGCATGGGTGGCCTAAGAAAACAATCCAGTGGAAGAAATGCAAAGAATAAAGCTTTGCCATCTGTTCTTTAGTTGTCTAGCCAATTTCTAAATTCGATTTACATTGGAATAGTTTAAATGTTGAGATGCTAGATTCCACTTGTATTGTAATGTTGAGAAACACATTTGTACATGAGAACCCAAAACATGTACCTTCTACTATTTTCTACCATTAATTGAATAATGTTCTACCCCCAAACGTGGCTCCTCTGGATTTTCCTACCTGTTCCTGGGTCTGTCCTTCACTCAGGCTACTCATGTGCTATCACTTGCTAATCCTGCAGACAAGGCTCAGTTACTCCCTCTCTTCTCTCCATAGGGATCTGCCCAAATATCATGTTACCTTAACTGACTCTTCTCTGTACAATAGCACTCCCTTCTTTACTCTCCCCGGCCTGTTCTTTCTCATTGTTATTTATGCTTTTTCAATTTCTTTCTCCTCCCATTAGGTGTGAACTTCATAAAGGCAGATATTTTGTTAAGACGGTTTGCTGTTGAAGCTTAAGCCTCTAGAACAGCGGTTCTCAACCTGTGGGTCGCGGCCCCTTTGGGGGTCGGACGACCGACCCTTTCACAGGGGTCGCTTAAAACCATCGGAAAACACATATATAATTACCTATTGTTTTTGTGATTAATCACTATGCTTTAATTATGTTCAATTTGTAACAATGAAATTGGGAGTCACCATAACAGGAGGAACTGTATGTATTAAAGGGTTGCAGCATTAGGGAGGTTGAGAACCACTGCTCTAGAAGTTTATGAAATACTAGAGGCCCAATACACAAAATTCGTGCAAGAATAGGCCTTCCTTTTCCCGGCTGCCAGCACCAGCTTCCCTCTGGCACCCAGGACCCGGGCTTCCCTCACAGCCCCGGCTTCATCTCAAAGGTTGTCTGGAAACATGTCCAGAAGGACATCCTAATTAGCATATTATGCTTTTATTATATAGAAAGGTTTCACTAAATAAGTATGTGTTGGGTAAATGTACATAAATAAATAAATAAATAAATAAATAAATACGTGAAATCACATCTGCACATGAACTTGGATATGCATCAAAGTTCAGAAGGCATAACAGTCCCCAACTCAGTTGACACTCAACCCTTTTATAAGCACAAGAGACTAAATGTAGAAATAAAGCCAATGGGTGAGCAGGTCCAGGTAGATCCACTAAGGTTTAGAATCAGAGATTGCCCAGGAGCCTCTCGGCTCTTAGAACCAGGTGTGCCTCAAGGTAGCCTAGTTTCAAAACTCTGTGACTGACTTTTTCTTGGGGTGAACTAGCCCAGAGACAACAGGTCCTGAGACTCCTGTCCCCTCAATGTGGTTGACCTAACTCACTCTAAGCATGCTGTAGCTCTAATAAACAAATATAAAATTACTGAATTTCAAAGCTGGAATTAAGTTTTGCATAGTTGAGCCAACACTCCCTATAAATAAGGAAACAATTGAGTGATATTTTTTTAAAAAAATTAAATGTTTACACTCAAAATTTGGGGAATTTATTTTCTGAGAAATAAATTTAGATAAGAAAAAGAAGAATTGAGTCATTGCTTCTGAGAGATGCTATGTACCATCTACATAAATTCCCAGTAAAGCTTAAAAAGTCAGACAAGAATAAAGCAATATAAGTATGGCTGTTTCATGGTTGATACCCAGATTATACTGAGTCCTGTGGTCTGAACTGAATTAACAAAAGGTGACTGAAGAAAACAAGCGTAGGAGCTGACTGGCATCCCTTGCCAGGTGGTGACCAGGGCATGGTGATACCTTCATCTATCTGGCTGTTATACAAACTGCCACAGACAATCTGTCTTCTAAAGAGCAGACATTTATTTCTCACAGCCCTGGGGGCTGGAAGTCCAAGGTCAGGGTGCCAGCATGGTTGTGTGAGGAACCTCTTCCAGGTTGTAGACTTCTTATTGCATCCTCCCAAGGTGAAAGAGGAGAGAGGGCTTTGGGGTCTCTTTTATAAGAGCACTAATCCCATTCATGAGAGCTCTACCTTCATGACTTAAGCATCTCTCAAAGACCCCACTTCCTAATACCATCCCACTGGGGGTTAGGACCTTAGCATATGAATTTGGGGACAAAGACACAAACTCTCCAACCATAGCAGGTGGTTTCAAGGCCTCCACAGAAGGTCACAGACATTTGTCCTCACTGATGAATTATTGCCCCTCTTCTCACTATGCATCACAGAGATTTGTCCTCACTGATGAATTATTGCCCCTCTCCTCACTATACTCCACTGATGTTTAAACACACATCTGTACATTGTGCCGACTTGTACCAGCAGAGGGCATAATTTCTGACCAAGAACCAAGAGCTGAGGACTAGAGAGATCACAGTTCTAATTTTAGAGTCTAGAATCTAGATCATTTTTATCTCCAGCAGAGGACTCAGGTGATCATCCTCCTTTCCTTCAGGCATGGCCTGGCTTCTTAGCATTCATTTTGGATTTGATCCAAGGCAAAGCACTGACGCCTGCCAGACGTCGACTCTCATATTGGCTCCAGGCCTCAGTGTGCCCTGGTTTCCCAGCTCTTCACTGCCCATTGCCTGGCATGGTGTTGGTCAATGTTCATTATTTGTGACCAGGCTCTAATCTTGAGATATTACAGATGCATTTATGGGTGAAATATTATATTTAATTTTTGCAGAATAATAAGGATATTGAAATGAGCTATGATTAGAAAAATGTCAACACAAAAACTGAAGCAAAAATAAAAATAAAAATTACATTTAGAAATATAAATGAGAACTAAACTCCATTAATGGGATCTCGGAAAGCAACTAACTTTTATGTGAAACAGTGTTTTGTTTAAATTATTACAGATGTCAACAAAGAAATGAGCTGCTACTATTCCAATCTCTGTGTTTCTTCACTTTGGTCTACAGTAAATAAATGATCGCAGAGTAAGAAAACAAGCCAAAGGACAGCAAAATTAACCATCCAGAGACCGCCTCTGCCCCATGCGGATTCTGTGTGGTGCCCCCTTCCCTGCATTGGCAGACTCCTCAGTCTTGATGCCAAGTGTGGACTATCCATCAATCTTACTCCTACATTTAAACCTCATTAAAAATCTGTTTGCCATTCCTCTCAAAGATTAATCGCACAAGTCTAACATAATAGCTTTGCCGATTTAAATGCTCCTGCTTTAACATTTCATTTCAAGTGTACTGTAATTATATTATATTGCTTCTGGCCAAGTTAGAAAACACATTCAAATAATAATCTTATTTTTGGTATATGGTACATTAACAGGGCTATTCCTCCTGTTAACTATGCACAGAACTTGAAAATATACTCATAAGGGAATCTATTCCTTAAATTGTACAGTTATGTAAATATCCATTAATCTATAAGGGGACTATCATTTATCCTTTGGCTGTTTTGGGTTTTTGTACAACCACTTTTCTATCTTACACTTGTGACTTTAGTAATACGTTGACACAGGGGACTTCCATCATTGACTTACTCAGGCTGATAAACAGAAGTGTAATGGGAACAGGGTTCCCAGTTATGTGGTTTCAGGAATCACTTGTGGTTATTCAATCCTAATAAGTTGGAGAGGAAAACACTTCCCAGAATCATTCTCCACTCTCCCAACTTCTGACTTTCTCTTTACCAGGATTAATTCAGAGCACAAACCCCTTGCCATCACTGTATTCATACTCAAGAAAGCATATCTGGAGTTTTAGAAATCCTCTTTCCTTTTGGCTTGCAAACAGCAAAAACTCAATTCCTCATTGCTGTTGTTTTTAAATGTGAATTAGAAATCACTGGGCAAAGAGGTCGGTGTTTATGGATGACGGGTCCAGCTAAGCTTTGGCTACCAGGAAAACGTTCCTTATAAATATAATTTTATATGTAAATGAGAGACAGAGTTCTAGTTTTCTTTTTTTTTATTGCTTAAAGTAATACAAAGGGTATTACATATGTGTTCATTTCCCCCCCCCCCGCCCTAGACAGTCCCCTAGCCTCCCCTATCCCCCAGTGTCTTATGTCCATTGGTTATGCTTATATGCATGCATACAAGTCCTTTGGTTGATCTCTTACCCCCCTACCTCCTGTCCCCCAACCCTCCCTGGCCTTCCCGCTGCAGTTTGACAATCTGTTTGAGGCAGCTCTGCCTCTGTATCTATTATTGTTCAAAAGTTTATAATGGTGAGAGACAGATTTCTAGTTTTCTTTTCCATTCACAAGTAATTGGTAAGGCAAGTGCTGCAAAGATGGCCAAAATTAATGTAAGTTTAGAAGCAACTTTAATGATCTCCAGTTAACTTTTGTTAACTAGTGTGACAACTAAAATTCACTTTTGAGATTAAATCACTAAGTGATTAAGAAACTAAATTGTAAATACGTTGGATTTTTCATGCATTCATCAGATATTTATTGATTCCCTACAACATTCCTAGGCTGCTATAAGTCAACAGTTAACCAAACAATTAAAAAAAAAATCCTTCACTTACACTTAAGAAAGATAATAAAATAAAGAAGTAAATAAATATGTAGCACATGAGAAGACGATAAAAATGAAAACAAGCATACACAGTACCAAAGGGTCAGTTCTAA
Organism: Myotis daubentonii; assembly: GCF_963259705.1. Taxonomy (NCBI): domain Eukaryota; kingdom Metazoa; phylum Chordata; class Mammalia; order Chiroptera; family Vespertilionidae; genus Myotis; species Myotis daubentonii. The sequence continues at coordinate 103,098,474 of NC_081843.1, read as the reverse complement.
AGACAGTATTGGGAGGCTTTCACTGAGCAGGTGTTGAGAGCAAGCAGGTGATGAAATGGAGCAAAGCCCCAGGCCTGGAAGGGCATTTTCAATGTCCTGGAGGGGAGGGGAGAGAGCACCCCAAGGGCAGAGCACCTGAAGCCCAGAGAGGGGTGGAGTATCAGAAGATGAGCTCAGTCACTATAAAGACTTTGAAGTTTACCCTGAGCATCCTGAAAGGCCACAGGAATATTTGAACTCGGGAGTGAAAAGCTCTGACTTATGCTTTTAAGGATCACGCTGCCTCTTGCTGAGAACAGACTGTTGGGGAACTCAACCTGAAAAGGCCAGTGATGGGGCCCTGGCAACTCTTCAGGTTCAACAGGGCAGTGGAGCAGGCAGGCGAGGAGGTGGTGAGAGGCGCTTGCTTGATCCTCTTTGAATTAGGAAAGGAAGGTGACAGGACTGGTTATTGGATAAAAGATGGGGTTTAAGAGATAAAAAGAGCAGAGACTGACTCAGATATTTTATTAACAAAAATTCTAGGAATATTCAAGCATGGCTTTGATGTAGGTGCTCACAGCTATTTTGACCATATTTACTAAGAATTCCTGACAACATGGAAGAGGAAATACCTTCTCTACTTACCCTAACTACAGGTAGAGATCCCAGAGTGATCTCTCCTTGCCTGTTTTGTTATCCCTAGGTAAAAGGTTATTTCTTTCTTCTCATTCCAAAATACTTTTTAGACTTCATAATCGTAGTAACTATTTGTCTTCCAGAGGACATGTTTTTCTTAAATAATTATGTTAAAAATTACTAAAACCATTCTATAATTTCACATAGTTACTGGTGTCTGTTATTAATCTGCATAAGTTTCCCCATTAGCTGTATTAAAATTTTTCTTAAAAAGCCCAGTCATTCATTACACATGCTCATTCATGAAATAGTACAAAGCACCCAATGCTAGCCTGTTCTTCATTTGCATTCTCTTCCAGCCTGTGTTGCTACTTTCACAAAGTGAGTACAGTTAATGGGTTGCTTTCCATCACTGTGGATGAGTAAGCATGTCTTAGCAAGTGGTGAATATCTGAAACGTAATAAATGCAGCAACTGTGCACCTGGGCATCCTCACATGAACTGTGCCCCAATTTTGGAATGCGAGGGTTAAGCAGACAAACAAAAATGAGAGTTTTCCGGTCATCGTCACTTCTGCTGAACTGCCGGAAAGAGAAGATCACCTTTGACTGTGTGGCTCCAGATCTGCAATTATTGCAGCAGCAGCTCCTGAAAAACTCAGAGCTATCACACAACATCTGCTTCTCCTTCCAAAACGGTTCAGACCTTGAAAATATGAAAACCAATTAAGCAGATTAAATAAATTTAGCAGGCTGGTCTGCTTTCGCCTTTCCAAAAATACCAGTGAGAAGATGACCAAATCCATCTGGAGTTTGTTATATCTTGGGATTTCATGATAAAAATGTGGGTGCTCCCACAGTGCAGGGTGGCTCCCTCAGAGCTGTGGTCAACCCCAGTCCACAAGTGCAGTTGGCCACTTGGAGATACCCTTTCCCTGGTGTTATGGAAACAGACCAGGGGCACCACTAAAATTGATGATGGAAGTTTCTATTTTGTAATTTAAACAGATAAGACATTTTTCAAAGAGACATGTTTTGTCGTACAGCCGTTCACCTCATTTGGAAGAGCTACTGAGTTCCAGCCCTTTTGTCAGTATCCTGACCTTCAACTGTCAATTTGCTAATGGGTTCCTTCAATTCCATTGTCTCTGAAAAATAACTGAAAACAATATATGACAAAATGGACTAGCTAGTGTCTTCCAAATTCTACAATCAAATCAACGCCTGATTATGACACATCACATTTAGAGAGGAGTCTACAGATTTAAGTGTAAAAAAAAAATTACTAAGAATAGTCAGAAAATTTGGTCTGCTGTCTCTCCCTTTTCCAAAGTGTTAAATATTGCCAGCGACCATCTTCCAGTCTGATTGGAAGCACTTACCAAAAAAGCATGCCTCTAAAAATGACCAGCAAGAAATTTCTAGTTGAAGAGCATCCCCACCCCAGACTCCTGAGACACCGACGAGGTGACAGTATATCCAAGGCCCCTGTGAGTGCTGATTCTGGAAGAATCTGTATGACAGTGATGGAGACTTTTTCATCCCCATGCCCACCCCTCTATCACCTATAAGTTCCTTGTGACAAATTCATTCTTGAAGGAAATGATGTTCTACATGACGGTCAGGTTTTGGCACACACACATACTGCAGCAGAGATGCTATACAGGTAGAATCAACAATGAAAGGAAACTGCTATGCCAGTCTTTCCAGGATTCCAGGCATGGTGAGTGTGGTCTGGAAGGGAGAGGGGGATGACACAGTAAAGACACAGAGCCCAGACAGGGCCCAGATGCCCAGGCCAAGGGTGGGATTGCTCACAGGTTACTCATGGAAGCCATACAAGAGCAAAGGCAGAAGCCAAGTCTTCGACATGGCCTAGATGTGCAGAAAGTGTCCATGGAGTCTGCACAGGCTGTGGGTTCCATCAAGAGGGTGAGGAGAGCTAGGATCCCCACACTTGCCTGTCCCTGTCATGGACACGACAGGCCGGCTAGCACATGTGATCACTTCCTCCTTCACTCCTCACCTTCCTATTCCTGTGTGTTTTCCCCTCGTCCTGGATTTATTTGCAATAGTCCAGCCCTGAGATGCCCCTCTCCTTCTCTATGGTTGCGGCCACGTCTTAGTACATGCCCAAGGCTGGGGAGGGTCTTGACATTTGTGAGGGTCTCTGGGCTGAGTGACAACTCTGTCAGTTCCTGTTCTCTATGGTGGGCTAGTGCAGGACCCTACCAAGAACATTCATGATGGTAAATAATATGGGACATGTTCTGGCTTTGAAATGTAATTTCTTTTCCTATCTCCATGTGTGTATTTATGTATAAAAATAAGTAGGAAAACAAACAAGCACATTTTGACTAGACTTTTGAAATTTAAAAAAAAAATGTGTTAGAGCTCCTGGGGGGTATTTATGTATTTACAAAAATTCAAGAGTTATTTAAGCAGCAATTATTGGGGATTTAGTCCCAGTGAATTCTTACCAATTAGTTGTATTGTGTGACTAATATTCCATTTTTAAGATATGCAGAAGTACGTAAAACTTTTAATAAGTGTCTTTAAGTAGCTAATACATACACATGATATTTATGGGGCAAGGAGATAAATAAGAAAAATTTCCTGCCTTTAAATTTAGTTTAGAAAAAGAATAGGATGAAATAATGTGTTAACTCTTAGTGATACTGTGCTAGTCTTCCTTTTTAAAAAAATATATTTTTATTGATTTCAGAGAGGAAGGGAGAGGGAGGGAGAGAGAAACAGAAACATCAATGATGAGAGAGAATCATTGAGCAGCTGCCTCCTGCAAGCCCCACACAGTTCTGGAGACTAGAAGTCTCACATCAGGAAGCCAGCATGGCCAGAATGTGATGAGAGTACTCTTCCTGGCTTGCGGAGGGCTAGCTTCCTGCTATGTTCTCACCTGGCAGGGAGGTGAGGGTGAGGGATCTCTCTGGGGCCTTTTTTATAAGGGCACTAATCCTATTCATGAGGGCTCCAACCTCATGACCAAATCATTTCCAAAGGTCCCACTCACAAGTGCCACCCACGACTTCCCTGCATGTGCCCTGACCAGGAATCGAAATGCTCAACCACTGAGCCATGCCGGCTGGGCATAGGTTTTCTCATTTAAGTAAAGCACTTGTAAGTTTTTTCTTCTTTTATTAATTCAAATTAGAGAGTTAAAAATGTCTCACTATAAAAATGCCAAGCTGGAATCATTGCTCAAATCTACACCAAGATATGGCAAAGGCAGCAGGAAGAGTGAGGCCTGAGGCACAACTAACATTAACAGAAGACTGTTCTGCTGAGATATTTCCAGGGTACCAGGTATCCTGGGGTTAGGGTGGTTCTCAGCCCATGAAGGAGAATCAGCAATCTGATAGGTAATCCGATCCTTTGGAATCAGAGTCCCTAAGTATCAATCAGGTTTTTTGGCCAATGGAGATGATGGGGAAAGGGGAAGAGTGATTTTTTCATTGTGTGATCATAAAATAGAAAATCATTAAGATGAATAATAAACCCACTATGATACTTTTGGTGTAAAAATAGGGAGATTATGAGCCACCTTTCAAACAAAATAAACCCACTCAGGATAAAAATGTGGGGAGAGAAAGAAGCCACCTCAATGGTTTATTGGCATAAACCACAGGAAGTGATGACCCATCAAAAGAACAGCGAGTTTTCAGATCACCCTCTGGAGACAGTATCCAAGAAGTTTGTCAAGCTCTTGACCACTATCCTGAAATGTCCAAGGAGTGTATGGACATACTTGGGCTACTCAAACATTCCCATGAGGCTTTAATGCTAGTGACTATACTTGTTCATTTCTAGAAACTCTATTTGGTCCTTCTTCAAATTTTATAGTTATATAATTATTATTCCTTTCATCTTGCTCTAGTAACTCATTCCTGGATTGTTAATCATTCTGTTTTTTTCAAAATGGTGACTCCTTCATAGTGACTCATTCCTCTTGTCACTTGACATTTTTAACTCTGACCTCATTTTCTGTGGGGTTTTCTCTTCTTTTCTGTGGAATTCTTGTAATATCTGCTTTGTGGAAGGGCCTTTCAGAGAAGTATGACATTTGCCTATGCTGGGGTCCTCAGTTTAGACAAGTTTTCAGTTTAATCTTTTCTGCACAACATACATAGTGTAAGTTCAGACCCTACCTTCAAAGGTGTCTGGGTTTCTTAAGGGAGAACACCCAAGGCACTGAATGTGCAAGTTGCTCTGTTGATCCCTTCCAGTTGTCAGGCATTGTACAGATACCTTCTTCTAGCTCCTTCCTCATCCAGCCTATGTGGTTGGTATCTAAACCTGTTCAGCTGCTATAACAACGTACCATACAGTGGGTGGCTTATAAACAACAGAAATTTATTTCTTACAATTCTGGAGGCTGGAAGTCCTAGATCATGGTGTCAGCATGGCCAGATTCTGATGAGAGTCCTCTTCTTGGCTTGAAGAGGGCCAGCTTCCTGCTATGTCCTCACCTGGCAGAGAGGTGAGGGATCTATCTGGGGCCTTGTATATATGGGCACTAATCCTATTCATGAGGGTTCCACCTTCATGACCTAATTATTCCCAAAAGCCCCACCCCCAAATACTACCAACTGGGAGTTAGGTATTTGTAAATACATAAACTTTGGGTGGACACAAACATTGAGTCTATAGCAGCAGGCCATTCGTATCCGGTCCTCTTTCTTCTTGGATTATATCTGGATCTTAAAGCCTTGAGTTTATGTGGCAATGCCTTGATTTCTCCATTTTTCTCCTAAAGATTTCCCTTTTCCCCCTAAAGATAAGCTATGTATGAAGCATTTTTTGGTTATATTTTATGGATAATCCCTAACAGTTTATCATACACAGAAGGAAGACCAGCCAACATCAGCTCAGTCAGCCATGTTGTTGAAAGTCAAATAAATCAATATAGAAGGAACCACAGTAAGCCCAGCATCCTCTTAATTCACTCCCAGCCAGACAGGTGGAAAACGGCTGCGTTTATTGGAGCAACAGGGCACTGAAACCTGGATCCATGTTCACAGAAGTCAGTCAATCACTTGACACTGCTGTTTACAGACAGAAATGATCACATCATAGTGGCTGACAAATGACAGCCTCTACGTGTTGTCTGGGTAAGACTAGAAAAGCCACAGCCATACATTTAAGGCCAGTTCCTTAGAAAGTTCTCCACCTTCTTAGACGTCCACTCGTGACTTTCTCACATATTTTTTTTTCTTACTGTTTTAAATAATCAGACCATTTTTCTTTCTTTTGTAAACTTTCCAAAACATTATATTTTCAACTTGAAAACCATCATAGTAGACTTTTCCCCCCTCTCCCCACCTCACCCTGTTTAATCAGGGATTAAGTGCCATTAGCTCCAATGCTTTATGCACTTGCCGCCTGCCTCCTATTCATTCTCACTACTACTCCCTATTAGGCTCAGGCACTCAGCCTTGTCTTCTCTGGCTCTTTAAAGTCCCCTTATCTTGCCCAGATGGCATAGCTCAGTGATTGAGCATCCATCTATGAACCAGAAGGTCACGTTTCCATTCCTGGTCAGCACACATGTCTAGGTAGCAGGCTCGAGACCCAGTAGGGGGCATGCAGGAGACAGCTGATCAATGATTCTCCCTCATTGCTGATGTTTCTATTTCTCTCTCTCCCTCTCCCTTCCTCTCTGAAATCAATAAAAAATAAAGTCCCATGATCTGCTGTTCCTTGTGCACAGTAGCATTCACAAGGCTCTAGAACAGTGGTTCTCAACCTGTGGGTCGCTACCCCTTTGGCGGCCGAACGACCCTTTCACAGGGGTCGCCTAAGACCATCCTGCATATCAGATATTTACATTACTATTTATAACAGTAGCAACGTTACAGTTATGAAGTAGCAACGAAAATAATTTTATGGTTGGGTCACAACATGAGGAACTGTATTTAAAGGGCCAGAAGGTTGAGAACCACTGCTTTAGAATTAATATTTTATAAGTCAATCCTTCAGAGGTTCCCCAAAATTATAAAAATAAATTTTTGTAGGGTGTATAATAATTCTATGTTATTTATTCTGACTGCCTTAGTTTTTATCTAATTTTCCTTTTTGGTCCCAGGAATCCATCCTCTAGGATTCCACATTACATGTAGTTGCTATGTCACCTCAGGCTCCTCTTTGCTGTGACAGTTTCTCTGACTTGTTTTTTTATGACCTTGGCAGTTTTGTGAAATGTCTCATTATTGGGATATGTCTTAATGTTTTTTCATGAGAAGACTGTGATGATGTATTTGGGGAGGAAGGCCACAGAAGTAAAGTGACAATTTCATTGCATCAAACAAGGTACATGGCATCAATATAACTGTACTGTTGATGGTGACCTGATCACCTGGCTGAGGTGGCGTTTCTCAGGTTTCTTCTCTTTTCAGGACTTGTGGTACACTGACTTCTAATGGTCAACATTGGTTCATGGCACACGCTTAAGAAGGTTTTCTGCAAGGTTCCTCTGTTGTTCAATTATATTTTATTATTTTTTCCCTTCATCCTCTATCTCCACACCTAACCCAACACAATTTCTCTAATAAATTAAATATATAACAGTCCTATTTATCCTCTCTATGTTTATCAGCTAAAATGTAATATTTTAGTATGAATAATTTTAAAAACACATACATGTTCTAATACCTTTAAAATAATCTCTTTTTACACAACATTCTGTTTTGGAGAACCATCCAGTTCATTGCTGCTGACTGCTGCCCAATAACCCTTTAGGTACATCAACCACATTTTCTTGTCCATGACTCAAATGATGGAGACTGAAATGCTTCCAGCTCCTGTATCCATACCAAATGCTGGACTTGATACCTGAGATGAGTTTCTTAATGGTCCTGCTGTACAATTTCTCCTTTGTATATACCTGTTGGTGAAAATGCTGGGTGCTGGGCTAGCCGCAGTCTGGCTCCAGATTGGCTGTGCCTGTTTATAAATGGGATGTGAGCGCTTCTTTTCCCACATCCCAGCCAGGATTTAATATTGTTTGACTTTCTAATAATCTCCACATGGATGGGCATAAAGTATAACATCCTTACTGTTTTAATTTGCATTTTTTGATTATTAATGTATTCGTCAGGGTTCTCTCAGCTGATGGACAGTCAAGCTGACACAGAAAATTAACCATCACAATTAGCAATGTCTATCTTACTTTTACACGTCTTGGCATTTGCTTTACTGCGAACTGCCTGATCAGTTCCTTTGTCCATTTTTTATTTTGTATTTTATTATTATGCCCCCCTAGTGAATGTGCTAACCTTTGTGTACCCTAAATAATTGAATCTTTTGTCCCTTTTTCATGTTGCGATTACCTTGCCCAGCTTTCACCTTTATGATGTCTTTCCTTAAAGGAGTAGTCTTTTATTTTGATGTAGTCACATACATCAAATTCCCTGCTTATGCTTCAGTCTTTGGGTATTTTGTTTAAGAAATATTTTTCTTTCTCATAGTTACCAATATATTGTCCTAGATTATGAAATTATACAATTTAATATTGAGATAAAAGTAATCTTTCTCCATGTAGTGAGCCAATTTTCAACACCAGGCACTAAACTACTCTTCCGCTAGCCTGTGATTTATGATGCCGAGACCACGAAATCCCCTTAAGATCCCACGCCTGAGAACAGACTCTAGTCTGTTTGCTGGGTTATTTATCTAATCATTCATGAATATTCACTGCACTCAATGTAGGTCCTAATAAAATCCATATTTATATAAGTTATAGTTCATTGAGCTTATGTTTTCCCTATCCCTTTATCCATACTTTACTTGTCTTTCAAAATCCAACCTCTCTGAGGATTCTTCCCAATTACCCATTTTAACTTGTTTAATTCACTGCATGTTCATATCCCCTGTAACATTAAACCCAGGAGAGCTAGCAAAATGCAGAGAAAAGGGCAAGGACTTTGATCTTGGACATCCGGGTAAAATCTTTACCACTACATGACCACTGGCATATTACAAAGCACACTGGAACCATGGTTTCCTCTGCTTACAGGGCAAAATAAAACAACAGGATTACCTAATATTTATTGCACACACTCAATGCAGCCCTGGGAAGTAGCCTAGCTTATTACCTTCATTTTATAGACAAAAAATTGAAACAAGTTCTATCTTGAACTGCTGCTAAGTAAGTTGGAGGGCAGGGATTTGAACACAGGATGTCTAGAGATAAAACCTGCATGCCTGCTATTAATTATGCTATATTCCCTTATTAGGACGATGGGGAGAAACAAGGCAAAGTCTGTGAAGTGACTACTTCAATGATCAGAATTTCTTATTTGCCCAACTCCTGAACTACGAAATAGAGGGCAACATATCTCAAAGCCTCAGCTTATCCACTGGCTTTGTGACAGCACAGATAACATACTCTATGAGAAATAGGAAATGTATTATCTTTATCTGAACAAAAGCAAAGAAACAATATTAGTTCCTTGGTATTGTGGGCTGGCATTGTTTTGCAAGGCCCTACACTAAGCACTTAGGTTCTTTAACTCATTCAATACTCATAACATTCTGATGTGGTAAATACTTATATCCCTAATAACTGAGAATTGCCAGGCTCAAAAATCCTCCCCAAATTATGCGACTAGTATAGGCAGAACTGGGCTTCAACCCAGTTTTCTCAGATTCCAAATCTTTCTATTCTAACTACTATTTGGTACAAAGTGTATAATTTTAAAGTATTTTCTAGCCTTTAGTTTTGTATTTTCTTTTTATTCCATATATATATATATATATATATATATATATATATATATATATATATATTAATCTAAGAAATAAAATTTAATACATTTGAATGTTTTCTACTAAAGAAAAGTTTTTTTTTCTTTAACAAGGAGAAACAAAGACTGGTTATACTCAGAATGCATTATTTCTTACTATCTTTGAAGGATAGTTAGTGATGTTATCAATGTCTGTAAATATCAAATTCCAGGAAAAAAAATATTGCTTTAGATAAAGGTATTTACCAGCAGTAAATGCTAAACAAATTGGGAGTACATGCTACTGATTTGTGTGTCCCTCTCTATCTGACAGACACATAGTGACTGTGACTTTTAGAAACTCAGACACATCATTCTATAAAGGCCAGAAGCCAATCCATTAAATACTGTGTCAAAATAATTTTGAGAAAAGTTGACATGGGAACTTCCTGTCATTGTAAAGACTTAATTTCAAAGTAGGAGTTCTGAAGGCCAAAGAGAAAATATCACTGTCAAGAAGAATAGATATTAGATGGAATTTAACATAGTTCCCAAAGTAAAGCCACAGTACTGGAATGGGGTACCACTTAAATATTAAAATTGTTAAGGCAAATAAATCTGTGTGATTCCATTTTGTCCATAACACAGGCTGGCAAGTCCATTTGTCCTTCCTGTTACCACATGTAAAACAATTCAGTCTTCAATTTATTTTCAGGAGATAGCATTACACTATCCAAAGATATTCCCTGAAATTGCTTAATTTCTTGCTTTTAAATTTATGTGCTGAGGAAACAAATGCTATCACTGTGTGAGGTTCTCATTTTATATGAGTAGTTATTCACCCTGATTTATTTAGGGTAGATTCTCATTTAATCCTTATGATTGCCAAAAAACATTTAACTTATTAGACTCTTACTGCCGTGTTAATTCTTACTTTCTAGTTGATGGGAAAACCAGCAATATCAGTAGAATTATCATGCTTTGCCATTGCTTTGAATCACATGCTTAACACTAGTACCCTGCGGGTCTAATTAATTAAGTTTTGGCTTTTATAATTGAAGAAAAAAATTACCTCTAATTAGTTTTTTTAAAAAATTGTTTTTTCTTTAGCCATTGATTTTTACAGATAAACTTTCAATTAATTTTTCTTTTCTATATTCTTACCTCATCCCTAATGAATTGTTTTTAACTGACGTTTTATTCAATCTATATGTATTTTGGAAGGACTTATATCTTTTCAATGTTTAGTGTATATATAAAGTCTTTCAACTGATTATACTTTGGGTCATTTCAGTGTTTTTGCATTTCGATTCCAAGCATTTTTTGTTGAAATAACTTCCAAGAATGTTACAGTTTTGCTGATAATAAATCTGAAATCTGATACTGTTACATTTTCTAACAGGTTCTTACAGATAGCTAGGACTGCTATTGATTTCTATATTAAAGTATATTTTCTAATTTGGGAAGATGTACAGTATGAAAGTGTTAGACCAACCAACAATTACATGACATCAATTTCAATACAGAGAGTAAAATGGATAAAACAAAATGTGTCCTCCTCTCATCTCCAATGAGAGACCACTACTGATTAAGTTTTAGCAGTGCCACCAGTATTCAAAATTTAGTGGCAGGTCAAAATCTTTAGCAGAAAATAGAAAAGGAATTGCCAGACCTCAAGAGCTAACATAATGGGTTTCATTTTATACCCAGACCCTTCAAGTACCAGGCTTAATGAGAATGAATGATAATTACATTCTCAAAGATTTTATGGCATCACCCTAGGCAAGCCAATGGTGGGAAAGAGGGAGGAGAGCGCAAAATCAATAAGATGCAACTGTAACTGCAGCAACTTCTAGCCCCATCCTGGCATTGACTATCCATGTGGTTTACTGAAAGTAATAAGCTTTCCCTCTCCCATGTAATGAAGACATAAGTAACACCTGGCATCCCAAGGGCGTCCACTCAGCTGAGAAGGGGATGGAGTTCTGGGTGGGGCAGCACTGACAGTGCCTTCTAGAGCAGGAGCGGGGAGCCCAAGCAGGCTTGCTCTCACTGCTGAAGAGGAGAATTCACTGGTGTGCTCACCAACAGGGGCAAATGGCTCTGTCACCAAGCCCGGGAAGATGTTCCTATAAGGGGACAGTTAAAAACCTTCCCTGGAGCACTAAGGAAAGGACACAGCAGATGTCTGCACAGTCAACTTGCTGTGAGAGCACCAAGGATGAGGTGGGGAACTGAGAAGAAAGTTAGCAAAGCAGGATCAGGAATAGCAGGCAAGGTCTGAGATCAGAGGATTTAATGAAAGTCTCTGCAGGAACCACTGCTATTACCAATAAGGTCACAAAATGAGACCTATCTGTACATGATCATTTAGTTCACACAGAGAAAAAACTCTGAACCTTGGTAACTCCAGATTTTTGTGTTCTGGCTATGTGAAATTAAAAAAAAATGCAAAATGATATGTATGGTTAAGAATTCATTAATTATTAAAATAGATAATTATTATTTATTTAATAACCCTGTTAATTATTAACCCCTAATCCATGTATTGGGTAAGGTATTGTGTCCTCCTCTCCCCCAAATAAGCAAGACTTATTAAAGCTCTCCCAATGAATTCAAGGGGAATATCAAATCACTTAAATATTATAATACAGAGAAAAGAGAAAAATAGTTGTCCCCTACTCCCCAAAGATGGTGGGTCTTTGGAGGTCATTAGGATTAGATGAAGTCATGAGGGTGGGACCCTCATGAATGGGATTAGTGCCATTATAGGAGTAAGAGATTTGCTTTCTCTCTCTGCTCTCTGCCACATATCTGCAGTCTGAAAATCTGAAGAGAGCCCTCACCAGAATCTGACCATGCTGGCACCCTGATCTTGGACCTGTAACCTGTGGAACTGTAAGAAATAAATTTATGTTGTTGATAAGCCACCTAGTCTATGGCATTGTTATTATAGCAGCTCAAACAGACTAGGACAGAAATTGGTCAATACACGAGAATCAGAAAAGCATCTTGAAGGAAGTAGTATTTAACCTTGGCCTTGGACCTTGGGTAGCTTTCAAAAGACATAAGCGGGGCTTGGCGGTTTTCTTGGAAGACTAATCACAGAGACAGCACTAAGACAGAAGTGGCCCTCACATGTGTCTGCTCAAAGATCATGGAAGCACCATTGTGAATACTGGATGGGAAAAATTATTATTTTTCTTTTAAAGTATTTTTGAAGGCCACGATAACAGCAATATCTCGGTCTCGAAGTCATTCTATGCATTCAAACCAAACCCCTTAGATTGAGTCCCATTAGTTCAGCAAGTAGCCTATGTCTATTTCTCAGCTCTTGTCTTCATTATTACATATTAACTTCCATGAGCCCCCTGAAGTGTCTGCAGTGCTGGCACTGTGTACACCCACTTGTCCCTCATGGCTCTGCATGTTAGAGACATGCTACTGTGACATCCTGTTGTATTTGCCTAGCAAAGCTGAGGTGTGACCAGCAAAGTCTTGCTGCTTTTACAGGGAGAGTTTTCTGAACCTCCAACCCAGCTTCTATGGAAAGGCTTCAAAGTAGAGGTTATACATTAAGCAAGTCTCAGGTATTACCACCCTTCTATCTTCACACTGCAAACAAAACCATTTAGCTCACAGGCTTTATTTCATGTGTATAGCCTGTGAGCTATACTGAATACGGGCAGAAAGTGAAAGAATATAGAATTGATGAGTTTTTGGTTTTCACTTTTTTGTCCAGTAAGATCAAGAGGTTCAATGACTTGTCACAGCTTGCTCAAGTGGCCATATTGCCAGAAATTAAATTTAGGATTCCAGATACTCAAGGAGTAGTGAACAACTAATTCTTATTGCCTTTTATTCACCTTAGAACCTAAAAGTGAACAACTAATTGTATAAAAATTTCAGTACATAATTTTGAATCACTTTGTGTCTAATAGGATGTCCCATGTGCCTAATTTTGGTGTGTAAAACCTTTGGTTAGACTCTTGCTCTGAAGGAACTTATGTGAGTCATACATATAAAGAGTAAGCTTCAATCAAGAGAGAAGAAATGTCCAAACTTTGATATGTTAAGATTTCCAATGCTACTGAGGCAAACTGAGAACCTGAGACACAAAAAATCTAAGAGTGGTGCACAAAGTCAACTGATAGAGAAAAGTAGAGGCTGGTATGAAACCTTTATATTCTTCTACTTCTATATTTAAATCTGGGGCTGCTTTGGGCATCTTATGTCCTATATTCATAGGAAGAAAAGAAATAGATTACTTCCTGTTGTCAAGCCTGACCGGACTCAAACCAAATGATTCCGAAGCTAATTAACTTGGAAAACCACTTAAGGACTTGTAACTCTATCAATAGTCTTACATTATTAATGACTTTTCAGAATTTTTGAATGTCTTTAAATTCCCACTTGACCATTCTGTGCTCAGCTATAATTGCAAATAAGAGTTATTACTTGGACAATTTACTGGGTGCCAAGCATCATAATCGTGAGTTACATGCAAATTCCCTCTAACTTCTCAAAAATAATGCAAGATAGGTATTTTTATTTATGTTTTTATGTGAGGCAATGGAGGGCTCTGATGGGTAAGGAAACCTCCCAGTGATCCTATTGGCAGACAGGCAGAACTCAACACAAACGCAGCTGATTCCATACCACTTGCACATATTAAAAACTCCACACACCCACTCACCCAGCAATATTTCCCATAACATATTTCCACAAATTTCTTTTTCTGTAAATAACATTCATTTCCTATCCAGTAATGTAGATATACCCAGAAGGTGTTATTTCTGAGTAGAACAAAAAATATATGCTCAACTCACCTGATTACTATTATATAGCCCAAAACATATTAAAGTATAAAGTCCTACATAAATATAAGGTTTTCACACTCTCTATAGTTAAAAACAATAGTATGTAATGGGGTACTGCTGAAGTAATTGTTGTGCTATTAGCTATTTATTTGTTTGCCTTTCCCTTCCAAGCTATAATATCATACAGGAATGAATGAGTCCTAGTTATTGTTGAAGGGCCTGTGATGAAACTTCCCCCTTTTTATATAAGGTCTCATTTTAACATAGAACATTGTGGAGTCAACATTTAATACTATTTGACTAAGGAAATACTTGGCCCTCAAGCATGTTTCTTTCTGCCTTGACTGAATAAGTTGAATATCAGAAGAATAATACCACATTGAATGATTATTTTATGAATTCAGCCTCACAGCTTCATAAGCAGATCTCTTATGTCTCATTGTTTTATTAACAGGTTGTGATTTATACCATAATTATCATAATTATTAACTGTCACAAACCATTATTAACTCTCAACTGTATAAAACCTATTTTTGAAAGGCAACTTTTGTATTTTGTACTTTTTTCTAACAACTTCACTATATGAGGGTAATCTTGAACAGAGTAGACATACTCCTATTAGGAAGGTAGACTCAGTCCAAGGAAAAATGTTGATGAGTTGAATATGAATTTCCTATCTTGACACTAACCCCAGTTTACAAGTGTATCTTTCCACTATGGTTACAATGGTCTATGAGAAATTTCTCACTGGTGATGGCTTTCACTTTTCCTTAGAACATTTGGGTAGGGACAAAGAAGAAAACATTGTATAAATAGTGACTCACTGATTCTTGTATTATTGTGCTGCCTAATTAATTTTTAGGGATTTAAGATCAAGCAAATAAATATGATTGATGTCAAATAGTGGGATGTTACCCTAAATCAGCCAGTTTGGGATGAGAGAGTTTTATCTCACATTGACTCAGTCAAAAAACCATTATGACTATTGTAAAATTGAACTTGCCTGTTGTTCACAAGTGCACCAGAATTATTTGTCATTATCTGCCTTTACTAGACTCTCAACTAGCCTTTCTCTTTCATATGTATGAATGGAGAGAGATATAAACATGTGTGTCATATTTTTCTTCTATTTCATAGAAGACAAAGTTATTTTAAATTTCTCCCACCGTATTTTATCAACTTGGAGCTTTTTGTCATGGGTCTACTGCCTTTGCTATGCTTAGAGGACCTCTGAATTTGATCTCTATTTTACAAAAAGCAGTTTTTGTAATGCAGCTGATTGAATGTAAAATCCTGCATTTTACCTGTGGCTCTGAAATTGCCCCTGTCCCTTGCACTTTCATAAACTGCTTTCATTTCCTGTGTGTGACCTGTGAAATCTGGCCGTGTGGCTCTTAGATGATGGAAATTGCTGGAACAGTGGCTTTTCAGTCTTTTAAGCACCATATCTTTGGAGCACTTTGTCAAAACACATCATACCAGCTACATCTGCTCATTTATTTGAACCGGAGAAAACAGCCTCACTTTTAAGATCTTCTTAAACCAAGCATATTGCTGCTGCTTGATTTCCTCCCAAAGGTATATGCCATTGTTCACCTAGAGGAGCTGAACTAACCATTGGCCCAAGCTAATTACACATTTTATTCCACAGTCCTTTGAAATTTGTACTGGTCTTTGAACACTCCTCCTCCCTGAAAGCAATGCTAGTCATCACCACTGAAATTAATTGTGAACTTGGAACTGTTTAACAAAGTCAATCCCAGAGGCTTAAATCTGAACATAAAAAAATGCATGCAGGATTAGATCTACAGCTAGGAGAGGTCAGATGGAGACTCTATGCTCCATGTCTACCTCACTTAAAATCTAGCCATAGTCATAACAACTTTAGCAATGAAGGCATTTAAAAATTCCTGGAGCCCATGAGGGCTCAGTGGCTGAGGACTGACCCAGGAACGGAGAGGTCAAGGTTTGATTCCTGTCAGGGCACATGCCTGGGTTGCTGGCTCGATCCCCAGTAAGAGGCAGCTGATCAGTGGTACTTTTCTCTCATCAATGTTTCTATCTCTTTATCACTCTCCCTCCCCTTCTCTAAAAATCAACAAAAACAAATTTTTAAAAAAATCCTGGAGGATCTTCTACGCACTAAACACCAGAGGGGCAAACAAACTGGGAATCTGAATTCACCAATGCCACTCTGAGCAACTGGACAGGGTAATGTCTGCTTCCTGATTTAAGATTTCCACCAGCAAAGCACAGAGCACACAAAGTTTGCGTCTCCTGTGCTATCACTTTAAGGAACTGATTATAGAACTTTCTTCTCCCACATGCTACTGCCATGATGTTAGCTAGGGGCTTAGATGAAGAACACTGAAAACTCCCTTCAGACTCCCAGTAGCATGTCTGATGCCAGTTCAGTAATAGCTCTTCATTGTGATGAACTATTTAGACATGTTCCTGTTAACTAAATCTAAAATATAACACACCTTCTCTATGATCCAACAATATGTGTGTTTATTGTATATGTGTGTGTATCTATCTGTAGACATAGTTAGAAAGATTAATTATATTTAAAAAAAACTTGGAAAATAAGGAGTCCTCATGCAGTCAGTAGTTTTGTGGTGCGTGGGGTGGGCTGTCGGGAAGTCAGGTGGGTGTGGAAGGTGTTGATGTTGGGCAAACTTCCTGTGCTGGCAGAAGCCAGAGACCCTAGGAAGGCAGGAACTCGGGCTGTGTTTCCCATCCAGCAGTGTGGGAAATAAATGCAGTGGGCAGTCAACCAGCTCTGCTGAGTCACGTTGGAACCAAGGGAAAAAGGAGAAATATGCCCTATATCCCCTCATCAAGGTACACGCTCAAATTTGAACCAATGGAAAAAGTGAATCAAGGTTCTACAATCAAACTGCATGACTATGAAGCGCATGCTGCCCAATCTTCTGCATGCCATTGTCAACCCTCAGAAACCCACCAGGCAGCAGTGCAGCGGACTGTAAAGAACACAGTAACCTACAGGATCATGGTAATGCAGGGTCATAGAACACACAACTATCTGTGTTTACTTATAATCTCCATATCTTATTCAGCATGTGCTGTTTAGCTTAATTTGGATTTTTAAAAAGATTGCCTGAAAACAGCATTTGTCTTGATTGACTGTGCTACTTGGCTCTCCATTAAGTGTCAAGACTTTGGGGAGTTCCTTGCCTGCCTTACCCTGTCAGCCATAATTAAGAAAATAATTAAGAAAATAAAATTTAAAAAATGGAATTATCTGGGTGCCTCAAGCATATAAAATTTAAGCCTTATTTATTTTTAACAGTCATATTTGTGTGGGCAGGGTTAGGTTATAAAGGGTATTCCCTGATGAAGTCCCAGACATGCTGAAAAGTCACTGGCTAAGGGAGACCAAAATCAGCATCACTGGCATAAGCAGCCTGTGCACGGCTCAGAATGCACTGCTTGGAATGTTTGCAATTCTGTTGTTTCTATCTGCATTCCTATGCAGTCTTTTGACTGTAAGGGGAGAGAATAGCACACAGCATCAGGGGGTGAGGGAAGTGCCTGACCCCCTGCCATTGCTTCCCTGGGTCTGAAGAACAGGTCTTTGTACCAGTTCAAAAGGTATTGTGAAGTCTAACCCTCTTCCATCATTGAAGCCCAGATTCATACATGAACATGGTTATGCCCTGGCCTCTATGGCACTGACCTCCACGCAGCAGGCACCGGAGCTGTCCGGATTCCCAGGGCCTTGCCTCTGCATGCTGCATCACCTCTCTCTGGCAGCTCCTCAGTTTGGGGACTGTATCCTCATATGAGGTCTCTATAGAGAGAGGTCTGCAGAGCAAGGCCCCTTTATGAAACGTCAGCAAATGTGTGCTGCCCTGTGGACCCAGGCTTACAACATTTGAATGGTAAGTGTTCTGAGCACTGACCTCAAGAATATTCAAGATTCAATGAACAGAAGCCTTCCTGAACGCATTCATTTACCCATTCCTTATATAAGGAATCACTGAGTGCCTTTCATGGGTCAGACACTGTTCTAGGGGCCAGGAGTGAAGGAGTGAGTAAAAGGATCAAAAATCCCTGCCCTCCAGGTACTAACTTTCCAGGGGAGAAGGTGCCAAAAAGGAGACACATAAGTAAAACAGACAGGAGAGAAAAATGAAACAACGGTGGAGGATAGAGACTGCCTGGGTGTGTAAGTGTCATTTCAGTTTGGTTACAAAAAGTGACTGAGACAAATTTGTTCAAACAAAGATTTGAAGGAGGTGAGGAAATGAATGACTAACTAGTGTGTGGGGTAGGGGTGGGGGTTCAGCAAATGTGAAGTCCCTGATGCTGGAGATTATCTAAAAGACTTATCAACCAACCAGGAGATGAAGTTCTGGACAAAAAGTGTTGGGGGGGGTGCACT
This sequence comes from Myotis daubentonii, assembly GCF_963259705.1. Taxonomy (NCBI): domain Eukaryota; kingdom Metazoa; phylum Chordata; class Mammalia; order Chiroptera; family Vespertilionidae; genus Myotis; species Myotis daubentonii. The sequence goes on along the minus strand of NC_081843.1, from coordinate 103,079,888 downwards.
GTGTGGGGGTGGGATGTGAAGAAGGAAGCAATGAGAAGAGGGAAAATGAAAGCTGTGTATGTAGTCTTTAAGGCCACTGTAAGGTATACGGCTTTTCTCTGAGATGGGAAACCATAGAGGGGTGTCGGACAAAGAGGTTTGACTTGTTTATGGGCTCCCTCTATCTGCTATTGATAGGAGTTCGCAGGGGAACAACGTTGGAAATACGTGGACAGTGGTGGCTGGGACAAAGGTGGTTGCAGATGAGCAAAAAGAATTGTCTGCATTATAGGTTTTTTTTAAGTAAGAGCCAATGGGTCTAATGAATTACTCGGTGTGATAAAAAGTGAGTCAAAGACAACCCTGAGTTTTCATATCTGAGCAGCTGGAAGCATGAAATTGCTATTTTCTGACTTGGAGAAGAAGGCGCAGAAACAACAGGTTTGCTATGGGTGAGATCAAAAGTTTGCTTTTGGGCATGATGAGTGTGAGGTGCCTATTAAATATCCAAGTGGTCAAGAGAATTAGGAGCAAGGAATTTTGAATTCAAGAGAGAATTCTGGGCTGTTTGGAGTTCAAGGGAGAATTCTGAGCTGGATTTAGATATTTGGCAGTTGGCAGAGAACAGATGGCATTTAAAGCTGGAGTAGACCCAACTGGCAGGCTTGGTTCATTGTGCTGATCAGTGTTTTAAAAGAGGGAATTTGTATGCTGTTAGATGGAGCATGTAACTTCTGGTTTTCTACACTGGCCATCACTCTTGCTGCCTTAGAGCTGCCCTGCTTCTCTCGTGTCTAAAGTCCGTGGTTCCCTGAAAGAGAAGGGATCTTGATCCTTATGGTTGAGTAATGCATGTTCTTAGCATGTGTCAATTCTCAGTAAATATCTGGCAAACAAATGAATGATTTCTGGTACTGAAAACAAACTGCTCAATAAAGGCTACGGGGAGTCAACTCCTAGAAGTATATTGGAAGATTACAAAGTGGGGCAGGAAAGAGCCTCGAAAGACCTTGGGGAAGGAAAGCTAGATTGCTAATACAAGTGACTTAAGAGGGAGAACATGAGGATGGCAATTACAAACAGGATAGAACTAGAAATCAGAATAGGCCTGGGTCAACATGGCGGCACAAATTTGCTGGCCTCACCAACTGGCTCTCCGCAGCCAGGCTTTTTGCAATGGCATCTCAACCACACATCCCACATTCTAGTAGCTATGCTGAGGATCACTCCACATTCCACACACGCTCCAAGTGCTCTCACACACCCTTGGCTTTGCTTGTACTCCTCCCCATGCTCTTCCTCTACTGTGCAACCTGTGGACTCACTGATATGGAAAGCTCTCATCAAGAGTTTTGCTTCTCTAACATCTCCTATCACTACTGCATACAAACTTTAGAATCGGTCACATGGTGTTGAGCAGAGTTCACTTCAGGTCTGAACTGGTCATTTGGCTCACATATACCAAAGCATACACAGAAGGCTGTGTACAGAAAGTAGCACAATGCCTGTGTGAGAACGAGTAAATGTGTGTTACGTTTGATGTAGCACAGGATCTAAAAACAGAGAGCTGACAAGGAGGAAGGGTGAGTCTTTCATGGGAATGTGCTATATCCAGAGGGAAGCAACATTTTACTCACTAGGAAAAGCAGCATCTATACCCTGCAGATCACAGTCCACGGATCCTTGCTGCCCCTGTGTTTGATTGTTTTTTTTTTCCTCTCTAAATTTTATGTTCACAAAGCAATCTTTTGAATGTTAATTTAACTTCTCACACCTGACACTAAAATGACCACCTTTGACTGGGGATAAATATTTGGTGACAAATATACTCTATATTTCTAAAAGGCATGTAAGGCACTTTGCCCCTATGTCTGCTAAGGGGCCGATATCCAAAATATATTAAGTCATATAACTCAACAGCAAAAAACAAGCAAACAATCTGGTTAAAAATGGGCAGAGGACCTGAATAGACAATTTTCTACGGAAGACATACAGATAGATGTCCAACAGGCACATAAAAAAGTGTTCAACATCCTTAAACATCAGGGAACTGCAAATAAAAAAACAACAACATATCACCTCACACCTGTTAGAATAGGTTTATCAAAAAGACAAGAAATGACAAGTGCTGGCGAAGATGTAGAGAAAAGAGAACCCTTGCTCATCACCGATGGGAATGTAAATTGGTACAGGCAGCATGGAGGTTCCTCAAAAAATTAAAATTACAACTACCATATGACCCAGCAATTGCACTTCTGGATGTTTATCCAAAGAAAATGAAAACACTACCCCAAAAGATATATGCACTTCCATGTTCATTGCAGCTTTGCTTACAATACCCAAAATACTATAACAACTTAAGTGCTCACTGGTATAAAAGCTGATTAAAAATTGCGGTATAGCCCTGACTGGTTTGGCTCAGTGGATAGAGCGCCGGCCGGCGGACTGAAGGGTCCCGGGTTCGATTCCGGTCAAGGGCATATGCCTTGGTTGTGGGCACATCCCCAGGATGGAGTGTGCAGGAGGCAGCTGAATTGATGTTTTTCTCTCATCAATGTTTCTAACTCTCTATTCCTCTCCCTTTCTCTCTGTAAAAAATCAATTTAAATATATTTTTAAAAAATTGTGATATAGTTATACAATGAAATATTATTCATCCATAAAAAAGAATGAAATCTTCCTATTGGGGACAATGTGGATAGACCTAGAAGGTATTATGCTAAATGAAATGAGTCAGAGAAAGAAAAAACAACAACAATTGATCACAGTTGTATGTAGATAGAAAAAACAACAAGCTCATAGATACAGAAAAAAAAGATTAGTGATTGTCAGAGGTGAAGTGTTGAGTACCAGAGGAAAAAACTGGATAAAAGGGGGTCAAAAGGTGAAAAAGAGAAAAATACATTTTATTTATTTTTTATTTATTTTATATTTTTTATTGATCTTTTTACAGAGAGGAAGGGAGAGGGATAGAGAGTTAGAAACATCAATGAGAGAGAAACATCGATTGGCTGCCTCCTGCACACCCCCTACTGGGGATGTGCCCGCAACCAAGGTACATGCCCTTGACCGGAATTGAACCTGGGACCCTTCAGTCCGCAGGCCGACGCTCTATCCACTGAGCCAAACTGGTCAGGGCGAAAAATACATTTTAAAAAGTTAATAAAAATAGTATAAAAGAAAGCCAAGTTAATAATAACTAACTAACTAACTAACTAACTAACTAACTAATTAAAAAAGATTAGCCCTGCCGGCCTGGCTCAGTGGTTGAGTGTCAACCTAGGAACCAAGAGGTCATGGTTCGAGGTTCCATTCCCAGTCTCAAGGCATATACAGGGTTTCTGGCTTCATCCACAGTGTGGGGCATGCATGAGGCAGCAGCTTAACGATTCTCTCTCATCATTGATGTTTCTATCCCTCTCTCCATCTCCCTTCCTCTGTAAAATCAATGAAAATATATTTTAAAAAAGAAAAAGGCAAAAACCCCCAAATGGTCAAAATACATAAGTAGAGAACTGACTAGTGGAGAAGAAACAGAAATTGCTTAAAAACAGAAGGAAATATGCTTACTCTCAGGAGTGATCCAGGAAATGCAAATTTACATGAGAATCAGATATTGATGATAATGCCCAGTGTTCATCTGCGTGGCAGGGATGGGTAGACATGCTCACTCACAATACTGGCTTAAGTTGGCAAAACCTTTCAGGAAATGAGTTTGTCAGTAACTACTGAACAAAGTGTGTTTACTCTTTGATCCAGAAATTCTCTGTCCAGGAAGGAAGGAAAGAAGGTAATAAGATGGAAGAAAGATATAAAGTAGGGACAAATGAGAGGAAGAAAAAAGAGGGAGTGAGGGAAGGAGGGTAGAAGGTAAAGAGGGGAGAGGAATGAATGAAAAGCAAAGGAGATGGAGAGGAAGGAAGAGAGTGGGAGAAGGAAAAGAAAAAGGAGGATGAGGATGAAGGAGGATAAAAGAGAGATTTACCGAGTAAAAAGCAATTCAACAACCATCACCAGTTTATCTCCAATGATTCCAAACCTAAACAAACTGCATAGTAGTATTGCAATGTGAAACTCTTTTTCATCTCAAACTTAAGAAAATCCTACCCCAAATAATTAAAAATTTAATAGACATAATCAACTGCTGAAGAACTGTGGTTTCCTACTTGTTTATTAATAGTTCTAAATATAGTTTATAATACCGATAGTTTATTTGGAAGGAGGTGACGTGCATAATAATAACCCAAAGCCCTGGACAATATGTAAAATTATTCAATTTTTTTTAATGTCCATACTTAGGTTCACATAAAAACAATACTTTAATTGGCTCAATTAAAATACACAAAAAGTTATGTATTTTTGTGCATTTGTATGTTAATAAGATTGTCTTTTCTTTCTTGGAACAGCCCTAACAAAACATAGAATCCAGGCTTTAAATGGTCATGTCAGAAATAATTCGAAATAAACTGAGACAACACATTTTTTTTGAATTTCATTTTACCTGTCTTATTAGTTTTTATTTTATGAAATGTAAAACTGGTTTTCTCTTGCCTGTTCTGCACTTTAGAGTTTGCTTTATAACACTTGCACACACACACCGTTATTTTTAAACAACAGAAATTCTCAGTGCAGTGTTTTGTTCTTTTTGCAGAAACAAACTACTGTTTTTACTGTAACTTAAAAATCTGACCACATGGTCATTTCCTTATAACTTTTTCTTTCTTGCTGCTTGTAATCTAAAAAAAGGCTGGTTATGTAAAAAATACTGACCTGCTCAGTATTTCATAATTTTGAATCAATTTTCTTGGCTATATTTGAATCAACCATTATTTATATAATTTATTGAAATGGCTTTACTTCATTCCATCATTTTTACAGCTAGCCTGTTTTTAAGCAACACTACCCATGACAATGGGGCTCAGGCATGTTATTCATGTTTTTTAAGTATCCACTGAAATAAATATATACCCGTTAACATGAAAATGTTCTACCACTTCACTCCCCCATGTAGGAAGTGCTGCCTGGGATGCAGGCACTTCTGTTCCATAATGGCTATCGTGGACATGCTTACTAAAAATATAATTTCCTTCCAGATCTTAAACTTTTTCAAATTGCCAATGATTTTACCTTTTTCATATCTGAATTTACTTAAGCACCTTAGACATATGCCAACCTACAACTGTAATAAAAATATTGAAGTGACCACATAATAAAATTGGTCATTTTCTTTGTGATGGATAGTTTTGTGAATTTTAACACAGACATAGGCATGTGAACAGCAGCATAATCAGGACCAGAACAGTTCCATCCCCCCAAAAACCCTCCCTCATGCAACCCCTTTGGATACACCTCCCCACCCACAGCCCCTGACGGTCAGTGATCTGTTTTCCCTTTTATGACTCTGTCTGACGCCATGGTCTTCCTCACTCAGCAAATACCTGTGGGGTCTCTGCAGTGGTTGCAGGGGTCACAGTTTGTCCTTGTACACTGCTGAGTAGTATTCCATGGAGTGGTTCTATCACAGTTAGGTTAAACATTCACTTGTCAAAGACATGTGGGTAGTTTCCAGCTTCTGACCGTCACAAATAAAGGTAGTACGGACAATGTGCATACACAGCTTTGGTATAAATTTCACTAGGGTAAATGCCCAGAAGTTTGATTCTGGATTATGATTAAGTATTGCTGTGCTTTATGTTATAAGAAACTGCCAAACTGTTCTCAGAGTCTAGCATTTTGTATTCCTTTCAGCAACAGATAAGAAAGAGTTCCAGTTCCTTTGCACTCTCACCAGCACTTTGATTGCCAGGGCTGTTAAAAATGTCTTTGTTAAGAAATTTGGGCCATTCCGATAAGTAAGTATGCAGAGGCTTTTCGCTTGCCTTCCCTCAGTGGTTAATGGTGCTGGACATTTTCCCAGGTGCGTATTAGCCACCTTTCTCCCCATTCTCAAAGTGTCTGTTCACATTCTCAGTGTGCCCTTTCATGTTAAACTACAGAGGTACTTTGTCCCTTTTCTAGATAAAATGTATAAGCTATAAAAATATGGCTGGATTAGGCAATCTATTTGAATATTTTATGCTGTCAACTCATTTTCTTTTTATAAGTTCAATAACTGTGCTCTGCAAATCACTGAATAGAAATAAATATGTGAAAATGCAGCTTTTCAACACGCGGTTCTACTTCCTTCCAGTGAAATGAGAACAGAATGAATTGAGAGATGCATTCTGGATAATGTAACCAAATATGCAAAGGAGAACAAAGTTAATGAGCAATAATGCAGTCAGCAACTGGCACACGGCTACCCACATAACTTTTACATTCGCATTTTACTCTCTGTGCTGGCTCACTGAGGTGTCCTAACACACATTCAATTGTTATTCATTTTATTTATAGTTTTTTTAAAACTAGATTTGTTATTAGGAAAACAATTTTATCATGTGCAGGCACAGCTGTGTGTGAAATGACAATTTAGTGAATGCAGACGAGGCAGTTTCTGCAAATTTTGTTCTAGGTTTATTGTGTTTATTGCAATGCCTCCAGTTTCACCGGCTGCAGTAAAGGTTTGGATTCATATTCTAGAAAGTGCTCGCCAGGCAGCCCAGTGGCAGCCTCAGCCTACACTGAAGGCCCATAGCATCCCTGATGGGAAGCAAACCTCAAAATAAAGCAAACCCTAAACTTCTGCTCAGTCTCCCTTTGTATCTTGATTGTTAAAATCTGACTTTTTGCTACAGAACCTTGCAACACCATTTTTAAAACTCCAGTCTATGAGATTTCCAAAATTTCCATATGAAAAAATAATGATGCATGCAGTTTTGAAGCCAGGTATTAACAAAGAATGGAAAAATATTTCGCAATTATGTTTTTTACCTATTGAAAATGATAATACATTTTGAGAAATCTGTTGAGTTTTTTCCTTTGTGTGTTATTTATAAAACACAAACATTAAAAAATATATAGATTTTTGCCCCCATGGCTTTCAACTCATTCATTGCTTTGGAAATTAAACGCACATTTTCCACACATTTTTCTCTTGGGCGAACAGGGCCTAGGCACTAACTAAAAGACCTGATCGAGTCTCAAAATGTCATTTAATGAGGATTACTTAAATGTCTCAAGCCTTTTCATTTTGAATTTTATATTCCAGTTTTTGTGCCTGACAACAAATGTTGGCTTTAAGAAAAAGATAGAACCAATGCATGTATGGACACACACCCACTGTGTTTTCATTGCTTAGATAATCTGCAACCTCACATTCATAACTGTTAATAAATATATCAGGATGCATGACCACAAGTAATCACAAGTCTTGAATAATTTCTAGTCAACTCCTTCTTTGAAATAAAATATGCCAAAGAAGACACATTATAATAAAAACAGGAAAGACTGCTTATGATGGACACTGTAGCCATTATAAAGAAATCAAAAAGAGAGATAAATGTGACTGCTAATTTCCAGATTTTTGAGGAGGTAGACAGAGTGAATTTTTATAAGGCCTGACGCTTTTCAAATTCCATGTACTATGCAATTATAATCATGATCACTACTTGGGACCCACCTGCCCTGATACTGCGCCGCTTCCCCAGTAATGCATGACCCCCTCCAGGTTCTTGGGCAAGGTCGCCACTTTGGAATGTGTAATGGAATGGACCACTTGCTATACAACAAGTGCAAACCATTAAATAGCTCTTACAGGGCACCAGGGACCTTTCTAAGTGCTTTCCATACATGCTTTCAACCATACCAGGTGATAGGCATGTTGTTAATACCATCCCCAATTTATGGGTGAGCAGGCTAAGGCATAGAGAAATTAAAGAGTTTATTTAAATTCCCAGGGCTAGGAAGAAGCAGAGTTAAGATTCCAAGCCAGGCAGCCTGGCTCCAGAGTCCACAATCTTATTCCCATCCTGCCTCCTACGACAGAGATGCAGATCGTCCTCCTAAGAAGAACAGATGCCAGTTCTATATGGATGCTCTGGAAAGACTGGAGATGCCCCTAAACAGTCATCACATAACACCCCCTCTTGGCAAGCACTCTGGTTCCCTGTCAGAGCTGGGACCCATGAAGCAGTCGCTGATGCCACAATGGGAAGATGCTAACGTGTCAAGTCTGATTTCCAAGCAGATACCCAGTCAGTGTCTTAAATAACACACTTTAGACAGAATCCAGCGACTCAGCCACCACTCATGACAAATTCTTTCTAATTACCATCGAACATTTGGTTCTCTAGACACTCTGCTGTCACCAACACACTACTTCATGCAGGAGAACTTGCTTAGCAAAAATATTTTCAAAAGAGCGAGAACAGCTGTCAAAAATGATCATAACCTTTGAATTATGAAATCAGCTGCTGGATGTCTTTATGTGTGAAATGGAAACTGGGTACTGCACTTGAATATTTACCTTAAATCTCATAACACATAATGCTATCTTGCAGACATCCATATATCTGCCTCTTTATGTGAGTAAAACACATTTGCAAGTGCTAATTCACAGGCTCTCCACAGCCACCAGCTAAGTTGGGTAAATAGGTATTTCACTTGCTTTTACTCAGAAAAGGTCTTCAAGGCTCCAGGAAGTTTAAACGCTAAACTAGTGTTACTAAACATGTGACAAATTAGCTTATAGACTAGGATTATTCCCTTTAGAAGAGGCTGTTCATTCTTCAAATTTTGATGTCTTGCTGTCAGGACAATGGTGTGGGCGTGTGTTATACATATTTATAAGTATGTGTAATTATCGGAAAATGTCTAATGTATCTCATTATATATATAATTTCTGTGAATTAATTTTCAGATACATTTCTATACCTGTATCTATACCTAGACTTTCTCTTTCTTCTACCAGCATTGATTTTCTTTGGGTGTTGTGAAAAAAATGGACTAACACATTGTAAAAGAAAATATATATTTTATTGATACAATTATTCAATTTACTGGGTTTGATTTAACAGTCTTCATGGCTCTGATCCAAATCCTGACTAGTCATTTGAAAAAACAAAGGGTTGCAAATTGCAGTATTTCATCCTTTCTTCTGGCTGAGTAGTGTGTGGTGGTTGCCAGAGGAAATGGGCTGGGAGGGGGGGGGTGCGGGGGGGAAGGCTGAAGGGAATCCTAATATATGGGAGAAGATTTAACTTTGGGTGGTGGGCACACAGTGCAATATACATTCTTTAATCTTTTTTTAAATATATAGATGAAACCCACACCTGAAACCTATATGATCATATTAACCCATGTCACCCCAATAAATTTAATAAAAATTAACAAGTAAATGCTGGAAGCCCATTTAAGGAGAAAATAAGTAAATAAGTAACATTATACTAAAACAAATAAACAACAACAACAAAAACCACCACTAAACCAAAGGGTTAAGGCCTCGAACTACATCCTGCCTTTTAGCCTGAGGTCTACAAAATCCCCTGGTTTCAGGTTTCTCATGATGACTGGGGTACAGGGGAAGGAGGTGAGATTCTAGGCTCCATACCTACCAAGCAACTTAAAACATCACCCATCAGGGCTGACTTATAGACTGCACTTCTGAGGAAGATTTCACCAGAAATTTTAGATCAAAACATGAAAATCTCTGATCTTTAAAAACAGATGTGAAACTTCTGATCTTTAAGATGGCTTAGAACTGTATATTTTTGTCATTTAATCCCTCAAAGAGACAAATTAAAGTTAAAATTTATTACAATCCTATAGAGAATGTCATCTTCATTCTCTAAACATCTAGATATGGCAAATACAAAAAATTATCATATGGCTGCTTTAATAGAGCTGACAGTCTAATTGCCTAGAGGTCATTTACATCTACCTAAAATTTATATGAAAAAAAGAAACACACACACACACACACACACACACACACACACACACACAAATGTATTTATCAAAGCAAGACTAACACAAGCTATAGCCTTACTGAGCTTAATCTAGGTTAACTATAAAGGCTCATAATAAACTTTCATTAAACAGAATGCCAATCTCCAGACTTTATTTTACCTGAGTCAATGAGGTTTTACATAACACTTTTTTCCAGAATAGGAAGCTATTGTTTGGGGAATAATTTTGAATTCAGCTTCGCTAATTTTCTCTATAACCCTTCAGTATATGAAAAAGGTTAAGGATACCCAAAATGTTAGTCTAGAATAAATGCAAATTAATACTTGAAGAAAGTTAGATTTACAAATGTCTGAAATATTTTTTGATAATTTTAACATACATAATATTAAAGAGTTGTCAAATATCACAGTGATTAAAAAGCTTTTTATAAAAAAAACTGGTAGAATTTATGCCTAAAAATATTTAGATTTAAAAGATTGTTAATTCAATTTACAATTAAAGATCTCTTTTTGGTCCCTAATAATATATTCGTTTTCATCCTCATAAGCAAGATTCTAAATCTTCCAGGGATAATTAATAATTGCCAATGATTAGATGACTTTATGGATATTTTCTGACTCTGAAAGAGGAGTGGGTTTGTTGCTGTATCATCATACATGATGGACCATTTGACTAAAGAGGACAAGTCTCATTTTTCAGTGGAAGCAAACATTTTTTAAAGCTCAATCCTGTTACTGCAGTCATCTTATTTGCAAAGAAAGGGAGCTTTCTGATGTATACATGCCAATTATAATATGGCTCAACTATGGGTGAGAAGAATTTGAAAAAGAAATGTTGGCATGAAATAAATATAAATAATTTTCAAAGAGGTGCTGCCACCTTTTGGTTGCTCTTCTGTGAAATGCACACCCATTCCTGCAAGCTTGCAAAGTCACGCAAAGTGCTCAGTGAAACGGCCATGAATGTGTCAGAACTGTAGGCAATTCCATTATGTTCGTATTTCTTATTTAGATGGCTCCCACTATTCCTGATAGGTTTCAGAAAGACTCAATGATATGAAGTGATTTTTTTCAAATGTTAATATAGCAATAAAATAGAAAAGTTCCATTTCAGAAATGGAGAAATGTTCCATATTTCATTGAGGTCAGGCATATTTAATACTATGCCTATGATACGGATAGAGGAAATAAAAAGCAATAGTTATTGTACTGAGCAAAAGACAAGAAAAGATCACTTACACATTCCATTCTCAGCATGCTAGTTAGACTCCAAGTCTCATTTCATCATTGATTATTTCTCATATTTGTTAATATATTTTACTAATCCCACTCTCTAAGTACAGGAGGGGTAAAGTTTATCTTCTCTGCTTTTCTTTTCTTTTCTTTTCTTTTCTTTTTTTTTTAAAAAAATAGTTTTATTGATTTAAGAAAGAAAGGGAGAGGAAGAGAGAGATAGAAACATCAATGATGAGAGAAAATCATCGATGGGCTGCCTCCTGCACGCCTCACACTGGGGATAGAGCCTGCAACCTGGGCATGTGCCCTGACCGGGAATCGAACCGTGACCTCCTGGTTCATGGGTTGATGCTCAACCACTGAGCCACACCGGTGGGGCTTCTCTGCTTTTCTTAAAAGTTCATTAAAGTTTCTTTCATCCCTAAGAATATAATTTGCATGAGAGTTGAAGGAACAGATGCCCCTAAGACAATAGTCTGCCTACTGTACGTCCTGCAGTTACTGTCTGATCAAAAACTATACGAGTAGGACTTATAATGTTTTAATGACTCTATTTAACTGACTCTGTCTTGAAAATGGAAACATTTTTTAGTCAAATAACTATTTTTACTACTCATCAAAATATTTTAACTAATTGAAATATTAATCAGGGCATACTAAATGCCAATTATTTCACTTTAAAAACTGGACAGGTATCTTAAGGACTTTAGTAACATTGCTAATATTTATATTATTTCTTCCATTTCTTTATAATAATTAGTTACTCAATCAGTGACTTCACATGCCAAAGATTTAAAGAATTTCCAAAATGCACCTGCAACCTAAGGCATAGTGGCCCACCAAGTGAGTCATGGGCTAAGTCCAAAGGACTCAAGTAACAGATTTAACCCAGGTTTTTATGCTAGCATTTAACCTTGAACTGCCCTTGAGTGTAAAACCTACATATAAGCTGAGACCATCACTGCTTCTTAAGTGTACAACATGGTGCATTGGAGCCATAATTATCATGTGGGTAGGTGAACAACCCAGTCCCTCACTGGATATTGCACAGTCCAGCAGACAGGGCAGAGCGTTCATCCCTGGCTCTTGGACTTCTCTCTTCTTGCTTCCACCTTTCTCCCATCCCCTTGTAGACCAAGTCATGAGCTCAACCCTTAGGTGACTTTTGCAACATAATCTTGCCCAAGTTCAGAGTCCAGTCTCCCTTGCAGAGGGCTGAATATGGTTGGGGACACACAGAGCCATTCCCCGCTCCCTCTCTATCTCCTCTAACCCCCCGCCCCAACACACACACATACTGAACATTGCCTCAACCCAATGGCCCCAAGGATGTTCTTCCCCAAGAGAAACTGTATGGCTGGCAGTGTCTCAAATCATTTCCTATAATATTATTGCAATTCCTCTGCCGTCCTCATCCTATATCCTGCCTCATGGCACCTCCTAATTAACTTATTTACTCAGCATCCTCTATCATAATATTCAGAATTGAGAGTGCTACATTAAATAATCCTCAGAATGCCTCCTCATTTGTCTCCCCTTATCTGGATAAAATAGCACCGTGGATAGCCTGCTAGGGCTATGTTTTAAGTTTATTTATCTATTGACATTGTTGTAAGGCATGAATAAATAGTAGAGACCATGGAAGTGTGTGTGTTAACCTCAGGGACTTTTGGGAACAAACAGGTTTCAGAACCACCAGGCCAGGTTCAGTCTTATTTCTCTGTTGGGCAAGTAGTGGGCACCCTAATTATCAAGCAGTTCACATCAGTACTGTCACATTTGGTTTCCATCTTACAAGTGATTCAGGTCATCACTAGTTGATGGCAAGCTTTCTTCATGGGGCTAGTACAAGTAGAGCTGTTCTTTAGGCACAGGATGTACAAAATAGAGCTCTTCTGGGGAAGTGGTGCTGGCTGTGTGTTAATCCATCAAAAAATGCATACAAGGTTTTCAGAGTTCCCCTCCTACCACCCCCAAGTTGGGAACTTGGATAAAACACTACACATCTACGTAATGAATTTGGGAGATTTCTGTGTAATTAGGAGAAGACATGGAATTCCCTCATTACTCTCAATAAAGGGAATGTCCAGGATTAGAAGCTTCTGTTTATATAGTATACTCCAAAAGCCCTTCATCAGCCAATGTTTTGAATTTGAAATTCGTTTTCTCATAGAAATGGTATTACACATGACCACTAGTTCCACATTCCACTCACCAAATTACTTTACTACAACAACTAAGTGCACTCTTTGGACCACACTAAGCAGGGAGTGTGACAAGGGCTCTGAAATGCTGGTGATTCAGTAGGTGAGTGGGACTGGCCCCACACTCTGGGGAGGAGAGAGACAGCATCCATCCTGAATTCTTGAGGGTGACTGCACAAGGCCAGGGGCCCTGCAACTGCTCTCTCACTACTCTTCAAACAGGCAGTCGGAGTGGGGGAGTGCAGAGGTGGTGCACACAGACACACCAGGCCACTTGTAGAAGGAGGAGGCCTACTTAACCCTAGAGCTGGGTCTCAAAGTCATGCTTGTCTGTCTGCAAGAAAAATGAGTACTGCATGTAATTATCCCAGCCTGTCACTGCACATATTGACCAGCTCCTTATTTCAATAGCTCCATATTATAAAAAATATATTGAAGTCTAGGCTGTGAAGTATGCAATGTTAAATGCATCTCAGAGCAGACTATGATCTTATCTGAAGATCATAAATAGAGTTGATTTTTTATACTGTCTCAGGTAGAGTCAAAATCTACTACTCATAGAAAACAAAGGATTGTTATTACTTATGTAGTCAAAACCTAATGATCCCTGATATAAGGATGGTATTTGGCAGAACGTAAGCATGTCAGCCGTCACCGCCTCTTAATTTGTAATTAATCAACAGCTGCCTTGTAATATCTCTTCATTGAATTTTCTTGTTTAACTTTTTGTGCTTCTCAAGCATATTTTGAAACTCCTAGAAATCAGAGGACTCCAGCAGACTGACTTAGGGAGACAGGGCTTAACTGATCATTAACTTGTTAAAGCACTGTGGTTACAAGTTCAAAACAAACTAACACTAAATAAAAGGAGGAAAAAGGCACAGCTCTTGTCCTCAACAGACTTGTGTCTTGGAGCTCATCTTCAGCGGATTCCTGAGAGCTGAGGGGAAGCCTGGAGCTTCACATATTACAAGAACAAGGCTGGAGCCTCCAAGATGAACTCTTACCAGATAAGGGCCCTATACCCCCAGAATGAGGATGACACTCTAGAACCCTGTGCTCCTGGCAAGAGCTGCCACCCATGACCAATGGGCAGCGACTGTTGGATCTCTCCTGACCTAGGACCACCCGAGCATGCCCAAAGCAAAAGCCACCAAAGCCCTATCTCTGAACACAGAGAGTGCCTTCTAACACAATTTGAAATTCACAGTTACACTCATAGGTTCAGTCCAATTCAACAAATATCTATTATGTGACTATGATGATGTTCCAGGAGTTTTTTCTAGGAGCTGACTGAACAAACTGATACCTTTTTTTCCAAAGAAACTAGAAACTCAAGGCTTCCATTGGGGGGAATGGAATCTTTCTACCATGTTCTTTTTCACCCTGTCTTCATGAAAAGATGAAGAAGGAAGCTCTCAATCCCAAAGCAGTGTGTTAAAGAAATCACCCTGAAAGAGAGGACCTTGAAATACAGGTAGAAATTTTACGGTCTGAAATGGAGGCAAAGTGCATTTTACACAAAGGTAATACAATGAATAGAGAACTGGAAATGGAAACACATGTATAAGTGTGCAATTTGGATTTTAACATCAAATATGAGCTTCAATGCACATTTTAATAATGCCTATAGTTAGTGTATGAAAATCTAAGTGCCATCTAGATTATTACATTTACATTAAAAATAGTATTAATGAATGAAACTGAACATAGAAACCAAAATAAGCCTAGAAATTGTAGGAAGGGAGTATAGGATTTATGACTCCATAGGGATCAGCAGGCACCTGTCCCTTCCGCAATCACACAAACACAGCCTGCAAGTGTACATGGCAGGCAGGGAGAGCACAGCTTATCACAGCTCCTGCATGGGCAAGTGTCTGAACAAGGGGGGTATTTTCCTGATTAATAAGAGTTGGCAAGTCTTACTTTCTTGACATTCACTACTCTGATAGAAACAATGACTATAATCCTTTACTTCTTCTGGGCTATTACACTTAGCTTAGAAATACTGAAATCAATGGAAAGATTAGTAATCTAGGTGGCCTCAAAGAGCCCAAGGTGACTTCTTTGAGGTGTTTATTATATGACTGTCAACTTTTGCTCCCAGCTTTCATTTTGGACATATTTCTTAAACAGTGATGATATGCTTTAAAAAAATAAGCAAATAAATAAATAAATGCATCTTTGTTAAGGATTCAAATGGCATAAGGAGGTAGATTAAGATATTGTTTGTATTACAAAGCAAATATTCTGTGCAGGATTATTAACCTCATACATAGACAGCTTTAGTCATGAGGGTGGAAACACAAAAAGAATTCACCCAAACTCTAGGCAAGCCAGAGAGAGCTGAAGATCTTTATATATTTTACAATTAGATTGAGCATTATTTTTTTTCCGTAAACTGCCTTATATCTGCTTGTACCCTCTACAATGCCCATACATGCCATGTGATCATTATTTATGGGCCAAATAAGAATGTAATAGTAAATAAGAGGTAGAAAAAGTATCTAAACCTAAGTATGTATCCTTAGATCTTTTGCAATCTCTGATCTTGGGAGTTGGAGCCATTCTAAGAGCAGCATGACAGGAATTCACTCCCAGAAAGAAAATTCTTTCAGAATTATATTGGATCAGGATTTCCATCTAAATGACTTTACTATTACCCCACTTTGAAAGATAATTATTAAAGCACAAAAATACGAATGAGAGTTCAAAAGAATCATTGCATTTATGCCTGACATTATCTGGAAGCTAAACTGAATTTTTGGTCATTATTAGTAATTTTTATAATTACATAGGATAACTACAAAAAGTATCAACAGAGCATTTGCTTCTCCAATCCCAACTCCACCCTCTCTGTAGGGGCATTTCCACTCCCCGGATAAAATCATGGGCAGGTTGTCTTGTCTCCCCCCCGCCGCCCAACTTTTTATTTTTCTGCCTTTCTATTACTAGTCGTATTCATCCTTTTATACTTATTCAAATTATAATTGCAGAAGTCCTTTGGTCACTATCATCACAAAAGCAAGATAAAATCAGTAATTAAAATGTCCAGTCTCTTTTAGAAGTCAACATTCTACAATATATGAAACATTTCACCAAGCCTCTTCCTGAGCTAGGACCTGCTTCAGTTGAGAAGCCTCTGCTATTAAAATGGAGATGTGCTTCACTTCTTGTTGATTTGCTTGCCTTGCATTTCTTTCCCTTTATACCCTGAGCCTGCTGGCCGGGGCTTCCCACTCCTTCAAGGTCAATGTTCAACTTGGTGAGGGGTGAGTAGTGGGGATGGAGGAGTCTGATTTGAGGACCAGTATCATGGCCTGGCTGCCATGCTCTCTTCTTAGACATTTGTTGAGACCTGAGTCTTTCCCTTGTGGCAAAAGGTTCTACAGGGAACGTCTGAAGGCTACTTCCTGGGCATGGGACCCGGACAACACCTCTCACTCAGATCTACCCAAGAACAGCTTTAGCACCTGGCAGTGCCCCTGCACCCTCCTTTGCTGAGGTTTCCTGCCCCTGGGCATCCTTCCCAAACAATCCAGCGGAACTTCCACCCACAGAGGCCACAACTGCTCTCTGTTTGCCCTGTGGTCCAAAGGCCCTAGTCTATCCATGGTCCTCCCCTCTGCTGCCCTGGGTTTCTTCAACTAGTTTCCCACCTGGAGGCTGGTGTAGGCTTGTGTCCTAGTATAAACTGGTAAAATATTTCTGTAAAAGAAAGTTGATGTTTCTATGAAAAGTAGGTTGAATACTACAGAAAGCCATTATTAAAAACTGTTGAATCACTAATGAAAAAAAATGGGAGAGGATAAACAGAATAATACATTTTTTAAAAATTAGTCAAGAAGGTTTCTGTGCTCAAATAGCTTTGCAAGTAACTCTAAGATCCCTTCTCTTTAGCGAAACCAGAACTGGAAGAGGCCGAGGCTGGATTAGATGTGCAGTTTATACAGTGCAGGATGGATGGGAGGACGGGAAATCAGCCCGCCCACATTCGAAGAAAAGGCCCAGCTTCACACAAAGTGTAGCAAAGGAATCAATATTTGTACAGTTTATGTTAAAATAAAATGCATAATGTAAGTATGTATCATCATTTCATCATTATGATTTTCTGTTTGAATCAGCTTTTATTTATGTATTTTTAGTTCTCACCTGAGGAAATGTTTATTGATTTTAGAGAGAGAGAGGGAGTGAGCAAGATAGAGAGAGAAGTAAAGACAGAGACAGAGAGATAGAGATAGAGATAGAGATAGAGATAGAGATAGAGATAGAGATAGAGATAGAGATGGAGAGGAACATCATGTGTGAGAGAAATATCTATCAGTTGTCTCTGGTAAGCACCTTGACCAGGGATCTAACCCACATCCTAGGTATGTGCTCTGACCTGTAATTGAACCCACAATCTTTTGGTGTATGGGACGAGGCTCCAAACAGGCCAGGGCTCAGCCAGCTTTTTCATTTGCCTGACCATCTGCCCACCATTGTTGACTTTTTAAGAACAGAGTACTTCCATTTTGCCATATTGTCCCCATTTCTCAGGTTGTGGCGTCAGAAAACAAAAGGAAAACACAAAAAACTCTGAGGCACAAAACAAAAGCCAAGCCCTCTTCTCAGTCTGGCTTCTCCTTTAAGCCATCCTCCCATTTCTATATTTTCCTTCATGCTCAAAATTCTTAAAATGTTAGTTTCCTTCTATCTCCACGTATGCACTTCACATGCCCTCAAAAGTTCACTACTGGCAGGTTTCCAGAAGGTATGTCATTACCGCCAATTTATAAAAGTCAACAGCTCCTCACAATCTTCTCTCATCAACTTATTTTCTTGAGTACTGACATACCCTTTTCCTGGTGTCTGTGCTAACTGGGTTAGCTTCTCTTCCTGTTTCTCTGACTACTTATGTTTCCTGTTCTTCGGTGGTATGTTCATTGGCCCAACCCAAGATCCTGTGCTTTGGAAAATTACCTTTCTCTTGCTCACAACTCCTTAATTCTAGCCTATTATTTCAACTCACATCTCTAGGGTGGTACCAGTCGTGTCTGGGTCTTCATAGCTCAGAGCATTGTACTTGGCCACTGGCAGGAGGTCAGCAAAAGCTGTGAATAAATGATTAATTTCTAAAGCTACATCATTACCTTGACTTCGCCCAGACTCCAAATCTACATGTTTGAGGACTGTACTAGGGGCAGTGACCAAAGGGGGGGTCAAGGGTGAGACTTTATCTCCAAAGCTAGCAAGTTGTGTGGCTTTGGAAAAGTTACTTAATTAAGACTATTTTCCTTTATTTAAAAATACAGAAATGATCAAATATCAGCAATGATAATCAAATGATAAACACAATATTATAAACAATATGATGCATATCAAGGGCTTAGCAAAGTTCAATACACAGCAAGCCCTACATAAATGGTAGCTTCACCTGCTTGCTAAATATGGATGCACTGACGTCACCTCAAATTTGTCCAAAACTTAATCCATTACCTTAAATTCAAAGAGTGTTTCTGCTCTGTGCCCAACTTCAGTAACAAAATTGTCACAGCTCCAGACACTGAGACTAGTAATCGATTTGAGTCACTTTTACTTCCTTCTTAACGCTCACATCCAATCAGTTATCAAGTCCTGCCACACATCTACAGATTTAGTCTTAAGTTGAATTGTGTTCTTTTTTTTTTCCACATGGTTATCAACCTACGTCTGGTCATCTTTCATCTGGTCCCCTGCAGTAGGCCCCTCGCCAGGATATTGTACATGAATTGCCTTGCAGAGTACTAACCCATAATAGTTCCTCTTTGCTTTTAAATCACCCTTATATAGTTGCCAATTATGTACCTAATAATAATGTTTCTAAATGGCTCAGAAATGTACAATGTTTCTTTACCACCTGAAGAATCAATCCAGGCTTCTAAGCATTTAATGATTTGACCTCAACCTACCTTTCCAATTTCCTCTCCCAGGTACTGGCAGGCAGGTACCTGTGATTTGCTGTCCACAGCACTTTTTCACATTTCCAGCACTCCAGTCATTGTATTCCCTTGGTGCAGAAGAGATTCTACTCTCGTTTATGACCATAAAAGTCCTACCTCTGTTTCAAGGTCCATCACTAACTGATGTTCTCCTTAATAAACGTTTTTGAAATTAAGAGTGCCTTCTCCATGTTTTCATGACATTTTTTCAAAACTATTATAAAAACATATTTACCGAGAGAGAGAGAGAGAGAGAGAGAGAGAGAGAGAGAGAGGGAGAGAAATATATCTGTAGATATCTATATCTATCTAGCATCTCTCTCTTCAAATAGACTATATGTTCATTATGGATTTTCCGTAATACAGTAATGGATGGGCTGAAAAGAGATGAAAAAAAATCATGAATGTATTCTACTATATATAAATCTAATTATGAGTAATGGTATTTTGAAATGTGTTGTGAAATATGTGGCAGGAAACACGCATTTTTCTGAATCATATGAAATAAATCCCAAAAGTTGTTAGCCAACACTGGCTTATTTATTACTTATTATACATTTGTCACAATCTAAGTAAACTTTTTGGTTGAAAAAAATCAAGATCAGACTTCATATGAGTTTGACTTGGGCTCACTATGTGCTAGATTATTCACATATTCCCATTAGAGGGCAGAAATCACGTAAATTATCCTGGTGCCGACTAGTAACTAGAGAATTATTCTGTGTGTGTCTCTCTCTCTCCACTTGGATCATTCACTGTCTTAGGACTTCCAGGCCTGTTGGGTTTCTGAGAGTTTCTTCCTTTCTCCGTAGGCCCTTAGGTGCACATTCTGGTGATGGCCCACCTGGCGCTGTTATTTGGCCTTTCTTTTAGATGTATCCTCTTGCTTCCACACACCATGCACCTAGAACAGCCACATTGTGCCAACCCAAATTCCCAGAGACCAAATTCTCTCCTGGAATTTGATATCCTTTCCTTACCACCTGTTAACCTGACATAAGTCTCTGGTGAGAGAAGAAACAGCCTACTGTTAGGGAATAATCTCCCTTTCATGTATAACAAAGGATAATCAGATTAAAAAGCCACTTCTGAGAAGAAGAAAATAAGCACCGTTTAGCTTATTTGTTCACCAAAAGGGACGTATTAACGCGGTATCAAGAGTCTCATTAAAAAGAGATCTCTGCAAAAGAATGGTCTAACTATCATTTGTGTCCAAGTTTCAGTAAGCATTCCGTACCTCATTAGAGTATAGGGATGTATATGATGTTTAGATTCTCTATTTCTACCTGTTCCCTTTGTGCAAATCAATGTACCATGAAGTCAGCGTAGTGCTTACCGGAGAACTTTGACCTTCCAACACTCACATGAGACAGTCTCCCTAAGGTCATCTGCAACCGACCCTGATGCTGCTCCTTTCTCCATGCTTCATTTCTCACCTTTTAAAAATATTTACTGCCTCATTATGCATTGAACATCTGACTTTCTCTACCACTGGGGCATTTGAGTGCTTAGAGGCTAGAGACTACTTTTAGGTTAACAATATCTAGCTTCTACTGCAGTTAAAATCCCCAGCACAGAATCATCAGTTTAAATGTTAGTGGAATGACTGCTTGAAAAAAATCCAAGTTTGATTCAATCTAAATGATTATACATTAAGTTGGAAAATAACTGCTTATTCTTTATCCTGAAAATTGTTCCAAAACCCCCACATTTTGTATTTGGGGGAGATGTTAGGTATCTCTGGAAACTGCAGTCATTTTCCTGCCATGGTTGATTAATATCTCCAGCTAATTATGGTGTTCTGGTTCTGTCATGATGGGGGTTTGTTGGGGAATTTCTGAAGCCAGAATTGTGCTATTTGAAGTATTGCAGGTCTTGCATTTGATACTGGCAAATGGAATTTGACTTTACAGTAGACTTTCCTCTTTGGGTGAGGATATTACTTTGGGGAGTACTTTTGGTCACACAGATGGTACATATGAACCCTGCAGGTGCTTCAGCCTAGAACTTTCAGTAATGTTTAGTAATTTGCGTTGAGTGTGTTTTGAGCCAGATTATGCTTATGCAGAAGCATGGAAGCAGCGCTCTATGTCTGTGTTTAAGTGATGTCCACATTTACTCCAAGCAGTTCTCAGGTGGGGTGGGGGTGGATGGGAGAGCAGGTAACAAGGGTGGTCTGCTCCCAACCTGAACTCTCATAAAAGTAAAATCTATGACTAGAAAATGGACTGAGTTTTGGTCCCACATAACATGGGTTAGATTGCCAAAAATGAGCAGAATGTAATGAAGATCCACCAGACTCAAGAAAAACTTTCACTTCTCCCTTAACTATCTTAAAAAATTTAGACAGAGGCCTAACCCAGAATGAGATAACTTTTATACAAATGACCTGTCTGTATAGAAGGGCAAGCATCTAATTACTATACATCTGTTTTTACTGTCCAGTGAACAATCCT
This sequence comes from Myotis daubentonii, assembly GCF_963259705.1. Taxonomy (NCBI): domain Eukaryota; kingdom Metazoa; phylum Chordata; class Mammalia; order Chiroptera; family Vespertilionidae; genus Myotis; species Myotis daubentonii. Next base: position 103,058,208 of record NC_081843.1, on the reverse strand, counting down.
CCTGTCCTTTGAAGTCCCAGGCCCCTATACCATTCCTTAGCTCAAGATGGCATATAAGCCTCAATATCTTGGCTTGGCCTTGAGTGTCATTGTCTCCTTGGGGCCCTCATTTGCACATAGTGAAATTTGCTTTTCTCCTCTTAATCTGTCTTATGTTGATTTATTAGAGCAGCCAGAAGAACCTAGAAAGGTCTAAAAAAAATGTTCTCCCCATCACAAGTAATAGAGTGCACATTCCATGACCAGGCCCGAAAGGCCCACATGCAATGCTCAGAAATACTTAGGGTGACTCTGAGTGGGCTAACCTCCAGCAAACAAGGACAGATAAGCGTTATGCCAGGATGCACTAGGCATATAAGGCAGTGGAGTTTTATTTTGTCAGCATTCGCTACTAAGGAGGGTGACATTATTTACTACATCTCTTTGTCTTCAGGTCCCTTATGTTATGGCTGTTATGATTTAGAATTACTTTAAGCATATAAAATAATATTCTATCTCTGAGGAGTTATCCTAAGGCAATAATGCAGCTACTAGTAATAGCTGGTCTCTCCTCGGGTCAGGAGAATTTTGCTTACTTGCTTTTCTGAGGGGAAAACCAGGAGTCTGTTTTGTAGCCAAAGTTGTCTCTTCCACATGTTCATTTAAATACAAGCTTTAGGCTGACTTTTTTCCTAGCATTTATGTTGACGGCCTGCTAAGCAATTACCTTGTTCTTGAGATTTCAGGTGGAAACAACAGATGCAGTGGTAGAGAGAAAGGACTGCCTTTTTGCTTCTGATATGATAAAGCAAAAGAGAAAATTGGTTTTCTTTAATGGAGCCCCAAACACCATATATCAACATATTAAGTGAAATAATCTCTTTTCTGTTGCACTCTGAAAAAAAATTTTAATATTCGTGTGGAAATAAAAAAATGTTTAGAGTTAGAAAAATTCATGTAATATAAAAATATTCTCCAGGATGCAGCACAGTTTCCAACTTGTCATAAAACTATAGAACAGGTAATATGAATGCAGGATTGAAGAGAATTACTTAGAAATATTGCAAAATTGGGGTGACTTTAATATGACATTTATATAACTTGCTTTTGACATAGGTAACTTATTGATACCTTTGGTGTTTTTAAGACAAAATCCATCAATTGCTTTAAAATACAAAAGAGTATTGCAAAGATAAAATAATTAATCGTTGATAAAAAAGACCACATTCACAGTAATTCCAGTCTGGCATTCTGTTGGTTTCCCTGAGGCATTGCATCATTGAACAGATTTGAGTTTTATTCTCTAATGGGAACAATTCTCTGTAAATACAGGCATTTATACTTATAAAAGGTGCTTATAAAACAAATAGAGGATGCCAGAAATTACACACATGGAGCTATAAAAAATATCTATTTAAAAAGCCACCCCATAGATTTTCTAACATTTATTTAATATGACAAAGCTTTACATTTCCCCTATCTAGTAGACTTTTTTTTTGGGGGGGGGAGAAATAAAAAATAAAATAAATAATGGGGAAAAGTAAGAAAAGGATGAGGATTAAAGAATGGAGATAATTGAGTTGTTTAGGTATTTTTTTATATCCTCACCCAAGGATATTTTTCCCATTTTTTTTTTTTTTACAAAGTATGTGTTAGGGGATGGGGAAGGAGTTGGAGAGGGAGGGAGGGAGGGAAGGAGGAAGGGAAAGAGAGAGAGAGAGAGAAACACTGACATGAGAGAGAAACATTGATGTGAGAAACATTGATGTGAAAGAGACACAGATTGGTTGCCTCCTGAATGTGCCCCTCCGCAGGCCGGGGTAAGGGATTGAACCTGTAACTGAGGTATGTGCCTTGAGCAACCAGCCAGGGCATAGTATCATTTATGACAACTGTACTTTATGTTTATGGTTGTGTAATTGAATAATCTAAAATTGTATTTTTCTTTTATTAATTATTATGAGGACGCTCTCTCTAATTGCACATATTTGCGACTGGCACTAAAAATTATGTAAGAAACCAAAGAAATCAAAAAGTAAATAGACTCATTAAAATGCATTTGAATAGACATTCTCTCTCTAGCTTTCATCAGCATATCATACAAAGGAAAATGTAGCAGAGTTTCTACATGATAAAACAGGAAACTTGGATGATGCGGTAGTATGTCCAAGATTTTGAACTTTATGATAATAAGGCCTTGCACAGTAAAAGCCCTGTGGCATTTCACGCTGTCCTGCTGAGACCTGATTGGAGCTATTCTTTAAAGGAATCATTATTCTCAGCATTTCCATCATGTTTTCTCAGAAAATGTTAAAGGTCACTTCACTTTTCTAAGAAAAAATATCTAACATTTAATGAGTCACAGACATATCATTCTATTTGGTTTCTATCTGTTGTAGGCAAAGATCAAAACCGAAGTTTTAACCCAGGATGTGTCAGGAAATTAGAATAATTGATCCAGAGCCGTGGCTGTAGGGAAGATTAGAGATGGCAGAACCAAGACTGTTTCCAGAAGGAAGGGTAAGCTGGCAAAGGTTAGTGAGAAGGGAGTCAAGACAGAAACCCAGGAGCCCTAACTTCCTGGACTTCCCCTTCCATTCAGTTTTCCTCAAATTTAGAGGGTGATGAACAAGTCCATCTGGGGACATCTGGAAGATGATCATGTAATTTCTAGAACTGTAGTGAAAACTTGTATCTTGTCCCAAATAATTATTTTATCTCTTATTTTTCTCCTGCCCATTAATTTCCCCTTTATATGCCAAGCACTGAGCTTGAGGCTGGGATACTGAGTTGAAAAGACATCATAAGAAATCCCCCCCCCCCCATTCTGTATTCCGGTGATCCATGGACTTCTGTCCTAGGTCATGTGCACTCTCATTCTACGTAGTTTCCCCGAGGGCATCATATGCCACCTGCATATTGCTAATACTCAGCTCTTTCTTCAAGATTTCACCTCTCTGCTGAGCTCCACATTCATACTTCTGACTGCCTGTGGACATGACCAAAAATTTCTTTTGAAGTCAGTTCAAAATCATCAGGATAAATCTGCTTTGCATTCTTATGAAGCTATTTTCTGTCTGAGTTTCATTCTCATTTGATGGAACAATGGCACATTCATTCATTCAAATATAAACCCACAAGTGTCCTGTATTTATCTCACTTCCCACTTATTCCCCAATCAGGGCTGGCCTCATGGGAACATGACTTGTGCAGTAGCTTAGAGTTCTGCACTTAGAAGAAGTCTGTGCTTAGTTCAATGCTTTCCTATTACTATCCTAAAATTCTTAACAATTTTTGAACAAAAGTCCCACGTTTTCATTTTGAATTGAGCTCTGTGATTTATGTATGACTGACCTTGTCCCCAAATCCTGTAAGTTCTGACTTTAGTGCCCCACCCCTCTTTGTATACTGTCCCTACACACTGCTGCTGAAATATTTTCCTAAATCAAATCCAAGCAGTTAGTGCCTCCATTAAATTATTTTTAAGGCTAAAATTCTGCTATCAGTTTCCCAAAGAGTAAAATTAAAACAAATGTCTTTGGGCCCTGACTGCAGTTAATCCACCAGTGTAAATTCCCATGTATTTTTACCCCTGCATCCCACCCCAGATTTCATGTATTTGTGTCACTATCACAAGGACTTAAAGTCACTTTCTCCTTCCTATCTTTGACACACTCTACTCATCCTTCTAGATTCCATTTTGCTAATGTAGCCTTCACCTTTCATCACCCTCCCCCAGTAGGTACAGGAAGTAATTACCAGTTGATTGACTCAGGGCACTAAGGGAAAGAGGAATGACTCTTCTGGTCCATGATTTCTTCTGAAAGCAAGGCTAATGACAAGAACAAGTAAGACAACTTGGCCACATAATTAATTACATTGGCTTTGACCAAAATCAGCAGGGAAAAACAAAAACAAAAACAAAAACATGCTCCCATACCACATCCTCTCTCCAGTTCAAACTAGTATTTTCACACTAATTACAAATCATTCCTCTCTTGACTTCATTGCTTCTCTATAGAACAAAACTCTCCCTTAATTCCTTCCAGATCTTCCTGCAGGTGGCACTAACTCATTCACTTCTAATAATGGCCTACTTAGTTTACCTGGCTCCCTGCCCCCGCCCCTCACAAAGACATTAGTCTGTAGAAGAACCCTGTTTCCAAGCACCCTGGAGTGGTTATAAAGGGACACTTGCAGAATGTTTTCAAGGGAAATCTAGCTCCACTAGGTTACACTGCAGCTGTGTGCATGACTCATTCTCACCTCATCCCTTCAATGAGTTGCAGGGCTCAATTGCTAAAATTCCCTCTCTTTTTCCTTTTCTCTCTGTAAGAAATAAGGGGCCTGGACACATGCCCCTGAAAGCACAACCTAACACTACACTTGTTCTACAAACTGGCCCCAACTAATCAACAGTGAAAGCCTAGACAGCATAGGTCATGCCTGTTATTCCTGAATCTTCTCTCATCTAATTCATAAGATAGGCTGCAAAATGTTTGGTCAATGTGATGGAGAAAAGACTACCATCCTAATATACAATAAAAGGCTAATATACAAATTGACCGAAAGGCGTAATAACCAATCACTATGATGCACACTGACCACCAAGGGGCAGACGCTCAACACAGGATCCGACCCCTGGTGGTCAGTGCGCTCCCACAGGGGTAGCACCACTCAGCCAGAAGCTGGACTCATGGCTGGAGAGTGCGAAGGATGTCTGACTGCCAGCTTAGGCCCACTCCCCCTAACTCTCAATCAGACATCCTCCAAGGAGTTTTAGACTGCAAGAGGGTTAAGGCTGGGCTGAGGGACTCCCCCACCCCCCGCCTCCCCCACAGTGCACAAATGTCATAAATACACTGGGCCTCTAGTGTATTTATAATAAATAAATCACTGAAGATATCAATCAGTAGTTAGCTATATGTTTTGATTGATATATGCAGGGGTAGACAAAAGTAAGTTTACAGTTGTGAGTAAAAAAACAGTTTATTCTTGTATTATTAGTTATTTAGTCCACATGTTTTCTCCCATATGAATAACTGTAATTCACTTTTGCCCATCCTGTATTAAAAGATTTGAGATAAAACCTACTACTTGGCAATACAGGCAAGATAATCTAGGGTTTTGAATTGATGTTGTATCAATAGTTCTTGTTCTAGAAAGAAGATAGTTATGTTCTTTCCCTTGCTGTATTCTCATGACAAATTTTGAACTACTAATACATTTAAGAGTATGAATATAATACAAATATTTAAAATTATTTTCCTCTATATAATTGCACAATACATTTCAAGCATGATCAGCTGTCAAGCTTATTTTACTGTCCCTTAAACTCCCTGCAGTAAAAAAATTGTCTCATCTTTAAATGTCACAGTATGACCTCAAACAGCAAGGCTGCATGCATGTTCAGTGACAGTTATGCACAAGAGTTGGTATTTAAGGCATATGCGCAGGAAATATTAAAACAAACCTCTAAAGTACCCATTTGATTAAACTGAAACCTTACTCCTGCCAAAATTGCAAACACACACACACACCTCAAAGAATCGTATGCAGTGATATCTCTATAGAATATAGTCACATATTTTTTGCATTGACTTAATGAAAAGAATATGCTCCAACATTTGTATATTATAATGGGAATGTGAAATCAACCAAATTTCCTTAAAGGCAGAGCAAACAAACAAGCAAACAAAAAACATGTATCCCATTAATCCACACCAACAAAACCTATTCCCTAACAAAAGGGGGTGCTTCTCTTTGTTGAAGCATCATAGTCATCTCACTCTGAAAGTGCATTTTCTCTGCATGGGGAATACCACAGTGATTTTCTTCAAATATTAGTCCATTTATTTTCCTCATATAATAAAAATGACACTGAAAGGTTAATGATGTGAAACCCTGCAGACAAAATGAAGCTACTAGCCTCTTTCTGCTGACAAGCCCACAGTAAATGCAATGTCAAAAGAGAGGAATAGAGTCTCAGATGAGATCCAATTCATGGTGTAGCTTAACTAGCAGGGCTCCATTTTACTAGGTAACATATACAAGTGCATATAGTTACTTAATTTATGGGTAAGAGGCTTCAGCGTGTTATAACCAAGGGGTGATCTAAGTTGAAGTAGAATATATTCCATACCATAGTGTACCCTTGAATTTCTTTGTAACTGTTAATCCTGGACATAAAAGCAAGCCACAAAGTTATAATTACATGATTTTTACAACACTACAAAGTATGTCTTTTTATGAACATAGCACCACATTGGGCTTTAAAAATAACAAATTTATGTTTGAATTTCAGCAGAAATTACTATTGCAATTACAATTTCAATTACAAGGAAAATCTAAATATTCAAAGGTACACTTTCCTGTTAAAAGGCTCTAAAATTATAGACTCTATAATAAAATATTTTAATATCGTTAAAAGAAAACTTGTTAATAGTTCAATTCAGGTAAAAATACTTACTTAACTTATTAAGTACAATAGTTTCATTATTATTAAACAAGAAAGTGAATAAGAGTAACAATTTTCAAATTCACTGACAATATAGCGAATTATAAGAAACTAGAGACCAAGTGCACGAATTTGTGCACCAGTGGGGTCCCTTGGCCTGGCCTGTGGGATCGGGCCAAAACCAGCTCTCTGACATCCCCCAAGGGTTCCCAGATTGCAAGAGGGTGCAGGCCAGGCTGAGGGACCCCACCAGTGCACAATTGGGGCCAGGGAGGGATGTGGGAGATTGGCCAGGAGAGGAGGGACTGTGGGAGGGCTCTAGGGCGTGTCCAGCTCATCTCAATCAGTCCTGACTGGCCAGACCCCAGCAGCAAGCTAACCTACCAGTCAGCTGTCTGCCCCCTGGTGGTCAGTGCGCATCATAGCAAGCAGTTTTGTTGCCTTACCATATCATGAGCATATTACACTTTGATTGGTTGAATGAACGACTGGACACTTAGCAATTAGACTGTTATTATATAGAATGACATCTTAAATTACAATCTCTAAAACTTGGATCAAGACAAAGTTGTTCATTATCACTATTTCTACTGATCATGGAAATGGAGATCCTGGCCAAGACAATTAAATAAGAAAAATAACTAAAAGACATTCATATTGGAAAGGAAGAAATAAAACTTTCTCTGTTTACAGATGATACGATCTTACACAAAAGAAAACTTAAGAATTCATAAAATAACTTTAAAAGCAATAATCAAGCTTAGCAGGGTTATAGAACACAGGATCAATATAAAAATTCATTTGCATTTCTACACACTAGCAATAGACAATCTGAAAATGAGATTAAGAACAAAATTTCACTTAAAAGAGCACCAGCCCTAGATGGTTTGGCTCAATGGATAGAGCATCAGTCTACAGACAGAAGGGTCCAGGGTTTAATTCTGGTCAAGGGCATGGACCTCAGTTGCAGGCCCCTCCCTGTCCCAGGCCCTGGTCAGGGCTTGTGCAGAAGTCAACCAATCAATGTGTTTCTCTCACATTGGTATTTCTCTCTGTCTTTCCCTCTCTCCTCCACTCTCTCAAAAAAACCAATGGAAAAATATCCTTGGGTGAAGATTTAAAAAAAAAAAAAAGGATAGAACCAAAAATAAATTATTCAGAAATAAATTTAACAAAAGAAGTACAAAATCTACACTCTAAAACAATTGTTGAAAAAACAAAACAAAAAAGATCTAAATAAATTTGCAGACATTTCATGAAAATTTGAAAATTGTTAAAATGGCAATATTCAAATTAATCTATAGATGCAATACAATCTCTATGAAAAAAATCTCACTTTTTTTCTTTTTTATAGAAATTGACAAGCTATTCCTAAAATGCATACAAAAATGCAAGGGGATAGAATATCCCAACAATATTAAAAAGGAAGAACAAATGTGGAAAACTCATACTTTCCATGCAGATTACTAAAAAGCTGCAGTAATCAGGGCAGTGCCATACTGACATAAGGATTGATGTGTAGTGTAGATCAATGGAATAGAATTGAGAATCCAGAAATAGATCCTTCAATTAAAGACAACTGATTTATATAATGGTGAAAGATAATTTGTGGGGGAAATAATACTCTTTTCAACAACTGGGTATATACATGCAAAGGAATAAAGTTGGCTATGGAATGTTATTCAGACATAAACAGGATTGAAGTACTAATATGTTACAAAATGAATGGACCTTGAAAACATTATGCTAACTTAAAGAAGCCAGTTACAAAAGGTCACACATTGTATGACTCCATTTATATGAAAGGTCCAGAATAGGCAAAAACATAGAGACAAAATGTAGACTAATGGTTGGCAGAGGGAGGGGGAGAGGAGACTAGGGAATAATAGATCATGGATATAGGGGTTTTTTGGGTGTTAATGGAAATGCTCTAACATTAGATAGCGGTGATAACTGCACAACTGTGTGCATAAAGTGAAACTCACTGAAGTGAACTTTACATATTACTGCATGTGAACTTACTCTCAACAAAGTTGTTTATAAACACATTGTCTTTACAGCCACAGAGCCACTTCCTTTTTGTCACGAAGGAATGCGTACCTATAGCTAAAATACTCATTTTTCACTCATTGAAGAGCTGTACTCATTGAGCCAGAGATGTTTTGGGGGCCATTAGGAAGTATTAGAATGAAGACCAGCTACCTGTAGAAGGTATGAACTGTGTTTGACACTTTCCTGTTTCCATAGCATCAATTTAATTATCTGAGGCTTCACTAGATAGGAATATACCACACTGACCATCAGAAAGCCCAGCATTCAGTCATTCGTCTACTTCCAAATGATCACACCAAGTTAACAAGTCTTTCCATTTGGAAAGTGAGGATTTTCTTTTCCCATTCCTGCTTCCAAAAAAATGTTGCAAACTTAAAACCAGATATATTTAGAGGCACTGCCCTCTTAAGTAAATACAGTAACTATAGTTATTAATAGTGATAACTATTGCATTGTTGATGTGCATTGTTCTTACTGCCTAAAATAAATCTTGCAAAGGAAATGTATATTTCTTGTATTATATGCATTATAATTGCTCCCCAATATCAAAAGAAATTTCAATATTTCAGATATCAGAGAGTTCTAGTTTCTGAATAAGTAACCCTTGACTGCTATGTATAAATCCCATATGAGATATGTAAAGTACACAGTTCTAAGAACTCAGCACAAAATACACTCACATCATTCAATTATCCACTTATTCCTTCAATCACTGACTTAATTTGATCTTCTATAATTTCACATCTACTAACTACTCTAAAACATAAATGTATTAATAAATCTAAGAAGAATATAAAAAGGCCAAGCCTTTACATCTACCCTCACCAAAACTAAATTACTTGCATGCAAAATCAAGTTAAAGTGATTCTCAACATGTCTAGATTCTTCTCTCTAGGATAGGGTAATACTACTTTAAGTAATAATATTACAGAAGTAATTTTAAGATAAGATAAATTTTACTCCCCACAAAATATCTACTGATTCTTCTTTTTTATTATTATTTCTATGCCCTCTATTTACTCCCAAACATACATTCAAATGTAACTATATGGAAAGAAAAAAATTAACCCATGTGTCAAGTATTAAATTCATTTTATAGATGAAGTAGCTGAGGCTCAGTAAGGCTAAGCAACTAGTTCATTCTATCATGGATCGCTAACACTGGAGCTAGAAGGTTCAGCTCAGTCTGATTTTACACACCACACACTTGATCATTACATTCTTCCCAGCAACACTATTTATTTATTTATTTTAAAAATATATTTTATTGATTTTTCACAGAGAGGAAGGGAGAGGGATAGAGAGTTAGAAACATTGATGGGAGAGAAACATCGATTAGCTGCCTCCTGCACACCCCCTACTGGGGATGTGCCCGCAACCAAGGTACATGCCCTTTGCCAGAATCAAACCTGGGACCTTTCAGTCCACAGGCCAACACTCTATCCACTGAGCCAAACCGGTTAGGGCCCAGCAACACTATTTAATGCTCCCTTTTACAGCAAAACTTTTCAAAAAAGCTTCCACTTCTTTTGTTACTGTTCACCTACTTTAATTGAACTTTCATGCCCACACCATTTCTCTGACATTGACCTGGCCAACATCATCAAGGCCTTCCATTTTAACACATCCGACAATTACTAGTCTTAACTCATCTTACACATTTTCTAATCTAAGCAGCATTGAACATGCCTGGCAGACTCCCCTTGAAATCCTCTCTTCTGGGCTGCTGTGACTTACAGGCTTTTATGTTTTACTTTTCATTCTCTTCTGTGGCCTCTTTCTTTCTTTTAACTGATACATATTAGGGTGCTTCAGTCCTGAGCCTTTGGCAACTTGGCTTCTATATCTGCACTTCCAGAGGTAGACACAAGCTGTTTGAAATTATCTGGATTTTATTTTCTTATTTAGTGGTTTATTGTCTCCCACACTAGAATGTAAGCTCCAGGAGTATTTAATAAGGGTTTTCTGCATCCAAGAAAGGATGATGAATGGACTAATGATTAATAGAAAGGAGGAAGGGAGAGAGAGAGGAAGGGAGGAAGGGAGGAAGGGAGGAAGGGAGGAAGGGAGGAAGGGAGGAAGGGAGGAAGGGAGGAAGGGAGGAAGGAAGGAAGGAAGGAAGGAAGGAAGGAAGGAAGGAAGGAAGGAAGGAAGGAAGGAAGGAAGGAAGGGAGGGAGGAATTGAACAAACTTTAATCCCCTCTTTCTGGAAGAACTGACTTAACCTGGTAAGGAATGACTGTAGAAGATCTCTATTTTGGGGCTCTCTTTTCTGAAGAAGTTTGGATTTGTTTTGTCTGCAATTTGCAACCCATTGATTCTCACATCCTAGGTCAGTGATGGCGAACCTTTTGAGCTCGGAGTGTCAGCATTTTGAAAAACCCTAACTTAACTCTGGTGCCGTGTCACATATAGAAATTTTTTGATATTTGCAACCATAGTAAAACAAAGACTTATATTTTTGATATTTATTTTATATATTTAAATGCCATTTAACAAAGAAAAATCAACCAAAAAAATGAGTTCGCATGTCACCTCGACACGCATGTCACAAGTTCGCCATTACTGTCCTAGGTCAATCTGCATCATAATTTTTGACTCCAAGTACTACCATTAACCTGCAATACTGACTCTTAAGATAAACCTAGATTAAAAAGAAGGGCCAGTTCAGTCTTGATACCTACCAGGAGTATAAGTCTTCCACTGGGGAATGAAATCAGGCTAGATTTAACCACCCTCTCATCAAGGAGGGATCCCCCAAATCATGGGGCCAGAGTGAGGCTTGTACTAAGGTGATTAAGCTTATAGTAAGTAGCAGGGTACCTCTTACAGGTGTTTCTGAGAAGCCTCTGGTTTAGCATCAGGCCTGAATTCAGTCATAGCAAGCTGTCACCCACAGAACTCTCCAAGGCCTTATTTAATTTCCTTTGAGTCCTGCCTAATGCTGTCTAGACTGGCCTTAAAGTGTGGCCCTCCTACTTTTGACTGCCTTCATCCAGTGACAGCTCATCAGATGGGCAGCCCCCACTCTTATCTCCAGCTGATGCTCAGCAGCTCTTGTGGGGAAGCTGTGTTATTTCATCTACCATATGCCAGAGCTCAGCACCTAGCAGTCTGCAATAAATAGACCTAGTACAGTCCGGATTTCTGTTCAGAAGAAATGCTAATGATGATAACAATTTACATTTCACAATGGGAAAGTGTGATTACATGAACCTAAAGAAACAAATGGAAATTATTACTTTGTGCGGTTTGGTTTATAGTTTCCTTAATGCAATTTTCATTGTTTTCCTATTTACTATCTTTCCTATTTTATTTCATGGAGAAGTAGAGGAGTAATTAGAATGTTCAAGCCGATGATGTACTTACTACTACTTAGAAGTAAACATTGATATCCAAGAAAAATTGGGCATTCCAGAAAAATGACGTGCCCAAACTCTTGTCATGTTTTTTCAAAGTTAAAGTGGTCACACATGTTTAAATGCTATTTACTTTTCAATAGCTCTTTTAATTTTGCCCCCTCCCTAGTAACTGCAATGCCAAGTGAATCGTATCTACCATCAGGCATACTAGTATATCAGAGGGTCCTTCTCTCTAACTGAATTTTGCTTGATTATTCTTGAGCAATTAATTTACTCTATTTAAGCCTCTATTTCCTTATCATTCTCATAAAGAAATAATAATAGCTCTACCTTAAAGCATTGTTCTGGCCTGGCTGTGTGGCTCAGTTGTTGAGTGTCAATCGAAGCACCAAGAGGTCATCAGTTCAATTCCCGGTCAGGGCACATGCTCAGATTGCAGGCTCAATCTCTGGTGGTGGTGGTGGTGGTGGTGCAGGTGTGCAGGAGGCAGCCTATGAATGTTGATGTTTCTCTCTCATCAATATTTCTCTCTCTCTGCCTCTTCCTCACTCTCTCTCTCTCTAAAAATCAATAAAAATAATTTTTTAAAAAGCATATCCTTGGATGAGGTGTTTTTTTTTTTCTTTAAAAAGAGTTGTGCCTTAGCTGGTTTGGCTCAGTGGATAAGAGCGTCGGCTTGTGGACTGAAGGGTCCCAGGTTCCATTCCGGCCAAGGGCACATGCCTAGGTTGTGGGCTCGATCCCCATTAGGGGGCGTGCAGGAGGCAGCCGATCAATGATTCTCTCTCATCATTGATGTTTCTATCTCTCCCTCACCCTTCTTCTCTGAAATCAATAAAATTATATTTTAAAAAAAGAATGAGGTCCATATTTATAAAAAACAATAAAAGAGTTGTTCTAAAGATTGAATGAAATAATCCAAGAAAAATATTTCACACAATGCTTGCCCCATAGTAAATGCTCAATGCATGTGCATCCATCATCATACTCACTACCATCACCATTAAACAACTGTATAATCAACCCACATACTTTGAATTTTCTTAACATTCTTTTAAAATAGTCTGCTATACATTATTAGCAATCTGGTTCTACCACAGTATTTGGCAGAAATTAAACATTTAGTAAATGTATATTGTGTGTTGGTCATGTATTACTCCCTTTCTGTAGTTGCACTGAGGCAAAGAGCAAGCAGCATCCTTCCTAGGCTGGACACAGTGTTAGGGACAGCAGACACAATAGATGCTCCACAGCCAATCACAAACAATCCATTAGATGATGCAGAGAGCTACATATTCATCACAATGACAAGTGACACTAAGCACTTTCTCAATAAAAAAAAATGTATAAACTCTCCTGCCTTGCTCTTTACTGATTACTGATTACTGATTACATGTAGGAAGATCGCTGCTGTAACCTATCCAGCCTAACCAGCTGGCTGAGACCAGCTTCCATGGTACTGTTAAAGCACAGTAAGGAAAGATGCATCGCAAATCAAGCAGGCACATTGCCTGCCCATTAGCTCTTCTGTCTGGCATGAAAGAATGTACGAATTAAAACCATTAAATAGCAAATAGGCAAATGTTAAATACAGTGCAATCTACTTAATATTGTCACTTAAAAAGATTTTTAAGTTTGTTCTTGTTGGAATAAAGATCATACATTTTGCATGACCCACACAATGGAGACAGTTTAGTATCCAATCCCTCTACTGTATGGTTTAGTGGAAAGAGCCCTGGACTGGAAGACCCCAAATTCTCTCTGAATAGCCCTGACTTTGTGATTTTTTTTGGTAAGTCACCTTACATCCAGGATTTAGTTTTTCTCTGAAACGTGGCAGTTCTCTTTCAATCCTACAATTCTAAGTTTCCAATAATAACCCATCATCGCAATCTGGGGTTTTGTTAGCATCATCTTCCGGAAACAGTGCCACAGACTACAATCAACTCCATTTTCCACCTTAGAATTCAACATTCCATCCCGGCTCTATCTCAGGGAGACAATATCCAATCAGCACTCACAATGCAGATTTGCTGCAGCCAGCCAGCTCCTTCTCCACATGAATGAAAATCTCTCACACAGTCCAAAGACATCATAAACCAGTGGGTCTCATTTATTCTCATCACAGCCTGCCCGTGACAAGACGGCAGGTGATAAGGGCCATAGCAGGAATCAGATCACAGTACTCAGGACTAATTAAATCCCTTTATTCCAAATAGACACAGAGACCATTCTTGGTGATTAAAAAAGAAGACAGGCATTTCTGAACAGAAGAAAAAAATTAACATAATAAATAATGTCTTTATAAGCCACACATACACATATATTTTTGTACAGAAGCACACATACATCTGAATCACTTTTAAAATTAATTTTTGTGTGAAAACTAGGACATTTTGGCATGAGCATATGCCATGGTCTGGCTTCCCCATGTCATTTGTTATTGAATATGTAGATATTTTTTAAAAGCACACAATTGGTACTAATTTCACACTTAATCTACACACACTGGCCCTGTTCAAGACTTAATACATACTACAATTATGAAGAAAAAAATTAGGTTTTCTGCAAGATGTGTTCTATCTCTAAAGCAAATCATTCTACAATATCTGCAGTAATATGTGGATGTATAATACTGGTGTTTTCAAATCACATAAGACTTTGGTTTAAAATTCTTATGGTTTCTGATTTGGAGTTGTTGCTATGCCTTTAAAAATAATTTTCCAGTAGACATAAATGCATAGAGTTGTATAAGCATCAAGTCCCTCCCACAATCAATGATCCTACACATCAATATCCAAAACAAAAACCTTTAATACTTTATTTATATTTCATAACTTTATACCAAGATAATCTCAACCCTCTATATTATAAGGACATTTCTCAGGTGTCCACAGGTTTAGTGACTGTTCCGGTGCAGATTACCAGGTGCTGGAGTCCACAAATCTTGAGAGAGGAACTTAGGATAAATATACTATAGTGACCAAATGGAATACATTGAGAAGAATGGACTGGCCCATTCACTGGTGTCTGAGAAGCTCCACTCTGCCTCTCCCCACCCCCAACCTGGCCTCCTCTGGCTGAAATGCTTCTAAGCATCTCCAAATCCTGCTCACCCTTCTCAGCAGGTCTACTTACTCCCTCTCTTGATGAGCTCTTTTGAACACGGTCAGCACTGCTGACCACTCTTTGATATAACCGGGGGAACGCAGATCTCCCGCATCTCTCATTTCCCTTTCACCAGGCACTGCCTGAGCAAAAGCCAGGTCTCTACCCATGGCCCTGGGTCCTGGTGCTTTATCTATGCTATTGTCACACTGATTGCATAGCTAATTAATCCCCTGGTTATACAAGTTCAACCATGTTTAAAAAGTGATCCTCATAAATCATGATGGGCAGAAATGCTTGTTCAGGAAAAAATCCCTTAAGGGGCTGTTCCTTTTGCAACTGTCTTAGTTGAAGGTAAAACTACAGACAGGAGAAGCTGTAAAGCCATGAGCTGGAATCTCCGATCCCTTCACTGCTCTGGCATCCCACCCCACCTATGCCCCACTCTTGGTCTCCACCTTCCCAACCCCACTCTGCCTGACTCCCCCTCCAGTTCAGCACACAGTCACAATGCCTGCCCTTTCAACCTGATAACAAAACAGCCCTTTTAATGGTCTCCCTGACTTAGCACACCCTGACTTCAACACAAACACATTAAAACATACAACCGAAAATATTCTTGTTGTAAGTTGCAGAGTGAAAGCTTTTGTTCTTTGGCTAACAGAACTTCAAGCATCAGTAAACAGGATTTTTATTGTTGTTTGGGGTCTAGAAGGACCAGTGAAGGGGCACACAAGTTCTTGTTGGTTTAGCAGTGGGCCTGGAGAGGGTATCGACAGCGACAGGCCATGCATGGAGAACTCTGTTCACACACTTTCCCCAACAAAGCCCTCTCCAAAAGGATTTTACGCAATTTGAAGATTGGTGAGAGAGGACAATCGGGGTGAGGAGCTTCTGTCTGTTCCTTCGCAAGTATCTCTCTCTAAAAAAGTCCACTTTTTCTCTTTTCAACAAAGCAGCAACACTCTTCAATAAAAGTATTGTCCGTAACAAAATAAGTGAAGTATGAACATTCTCCAATGGCAATACACACTGGAACCGGTATCATATATCAAATTGTCCGTATAATCAATTCATTTCGCAAAACGTCCCTTCATTTCCCATCAGATTTCTTTTTAAAAAGACTATATTGTTGTCCTTTTACCGGAGTCCTTTAGCTGCTGCCTTCATTGATCCATCGCTCACTCACATTCTCAAGATGCTTTGTATATTATTTGACACAGAACTTTAAATAGAATAATTTCAACGGATTTAGAAAAGCAGGTGGGCTAAAGAAGCTGAAAGCGGTTTGGGTGTTTATTGTAATATGACCTTTTCCCAATGACCGTGAGCAAACACATCCATGGTACTAACACCCGCATGGGAAATACGCTGTCCAGGGCTTTAGTGCTCTTTAGCCATGGCCAAGCGTCCACGCTGGAGGTGCATCTCTAAGGAGAGTTTTCATTCTTAGCCCAACTCACAGCAATTAGAGAACAACTGGCCATAAGAATTGGTTATTGGATGATCAGTTATCAATAATTGTTGAATTGTCAACCGGAAACGCATCTCTGAATAACCCCCTTTACCAGGAGGCTTTAGCCAGTATACAGGGTGTTTCCAAGTTAACATGATAGACTGCACAAAGAGATACACTGTCGTTTTATACCACGAATAAAATTTTCACATTAGAAAACATAAATCATATTTGATTTTCCAAAGAATTTAGGAAGGGAAGCTGCCTTGTTGGGTAAAAGTGCTGATGCTCAGACCCCACCTCTAGGTGCTTGCCAGGCGGGCTCTACAAGAAAGTGTCTCCAGGTAAAAACCACCAGCTCCCATACACCAGTTCCCCTCTAAACATGTCTAAATGCCTCATATGCACCAATCTTTAATCTTCACAACTCTGCTCATTAGGCACTATCATTATCCCCCTTCCATACATAAGAAAACTAAGGTACAAAGTTAAACACAGAAATACCATTGGAACCAACAATTTCTTCTCCTAGATCAGTGGTTCTCAACCTGTGGGTAGTGACCATCGGAAAACACATATAGCATGTCAGATATTTACATTACAGTTCATAACAGCAGCAAAATTACAGTTATGAGGTAGCAACAAAAATAATTTTATGGTTGGGGGTCATCACAACATGAGGAACTGTATTAAAGGGTCGTGGCATTAGGAAGGTTGAGAACCACTGTTCTAGATACATTCCCAGAAGAATTGAAAGCAGGGACTCAAACTGATCATTGTACACCCATGTTCAAAGCAGCAGTATTTACAGTAGCCAGAAGGTGGAAACAATTAATTGTCCATTGGTAGATGAGTGGATTAACAAGATGGGATATATACAAACAGTGGCATATTAAAAAGGAATAAAATTATGATGTATGCTACAACAGGATGAAGACAATATGCTAAGTGAAATAAGTCAGACACAGAAGAAATGTTGTAATATAATTGTGTTTACAGGAGGTAAATGACCTAGAAGAGTCAAATTCATAGTCAAATTCATAGAGATAAAGTAGAGACTAGGAGGAGGGAGGGGAGAATTATTACTTAAAGGCACAGAGTTTCCGTTTTGGAAGATGCAAAAGTTCTAGAAATAAATAGTTATGGTTACAAAATACTGTGACTGTATTTAATGGCATTGAATTATACACTTAAAATTATAAATTTTGTTATCTATATTTTACCACAGTAAAAAAAAAATTAAAAAGAGAAATCTAAGCTGCAAAAAAAAAAGTAGAATGCCATGTTCCAAATCATTGAGCTTGTAAATGGCAGAGCTTGGCCTGGAGCTCGGGCAGTCTGGCACCTGAGACCACCCACACACCAGCACCCAGGTCTGCCAACAGGGCTAGTTGTGTGAATGGACCAAGATACTCATGACTGACTCCCATTCTCGCTGGCACAACCTCAAAACCACCAAGAGACCCCAACAAGGCCATCTGCAAGGCTGCCCATGGCTCTCACCTTCCCTCCAACGCACCTCCAACTTGGACCGGACTCTACATCTCCAGCACTCGCCCTGCCTCAGCTCCTCCCCTCTGCCTCCTCTCTTTATCTCCATGTTCCACAGATCATCCTTCCTATTTCAAACAAGATTCAGTTTGGATCAATAGAAGTACAGACGGAGTCAATGGCTGTCCCACCAACATCCCTTTCTAAGACATGCCAGTATGTATGTCTAGGAATTTATTATTTTCTCTTCTAATGATAGTTTCTCACCAATAACTCTGACACCAATAACACTCTTCTAAGCTACTATGTCACTGTATTTAATATCCTATATAATAAAAGGCTAATATGCAAATTGACTGAACAGCTGAACAACCGGTCGCTATGATGTGCACTGACCACCAGGGGGCAGAAGATCAATGCAGGAGCTGTCCCCTGGTGGTCAGTGCATTCCCATAAGGGGAGCACCACTCAGCCAGAAGCCGGGCTCACGGCTGGCGAGTGCAGTGGCGATGGCGGGAGCCTCTCCTGCCTCTGTGGCAGCACTAAGGTTCTTTGACTGCTGGCTTAGGCTCACAGGGAGCTGGCCTAAGCCAGCAGTGAGATATTCTCAAGGGCTCCCAGACTGTGAGAGGGTGCAGGCCAGGCTGAGGGACTCCCAGAGTGCATGAATTTCGTGCACTGGGCCTCTAGTTTCATATATGAAAATATTAAAAACAGTGACATAATAGCTTAGTGTCTTCTAAACTTTACTTTATAGTCTTATAGAAAAGAGGATGATCTTATCCTTTATTTTTCCATTGCCACTTAATAGAAAACAACAGACACAGAGACACACAATAAACATTTGAGTAATGAATGTCATCCTGATGGGACCCTAAGGTGTTATAGATAATGGCAAAGTCTATGATTAGGACACTGAGATGCATTACGATTCTAGAGTGGTTTTCCAAACAGGTATAAACAGATTCTTCTAGAAAATTAAATAAACTAGTGTAATACAACAACATTAACGGGTTCAATTAAAAACAAACAAACAAACCTCATTCAGTATGTATAGGCATACATACAAAGAGAGGCACATTTAAAATCCCCAGAGGACTTATCAATCAATGTCATTTTCACAATTGGTCTCTAAGCCCAGACATCTCATAAAGGGTTCAGAAAGAATGAACATGGTGTTACTCCAGCAATTGTACTTGGTGCCAAATGACAATATCATCCATCAAGAAGGCATCACCGTAAATTCAAGCCAAGCCTGCCTTGGGCTGCATGCACAGACTTTTTTTTGAAATATTTTGGGGGCCTCAAAGCCATGCTCTTAAAGAATGACTGGCCAGCTTTTCATTGGTATGCATACTTTGAATTCATCAAGTAAAACACAGCAACCCATGAAATAATCTTTGTTCCCAATGGATCACTTAAAAATGAAATTTCTTCTTATATATATGTGGGAGTTAGTCCTCCATCTCACTAGAGATTTTAGAAAGTCAAAGTAATTGAAATATAGGAGAAGGACTGGGACAGCCCTGATGGAATAGGGAACAAGGTCTCTATGAATCCACCAGAAGGCAGATGCAGGATCTAGGGCTGATGGCAGGGACTTCTGAGTCCTCGGGGATCTCTATACCAAATGTCTAGTACACACAGATGCCAACCCCCGCCCAATCCAGCCTGAGCCTGCATCAGGGGAGATGGCCACTGAGAACTGAACCTGCTGGCCATTCCCAGCTGGACACCTGGGACAGTCTGGATCAGAACCACACAGGAAATGAGCACTGTCACTGTGGAACAGAAGCAGGCAGACAGGTATGGCCGCCATTACTTTGAATGAATCCCTGTCTGCCCTGATCTCAGTGGGGACAGAGGCTGTGTGTCATCATCAGAAGCAAGTGGCCCCCGCTGCTATAGGACCAACCAGAGCTTTCTGGGGTTGGCAGTTTGTGCCTTTGTCTTCAGGGGACACGCCCAAGTTTCTGATCCTCTGACAGATGTCATAAGGCTTGTGTGGACATCTGTGGTGCTATAAAAATATTTGGAAAGAGAAACCCCAGGACCCCGCTGTGCTAACCTGGGCAGATGGGTGCTTGCAGGAAGTGGCAATGCTTAAACCAAGGCAGCCTGGCTATGTTTGGTTTCACGGCTGAGAAATCTGAGAAGTAGGTGTTGCTGACCCCTGACCAAAGGGAGATGGACAGCAAGGCTTGACCCAAAGGCGGCACTGTTTCCATCATATACGAAGTTTTCCCAAGTGAACCCACGAATGTTAATTATGAACACACTACCGAGGCTGGGACAGACTCAGCTCTAATGTTCTATCCATTTGTGAAACACATAGATTTTTTTTAATGGAGATATTGTTATGTTTGAGAACTGATTTATTTAATTTCGTTTAAAAAATCAAATGTTCTGTAAAGCCAGTGCCCTCTTTCCATGAAGTATCTGTTATTTGTAGATATTCAGAAAAGGAGAGAAAGAGAAAGGAAATTCTTCTATAGCTCATAAATAAGAAATACACATCATGGTTCTACATCACACAAGCCAGCTCTGATCTATTTTTAACTCTGCTCTGGTGCTCACAAGAAACTCACAGGGAAAGAAAAAGATTCAATAAAAAGCAATATAAATAAATAAATAAATAAATAAATAAATAAATAAATAAATAAAGTAAATTTTAAAAAGAAAACAAACAAAAACAGCAATATCCTCACAGGAGCATAATCAAATAAAGTTTAGTTTGGAAATTGGTTTTGTAGTCTCCTAAATACAAAGCATGCAATGGATTTACTATATCTCTAGCAAAACCATGAATATGAATGAGGACTTCAGAGTTAACCCAAGATTATGCAGCTAGTTTAAGCTTTATTCAGAGCAAAATTTCAAATAGAGTTAGAAATATTTTCATAAAAAAGGGCTAGAAAGAGATTAATGGTATTTTCAAACAATCTAAAATCATGGATTTGAAAGATCTTTCTTTGGTTTATCATCTTTAAAATTACTCAGAACAATATGCACTTAGGTATCTAGAAGAGAATTATCAAAATCCTTTTGCACTGATAACTCCATCATTCCTGTATTATTTAGAAATAGCAATTTATCTTGAAAATTACATACTGTATGCCATAAGATTACTTTTTTAAGCTGTACTTTTTCCTGAGCTTTAAGCTATACTGTATCCTGTAGTTTGCTAAGTTGAGAATACCAAAATGTTTCTATCAAATGGGCATCCTAGATTCTCCCTGACAACAGTCCCTTTGGTTTTAACTCTCTAAGTGCCCACCTCAAAGTTTGTATCATTAAAGCAGTCAGTATAATTCCATCTGGTAAGCAAGTGTGAGATGAGGATTCCAGAGTGGCTCAAACTATCTAAATTCATAATGAATAAACAACTGAAAGCTTATTTTGGTAAACATCAATATCCTAAGATGGTAAAAAATTGGTGAATAATCCTGTCACTACAACCATTACGTGGTTTAAAAGAATACAGTTTTAGATCCCATTGGGCCATGTAGACACAAAAGTCATAGAGCTTATGTTTATTGCTTGGGGGAGTCACTCTCTCTGCTCTCAGGCCTTGGGGCCAGAACTTTCCAGGTGAGAGGATTGCTTACTCCAAAACAGACACAGCAGCATTTGCCTGGCAGAAATGGCCAGCCTCTAAGACCCAGTCCTCTGAAGCTGGGGAGATGTCCCACAGGGCACTGCCCTCAAAGTCCTAGTATGCAAGATTTCCCAGAATCTGACACCACACGAGGGTGGTAGGGCCTTGCCAACATTTTGAACCACATGCATGTCTTCACATCATGCCTCATCCATGACTTCCTGTCTCCATCACTCTTTTTGATTGGTCAGCCCCCTGGGATGGGTTACAGTACTCATTTTTGAAGGCAGTGACCATTCCTAATTCAGGTTCTCAACTGCCAATTATAATCCTTAGGGTAAAAAGTTATGTTAACCTGCAAACACACACCCTGTTAACACTGAAGAATTTTTAAAATAAACTACTCAGGAGCAATAGAACACAAGGCTTTTTCTCCTGCAAGCAATAAGAATAACATGCTATAGACATAACCATCATTAGTGGCTTACTCCGCTGGTGGGAGAGGAGTGATAGAAAACATCAATACCTTATTAGAATTGCTCATTCTGAATTTACTAAAGGGTTTGATCCAGTGTGAACTACTGTCTCCAAAAAAAGTAAGGGTAGCCAAGAAAAATGGGAGTAGGGCAATGGCAACACAGCAAGTGTTGGAACAGAAGCAAACAAGAAAGGACTAAATAAATTAATCAAAACTATGCGTGTGACAGATAAGGAAGTGGGGAACCTAAGGGGATCATGGCCCCTGGGGTAAATTCAAACAGTTAAGATAAGCCAATGCCATGGGGATTATTACCATAAGTAGTCAATGTTAATTATTAAAATAGGACCACTCTGAAAAAGAGTAAAGAACAAAATAAAAGCCACCTATCATTTTGATATGTTTTTCTAGGCTTCCTGTCTATGAATATTTTACACAGTTGATATACTGCACATAGATATTTATAGTCTGCTGTTTACACAAAATTTTACACTAAGCATCACTTACCAATTGTTTTGATCATTGATTTGGCTTGTCTGCTGAAGTCCAGTAACATTATTGCAAGACATGTTAACTGCAGTGAGTGCTGCGATGCTCTCCTCAGACTCCCTCAGGAAGGGAGTACCAATTCCCCAAGCTGCTAGACCACCCACCAGACAACCTCAGCTGTCAGCCCCTTGTACAGGGACCCAGCCAAAGACTCTCTCTCCCTTCCTGGAGCAGTCTGTATCCCATGACCTGTTGACTTTGGGGTATAGAGGCTCAGTCTCCTTGCCCCAAGCAAACCCTACAGTTGCCCTGTAGTTCAACTGGGGCATTTGTTGTGAGGACCCAACAGCTCAACTTCTCCCTCAGCCCAGTCCTGCTTCCTTCTACAGCGCCAACTCCAAGAGCACCCCAAAAACTTCCAATGTGCTACTCTTCATATAGAGTGGGCTTCTTGGGGAACCCAACCTAAACGCTAGCACTTATTAGAAAAAAAAGGTATTTAATTTCCAACTGTTTCTGAGATAGCATCTATAAAATAATTTCAATTTCAAAATTTTAAAGTAGTCTTTTAGTCAAAAGGATGTAAAGATCTTTAAACTATAAAGCAAATTTTTATTAAGCCATTGAGCATCTACTGTAGGGCATCGGCCTTGCCAGGGGCCGAAATACATGACTAAACAGGCCTAGTCCTTGATGCACCGCCCTTGATGTATAAATTCTGTGTGTGTGTGTGTGTGTGTGTGTGTGTGTGTGTGCGCGCGCATGTGAGTTACTGCGGGTGATATGTGGTATACTGTGTGTTGTATATACATATGCAAGTTGGGGTGAGCAATCTACAAAGAACAGAACTATTTAAATATGGCATGAAATCAGTGAAATTTGTGGGAAATAAGAAAAACACTGTGTCTAAAATATTTTTTTCTATCATTTTCAATTATTTCTATAGGCTCAAGAAAATAAAAAGGGGGCTTGGAGAAAACTAGACATCTGCTAGCTCAGGAAGTAAACTTGAAGCAATATTTGATAGCATATATTTTTACATTAATTGCTGAGGTAAGATTTCCTAACTCACCCAAGGGGTGCCTGTTGTTGCCCCCCTGACAGGGAAAAAGGGGGGGAAGGGGACGGGGAAGCACTTGAAGTAGTCACTCTGCATAAAAGGAATCTGAGATTCAGAGGAAAAGAGGAAATTATGTAAGCAATTAATGACTCTTTTAAAATGATAAGGCAATTAGTAGAAACTTTAACACCAGCCACTGCTGTTCACATGAAGTGGCAGCCCCAGGGGGCTGAGAAGGGGAAAGGTGGAAATGCAAGTTCACGGAGCCACTCCAGCCAAGAGGAGTCAGGAAGAGCTGACATCCATGTGCAGAAGAGGTCAGCCGTCTTCCCTAAAAGTATCGAATGTGCATTAATTCTTGCATCAAATATAAGACTGAATTCCTAAACAGAGAAGCATTTTTAGTAGGAAACAACACGATAGGTTGTGCTTGTATTTCCGAGCCATCAGTTAATTGCCCTCAACAGCTCTGTGAAATAAATCATACTCAAGAATGGTTCCTTGAAGTCCTATAGGGACTTGACCTTCATACTCCTTCCCCCTGGGGTGAAACTTGGGAGACCACAGCTACGCCAGGGAGAAAATACTTTCCCAGAAGCCACTGGGAATCATGAACAAAAGCTGCTAAGAACTTGGGTAGTGAGTACCCTTGGGCCAGCGGTCCAGCTGGAGCCTGGAGGCACAGGGGAACCCGGCCCCAGCTAAGCCCTGATATCCAGCACAGCCCCTCGGTCCCTGGTGGCCCATGAACTTCCTTCAAAGGCCTCCCCGCCCACATCAACATCCTCACCTAAGGCAGCTCCTCTCTTTGGCTACATGGAGACACAAGTATTACTATTAGAGGGGTGCTCAGGCAGCTTTTCTCAAACCCTGACAGGTTTTCAAATGACCCCAGCATCCTGAGATGCTGCATGTCAAACAAGCTGCCAGGTGATGATGTGCCCGGGCCCGGTACCTCACTTTGAGAAGACAGGGCCTGGTGATCTAGACGGCAGAGGGAGGAGAAGCTGGCACAGCACCGCTGAGTGCGCCCTGCATTCCCTGTCTGAGGGAATGAATGTATTCAGAGCATGCTGGCTTCTGTACACGGTAACTTACAGGATCATCTTAAGCAAACAGTTCCCTCCTTAGCCCGCCTCCACCCCCACCTCAAAAATCAACAAATGGCAGGAATACAAAAACAGCCTTTCTCCCTCCCACCCTCTTAATTAATTTGATGAGTAAGAACATCTTGTGGTAACATTGAAAACCACAAGGTTGTTGCATATAGCTGTGAACTCTCATGGTCTCCAGGTTGTTGCAGGCATTAGAGTTCCATTTTCCTGGAAGGACACTTGGGGAATAGTAGCTCCAGGGGTGAAACTGCCCCGGGACCTGCCGCATGCATTTCAAATTGGAGTCTGAGGCTCCTTGTCTAAAACTGTGAGAGACGCCTCCTCTTTAGAGAGTTTTTATCTGAATACAAGGCATTGGAGTAAGGGGACCTGTTTGTGAGCTAAATATTCTGAGAAACATATAAGCGAGCTTTTTCTCAAATACTTTTCTGATGACCCACTCATCCTGCTCTAACTTAACACTTAAAAAATAAAAACAACCACATTTTTCTTCTTATGAAACATTAATTAATCTGTATTAATTTAAAATAGAGAAGCAATTCTAATAAAATGATTTACTTTCTCACTTTATCAACTGCACTGCCTTGTCAAAGAAACAGCCTGCAATATGGCATAAAGTGTGCTTCAAAATGCCCATGTAGAACATCCTCTTGTGTGTGCGATGGCACTGCACTATATTTTGTTCTCCAGTTTGTTTGTTTCCTATACATAATTTTTCCCTTAGGTAGTATCATGTGAAATTTCTTGCCATGCTTTCTTTACTCTCCATTAAAAGGTGAGCATTTTGACAAGTGTAATCTTGTATGAGGCAGCTTTTTCTTTGTTTATTCCATGGGTACTTACAGATTGAAGGAAGCTAAAAGCATTACTTCATCTTTAATCTCACAGATATTGTAAAATTTATGGTATTTCAATATTTGACACATCTCAGAAATATGGAATTGGTGAAATGCAAAAAATGTGCAGTGGGAAAATTATACAATTAATGAAACTTATAAAATGGTTGACTTAGGAAGGCTTTTTCGCCCCCCTGGTGTTACAAGTATGAGCTATGGACCTCCACTCCTGAGTTCAGATCCCAGGTCTACCCTGACCGGTTGGGTGACTTAGAAAAGTACCCTGAACTGTCACCTTCTGTTTCGTCATCTGTAAAACAGGGTTACCCCAGAAACACCCTCATGGGCTTGCTGTACAATTTAAATGCAATTCTACAGTGAAATGCTTAAAGAAGTCCTTGATTCAGAGTGAACACTCAATAAAGATCAATTTTAATGATTTCAAAATGCATTTAATAATTCGGAGCAGTGGTTCTCAGTGTGGTCTGGGCCTGTAGGATCAGCATCGCCGGAAAACTTAGAAATACAGCTTCCTGGCCCTAATCCGAGACCCACTGAACTAGAAACTAGAGGGGTGGGCAGAGCGGGCACAGCAATTAGTCTTTAATAAGCTTTCCAGGTCATTCTGATGCACTCTGAAGTTCACAAACCACTGGAATAAAGGCAGAATATACCATTGACCCTTTGTATAGATAAGCATTCCCAATGCTTCCTTATGCATGAATTAATTTGAGTTGCTGAGGAAAATGCTGGTTAACATCTATAAAGCACTACTTAGAGATGACCCAGGTAACCTTAACATAGTTATGATCTTTCTGGCACTCCAATATTCTGAAGCAAAATTTGCCCGCAGGTTAATAAATTAAATATCTGAAAGATAATGTAGAAATTACCTGTTTTGTTATGGTGTAACTCAATACAAACTTAAGTGCAAATATTGGCATTAAAAACTTTCATCAAAAACATTATGGGACTGAATAGAATTTATATACATTGTACAGCTCATAGCTTTGAAAAATCCATTGATTCTCAGATATTATATTATTCTTTAGAGTTAGGCATCAGTATCCTACAGGCAGAGAATAGTTACCTTAAAGATGTTATTTCCTTTTTATTCTGTTTTGAGGTGGGGAAGAAAAGCAATGACAAATGATGAAGATATGCTTAGGTTGGGGGAATGGGCGCTCTTGTAGGATGGGGTTTAGAAGGGAGGACTCCTCCCAAGAGCAAGAAGAAGGATGGAGTATAGCCTTAAAGCGTGGTATTAGCTTTAAAATAGGGTTAGGAAAAGCATATTTTTAATATCCTTTATAAAAAAGAAGTAAATAGAACTGAATAAAATACATACTCATAAGCTTTATATATATTTCTTTATTATATTATCTGGTAAAATAATATTATAAAGTGTTGAATAGTAAGTGCTACTTCCCAGCTCCTTAATCACCAGTTTAAGACTCTACACTCACACACAATATTTCTAGAATATCCTGAAGGAACTCAAGAGCCCATCTGGCATTTGGTGGATTCACCATGGAGGAAATCTGAAGAAACTCTTCCTGCATGATTACTGTTTTGGAGCAGATTATATCCATGCTCCTACTGGTTTATTCCAAATAGCAAAGTAGCGGGTGTCTATAAACCAATCCCTTCCCTGGGACTAGCAGATTGAGCACAGACTCGAATCCTTTAAGTATTAGACAGACTCAGTTTCCAATTATTTGGAATAGTATAGAAGTAAGGATTTCCACCTAACAGAAGGGTGGGAGAAGGGAATAAAAAATGATGAATTTTTGCAGACACGCAGTGGAGCATACAAATCTATGACAATCATGTAATAATTTTCTGCCCCAAATCTCTGCTCATCCAAAGGAAGCGCAGTTATAACTTGTACTCATTTCAACACTTTCATCAACCTAATAGCTTTCTCATTTAACCAAGGGCCACTATGCTTAAGAGCATTCTTACCACATCAAAGTAAGGGATGCTGTATAAACAGGTCAAAGACATTTATTTATTATAATGATTTTCTTCCTTAATTTCAAAGATTAATCCTACCATTAATGCTGCTGCTTCTGCTAATTTCATAACACTTTCTGGATGCAAAGAAACCCAGTAAGTAACGTGGCAGTTGAACTACTTTATTCTGTATGTTCCATCATTACTCAATGACATTCTACTCAATATACAGACTCTTAATAAAGAGAAAAGGAAGTAATCCAGGGCTTGGTGCCTTGTTAGTTATTTTTTTGTGAAGAGCTCTTTTCTAATCAGACTGGCTGGGAACACTTAGTCGATGCTTTCTGTTTTGTAGGGCTCTCAAACAATTCACAGGATGTTATTCTTAATGACAAAGTTCTTATAAACAATTCTACATAGTTTTCCAGTAGGCTAAGATTTTTCACCTGGCTGTCTATAATAAAAGTTAAGTGACATCAACAAAAGCCATAAATAATTCTTATAAAAATTATGTGAAGCATGTACACTAAATTTTTAAATCCCTAAATTATTGTTATTAAGATTAATTAAAAGTATTGCTATTAACATTAATTTGTTGCTTCCTAGATGTGTGGTGTATACTTCAGATCAATTCAACTTTTAAGTGTAAAATGGGTCTTGGTGCCCTGTGTTCAGTGTGTGGGGGATTGGAAGATGGACATGTCAGGGTTGCTGCTCTCCAGGTGCACCCCATGGCAGATGCGAGACACGGGATTCCCCAAACAGTGTGTACGTGTGAAGACACTTAAGGTTGTTCTTTGACTTAGAAGGCACTCTGGCTGACTACAGAGTGCATCCACATTTGAATTCTTACCCCTTCCCAGTGACTGGTGTCTTGGGAGAGCTCACTTGTCTCTGTGGCCCAAGGTGCAGTCCTTGGTCTACCATTCAGCAGGTTTTTCCCACACCACCTGAAGCTAAGCGGTGTCAGCCCCAATGAAATATGTCTGCACCTGTCTTCTAATCACCTGTCATTTACAAGTGGCTTCGGGATACTGGGGTCCCTCTGTGCTGCTGTTCTTTGAAGAATCATTAGTATAGGTCTACTCTAGACCCTTGGTCGGCAAACTGTGGCTCACGAGCCACATGCGGCTCTTTGGCCCCTTGAGTGTGGCTCCTCCTAAGCCTTAGGAATACCCTAATTAAGTTAATAACAATCTACCTACCTATATAGTTTAAGTTTAAAAAATTTGGCTCTCAAAAGAAATTTCAATCGTTGTACTGTTGATATTTGGCTTTGTTGACTAATGAGTTTGCCAACCACTGGTCTAGATGAGCAAGTGATTCAGTTTCAAGAGTTGACTCCATGTAATACTGATGCAATTAGCAGGCCATGGGTGACTCCAATAACCAGTGGAATTCACAGCCCTTCTCCAGCCGATGCTAGGTCATCAGTCTCCACAGAGACATTCATGGCCCTATCATGTGTCTCTCTACTGGAATTGCCCTCTCTCATAGGTTGAACCATATGAAATTGCTAGAGATAAAGGTTGCATGGCTGGTTATTATAAACTAGAGGCCAGTGAATGAAATTCATGCACAAGGGGAAGGGGGTCACTCAGTCCAGCCTGTACCTTCTCCAATCCGGGACCCCTCAGGGGATATCCCTCTTGCAATCCAGGACCGCTGGCTCCTAACCGCTCCCCTGCCTGCCGGCCTGATAGCCCCTAACCGCCTCTGACTGCCAGCCTGGTCACCCCTAACTGCCCTCACCTCCCCCCCCCCCCCCCCGCTGCCAGCCTGATTGCCCCTAACAGCTTCTGCCTTGATCCCTGCCACCGTGGCTTTGTCTGGAAGGACATCTGGATGGATGTCTGGAAGATTTCTGGTCTAATTAGCATATTACCCTTTTATTAGTATAGATTTCATATATTTGACCTAATATTTCTATAAATCTACACACTATTCTACATGGTTCCAGTTGAAAATGAACTGCATTCACACCTATGATCTTGCAGCTCACTTCAGCTTTAAGAAATCTCTGTCTCCTTCAAAGTCCCTCTTTAGGGCACCTTCATGTGGCCAGCATAGCTCTTTATGACATGTTCCTCACCATTATGCTGTTGAGGATGGGTCCTCTTGAAGGCTGTTCCTGTTTCCCCTTCACCTTTGTATTTATAGATCCCTTTGCTCCATGTGAGTAAGTGCTCACACTTTATTTGCAAGAGTCATTGAGAATCCCAGAGGAAGTAGAGAAAACAGTTAATATCTGGATGTGTGGTCATAATGCCCATGTTTAAATCCCAAGGTAATTCTTTCCTATCAGTTTATCCCCACTTGAAAATCAACACTAATAAAAGAGAAAAATGGTAATTGGCGTATGAGCTACCCTTTTCATTGGCTAATCAGGGCTATATGCAAATTAACTGCCAACTAAGATTGGCAGTTAACTGCCAACTAAGATTGGCAGTTAACTGCCAACAAGATGGCGGTTATGTAGGCACAATGCAGGGAGGCGAAAGGGAAAGCAGGAAGAAGCCCCCTGCCACTGACAGTGATCAGAAACCCAGGGGGGAGCTAAGAGCTGGGGGGCAGGGCAAAGGCGGCCCTGGGGCCGCCTTTGCCCTGCCCCCCCAGCCATGATCGGAGAATCAGGTGCCTTTTCCGCCCTGGCCAGTGATAGCAGGAAGTAGGGGTGGAGCCAGCGATGGGAGCTGGGCACGGTCGAAGCTGGCATTCCCAGGAGCTAGGGGTCCCTTGCCCGGGCCTAAAGCGAAGCCCACGATTGGGGCACCCCCCGCTGCCACTGCAGGTCTCCGCTGCCCGGGCCGGACGCCTAGGCCAGAGGCATCAGGCCTGGGCAAGGGGCCGATCCTGCGATTGGAGGGTGATGGGGGTCAACGCCTGAGGGCTCCCAGTATGTGAGAGGGGGCAGGCTGGGCTGAGGGACACTCCCCCACACACACACCCAGTGCATGAGTTTCGTGCACCGGGCCCCTAGTGGAAATAATAATAGTTTATTCTTATCTCATAGATTGGTAGGAAAATTAAATGAGTTAACTCCTCAAAAAGTGCTTAAAACAGGCAAGGGTTCAATGAATCTCTGCTATTATTATTATTTCAAAATGACAAATGCTACAAATTAGTCTCTTGTAGACTCAGAGTCCAGCCCTTCCATAGAGACACCGAGGACTAGACCACAGAATACCAAGCTGTTGGTCTGAGCTGAAGCCTGGTGTGCACATCCCTGGGCATCGTTAATGATGGAAAAAGGCTATTGGAGAGCTCAAAGAGGAGGCCCTGCCCCCTGGCTGCATGAGGGAATCACCAGGGGCACTTTAAAAGCTATGAGTCCCCAGGCTCCTTCTCCAACTAGTGACATCAGACTCCTTGAGGCTGGGGCCCAGGCATCAGTGTTTTTATGTTTCCCAGGTGATTCTAACAGTCCAGCCAGACTTGAGAACCGCTAAGGTAAAACACCCTTGGACCACACTTAACTATTACTTATAGTAGTTTAGTACTAGACTTTGTGATGATAAGCAACTATAGAAAAGAGTCCCCACACCCCAATTAGGAAAATATCAATTTCTGACTTTGATTTCCTCAAATTGTTAATTTAGCAACAAGAGTTTAGGGATCAGGGAAAAAGCGTAACTAAGCTTCTAGCCTTAGAGAATTACAAGCACACTTACATTTTTCTATAAAGGGCTAGAGATAATGGACAGGAAATAGTTTTATCTTTGACAAGGGAACATTTATATACTTCACCTACAGTAAATGGATTCTATTATTTGACTACAATAAACTTTCCTCAGGGCACAGGAATCCAAATGCAAACCAGGCCTCAGCAGTTGAGTTCTATATGAGACATTTCCAGATTCTCAGAGCCATCATTTCCTACCTTTCTTCATTATTAGCCCCCTTAGGAGTCTTTTTAGACTTTTCCCCCTCAAACCCCCATTCCCCATGCAATTTTAACACCACAGATACACTGCATATCTGTGTATGTACTGTGACCTTTGGACCACAGAGCACTACAATGTCTAAGGTGATTTTGCCCTTCCCAACAGAAAACAAGTTCTGCCCCTTTGGAGCCATCACTGCCCCCTATTGAGAATGTTTGTTGCAATTTAAAAGGCTCTATCTGTTGAGAGCATGAGCTGTGAGGAAGGGGTTGCTACAGAGGAAACTTAAGAGGATACTTCTCAAAGCTTAGATTCAGTAAAGATTCACAGTCAGTAACAAACTGTGTCAAGTTCTAACCACTTGCCCTGTATCATGCTGCAGAAACCTAATGTCTGGTAAAAGCAACCTTCCTTTGAGGAAAAGAAAAACAGGTAGAAAATGTAAAATTTTAAAATGACTCTATTCACTCATGATTTCAAACATCCTTTTAACATTGCAGATTTTTCTGCTCATTATTTGAGTGAACTCTCAGAATGATAATTCTGTTAACTTTCTTTAGTGTTAAAATAAACAATTTGATGGCTACAGATGCTGTCATAAGTTGGTAATATACAGCAGCTAGTATTGCAAAATATTTTATTATTATCTACAACAACTTCCATTTACATTGTACTTTACCACTTAAATTTTTTGCATACATTATATTACTTAAATAATGGCAAGGTGGTGAAAGACTTATGTATTTAATAATAAACTCAAGAAAGCATATAATCCATTTAAGTTATTAAAATTATACTTTTGAAAGAAATGAAAAGCTTGCTATACAACTCAACTCAAGCAATTTCTCAGTAAACATATGAAAGAGAATGGCTTCCATTTTTACTATTAATGGTGTGTAAATCAACCCAAGCCTCTTTTGGAGTACCACAAAGCCTTATTAATGCATCACCCTACCTCCCATTTATGTGGGCCCTGCAACACCTACAGCAGGGAACAGAGGCTAAACATTTGGGGTGAGCACCACAGGCTCTCCCTGAACTTCATTTCTGATTCTAGTACTCTCATTTATTAACACTAGTCTTCACATAAAAATCTCAGAGTAAGCAAGATATATGATTGTTTGGCATATGTAGAACTCAATAAAAAACATGTGTACATCCTCTAACCGCACTCTGGGGTCACAATAAGGAATTGGAAGTAAATGGAATGAACCTTTGTTTATGAATCCGCTCAAGCGACTACTGCTAAAGTCGCTGAATTCTTCTCAGGTCTAACCCTGAAAACTATTCAGAGATAGATGGCATGGGCAGGTCTTCTTATCATCTTCTATGTAGATTAAGTCCGTAAACATCCCAGGCAGTAAAAAATGTTTCTATATGCTGAAGTATACGAGGAATTGATCAGAAAAGTGATGAACTGTGCTGTCCACTCCAAGTAATTATTCTACAAATATACAGTCATTCCATGATCTAAGGACGCGGTAGCAGGACAATGGGGTTTAGGGCAGAAGATATATTATTACTTATTTGTAACAACTAGATAGTTTGAAGGCTTTTTATGGGCTGGTTTCACCTATTTTGTTAATGTTTTACTCACTCATTGAATTGAATACACAAGTAGTGGTATATCCATCCATACAATGGAATACTAAACCACACAAAGCAATGAGCTATTGAAACCTATAACAACTAAAATTTAATAATTCTTTGTGATGAAACACAAATAAAGAATTCAAAGGAGTAACTTTAACTTGGTTAAATGAATCTATAAAAAAACTACATTAAGCAAGTGATCAGCAATCCCACTTGTAGCTATATACCCAACAGAAATGAAAACATATGCACATAAAGACTTGCACATTAATGTTCAAAGCAGCACTACTCATAATAGTACAAGATAGGAAACAACCTAGCATCTAACAACAAATTAATGGATAAATAAACTGTGGTATAGCCATACAAAGGAATATTATTAGGCAAAAAAAGGAATGAAGCATTGATACATGGTTCAACATGGATGAACTGTGAAAACATGATAAGTAAATGGAGCCAATCATAAAAGACTTCATATTGCATGATTCCATTTATATGAAATGACCAGAAAAGGCTGGGAAGAGTGTGAGAATTCTTTTTGGGGTGATGAAAATGTTCTAAATTTCATTTTGGCAATGGTTTCAAGACTGTATATATCTACAAAACCATTTTATATATAATTAACTTTTATACTTTAAATGAGTGAATTGAATGATATAAAAATATTAAAAATAACAGACTGACAACTTTTAGAGCAGCAGTTCTTAACCTGTGGGTCGCGACCCCTTTGGGGGTTGAACGACCCTTTCACAGGGGTCGCCTAAGACCATAGGAAAACACATATATAATTACATATTGTTTTTGTGATTAATCACTATGCTTTAATTATGTTCAATTTGTAACAATGAAAATACATCCTGCATATCAGATATTTACATTATGATTCATAACAATAGCAAAATTACAGTTATGAAGTAGCAACGAAAATAATTTTATGGTTGGGGGTCAGCACAACA
This sequence comes from Myotis daubentonii, assembly GCF_963259705.1. Taxonomy (NCBI): domain Eukaryota; kingdom Metazoa; phylum Chordata; class Mammalia; order Chiroptera; family Vespertilionidae; genus Myotis; species Myotis daubentonii. The sequence continues at coordinate 103,024,338 of NC_081843.1, read as the reverse complement.
TGAGGAACTGTATTAAAGGATCGCGGCATCAGAAAGGTTGAGAACCAGAGAGTAGGTGGGGTGGTGGAAGTGGGTGGGGAAAGATTAACTAGGGAACTTATATGCATAGCCCATGGACACAGACAATAGTGTGGTAATGGCCTGGGAGGGGAGGTTGCAGGATGGTGGGGAAAAAAACAAAGGGGACATCTGTAATATTTTCAAAAATAAAAGTAAATTAAAAAAATAAATGAAGCATAAAAAATAATAACCTCAAAGCAGTTCTTACAATGCTAAAGACTAAAGGAATTACATTTTTTAAAAAAGGTTGCCTACTCTTCTACCCCACTTCTTACCAGTACAAAAAGAAAATAAAACAAAGTGAAAGTTAAAACTATTTTATTTTATTTATTTTTTTTATATTTTTATTGATTTCAGAGAGGAAGGGAGAGGAAGAGAGAGAACATCAATGATGAGAGAGAATCATTGATCAGCTGCCTCCTGCACGCCCCCTACTGGGAATTGAGCCGCAACCAGGTCATGTGCCTTTGACCAGAAAGGAACCAGGACCCTTCAGTTCGCAGGCCAATGCTCTGTCCACTGAGCTAAATCAGCTAGGGCAAAGTTAACAAGACTTTAAAAGAAGACCTAATTCTATAATCTTCACAGATTACTCACACAAATACCCTGTCAGATTCTAGGAACAAATTACAAAAGTAATGAGAGAGTTTAGCAAGTTTGCTTATTATCAGATCAATACACAAAAATCAATTGCATTTTTATATAAAAAAGAAACTCTTAGCAGTTGTACCTTATAATAAAGATAACATTTCCAAGATCAACAAAAACTCCAAGGAACTTAAGAATGAATGAAACAAAGAACAGAGCAAGGCCTTTGAGAATAAATTTATAAACTTAATTGAAAGACATTAAATAAAATAGACTGACATCAGGTTTATAAATAGGAAGACTCAAAATAATAAAGCTGTAGTCTGGCCGCCATGGCTCAGTGGTTGAGCATCGGCCTATGAACCAGGAGGTCACTGTTCGATTCCCCATGAGGGCACAAGCCTGGATTGAGGTCTTGATTCCCAGTGGGGACCATGCAGGAGGCAGCCAATAAATGATTCTCTCTCATTATTGATGCTCTTATCTCTCTCGCCCTCTCCATTCCTCTCTCAAATCAATAAAAATATAAAATCAATAAAAATGACTAAGTTATAATTTTCCCCCAATTTCCAAAAGTATAATATAGATATGTGAAAATTTGATACATGATAGACATGGCATCTTAACTAATAGTTGGTATTGGAACAACCACTTATTTACATGCGAGAAAACTGAATCTCTACCTTTGCAAGTTCAAAAACAAACCAACAGACAAAACACAATTATAAATGAATTTAATAATTTACTCAACAAAAGGTATTACTCTGCAATTATTAAAATAGCAGACATTGATTTAATGTTGTTTTTAGTAGGTAAGATTTCTTTAAAAATATTCCAAAAACATAAATCATAAAGGAAACAGACATAAAAAAATGAAACAAGTTTCAATAAGATAATTGTAACATTCAGCTAACAAAAGATTAGTATCCAAATATATTGAGAATTAAAATAAGAAAAATGAAAAACCACCCATCAAGAAATGTACAAAAGACATAAACAGGCATTTAATGGAAGAATAATAATGAATATTTAATAAATTTATTTAAAATGCTCTTGGTGATAACAAAATGTGGAGACAAAGAAACAGGACAAAATTGTCAATGGAAGATATAGAGTTCAGAACCACACTTTTAAGGTCTCTCAAGAACTGTTTAGAAGCCGCCGATAAACTTTATGAGATCTACAAGAAAACTAATGAGACCCTCGATGTTATATTGGGGAACCAACTAGAAATTAAGCATACACGGACTGAAATAACGAATATTATACAGACTCCCGACAGCAGACCAGAGGAGCGCAAGAATCAAGTCAATGATTTGAAATGCGAGGAAGCAAAAAACACCCAACGGGAAAAGCAAAATGAAAAAAGAATCCAAAAATGCGAGGATAGTGTAAGGAGCCTCTGGGACAGCTTCAAGCGTACCAACATCAGAATTATAGGGGTGCCAGAAGATGAGAGAGACCAAGATATTGAAAACCTATTTGAAGAAATAATGACAGAAAACTTCCCCCACCTGGTGAAAGAAATGGACTTACAGGTCCAAGAAAAGCGGAGAACCCCAAACAAAAGGAATCCAAAGAGGACCACACCAAGACACATCATAATTAAAATGCCAAGAGCAAAAGACAAAGAGAGAATCTTAAAAGCAGCAAGAGAAAGACAGTCAGTTACCTACAAGGGAATACCCATACGACTGTCAGCTGATTTCTCAACAGAAACTTTGCAGGCCAGAAGGGAGTGGCAAGAAATATTCAAAGTGATGAATACCAAGAACCTACAACCAAGATTACTTTATCCAGCAAAGCTATCATTCAGAATTGAAGGTCAGATAAAGAGCTTCACAGATAAGGAAAAGCTAAAGGAGTTCATCACCACCAAACCAGGATTATATGAAATGCTGAAAGGTATCCTTTAAGAAGAGGAAGAGGAAGAAAAAGGTAAAGATACAAATTATGAACAACAAATATGCATCTATCAACAAGTGAATCTAAGAATCAAGTGAATAAATAATCTGATGAACAGAATGAACTGGTGATTATAATAGAATCAGGGACATAGAAAGGGAATGGACTGACTATTCTTGGGGGGGAAAGGGGTGTGGGAGATTCGGGAAGAGACTGGACAAAAATCGTGCACCTATGGATGAGGACAGTGGGTGGGGAGTGAGGGCGGAGGGTGGGGCGGGAACTGGGAGGAGGGGAGTTATGGGGGGGAAAAAAGAGGAACAAATGTAATAATCTGAACAATAAAGATTTAATAAAAAAATAAATAAATAAATAAAACGCTCTTGGTGCAGAAGTCAGGGAGATGCAAACTTCAAATTTGCACCAACAGCACCAACAAGTACTTTGAAAAGAGTAAGTTTCGCTGAGTATATGGAGCAATAGATTATTCACTGCTGATGGGAATGTAAGTTTGAACAGCTACTTCTGAAAGCTTTGGCATTACAGAGAACTTGCAGATATTCATATCCTACAAGACAGCCAGTGCTTTTCCATGCACACCCAAGAGAGACGCTTACACACTCTCAGGAGGAGTCCTGCATAATTATGTCCCAAGCCATATGTTTCTAAAAGCAAAACCTGCAAAGTCTGCAAATGTTCTTCTCAGGAGAAAAGATAAATGCATTTGGCATATTCACATGATAAATTAGGAGGCATCAGTAAAAAAAAAAAATAAAAAAATAAAAAAAGGCATAATCCTCAAGCACCCATATCAACATGAAAAAAAAAACCTGGAGAACATTACAGTTGAGTTTTAAAAAAGCATGTTGCAAAGAATATGGAACATAATCATGCAAGATTAAAAAAGAGGCAAACCAAAAAATATCTTGCATATTTGGATGCATATGTGTAGGGAAACATAAAGAAATTGAAGGGAAAGAATAAGCAAAGATTCAGTGGAGTGTTGATCTCTGAGTTAGAGATACCAGGAGAGAATGGCAGGGAAGTCTCCAACTACTGATCAAGTTCTATTTCTCAGCAGGCCTACGGCATTTTTAAACTACACACATAAAAATACCACATATTCTCCACTGTACATATCATAGATGGAGTATCTGTAATACTCTACATACCACTATCTTACAATAAAAGAATAGTTTCCAAAAATTATGTTTGTATAGCATAAGCTTAAAATGTTTTCTTTATTACTAAAGCACTATTCAAAATGATAGCATTTTAAAAATAGGCCACCAGCCCATTTTAATAGAATACCTTTATTTGGAAGTATCTTATTCCATTATTGTATTCAAATAGCACCTCAGAATTTTACTTGATTTTGTACTTCTCTAACTGAAAGAATTCTCCCTGGGAATAATAATTCAAGTTAAATCTTCTGTGAAAAATGGTGAATCCAATCCCCTGGTAGAAAGACTGCCATCTCCTCTATAACTTACTTCCTAAAATTCCCTTGTTTTGTAGTTTTTTACTATTTCTTTAAAAACTCTCAAATATTCTATGGAGCTTCATTTCTTCATTAGTTTCTGATTCCTTTGTTCTGACTCCATGAGTTGCACACGGAACTGAGTTCTGATTAATTTTTTTCCCTCTGGAATGCTAGTCCATTAGCCAAATATAATATGTACTTGAAATGGCCAGATTTAAGCTTAAAATACATGTCTGCATCCCAACCCCAAAGGGCAGATTAAATAGAATTGAGCTCATTTAATTCTCTCTTTGGAAATTTGATCTTGCATTTGCTGTGTCCTCTTAGTATTAGGTGGTTGATCATGCACATGAAGGTTAACTTGATTAAAACATTTTGTTATAGATACTAAAAAGAGCAGTTTTAGTCTTATTGATTTTTTAAAAATTTTTAATTAAATCTTTATTGTTGAAAGTATTACATATGTCTCCTTTTCCCCCCCATTGACCCCTTCTACCGCCCCCATCCCCGCCCCAGGCCTTCCACACTATTGTCTGTGTCCATAGGTTATGTATTATGTACATACAAGTTCTTTGGTGGATCTCTTCCTACCCACCCACCACCTCCATCTTCCCTCTGAAATTCCACCGACTGTCCTATGCTTCTATGTCTCTGGATCTATTTTTTTCATCATTTTGTTTATTAGATTCCACTTATGAGTGAGATCATGTGATACTTTTAAAGACAGGGCATATTTAAGAAGGGAAAGATCTTGTTCACATCCCTATTAAGTAAAGTCACATCCTAAAGGCAGCATTAGGCTGAAGGCTACATGAGGTCAGGGAATTTGCTTTCCTCATTCAGAGCTGTACTCCTAGTGTCTATTACACACATATAATAGGTCCATGATCTCTATATGTTGAATAAGTGAATGAATGAATGAGTGGATTAATGCAATCTCACACTCACAAAGGGAGCACTTTGCAAACCCACATTCCTATAGACTTTTCCTTGTTTTGTTGACCCCAGTAACCCACCATATGACCATGGGCAATGCTTCCCTGGATTGGGGGCTTGATAGGCAGACTTCAGCTTTCAGTCACAAATTCCAAAGGGAAGCCCCTAAGCCCATCAAAGTCCCCAAAAGCCTTAAAAAATGCTAACCATTCCAATGTTTAAGTAATGTTGAGGATTCTCTATCCCCACATTCATCTCTTTGGTAAAATTCTTTTCTAGTACCAGGTTACAAAGGCATTAAGTGAAACTTACTAATAGTAGGACATAGACACTCAAAATCACAGAGACTTTGAGCAACTATCCACTTGAGGGCAAATACAATTTTTGTGATAATGAGAAAGTATCTTAAACGGTATGATGCTTCAGTGAATCATGTCTATATTATTACATACATATTGTTCACCCATTAATTTAAGAACACCTCTTTACTGTGGTATTCCCTGGCAGAGAACAGCAATAGTTAGAATACACTGTCTTCTGTTAACTTGATATCATCATAACCACTCACTAAATAAAAGAAAAGAAAAGAAGGTATAAATACATAGCATCTCTTTATGAAGATAATGACATTTCCCATCTATTTGTACATGTGAAAAATAAGTCATAACTGTAATAGTCATGGCAATTAATTAACTAATCAGGATGAGGACCAACCCACAAATATCGAATAGCTTCTCAGTGACAAACACTGTTATTTGTTCTAAACACATTTTAACATGTAATTTTTACAACCAACTTCCAAGGTAAGTACTATTCTTCACAATTTACAGGCAGAGGAATGGAGTCTTTGGAGGACCAGTATATTTCCCAAGTCACATAAGATAGCAATAAGCAGAGCTAAGATTTCAATCCAAAACTTATAGTTTCCAAACTCCATTGTCATAAATAGCACCCTGTGCCACCTCCTAAATTCAGAGCTTCCGAATTTGTTGGGCAATTATGGTATGACAGGCAGTACCTACATCCCAAATGACAGAATGAAACTCATTGCCTTAAATCAGAAATGTCAAGACACGGCAGTGAGCTCTCCACAGGTGGAGACCATCATTTACACGTTAGAGAGAGGTTAATTGCTAAGTTTTGGGTAAAGTTGGCAGTCATTCATTTGGATAGAGCTTTCCAATAAAATCTTGCTGAGAGTTAAATTCTCAAATAAGTGCGTAAGACTAAGCAACAATGTGTGAAGATTTTTTTAAACTTCCTCAGCTCTTGAGGTACTAAACAAACAGATGTTTGAGAGGGCTGAGGCTTGTGAATACAGCTTTACTGTCAACAAATTAGGTAACATCTTTGCTGCCTGCTGCTAACGCAGCAATCTCTTAAATTTAAAATTCTATGATAGCTTCTCCTGGATAAAGGGGAATTAGGATACATTCACGTACATGAAATAAAAAAAAATTTCCAAGTTTCCTTCTTGAACATGGGCAATCGTTGTGGTAGAAACTAAGCTCAGAGTGTTGGCCTCACCTACCAAATGTTTACATTTTTTTAAAATAAATAATTTTGCAATCCTACACTGTCTCTTTTAATACAGATGAATCCGCAGACCCTGCCAACTCTAACTATGAAACCAATGTAAGCGCTCAGGACCTTGCTGGAAGTTTTCTGACCTATCTCCTGGACAAGAGCTACTATCTCCAACTTGTGCTGCAACAACCAGCCTCCACAAGCTCCCATTCATTCTCCATGCAGCTGGCAGAGCCAGAGCTGGCCTCATCACGTCCTTGGGTAAAACCATCTTCACGTTCTATTGACTGCCCAGTCAACAAAACGCAAAGTCTCTAGGTCTCTGGCCTGATCTATATGGCTGCTCACAAGAATGGTTATGTCTGTCTGTGCCTTTATCCAACACATTCTGTCCCTTGGACTTGCTATTCCAACCACACTGATTCCCAAATTGACTCTTGTCTTTCTGACTTTGCACTCTCCCTCTGAGCAGTGCCTTTATCCTGATTCATTCCCTGCTAATGTTTCACATGATTAACACACAAATATCTGTCTGTGAAACCATCTCATGACTTCCTGTTCCCTTCACGGCACCAAGGAATTGTCTCATGCCTTCCGTGCTTAGATGTCTCTCTCTGAACACCAGGAGGCCAGGAGCTGCATCATATTCAGGCCTGGAGCACAAGAAATGTTGATTCACATGCTGGACCCTCAGAAGTACGGCATAACATTTATTTAAATGGAGCCAGTGATTATTTCTTAAAAGGCCCACTCCACGTGATTGCTCAGTGTGAAACAGTCTGTTCCAGTTCCCTATCTTTACCCCAGTATTTAGCCAAACTATCTCAAAATCTATGAACCAGGAAGCAGGCTCTCAGCAGACACCACATTTGCCTGTGCCACGATCTTGGACTTCCCTGCCCCCAGAAATGTGAGAAATAAATTTATGTTGTTTATAAGTCACCCAACCTATAGTGTTCTTTTATAGCAGCCTGAAGAGACTAAGATTATAGGATAATGAGCATTTTATAGACATAAGTATTAGTATAATTTGTTTATTGGAAATATGCAAGAGAATAATGAATAATTACTCTGGATGTACTTAAAAGCAATGATAACATATATTAACACCCTTTACTTCATTTGTATAAGAATGAATCTCAGAAACATATTCCAATAAAAACTTCAAAATAATAATAATCATTGGGATGGGTAAGGGAGGAGGAAAAAGAAACAGAAAATAAGTCCCAAAATGAAGTGGGTAAAAATGAACTGGGGTTATTTAGATGGTCATTTACAACATAATTCAAGAACAAGCATTGTGGTGAGGCATTTTAGCATGTGTACTTGAGACATAAAGATACCTGGGATCAAACATCAGTAACTGGTCACTATCTGTTGGATGTTATGAAAGTGAATTTTCTTCTCTGAATTGTAGTGTTCTCCATTCTACAATATTTAACAATAAAATTTAACTCATGGGCTGATTAGGAATAAATGGCATGATGTATATAAGCCAGTTAATGCTGTGCCTGGCCTATAGGAATCTCAATAAATACTACCATTATAATTATTAAAATTAGCACTATGATTGATATTGTTATCACTATTCTCATCATCTTCTTAAGATCAGAGTGAAAGTATGAGACTAAATCAACCACAGATACACACACAGAGTACATCAAACCAACAGGACTTGGTGTCCAGGTACTATTCCAAAAAGAAAACTGACTAGAATGAATAATGAACATAATATTCTGATCCAGCTTGGTCAGAAAAATGTATAATATTTTATATGAATTATAATTTATTATATATGTATCATATATAAGATATATTCTGGAATATAGAGAGATGGCAATATTTACAGATTAATAAAACTGGTGAATTTTCTGCAACAATAGCAATGGCATAAGAATAATAAAAGTACTGTATACTCATTCATTCATTTATTCATTCAGTACCGACTGAACAGTTATCATGTGCTGACCATTCTTGGGCATATACTCCCAGTCCCTGCACTTGGGGAATTAGAGAGTAGGGGAGAAAACAGAAGAGGGGCAGCACCTACTTCTAGTTGCTGAGAAGGCTAAACAATGACTCCCTGTAGATGAGGAGAAGGCAGCAGCTTTAATCCAGGTTGTAAATTTTGCTACAGGATTAGAAGTTCAAAGGCACTAGGGTACTATAAGGATGGCTCAGCATAGGGACCTTGGACTCCAGGCAGGTGGGAAAGGCTCAGAGGCCTGACAACTGGGAGATAAAAAACACACACAAAATGACTAGAGAAATAAATGCTTCCCAGTTAAACAAGCATTAGCTGTAAATGCTCTCTCTGAAGGAGAAAGCGTTCTGAGTGGAGGTCTGGACAGAAATGTGATGGTGCTGGGAATCATGAACATGAACCCTGAAGTCCCAGAAAGTATTCTAGAATGTTCTTCTAATTTATGTAGGAAAAGGGGAAAACTATAATAAGAAATCCTAAAAGAATTATCTCATCATTAAAAACAAGCAATTGAAAAAAATATATTAAGACAAGAAGAACAGGGGTTCATGAAGACAATCAAGAAAATGGAGAATATTCTGGAGGGAGGTTTCTGCTCTGGAATTTAGATTGGAAGGAAACAAGAGAAAAATACTTGTTTTAAAATAAAATTGGCAATGCAGAAAACAACGCTAAAGTATGTCTGTAGTCCTTATATTTTGTTCATTTCTTCTGTTTTTATAATGAAGCAGACATTCTAAATGACTTCACAAATGCCACTGCAGTGTTATTTCTGATTACCAATTCAATAAGTTAAATGTCTCATTTAAATAAATCTGTATGACTTTGTTGGAAGAGCAATATTTTAACCACATGAGAAATTATTATGAAATCAACAGCTATTCTCTAATTTAAAAAAATGTTTAATAAAAAATTAAATTAAAAATAATTTATTTGAAAATGATTATTTATTTATTTTTTATTTGCAAGCATGGTCAGAATCTAGAATTCTGACTATGAGTAATTTTTAATCTTTGGCTACATAACTCTTTCTGGAAATGTATGTATATATAAATAACATAATAAAATGCTTAAAAAACTAAAAATTTTAAAATTATTAAATTATCTAAGATGTCTGGTCTTCAAAATAAAATATTTTGATTGATTTATTCCTTCTGCATATAAAAGAATAAAATGTCAGTATCTACTTTTTTAAGGATGTCATATCCTATAGAAAAATTTTAAAAATGCACAAAATGTCTGACTTTGAGAAACAATTATATTCATATATGATTTATTTCCTTAAGAAAGTTCAGTGACCATGCTTTTAAATATAAACATTTCATTGTGACATAAATGTATGGGACTACTTGACTTGTGTTTCTTCACCAGTAACTAATTAAACCAGAAGTCAGCATTTTCTCTAAAATGAGCCTGGCTTCTTTGTAGGAATGAAGAAGATCTGTATGCTATTTATAGAATTGTTGGCATTTGGGCTCACAGGAGTTAGTTAATAAAGAGAACAACCTTTGATAACACTTGTAACATTAATTCCTTTTGTATTCCACTATCCAAACTATGGCAGATATTTGTGAAAACGTGTTTGCAAGAAATTCAATAGCTCACCTGTGGGAAAAAGAGAGCAAGATATTTTCATGTATATATTACATTTGTCATTTTAAATATATATAACTTCAATCAGAGTCTTGGGCATCTACATTAAAAAATGGTGAAGCTAAACTGATTGCTTTATTTAGTTGTTCTTATTCTACATTAAATAACGACTCCATTCCACATTCAAATACTTCCACTTCTTAGAATCAAAACAGTATGTTGTTTAAAATGTAAATTCAAATGTGCCGGGGTCCAACCCCAGCAGGTCCAGGGGTCCCCAAAGGTGTGGACGGAGTCGGCGAAGAAGGAATGACACGGAGACAGCGTTCAGTTGATCAGCAGCCTAGCCAGGATCTCCAGCCAAGTTCTGGTCTCGATCTCCAGAGAAGTTCTGCTTAGGCTCTCCAGAGAGGTTCTGTCCAGGTACTCCAGTCAGGTTCAGTGTCCAGGTTCCAGTCAGGTTCTCCTGCCAATCTCTGTAGTCAGGTTCAGTCCAGGATCCCTTGCCACGTTCTCCCGCTAGGCTCTGTCTCTAGGCTCCGAGGCCAGTCCCTCTCCAGGATCCTCCGGCATGCTCTCTCCAGCAAAGTTCTTCTGTCTCTAGGCTCCGTGTAGATTCTGTCTTCTTGATTCTGTTCTAAGTTCTGCGTTCTGAGTTCTGTGTCTTTCTGTCTTGTTACATCTGTATTTATACCAGTTCATTTTAATCCTGTCAATCTCTATTACAAAGGTTAGGGCGTTTCTTATCTCCATTCCAGGGAGAAAAGATTATGTAGCTTAAGCATGATTGTTCATAGTTAAAGTGATTAATTACCCGCCTGGCACTTAGTTGAGGGGTTTTATTCCCTCCCTAACTTCAGGGGAAAATCCCTACCTGGGGATTCAACCTTTCTCGGAGAGGTGACCTTGGTTAAAACACAGCGCCAAGAAGGTGAGCAGACATATTAAGAACCGTATGCCATATATGCCAGGTCCCTTGAAACAGCAAGGATGGACCGGCTCCCGGCACAAATGCATGTGTATATGCATGAAAAATAAAATTGGATATACAAATTAAACTTTTGAATGGAATACAGTCACAAAGTAAAATTTATTTTCTCTAATAAAAACCTTTCATAATTCAACTTGCTATAATATGCAAGTGAGGCAAAAGTAGGTTTACAGTTGTGAGTGTGCAAAATACAGTTTATTCTTGTATTATTAGTTATTAATTACTGTATTATTTTCCATAGGAACAACCATAAACCTACTTTTGCCTCACCCTGATTATCTAACACAACCTATTAAAAAGTATTGTAACCAATTACTATCAACTTAAAACAATGTCTATTTTTTTTAAGTTACAGTTTTGCAAGTTTTGTAAAGTTCAGGCATGGCATAATTGGGTTCTCTGTTCACGGTTTTATAAGGTCTATTACCAGAGTTTCACCTGGGCTACTTTTCTTTCTGGAAATTCTGGGAAATAATTTACTTCCAAATTCATTCAAGCTGTGAAATCAATTTATTTTGGTTATAAGACTGAGGTCCTCTTCTCTGTAAGTCAGGGATCATCCGCTGCCTTTAGGAGCCATGTGCACTGCTACCCACACTGGCAAGGAAGACTTTATCATGTGTCAAATATCTCTAGCACTGAATTTCTTGACTTCCTTTATCTCTAGCTCTAGACCATCATCAACCATCATCATCTTCATCATCTTATCATCATTGTTGTCATCAACATCATCATCATCATCATGCCTTTCAAGAGTCAGATCTTCCTTAGGAGGAGTTTATAAGATATGTCCAACTGTGATTTTAATCTATTTTTCTCCCATTATGTTTTTAGTGCCCATGAGAATCAAGGGGTTTAAGTAGACATCAATTTTGTTGTCATTAAATTTTCAGCAGCACATAAGAAATCCCTACACATCTTCTGAATGAAGGTTAAAATATTCTGTGGCAGGGAACTTCTAGAAGGGTCAACAGAGGCTTATCCTCAATGCTTTGTTAGTTCTAATGACTCCCAAGAAAGGGATACCTGACCCAGTTTGGACTGGTCAAGAGGGCATTCAGAAGGGTGTGAGCCCTCAGCTGAGTATATAGATCCCCAGGAGAAAGGAACAAGGCAAAAAAGGGAGGGTATTCTAGGTGGAAGGGATTCCTTGGTCATAGGCATCGACTGGGAAATACTGGTATATTTATGAACTAGCAGAAGTGGGGGGAAAAGTCCTTTATAGACATGATTCTGAGTTATGCATATGCATATCTAATTCACACCACATAGAGAGTAGATTTGTGCAGATAGCAACCAAAGAGGTGAGTTAGAATGCTGCTACAGGGGTGTAGAGCATGACAAGGGCATGGACACAGGAAGGTCCTCAGAACACTGGGCTTATAAAACCAAAACAAGGGTCCAAGTCTGGGAGGGAATAGTTGGATCATGGGGCTGCTAGACAAGACCTCCTGGGCAAACCTTTGCTGAGGGACAGGTATGAGCCAAGTAATCTCAACTGGCCAAAGGGTGGGAGTGGGTTACTAGCAAGAGGGATTTTTATCATGACCCTAAATAAAGGGAGCCATCAGAATAAATAATGTTCTAGCTTCAGGTCTGGATGGTTCTGAGGAATCAGAGAGAAGGTATGGAACCAAACTAATTGTAGGATAGGAGAAGTATCCAACAGATTGGAGAGGTTTGGCATGGAAGCAGAGTGAGAAAAGCCAACATAGGAAGAAATGGTGGAAGTATAGCTGCCACGAGAAGCACTAATAATTTATTGGTAGGAGAATGATAACTCTCAGACAACCACTAAATGATCTGGATTCTGGAAGCTATAACATTCATTTAGGTGTTTAGAAAAGTCTGTGAATAGTTTAACTACGAGACCACAATGGTCCTATTTGTAGTTACTTCTACCGTAGACACTTGAATGCAGAAGCTGATATGCCACAACACGGGATCCAGATTCTCCCTTCTCCAAATTCTCAGTGCTCTCATTTTTTATTTGATTGACTATTATAAAGTTGACTGTTTAAATGCATACTAATAACATTTTTCAAAAAGTTCAAACTGTCATTGTGACTACCAGAAATGAGGTCTGAGAAATCAGATGAAGCAATTCCCTATCACCAATAAAGGCAGAGGAAAACCAAAATAGAATTATCATTTTTATCATTGATGTAAGAAGTCTGAAAAATATTTAATTTTGTTTTATTTTTGTTATAAAACTCTTACCCCTCCAGAATATGAGACATCTAAATTATCAGACTTCTTTACCTGTCCTCCTTTTTCAAAAATTGTTTATATTCTATTTTTTATTTTTAAATATCCCTTTTGATGTGCTAACGAGGTTAGTCTATTACCTTTATAAAGACTTGGATTTCCAAAGGTGCATTTCTGAAGCTGAGCAAACTACTAGGTTATGACCAAACACACCAAAAAAATGGAAGCCATGTATTGGACTTTGTCCAGTGAAATATCAGTAAATTGCTTGTACTATTCAAATGCAGATTCATACATTAGAGGTTTCCCAAATATAAAATAATTAAGCTTGATGAAGACCGAATATTGTAGAGGTATATAGCAGGGGATCATTAGGCAGTGTCCGCTGCACCTAACACTATTACTTAATACACATTTAACACAGAATTACTGCTAATGTACTATGAGCTACGAGCTAAGGATACAAGTTATAGGTGAAGAACCGAACACCATCATGGGTAATTTTTCTGTCTAGTTTGGTAGCTCAATGATGTGTTCTATCTAAGACACTTTGGACCTGAGAAAAGAAATCAACTCAATCCAATAAAATGAGGGGAGGGGGGTTAAGAATGTAAATGAAATATCAGAGATGCAGCAGTCTTAGTGATAACTGAACTGGTCTCTGTAACATTCAGAAACAAGATGGTCTCTGTCACTACAGGCTCCTCCACTGGCACACAAACCACATGGCCACCATATCTTAGGATTCACCACTGGAGGTCACAGATTTGGGGTCACTTATTTCACCTTCTCAAGAGTAAGAGCCCAATTTCTTTCAGGCTATTCACTGGAAGGATTGCCCTTGGGTTAGACGTCCATTTCTGATCCAATCAGAAGTTGGAAATTAAGGCACAGGGCACAACATGGTCCCCCAGACCTTCTCCTGCCAGGGACTGGGGGTGGATGAAACAAAATAAAAGATATATAGTATGCAAAAATATCACACAGAAAGATTAAGAATATGCATTAAACAGGTAATCTGACCAATTGGGAAACAACTGGTTTCAAAGCCAAAGAGATGTCAATTCAGTGGTGCTCATGAACCCCCAAATCAGGCTTAGCTTCTGAGGAGGTGCTCAGCAATAATAACCAGCTCTTCAATACACACAGTAATAAAAATCTACACTTATAAATATTTTTCTCGCCACCTTCCACCAGTCAACCTTCTGAATACAATTTCAAATGGACACAAATCACTTTTTCTTGTCTATCCTGTTTCTGTTAATTTGGGTATTCAGACAAATTGGTGATGAGTTTAAGAGACCACAATTTATCTACTTGCTGCTTCTTACTACTGAGGTGTTACAGAAGTGGATATGTTTCCACACATTCCATATACAGCTTTGCAATTGAAAACGTTATCCATTCAAGTAACAGTAAGAGTCACAATGACTTCTATTTAAAGTGTACCCACTGCTCCACGAACACAAGAAAAATGTTAAAAGACTAATGGCAGGTGCCTCCAAAATGAAATATTCCAACCACAGATTTACTCTTGCAATGATAAGTGCTTTAGAGCAATGGATATAGCGGTGTTTTAATTCTTTTGTGGCAGCAAGTAGCTAAGAGCTTACCAAACTCAAGCCTCTGCTTCCTGTTGACCCCAGGACTAGGAATCCCTGCCCAGCTCATCTATGAGAGGCTATGTGACTGATTCTCACCAATGGGCTGTGGGTGCAGTGATGTGTTTGACAATGAGGCCATAGGGGTTCTCAAGAATTAGGCCTTTGCTCCTGGCATAGAGGGAAGCAAGGAAGCAGCTCCCTGACCAGCATCTTCTGCCTCTATCTGTGGCATGAATGAAAAGCAATCTGCTATTTTGTAAAGTTACTATAATGTTGAAGTTTATTTGCCACAGTAACTATTATTTCCTTAACCAAGATATGTCCATAAGAAATCTAGTATCGAACACAACATAGAAGATGACAGAAAAGTACAATGCATTTCTGAGAAATGAAAGTTGACTTATAGAACTGTATGTGTTTATTTCAATTTCATACACACACACACACACACACACACACACACTTTTATTTTTAAATATAAAAACAAGGCCCTAGGTGGAGCATTTATTCTGTGGTCAAATTACTATATTTTGTTTTGCTCTTAAATATTTCATAACATCAAACCAACCCCTAATTTGATAATCATTCTATCTATGGATTTGAAATATTTTTTTATACATGGCAATTGAATGTGTGGTGTATACAAGAGGAGCAGTTTTATAATTTAGCATCATATATTAGCAGACAATACAGGTTGCATAGAAACGTTTTCTTTCTCATTTCCAGAACCTGCGACTCTAGATCATTAGAAAAGAGCAACAAACTGGGAGACTGTGATATGGCATCTCCTGCTTTCAAGCAACCTGCCTGAACGAAAAGCCTTCTTTTGTACAAAATGATGCATAATTTGCATTCAGGGCAGGGAGTAATTTTGTTAAAAGAGTTTCAAGTACAAACCAGGCCATTTCAGACTTCTTTTGAACATCTGAAATGAGGTCGGTTACCATTCCTTTCCAACGTCGGACTGAATGCTCCGGTTCCACTGCCAGGTTTGTAAGGAGAAGATAAACCCCACCATTTACTTTCCCTGGCAACTCGAGTCACAGAACCACGGGGAAGGGGTCCCCAGTACCTGATGCTGCTCATGCTGCCCGTCTCTGACCCCAGCTTGCATCGCTCCAGCTGGCTGGCAACGATCTGGCGTTCTGCCTCCAGCTCTCGAGTCAGTCTTTCAAACTGTAATTCCTGAAAGAAAACCACCAAAAAGATTAATTCTGTCATCTGTATAAAAAGTGGAATTTAGACCCAAATGACAGGACAGTTGAGGGGAAATATCTGGTTAACCAAGATGTCAAATGTGAGAAGTAGAGAATGTTGATGTGGAATCAAAGAAGGATTTGCAGTTCAGACAGACCCAAGTTTATATCAGAGTCCTGGGACCCGTTTGCTGCAGGGCCTTGAATAAGTTATGTAATCTAAATATCAATTGTATCATCTGTAAAATGGGTTTGGGTGAGGACTATATGAGACAGTGTCCATGAAAAATTAGCCTATGCTATGTTTGGCAGATGACCAGCAACCCCAGACACCAAAAGTGGAACATTTAATTTTTCTATCATCTGAAGTATAGTGTTTATTCCCTACTGGCTTTTCAGTTGCCTCAATATACTAATTTGATTTTCATATTACTTACCTATTGTAGACTGAAAAAAGCAATGCTTAAACCTACTAGTATACTTCTTTATGGTTTAAATTTAAGCATAAAGGCAATGATACTGATTCTATACAGGCTAGTTACTGAGGAAATAATTTTTGACATTTTGCTATATTATTTTTTTCAAATAGCCAATTAAACCAATGAAGAATGGTTCTACAGAGCAGCCCAAATTCCACTGTTAAAGGATTAACTTGAATGAAAAATGATTCAGTGAGTATATCAAGAATCTTGGCTGTTCCAAATATTGGACTTTGTACAATAATTTAGTTGTTATATTTTACTTTCCCCCACACTTAGTTTTTAAATAAATATAATGAAAGAAAATTACATGTTTTAACTAAAGAAATGTTTTTACAATGTCACATTTAACTTCTTTTAAAAATACCTGCACAGTTATATTTTGGTGATTAAGAAACAAGAATGCTGAAAAATATTGAAATGTAGGGTTGAGGTCAGTTTGGGAAAACTAAAACTCCCAACGTTGCAAGGATTTGTCTTTCCAGAGAAGATGAGCTATTTCTACGTACTATCCTGGAACATTCTTGGGTGAGACCTTTAAAAAGTGGGATCCACTATTGTGTCCTCTACATGAATTAAAAATATCCTTGCTCTTTTCCATAAGAGCAGAAATTTTTGTTGACATTATTTAGGGGATCTAAGTTTGAGACACTCTATATATGACAGCTCAACTTTTCCCTTTGGGGTGCTAAAACTTAGGGAGCATGCTGTTGTTTGAGATCAAACTTTTATTCTTATCAATCCAGAAGGACAGCAAAGATTCTTTGTAAAGAGTGACTACCAAGACTTATCCTGAGCGTATTCTGTGCAGCTAAATTTCCCTTCTTCTCCCTTCAAGTTCTGCTCTTTTTTATCAGTTTCATCCACAAAAATATGAAAGTTCTAGAAGATTCTTCATTCCCAGGCTGTATAATATAGTATCTTAAATTTCTCTGTATAACAGTAAACCAACTCATATCTTTGAATTGATAATACCTTAAAAACACAATACCTGAGGGCTATAGAGAACTCCTTATAGATAGATGGAAATTCATTATTTGTATAATTTAAAGGACTTCAATTTGCTGCATGTTTGCATATGTTACAAAAAGTCCAATAGGGTGAGACAGCTCAGCATTCTGAGTCCTGGGACAGACACTGTCTTGCCTGTGCTTGCTCTAAGGCTGTGACATCACTACATACTTTCTCCATTTCACCCTTATCAATGGGAGGTGATAGGAGACACTTTTTCATTTGCAAGCTGCCTTTCAAATATAGTCAAAACTTCCAGTGCTCCTCATCACTTTTTATGAATCTGTATTTCCATCTGGCATCCTTTTCTTTCTGTTTAAACAACTTCCCTAAATATTTCTTGTATGTGGTTCCTTAGGCGATAAATTTTTCCAGCTTTACATGGCTCACAGGAGTCTTTATTTCCCCTCATTTTTTAAGACATTTTTGCTCCACTGTCCTCTCATTTGCATTGCTTCTGACAAAGAAAAAAAAATCTATGGTATTACTTATCTTTGTTTGCTTTTTTATATAATGTCTTCTTTCTCTGACTTTTTTAAAGATTTTTCTCTTTTTCACTGGTGCTGAATAACTAGATTTTCATGTTCCTTGGAGTAGTTTCCTTCATGTTTCTTATGCTTGGGGTTCATTGGGATTTTTCAATGTGTGGATTTATGGTTTCCTTCACATTTCAAAAAGTTTCAGCCATTATTTCTTCAAAGAATTCTTTATCTTCCCTACTGTCTCCTCTTCTTCAGTGAGTACAGTTAAGTGTATACTAGGTCACTGGGAATTGTCCTACAGTTAAGAAATTCTTTTCACATTTAAAAAACTTTTTCTCTCCCTTTGTATCTCATTTTCAATAATTTCTATTGGTGTCTTTGAGTTAACCAGTCTTTTCTTGTGCAATGCCAAATCTACCATCAATCCTATCGAGTATATTTTTTATCTCAGATGAATCAAACATCTCCAGAAGTTTCTTTGGGGAAATTTTTATATCTTCCATGGCTCTATTTAACTTTTGAACATATGGAACACATGTAAAAACTGTTTAAATATCCTGATTCTAGCATCTGTGTCAGTTTCAACTGATTGATTTTTCTCCTTAGTATGAAGCTCCACTTCCACTCCTCTTCACGTATGGTGATCTTTGAACATAAAACATTTGAATGTTACCTTGTTTTGTCCTGGTTGTCTTCATATTCCTACAGATATCTTAAGATCTGTTCAGGGGCACAGTTATATGGAAGGAATTTGCTACATTTGAGTCTTGTAATGATTTGTTAGGAGCAACAGAACAGCATTCGGTGTAGGGCTAATTACCCTACACTGCCTAGGCAGTCCCTTTGGTGTCCTCTACTCAGCATCACTTGAACCATGGGGTTTCCCAGCTGGGCTGGTGGGCGCCAGCACATATCTTAGCCCTGGTGTGAGCAATAGGTGTTATTTCCTCCCATTCTTTCAGATGGTGCTCTTCCAGTCCCTTGGCTTCCTTACACACATGGGCTGCTCAGTTCTCTACTGAATAGGAGAAGGTGAACCTTTGCAGATCTCAGGGGTTCTCTGTTTGAGTAGCAATATCATTTCTTCTATTTTCCCCTGCAAATTCTAGCCACCTTTAGCTTCCTGGACTCTTAGTGCTGTCTCCCCAACTCAGCAAGTTCTCTGGCTCTGTCTGGGTTACCCCTTCTATACGTTCTGGAAGAAAGCCTCCCAAGGCAGTAAGCTGGGACAACTGCAGGGCTCACATTTTCTGTTTCACGTCTCTAAGGAATCACCATCCTTCAGTGTCTAAAATTCAGGGTCTTGAAAACTGGTGTTTCATTTTTTTGGTCTGTATGTTTTTGTTGCTGTTGAAAGTATTTCCCGATCTTGTTACTATATCTTTGTTGAAAGCTGTATAATTTTTAAAGAACTAACAGGTTTTCCTCTATGCTTGATTTTTAAATAAATATTTTCCATCATATTTAAAAATTCATACAAAATAAACAAGTAACCAGCTAAGTACTTAAGTTTTTATACTTAAAAAATGTTGTTCACTATTGCAGTATTAAAATTCGAGGCTACCTTTGGGTTGTTTCTTTTATTTGCTGGATGACTTTTTAATTGAATTGACATTTTCTTTATTAATGGAACTGAATCAATGTGCTGCCTTTTAAAAATGTCCATTCATTAAATGCTTACTTTGTCATTGCGTATATGAAACAAGCAAGTAATTAAGTGAATTATCCCTCTGTGCTTTGCTAAGGAGTACACAGTAAATGTCAAGGCCCTTAAGGAGCAAGTACTTTTTTCTCTTCTTCACTTGAAATACTACATTTTATTAATATAATTACACAATACCTAAGAAAATCAGAAGCTAACATGTTTATTGAGTGCTGACTATTGAGTGCTTAATTACTAGGACAGTATACATGGCAGAAATTTTTCCTGCTAGGTTGCTACTGTACATAGGGTCTAGAGTGGTCCTGGCACATAGTAGGTGCTTAATAAATACCTGTTAACCAGTTAACTGCCATGTGTCCAAAACGGGAACAATCCCCACATGCCACAATATTTTGAATTTAATTAAAAAATTATGGCGTACAAAGGGTTAAATAAATGTATGTGCACTGAGCTAAGTGCTTTACATATATTACTTTGTGTGAACTTCTTGAAACTGCTATTTTATAAGTTCCCTTTCTTTTAACGGAGTGAAAAGGCAACCTATGGAATGGGAGAAGATATTTAAAGTGCTCAATTTCTAAAATACATAAGAAACTCATAAAACTCAATAGTAAACAACAAACACAAAAATGGGCAAAGTACTTGTATATACATTTCTCCAAAAAAGACATACAATGGACAACAGGCATATAAAAAGGTGCTCAACATGACTAATCATCAAGGAAATGCAGATCGAAAACACAATGAGTTTTCGCCTCATATCTGTTATTATGGCTATAATAAAAACACAAAAGATAATGAGTTTGGCAAGGATGTAAAGAAATCAGAAGCTTTGTGCAATGTTGGTGGAAATGTAAAATGATGTAGCCACTAGTAAAACTGCATATATATATATATATATATATATATATATATATATATATAGAACTATATGACTTAGTAATCTCACTTCTGGGTACATATCTAAAAGGACTGAAATCAGGATCTAGGTATCTGCACTCCCATGTTCACTGCAACATTCTTCACAATAGCCAATATATGTAAACAACTTAAATGTCCCCCAAATAATTAAAGAAAAATATATTTACATGCAAACATATATTACATTCATACATACATACAATGCAATATTATTCAGCCTTCCAAAAGAGAAAATCATGCCACTAGTGACAAGATAGATGGGCCTGGAAGACATTATGCTAAGTAATATAAGTCAGTTACAGAACGACAAAAATCCCATGATTCCATTTATATTAGAAATCTCTAAGAGTCAAATGTATAGGAGCAGAAAATGGAATGGTGCTCTTCGGGGACTGGGAGCTGGAGGAGATATAGAACTGATGTTCAGTGGGTATAAAGTTTCAGTTATACCAGATGAAGAAGTTCTAGGTAGTCTGTCATACAACATAGTGCGTATAGTTAAAAATACAGTGTTGTGCACTTAAAATTTTGTCAAAGGGTATGTTTCATACTAAGCATTTGTATAACAAAAACAAAGACAAAAAAAGTAAAAGGGACACAAGGAAATGTGTGAAGGTGATGGATGTGTTTCTTACCTTGCTTGTAGTGATGATTATTGTGGGTGTACGTAGATATATGTATCTGAACTTATCAACTGTACACATTAAATATATGAAGCTTTTTGGTATATCGGGTATACTTAAATAAAATTGCTTTAAAACCACTCCAAAATATGATTCAGAAACTACCAAGAGAAATTGGGAACTCATGGGAATGAAAAACAGTGGGTGGATTAGAGAGGACAGCCTGCAGTAAAGGAAGTTTTAAGAAAACACAAAGTAGTGTTAGACCTAAATCTCCCCATTATGTAGAAATTGTCTTGTTTTAGAGATCATAACAATTTATAAAAGTAGCAAATGTATGATGCCAAAGTTCATTAAAATTTATGAGGAGTCAGATTTAAATGATCACCTCTCCTAGAATAGCACATTGAGTCACATAATACATTAGGGTTATAAGAAAAAAATTATACAGTTTTCTAACTTTGCCCTAAATAGACTAAATGAGTCATTCATTTGGCTTAATTAAATGGTGTTTATTAAATATTTTAAATGGATAAAAGCATATAAATCTCTTACAGAGGCTTAGCTAACTCAGTATAAAAATGAAATCAGAAAACACATATTCATGGTTTCAATAATTCTTTCAATAAATAATTTAACATTGTGGGATAACATCAGTTAGGATCATACAAGCTAGACTTGAGAAAATATAAAACCTCAGACTAAAGAGTGAATTAAGTAAATAAAGACTGGCCATGGTTTCTCTAGTATGAGAAGGTGGGAAAGAGACTAGACAGGAGTGGATAATGGAGAAGATGGATGAGATGCTAGACACTGGAAGTCAACATGATTCCACAGTTGTGGCTCTGATTGCTAGAATCCCATGAGGATCTGGTTGCTAGAATCCAATGTGGATCTGACTGCTAGAATCCAATGATAGGATTCGAACTACCCATGCCAGCTAGACGAAGTGGGAAAGTGGACCCATAACATATCCTGAGATTGTGTGGACTCATCCATGCTTCTTTGTCAAACTCTCCTTCCATAGGAAAAAAAAAAAAGGAATATTGATGACCAGCATTCACTCAGACACAAGATAGTGGTTCTGTGCAAAGCCTTCAAATGGTGAAAGGCATGAGGGACAAGAGCAGAAGGGGGCATGGGACTTCCTAGGTCTAACCACTGTAGTGAAGGCTCCAGGCTTCTCCTGGGTGCTCCTCCTGCTGAGTTAAGTTAAATGAGAAAGGGAATTCTATCAATGAGCAATAGAAGGACCACCATTCTAATGATTTCTCTCAAGTGTGTACAATACTATTATTTGTGATCCAATGATAATCAGTTTATGCCTTTATCCTTGTACTTTATGTATTTATCCTGACTTTCTGTTCAAGCATTTGTAGTCCCCCTAGATTGTAAATTTATTAAGGAGGGAATTAGGCCACACATCATCATTTTATCTGCAAGCAAAGTGCCTGATATGTAACTTGGGTAGGTAAGTGATTGTTTATGAATGGTCCTGGTGTTGCAGCTTCTTGGAATGGAATGGCCAAGTGGTTGGTTATGCAATAGTTTTTTTCAAAGAAGGTATTTCAAGACCCCAACTGCGTGAGAGAATACTTCTCAAAAATTTAAGAAAATCACTAGTTCTATGAAAAGTCTTCATCATCATGTTATTCTCTCAATTCATCATTCTAATCATTTATAAGAATAAAAGTGTGTGAAAGAACTGTTAAAGATTTATCTGGTGGTGTCTTTTTTGTTGGAATTTCCTCTTCTTTGCTTTTTTCCTTCTGAGTCAGTGAATATTTAATCACATATATACATATAAAATATATAAAGTATAAAATACATAAATACCCATATAAAATTATATATCACAGTCATTCATATTTTCACTCTATAAAGAAAAATTATAATTGTTTTTAATATATTTTTATTGATTTTTATAGAGAGAATAAGGGAGAGGAATAGAGAGGTAGAAACATCGATAAGAGAAAATCATTGATCGGCTGCCTCTGCACACCCATTACTGGGGATCGAGTCCATAACCAGGGCATGTGCCCTGACTGGAATCAAACCAGTGCCCTCTTGGTTCTCGGGTCATTGTTCAACCACTGAGCCACACCAGCCAGACTGTAATTATTTTTAAGTCCCATTGTACATACATAAATTGAAATGGGCCAAATATGTCTCAAGTTTATTTGAAAAACAGTAGGAATCCCTACTTTCTTAGGGGATTCCTTAGGAGGCAAGTGCTTTTAACTCCACTTTCTGACTTTTATTTCCATATCTCAATTAACTTTCTAATATTATTATTCCTTAAATTTTTAGTTATAGGCCTCATCAATTGAATTCTCACAATGGAAGATGAGAATTTAGCTCCATTTCTCCATCTGTCATCATGCCTACACACATTTCTCATCTCCCCACAGGTTCCCCATAGAAATAACCTGCAATTTTAGGTAGAACAATATCATGTTGGAAATGCTTTATTACATGATTTCTTTAACAACAATACATAATTTTTTGTTTTCCCTATGTGAGCAGCTTGCCTTTTTTATTATTATTGTTCATTTATTCCATTGTCTATGTACTTATCATGAATCCAACCAAAAAATTTCCTCAATTTGTATAAACTTCTCTCAACATAATCAAATATGTCACTTCCACCCACGGAGGAAATCTCTTCTGATGCCTTCCAATTTGCTCTAATTTGGCCTCTCCTTACAGCTGTCACCAGGGGACCTCCCTTCACCTCCAGGCTGGGGATTTCCTTCGTTCCTCTTCTGTGGTTTCCTTCTTTACTGGACCTGTTGTCTTCATTTTCCTATATCACTTTCTTTTTCTAGTCGAAAAGGTTTTTTCAGAGAGAGACTAAGTGGGAGGCAGTTTTTTGAGACTTTATGTTTTTATTCTGCTCTCATGTAATTCTAAAGCTGGGTAGAGAAATAGAGAATTCTAGGTCAGACAGATTATTTCCTCAAGTGTTTTGAGATACTACTTCATTATCCTCTGAGTTCCAGTGTCACTGTTGAGAACTGCAAAACGTTCTGAGCTTTTATTATTTTTGTATGCTTTTTCTTCCTCCTAAAAAACTGTGTCTTCTATTGGTCCCTACTGTTCTAAAATTTAATTGTGATGTGTCTTGATATATATTTTTAAACATTTTCTGGACATTTTAGAAAGTTATGTTGTTCAATCCTAGTCTATTCTACTGAAATGAAAAGTTATGCTTTTCTCCTCTTTGTTTTAAATATCTTTCTATTGTTTTTTATTTAACTCAGCATTCAGATATTAAAATCTGCATCAGTTCTTTAAGAGTCTTCTTTTAGTATTTTTTCTCTTCTAGTTTTCAACCTCTTTACCTCTTGCTTTACTTTCTGGAAAGTTTCTTCTGTTTACTTATTTAGGTCACTAACAAATGGTTCATTGCTGTTGTTAAACTTTTTAAAAATATATTTTTATTGATTTCAGAGAGGACAGGAGAGGGAAAGACAGATAGAAACATCAATGATGAGAGAGAATCACTGATTGGCTTCCTCCTGCACACCCCACACTGGGGATCAAGCCTGCAACCCGGGGATGTGCCCTGACAGGGAATCAAACCGTGACCTCCTGGTTCATAGGTCGACACTCAACCACTGAGCAACACCAGCTGGACAATATACTTTTAATTTCTAGGAAATGGTTTTTCCTCTGAATATTTCTTTTTTTCCATCTAGGATTCATTTTATAGATGTGAAGCCATCTCTTTTCTCTCTCAATGATGATACTGTTCTGTTTCCTTCTCTCAGCATAGTTACTATTTATAATGGTTTTGTTTGTTTTAGAATCTATCTTTCATGTAATAGGCATTTTGAGACATCTAAGTTCCCTGCTTTTATTTGGAGAGGCAGAGTGAGGTTTAGTGAGCTGTCAGACTCTTAGCATAAGTGGGAATTGCTAGCTATGCTCTTGCAGAACCACTAGGTGTGCATGCAAAACTCCTAGAGAAGATTCTCCCAAGCTCCAGGTTTAAGTGTAAACATTTGGCTGCCCCTATATTAAAAACTGTGTGGAGTAGAGGCCAGGGTCAGGGAGGGGCTCAAAATTTAATAAGTAAAATTTCACTTTCTCCCACTCTCAACTTGCAATGCGCTGCTTTAAACACTCTCCTGAGTTATCCTGGAGTTGAGACTAATTTTATCCTGGGGGATGTCGGACTGCTGGTATCAATGATGAGAGAGAATCAGTGGCTACCTTCTGCACACCCCACCGGCAGTCCAGTATCCCCTGAGGGATGTAGTAGTGCGTGAAGTGGCAGGTGGCTGGGGAGGAGCCTGAGCCCAGGTCGGGCGCTGTGCTGCTCATCCTGGCCCCGCTGCACCTGCTGGTGCCACCTCCATCGCCACCACAGCCCAGTAGCTCCGCCGTGGAGGCAGGAGAGGCTCGTGCTGCCACAGCTGCACTCGCCAGCCATGAGCCTGGCTTCTGGCGCCTGTCAGCTAAGTGGTGCTCCTGCTATGGGAGCACACTGACCACTAGGGGGCAGCTCCTGCATTGAGCGTCTTCCTCTGGTGGTCATTGCGCATCATAGCAACCAAATGGTCGACCGGTCTACTGGTCATTTAGGGTTTTATATATATAGATTAGAGGCCCAGTGCACAAAATTTGTACACATGGAGGGGGGTCCCTCAGCCTGGCCTGCACCCTCTCCAATATCAGTCACCTGCCTCCTGCAACAGTAGGTCCCCCTACTTTCCCTCCCAATCCGGGACCCCTCGGGAGATGTCTGTCTGCCTCTCACAATCCAGGACCGCTGGCTCCTAACCCCTTGCCTGCCTGCCTGCCTGATTGGCCCTAACCACCTCTGCCTGCCTGCCTGATCACCCCTAACTGCTACCCTGCTGGCCTGATTGACTCTAACCACCTCTGCCTTGCCCCACATCTGGGACCCAGGATTCCCTCCTCTGGCCAGTAGCAGGCACCCAGGACCTGGGTTTCCCTTCCTCTGGCCAGCCGCAGGCACCCAGGACCCAGGCCAGCTTCACCCAGGCCAGCCACAGCTGCAGGGGACTATGGGAAGGCAGTTTCACCTGGGCCGCAGCTGCAGGCACCTGGGACCATAGGGCGGGCAGCTTGTCCCTCTCTAGAGCTACAGGCGCAGGGACAGCCACTGGTGCCTGGGACCACATGGCGGGTGACTTGTCCCTCTCTCGGGCCACAGCCTGGCTGGTCCCCATTCCTCTCTCATGAGCTCATTTGTGCCTGGCTTGTCCCCATTCCTCTCTCCCCAGTGTTGAGTGTCTGAGCTATTACGGCATGACGGCATGAGGGTATGACGGCCATTTCCATATTAGCTCTTTATTATATAGGATAGTTTAAAAAGCATTGTTGCTTTCTTTGTAGTACACAAAGTGACTAACTTTATGGCCTTTCAAACTTGGTGAAATACAGTTCATTATTCATCCACTCTCTAGGTTTATGGTGTTTTCCCTTTTAAAAAGTCTCATTACCACATTGCCATTTCCAAGAGGGAGTAGGAGTTCATCTAAGAGTCCAATTTACCTTCTTTATTTGTAGGTCAGGTCCCTTTTGAAAGGAACTTGGAATTCTCAGAAAAAGGAGTGCATACCTGATTAAGGGTGAACCTACAATGCCCTTGGCCTTTGTACCATCTGCTGAACGCCCTAAACCAGTATACTCTATGTTACACAGGTTGGTCCTCCTACTTTCCCTCCAAGCAAAACCATATCCCACATCAGGTTCTAAGACCCTGCTCTCAGAAGCACCAATAGCAACACAATCATGCCAGTTCTATGCAAAATGAGAGAATGGAAGCCCATATCTGCTATTACTCTCCAGGCTCTAAGAGTCAATGACTGTAGGGACTCTGACTCCATGACTGTGCAAATGTTCTGATATATTTTATTACAAAGAGAACTATGGTTGGCATGATTGTTTAAATCTGTGGTCCTCAGATGTTATTCAACCTGGAAGAGGATCAGAGTCTAGGGCTGTGGTTCTCTGCCCGCTGGTTTGTGGCTCTGCAGAGAAGATGAAAGACCAGTTTTCCACCGTGTAGATGGGCTTTGCTCCTGGTGTCTCTCATACCTGTATTCATCAAGGCTTTGATCCTGGGTGGCCTTTTCCCCTCCACAATACTCTTCATTTCCATTTAACATGAATGAGTTGACTTTGTAGCCACAAACTCCTGGCAGTGCTAATTTCATTCCACTGAGACACGCTGTGAAGCCAAATGTGAAGGGAAGGTGGCACAACTGACGGGGTAATAATAGGAACCCTACAGCAAAGTGTCCAACAAATCTGGAAAGAACAAGCAATGATGTCAAGATGGAACGGAACAAATCAGTGTCAGCTGTACAACGACGGAGACCTCGCTGCAGAGTCAAAAACAGAGGCAAAGAGCTGTCTGCAAAAGTTCACAAAACTGACAGAGAAATGTTTTAAACAACCGCAATGTCATCCTGGGTCACCTAGCAAGACAGAAGATGACAGGAATCAGCGCCCTGAAGTGGAATCATAGGCCCCTTTCCAGAACAGTTTCAATAAAATGAAAACATAATAAAACACATCTTTCTGACCCAATCCTTTAAGCTGGGTCTGCTTTGTTCTGCCATTTTATCTTGTCAAGTGCCTTGTTACCCAAATAAAACATGTTTACAATAGTTCAATTCATCTAAATAAAATAAAGACTCGATGGAATAAAGTAGGCAGCATTTCCTGGTAGCTTAAGATGATGTAAAAACCCATTAGGTTTAATAAATAATTTATTGATACTATTATATTAGTGACTCTCAATTATGTCATGATAATCTCACAGACTCATTTTAATGCCTGAACTACAGAATGAAATTTCATAGGTAACGGGGACCTGATATGCATACTTTTTGAAACATTTCCGTTTATAATGTTTATGCCTACACCTGCTTGGGAATGACTATTTATGACAATAGTAAATTAATATTTTAAGTATTTACTTAGCATGTATCATATACTCTTCTGAGTGCTTTAGCTTATTCATTCCTTTCACTGACCTAATAAGGTAGGCATTTTATTGTCTGAGATATCTCAAATATAAAGAGTTTAAGTAGCTTCCCCAAAAGATGAGCTGGGACTAGAACTAGGAAGTCTAACTCAGACTAACTCTTCAGAACCCCAGTGACTCAAAACTCGAGGACTATTTACTCTGTTTTAAGAGAGGCTACAGAACCTGTAAAATTACAGCCAAAATAATAACACAAATTTCCTTAATAAGGAATGAGTACTGCTTACCATTTCACACACTCTTATTTTAGTTTACCTTGCCTCCTATAAATAAAATAGTGGAATTATTATGTCCAACCATAGGAATAATTATACTCAAGAAATCCACATTAAAAAAAACAACACTCAATTGTAAAGGTGACATTTTCCTTTACATTCATGCTATATCATTTGCTGGCAGAATAATCAATTTTCCTATGATGGACCATCTTCCTAACATAAAATTTTCTAATGTATTTTACTGGTAGCTATTTAAGAGCTGAGCATCTATCAGTATTTCAGGATAAGGAGATGTCTCAAATATCTTCAGGGGGATCTAAATTCTAAATAGATCCTTGGAAAGCAAAATTATTCTCCAACAGAATGGTGACATTTCTGCATAATTTCTGCTCTTCAGCACTACAATACCAAATTTATCTGGTACATAAATGAACACCACCTTCTCACTAACAGAAACTATAAATGGGAATTGAGCCACCCATGATTACTTGTCTGGCAGCAAACCACAAGTCACAATTATTTTTGGAGTTTTTATGTTTGATTCCAAGGCAAGGACAATGCTACCTTTTTCATCCACATCTGTAGTGCCCACTACAGATGTCAAATAAACATTTAGGGAATGAATGAATAAAATAACAATAGGGCAACAGATATTATGTGTGAAACGTTCTACAAGGTATTGAATGACAGGTAGAAAAGACATGGTACAAAATTATTTCAGGTATGAATCTTGTGATGGTTATTTTTGTTGCTGTTGTTAATCTTCACCAGAGGATATTTTTCCATTGATTTTTAGAAAAAGTGGAAGGGAGAGGGAGGGACAGAGAAACACTGATGTGAGACACATTAATTAGTTGCCTCCTGCACTCCTCTGACCAGGGCTGAGGATGGAGCCTGCAACCAAGAATCAAACCCTGAACCCTTCAGTCCTCAGGTCAAGACTCTATCCACTGAGCCAAACCAGCTAGGGCCTGATGGTTAATTTTATGTGTCAACTTGACTGAGCTAAGAGATGCTCAGGTAGCTGATAAAACATTATTTCTCAGTGTGCCTGTGAGAATATTTCAGGAAGAGATGGACATTTGAATCAATAGACTCAGTAAAGATCACCCTCAGCAATGCTGGTGGGCACCATCCAATTCCTTAAAGGCCTGGATAGAGGAAAAGGCAGAGGAAAGGCAATTGCTCCCTCTGCTTGAGCCCAGACATCCA
The DNA here is from genome assembly GCF_963259705.1 of Myotis daubentonii. NCBI lineage: Eukaryota > Metazoa > Chordata > Mammalia > Chiroptera > Vespertilionidae > Myotis > Myotis daubentonii. The sequence goes on along the minus strand of NC_081843.1, from coordinate 102,994,627 downwards.
TCTTCTCCTGCCTCCAGGCATCAGCACTCAATGGTTCTCTGCGCCTTCAAAATTGGTTCCCCTGGTTCTCAGGTCTTTGTGTTTGGCCTGGAACTACACCAACAGCTTTTCTGGGCCCCCAGTTTACAGATAGCAGGTTGTGGAATTTCTCGCTCTCCATAATTGCCTGATCCAATCCCTCATAATAACTCTTTTTCTCTGTATCTCTATATATCCTATCAATTCTTGTTCTCTGGAGAACCCTGGCTAATACAGACCACGTTGGTAGTATTTAAGTGTAGTAAACAAGTGGAAATCTGTACACCATAAACTGGAATACAAAGTAAAATGCTAAACTGTGATGAGAGAGATATAAATGGATTTAAAAGATGACAACAAGTTATGGATGTTGGAAGCGGGTGTGGAGAAGGAATAAATTAGGCACCTGCAGAAGGAAGCATCTGAGATGTACAATGGAAGTTCGCTCTCTGACGATGTGAAAGGGTGGAGGAAAAGCATTACAGACAGGAGAAAAAGCATGAGTGAAGGCACTGAATTAGGCAAATGCAGAATGTGTGCATGTGTGGTTTCACATAGTAATTAGAGTTCAGTTTGATTGGAGTGTAGAGCCCGATTAAATATTCGACAAAGTAGATTGAAAGTTCTGACTTAAGTAAAAGGTAACTATTCAACAATGAACTGATATCCTCAGTCATTGAATGTGATGCACCATCTCATCCATTTCTGTACTCCAAGTAAGAAAACCTTTGAAAATTTACTGAAGTCATTTGTTTTATTGACAAGAAAATAGTTAATAAAGCTTAACTGGTTCCTTTTCTATTGATTTTTAGAGAGAGAGGAATGGAGAGGGAGAGAGAGAAACATGGATGTGAAAGCAAAACATCAATCACCTGTCCCCTATACACCATCTACTGGGGATCAAGCTTGTAACCCAGGCATGTGCCCTTACTGGGAATCAAACCAGCAACCTTTGGGTGCATAGGATGACACCCAACCAACTGTGTCACACTGGCCAGGGTCTTTACTGTTGTTGTTGTTTTTGACATGTGAAGGTCAACAGTGTTAACATGGACTACATTACAAGGATATAATGTAGGGTATTTGTATGCCTATCTCTAACTGTCCTTGTCAACTGTAGCGCTTTTCATAATTAGGTGGACAGAGTAAAGTCCCCTGGCACTGTGGTCACAGACAGCTATCAGCCCCTACAGCCCAAGAAACAGTCTCATTTCTCTTCTGCTTCATTTATATTGTTGACATTTCTTTCCTGTGATTTTCTTCGTGTGTGTATCTTTCAGAGCCCCCCTTCCTTGTTGCCTCCGGAGTGATTTTTAATTGCTACTGTCACATCTTCTGTTCGGAACCTATGGGGCTGACATCAAGTAAGAGGGAGTTGTTATTATCACTGCACCCTAATATGAGAATATAATGGTTTTCTTACTTATATAATAACAGCTGTATTGCTCATCTATTTTATCTTCAAATGACCCAGTGGAAGATTAAGTCTAAGAAATATAATCCATTTGTGGGAAGAGGAGGAAACTGGCAATTAGAGGGGTTAAGTGAATAATTCAAGATTACTCAGCTGGTGGTACAGTAGAGACAATATCACAGTGACAGCCATCCCAGTGACCTTTCTTGTTCTTGATAAGATATATGAATGTGCACACTCATGTCAACTCCTTTGTTTTGTCTGTGAAATATATTTTCCCATTTCTTACGTAGTAACATATTAAAAACATTATTATATCCACTTGTGTAAATCAAAATGAGATGACAGGATTTTATTCCACTTTTCATTTCTTATAACATTACACATTCAATTAAAAAATACCCTCTTCACTAGAGTGGCTTCATGGAACATTTCAGCATGATCCGTTCTCAGATCAACTTCAAAAGACTGAATTTAAACCTATCTTCAAGCTGTGAAGGTTTTAGTTTTCTTTCCCTTTAATTTTATTTTTCCCTTTTGAAATTTCTCTGCTGGGAATGAATTACATACAGCCTAACAAGGCATATATCCATATTTGCATCCCGATAAACACACAAGAACTTGCTGAAATGTAGCATTGATGAATAGGCCGCTGTTGAACGAGTTTCTGTATGTTGAAGCAAAATGAACTGTGACCAATAAATCGCTTCTATCGTCACCATCCTTCTACATCTCCCCAATACGTAGAAGTGTCTTAATGGATGTGCATTATCAAAGTTTGCAGGCTTATTTTCACTCATAAAGAATAGTGTACCAGATGTTCCTGGTACACTGAATTTGTCACACTGTAGACAAGCTAACATCATTATGTGAGACCACAGGGGAAAAAATAAAAGACTCACATTTAATCCAGATTAACTACCAGGAGACCCATCAAGGCAGTTGGGCTAGCTCATGATACAGCAGCTTCTAGCAAATTAGCAGCCCATAACAACTTAGTTATAATGAGCTCCAAGATCTTACACCATAAGCTCGACTCCATTAAAGTGAATTCTAGTACATGAATTCATGTGCAGAGTATAACCTTAACATCTGTCTGTGCTCAGCCAATATTTTGTTTATGCCTTCTTAGGAACAACCAAAGGAGGGACAGTCATTTTCATCAGCTAGAGTTTCACCTGCTAGAGAAGGCAGGGCCCCCTGGCTGTAGAGCTGGGCAGCAGGCTGCGTGGGGTTCCAGCAGCTGTTTTGTACATACTAGGCCAGTTTTCCGCAAAACAATTTCCCCTTGCTATTCAAGTGGGAAAATCAATACTCTAACCAGAAATTAAGTAGTCAACAAGACATGCATATCTAATAAATACTGTAGAACTTTTAAGCCAAATGACTTAAATTGTATCCTACTAAATAAATTCAGCATGGAGAACCTTTCTCTTTTGATAAACCTAGACCATTTTCCCCCATCCCCCCCCCCCCCCCCAAAAAAAAGCAATGTCCTCCTTCTCTTCTTGTGGTGGATACCCATGGGGATTGTGAAAATAATATAACTATTTAGTAATAGTTATTATTTCTATTTTACATATCAGGAAACAATGGAATAAATTGCCCATGGATAACTGGTTGCTAAGTTAGAGGAACAGGCATTCGGTATGTAATTTAAGGTATTCCCATGGAATTTTAGGTTTACGATGAATAAATATCTATGTGAATAATTTAACTTTCCCATTCTTGTTCTACCTTAAACAATGGGTATACATGAATCATTTGGGCAGTGCTTTCAATATTGAAACCCCTCCTCTTATCTCCAGAAATCTTAGCATGCACAAAAGTGGGTGCTGCTAGTATCATGGTGGGGGTTTTAGATTTTTACACACCCAAACTGCATCTCATTCTCATCAATATATATATATATACACGTATAATTGACTTCAGAGAGAGGAAGGGAAAGAGGGATAAAAACATCAATGATGAGAGCGAACCATTGATTGGCTGCCTCCTGCAAGCCCCACACTGGGGATCAAGCCAGCAATCTGGGCATGTGCCCTGACCTGGAATTGAACCATGACCTGGTTCATAGATTGACAGTCAACCACTGAGCAATGCTGGCTGGGCAACCACATGTTCTTTTCTGTGAGTTCAACAGGAACTGTTCAGAGGTCTCAGCATTGCTTTTAGGAGTCTCCTCATTCTGGCCACACTTCTGCATTATCTCTCATTTGTTGAATCTTAGTTCAAAATACCCAACATTTCATACACTATTCCAAACTCAGTCTGAAAAGTGTCAAGTACTTAAGCATGACTTGTAGCATTGAAACTGCATGTTGCATTGAAACATCAATGTAACCTAGGTTTGGATTAGCTTTCTTAACCTTGCCTAACAGTTACCTTATATGAAACTTGAATTCAAGTAAACATCTAGCACCTTCTTCCCAAATTGCTGCCAAACCATACATCCACACCTGATATACATCTGCAATTTATACCTTTGAACATATAGACAAGGCTGGACATATACACCAGATTTTAACTTTTTGTTTGAAACCTCATGTTTTTTCAGAATTTTAGGTTTTTCTTGGAACCTAAATCTTTATCACACACATGTAATTTTCTTAGTTTTGGGTAGTCAGAAAATTCTATAAGACTGCTTTAAAGACATGAGCCAAATTCTTTGGTTATAGTTTTTTTTTAAAAAATATGTTTTTATTTATCTTAGAGAGAGAGAGAGAGAGGGGGAGAGAAAGAGAGAAAGACACATCCATGTGAGAAAGAAATATCACTTGGCTCTACCTCCTGTATATCCCTTATTGGGGATTGAGCCTGAAACCTGGGCATGTGCGCTGATAGAGAGTTAAACCAGTAACCTTTTGGTGCATGGGACAATGCACAACCAACTGAGCCAGGGCTAATTATAGTTTTAAATAGAAAGTACCTACCTCAATGCTTTTCCACCACAGACTCATTTTCATGTTTATAATAATCTTAAACAGTGGATCCAAAGAGATGTATAAACACATGCCTAATACATGTCATCAGCATGCAAAGATCAGCTTAAGCCTTGGTTTGTCTTCTAGTAACTACATTTGTCTTACTGGCCTCCTTTCTGGGCCAATCAGAATAGAATGGCTGGTACTTATTATGCACTCATTTTAGAAATGATGAACAGTCATTCACCATGATGTGATCATCTTTATCAGTGACCCCTAAATCAAGACAGAGTGTCTCACAAGGACAGATAACCGAGCTTAACAAATGTACCCTTTTCTTATATCACAGGTTTTGAATTTGAATTTGTTAACTTCCCTATACTGTGCTTAGCTGTGCAGCTCAATGAGGGCAGCAGTCATCTCCGAAGTGGGGTTCATGAGATGATCCACCGGGGTAGGGAAAGTAAAGTTTCACTTATGTTTACACTTTACACTTACTGTTCTCAATATTAAAATGAGGTTTTTATTATATAGAGTGTCCCCATAAAACGTATTTACACTTTAACAGCTGACAGCTCAATTTTGATAATGAAATGTATTTTAAAAAAACACTGCCTTTATAATTATTCAAAGTGTGTATACATATTTTGGGGGGATACCCTGTATTTTCTAAAATATAAATTTTTTTGTACAATGGTATATTTATATCAATGTAAAAATAAATGAGCAGTAATGGATATTCTTACTCAAAAGACTTTTCCTGATTGAGGAGTGACATTAACAAAGGCTGAAGACCCCTGGGTGAGAACCCACACACAGGCTGGGCCAGGGACCCAGGTGAGATCCCACCTTAGCCATTCTGCTCTGTTCCAAAGCTAAACAGTGTGCCCCTAACTCGCACTGGGATGCCCTACAGAAGAAATAATAAAATCCTATTCACTTCATTTGGAAGGGATCACAGTGGTGAAGCCTTTAATTTTGCAGGTCCAGAAACTGAGGTGCAGAGGGATTAAGTGACTAGGCTGAGCCGCTTCAAAGCTCTTCGGGGACATCTGAGGGGAAATACAGCAAAATGAAGTAGAGTTAATACCAGAGCTGGACCTGAATGCACTCCACTGTTCTTCCTCCAAATATATTACCCCAATAAGGAAACAAGCAAACAAGGAAACAAAATTCCCAAAAGCCAAAAACAACGACAAAGAAAGAAAAGGAAGGAATTAGAAGGCAAGAGTCACCCAACTGCATCTTTTGGAACCGCCCTTACATTGTCCAATTTTCTGCTGACAGCCTGAAGCACAGGGGGCTAATGCCAACGGTGAACTTTCTGAACATGGACTACATTCCGCAGGGCAGCACCTTCATCTTCTAATGTTAAGCCCCTTTATAATTCTGCCTTCAAAATTAGTGAACATCCACATTGTTCTAAGGTGAACCGCACGTTACCAAAAAATAAAGGTCTGGTACAATACAGGAACGTCCACCCATAATCTTGATCCAGTAAAATGTCCTTCTATAGATGAAAGGGGAAGTTACCATATACTTTATAAATGCTATCACTTTGCACTTGAACCACAATATTAAGAATATCACAGTTCTTATGGAGAGGAAGTCATGCACAAAGCATGTCCACATTTTCTTTAAGTCCTACAGTTGGACTGTACTGGGAGCATATAAAACCAAGCCTGTGACCTGCAGGCCCCTATTTTTTCCCACTACACCATAGCTAAGGGGCCTATTTCAAACCTGGATAAATACTATAAAAATTTTGTCTCCAATAAAAACTCACACGTTCTCGAAGTTTCCCCCCCAATATCAATGTTTTTTACAAACAAGGGTGATAAGAAAGTTGTATAGCTTACAGACATTGACTGATAAATTTGATGCATGTAGCCTCCATGTCACCATAACACACTCGATCCCTAGATTGTTGTTGTTTGGAGGAATAATAGTCATAATAGTCATCGATTTATCCTCTGCACTGATAGCGCCACGAAGGCAGTGGGTTTAGATCTCTTTATTTCTGTCTTTAGAACAGCGACTGGGTACAAGTTCAGTAAATTGTAATGTAGTAATAACTCTGTTATGCCATCTAACTAAAAACACCCTTATGAGATGATTTGGAAATATTAGCATCCATAGGCTTATTGGATAGGATGAAAATGATACACAAAGCTGCTCAATAAAACAAGCAACACAATGGCTGCAAAGGAAAGCAGTGAGGAGAGAATGAAGAAGTGGCCTGAGGAATGGGGAGGACATGGTAAGATCAGGCCATCACCCACATGTCTACCATTCACCTTCTTAGCACTAAAAGGCCCATCCTTGTATCCAGGCCAACTGTACCTTCCCTTAGATCACATATTTCCCTCTCTCTTTGTATTATGAGTGCATGCACACATACAGTATGGAAGAAAGTAGGCCTAGAATAATACAAGATTGAGATCCATTACATGCCAATGATGACCCCTTTAATCTCTTATCACCTTGAACCTGACACCTGCATGAGTCTCCAACATGGCAGACAGGACTGCTCTAATCTATCCAGCCGCCAATTCTCTACAGAGATTTCTCAGATCACCCTTGAACTTGTCCCTCTCCTCCTCCCTCACAGCCAGTTTCTGAATTTATAAAATCAGATAGCTGGTTTCCAAACGCTCATGGGTCTAGCAATCCTCCAGGGAACCCACTAAAAATGCAGATGTCTAACTCCAGCCTTGGAGACAGTGAGAAGGAAGCTGCATTTCTAACAGCTGCTCAAGTAAGTCTAATATGGATATTCAGTTGCACCCCATTACCAATCCCTGAGCTCCAGACCCTGTAGGATTCCAAACAGGAACACACTGACTAGTGGGTCAAACAGTTTGGGAGAAAAGCCTGGAGTATCTGGCTAGAGGTAAAGAGTAAAGAAAAACTGAGGAAGAGATGGGTGTGGGGCTGGGGGAGGCAGGATGGGGACGGGGTGATGTAAAAGGGATATCTGTAAACGGGAAAAAAATCTAAGTAAGTTTTCCAAAAACGAAGTGACGTGCTTAAATTCATCAGTGCTTGTGGTTAGAAGGCGGAAAGTGAGTGGGCTTCAGAGTTAAGCACACGTGGGTCCTAACTCTTGCACTAATTTCTGGAATCTTAGACATACTGCCTAACAAAATAATTACTCAGCTTAATGTTTCTCAGCTATTGTACAGAGATACTATCTAACACATAGGGACTTTGTGAGATGTTGTAAGCAAATAATCAGGATGCCACTGGATCTGCCCAGTAAGTATATCAGTTATTATTTCAGAGCAATAACAAATATAATGTCAGATTTATGTTTTTAAATGAAAAATGCAAAGTTCCTATTTAATTCCATATACCCTACATGAAAAATATATGCCATGTGGCCAATATGTGTGAACTGAACTTGCCAAATATATGCTGGTATGTGCCAGGGTCTACGAAATAGTGTCAGGTCAGCTACCTGTGCTGAAAACGAACCAGGAACAACTCATGGGCCTGCGATTACGCAGCACAGCCCCACAGCTGAGTCAGAGGTTCCCGCTATAAGGCTTTTTCATCTTCACTCCTGTGTTTATAGCTCCTAATTTCTGGCAGAAGTGCTCTATGAGTAACGTGCATGCAGATGATCCCCAGCCTCAGCACCTACATTTCATTACCTTTACCATCACAATGCTGAGTATAGGGTCCCTCACATAAACTCTATGAATGCTAATGCAAATGATTAGAAATTGGTTCAGAGGGCATGAGGGCTTGAAATGAGCGAAAGCAGTTGAAATTTGTGAAGAAGGACCTGTGATTGATGTGGAGGCTACGCAATATATGACTGAATTCAGAGTTCCTCTCTGAGAGTGTGTGCTTAAATGTGACACTGTAAGTGAAATGGCAGTTGAGGCTTATAGGATGCAGAAAGGCTATAAAATCTCTTTGCTTCATACTGAATAGACAGTTCACCAACAGCGAACATTAGCTTTTCTTCTTTAAAAACAACCTAGTGCCATTGGAAGCTATAGACTAACTCCATATTTTGGTTTTTAGAAGAAGTGGCCCTCATGGCTTTGAAAAATGTTCACACACTGGAGGTCATTATATAATTAGGTACATTAAAGTGTTTATTCCTAGAGCTGGCAGAGTTTATTTTTAAAACTACATGCACTGAGTTTAATTAAATTTGTCAAATGTAGGATGAATTTAATGGGACAGAGGCCAGTGATCTGATCCACAAATTTTGAGGTAAGCCAGCATTAGATATGGCCAAAATCTACAAAATACCACAGTGGACATGATTAATATTTATTGGTGATTTTTAGGATCCTAAGAATGTATGTTGTGTGTTTTTTTTTCTGTAGAAATTTGACAGAACTGCTTACTGAATATGACCACATAAATAATATAGGCTATTGCATAATTTTTTCACATCAATGTGTATTTAAAAATTAAAAAAATACATAATTTATTATTTTAGAGATTGAATACACTGTTATAGTAACAGGCACACCTCTTTTGGTGGAGGAAATAGACAGCTCCAGGGGCTGAGTAGTACACTGGTCAAGTTTCTACAGCTAGAGAGTGATAAGAGGGGAGAAGACCCTGGGTCTTCTCTCTAAGAGACCATCAGTGGTCGCAGATCTTGCCATAGACAGGGACATTCTGAACTCCTATTCTGCTATTTGTATTTGACCAAAAAAATCAGCCCAAAACCCCTGCCCTCCTGGAGTTTACCTTCTAGTGGAGAAAACAGATGTTAAACCAAGTGGGCCAATGATTAGAGAGAGATCCACTGGAGGGAAAGGCAATGGAGGAAAATAAAGCAGGAAAAGAAGATGGGGGAGGCAATTTAAGTTGGATTACCAAGAATGAACTCACTGACAAGGCGACATGTGAGCCAAGATCAGAAAGAAATGAGGGAGTGAGGCATGTGCCTATCTGGGCTGGGCTTTGGGGAGGTGAGGTGGTGTGTGGGGTTTTTTTTGTGTGTGTGTGGTTTTTTTTATTAGATTTATTCGGGTGACTCGTTAATAGGGAGGTAGTGTTTGTTTGTTTTTTGTTTTAATATACATCTTATTGATTTTTTACAGAGAGGAAGGGAGAGGGATAGAGAGTTAGAAACATCGATGAGAGAGAAACATCGATCAGCTGCCTCCTGCACACTCCCTACTGGGGACGTGCCTGCAACCAAGGTACCTGCCCTTGACCGGAATCGAACCTGGGACCCTTCAGTCTGCAGGCCGACACTCTATCCACTGATCCAAACCGGTCAGGGCGGAAGGTAGTGTTTTAAGCATAGGTAAATGGCAACTGCATAGGCCATGTGCTGGGATTATGACCAAGAAGCAAGGAGTTTTGTATGCTGGAGCAGAGAAAAGAGGGAAGGAAAACTTAGGAAATGTGGAATAGACAGGGCTGCAGACCACAATGGGGCTTGTATGTCCTTTGCATTTACTCTGCATAAAGTAGTAACATGATAGGATTTACATTTTCATAGGATTTCTCTGGCTGCCACCGGGAAATAATCTTCATAGTCATCCATCACCAGTTATTTCATGCAAGTCACTTAAACTAGCTTTATCTCAGTGAAGCTGGGAGGAGCATATTAGCGTATTTTAATGCACTGTATAGAGCATTTTTCATGCTCTCCTTGGCCATGCCTCCATTATAGCAATTATCTTACTGAACTACAGTCACTAGTTCTCACATCTGCATCCCTACCTGATTTTTTAGTTCTTGGACCCTAGGGAATACCTCTTTCTATTTTTGTACACAGCACCTCATGCAATGTTTATTTTAGCACACAGGAGGGAAGAAACAAAAGTTGCTGAATATAAGGTATTGCAAACATAAGAATCATAAAACCCTAAAACAGAACTCTAAATCAGAATTTCCAAGTTGGTAAGCTACTTCTGAAAATACAAACACAAATCTGTGTACGTAAATCATGCCAACTAGAACGTTTGGTTAGACTTTCTAGCTATAATCCCACAAATTGACAATGTAATTAACCGAGTTGGACCCAATCTGTGATTGTCTGGGTAAATATATTTTTTAAACAATTGAAACTATTGTTCTTAATGTGTGCATAAAACTTAATAACCCAGAAAGGATTTTGCAAAGAGGCATTTAGAAATCCTTAGAATGCATATTTTTTTGATGTCAAATTTCGTTTGTCTTTCTGCTATGTGTTAGACTACAACCGGAAGAATCTTTGGATGTACCCACATGATATAAATATCTGAATTTTAAAAAAAACACACACACACACAAAACTTGCAAATAGTTTAAATTTCCTTCCCATATAAAATTAAAATTTTTCTCTCTGGCAACGTGGGGGTAATGGGCTATCTAGCTAGTTAATCCTTTATTTAAAAAAACACACAACTCTTTATTTGGATAACATGCATTATAATGAAGACTTAATGTCTCTTGAACCCATTACATTGATGTTACACAAAGTAGGAATGCCTAGACCAGTGATGGCGAACCTATGACACGCATGTCGAACTCATTTTTTTGGTTGATTTTTCTTTGTTAAATGGCATTTAAATATATAAAATAAATATCAAAAATATAAGTCTTTGTTTTACTATGGTTGCAAATATCAAAAAATTTCTATATGTGACACGGCACCAGAGTTAAGTTAGGGTTTTTCAAAATGCTGACACGCCCAGCTCAAATGTTCGCCATCACTGGCCTACACCCTATATTCCTAAAGTAGAGCTTCACAATCATTTACCTTTACATTTTGGCAGTATTATTAATAGTAACAGTTAATGCACAAAAAACACTCTCAAACATTAAAGTTTTCTTCACTCAGTATTTTCAATCTATATCATTAAGGTTTACTTTCATTCACTAAAAATGAAAAGGTCTCTGAGCCTTAATAGGATTAACATAAACTTGTAACTTCTAATTAATTTGAATGAAATATTTACTAAGAGGGACCCCTAGAAAATAAGTGAGACTCCCTTGTTAGTATCTTCAAAATAAATCTTATCCACGTTAGAGGATTAAAATTCTAAAACATGTGCTATGTTTCTGATAAAAATAAATAATTTCTTTGTGTCAACATGGTCATTATTTGTACTTAGTACATGAGCTACGAAGTCATTCAAATTTCAAATAATTTTAATCAAGTAGAAATTTTATCTTGATTGACATCACTTGAAAATTATTCTCTGTCATTTGTCATTCAGTTGGAAACACTCAAAAGATAAAAACTTCAAGACTTTCCAGGCATTCCTGATTACCTACAATTCTCCAATGTATACCTGTTTTACAAATACATTAACAATAGAATATACAACTCCCATAGATTTTCATCTTTATAATCACCGGCTATCTGAAATTCTGAAGTCAATTTTTTAAAAAATCTATGGAGCATTATAAATATTGTTAACTCTAAAAGCGATACAATTGGTATCTATGAAGTCCTAAATTTGCGTCAATGATTCTCTCAATGAGTTATCTGCATAAAAGCAATCTAGAAAAATTTGTATGGTAAAGCTTTCCCATAATTATTGGATGTGTGCATCTCATTTATATCTTTTAGAATTATTAAAACATGTAATTATTGTATTATATTTCCAATGTAAAGCTGATCATTGAGAACCAACTAATCTCTATGAGAAAGGGAAGCCGATGCAACAAGTTAGCTGTCCAATACTGAATTTTTGCAGTGGCTTTACACAGTAACACTGATCAGGGAATTTTTATGCCTTTACTCTCAATGAATAATGTCTTTCTGGATGAGGTTACTAGTGAATTGTATACCCAATGAGAAAAAGGCCCACAGTTTCCAAATCAACTTTTAATTACTTACTACTTAAATATAAATGGCTCTTTACATGGGCAATCATAACTTTCACAAAATCTAAAGGCTATATCTATGACAACCTAAGTCTTACTAGAACAATTATTAAGCAGTTATAACCGTTAGCTGATAGAAAATGGCACATCGATCCTTGCAATTGCTTTCCTTTAATTCAGTTACTTGCCATTTACAATTTCAACATCAATGCACTGAATAAACTGACAACCGTGAGGCCAGAAATCAATCCCACCCATGTTTTCTACCCAGAACACTCAACCTGCAGTTTTAAAACTTTAGCCAAAAACATCACAAAAGCAACATCAATAATGAAAGAATTGGAAAAAAAGAAAAGAAACGAAAAGAAAAGAAAGAAAGATATGTTTAGTTTTCACTTTTTCTCTTTTACCTTTGGAAACAAATGATCCTTAAACACTTCAAAACTGTAGTCTAGGCAAACAAGTCGCCTAGTCACACAGATGAGGGGCGACTTTCTCCCCGCAGCCCAGGCAGCAGCGCTGGCGGTTCCAGGCTTCTCCCACCTGCTCCTCCCTCCCCGCTTCCAAAGGACCCCAGAAGAGCTCAAAAATCACGAAAGGACAGGAAGAACAGCCTTGAAAAAGTCAGGATGCCAAATTATCATAGTTTAATTTCTGCTTTCTCTTGCAAGCAGTTTAAGAAAAAGCAAAGCAAGACGCATCAGAGATACCGCAAGCCTAGTGGTTGCCTTCTTAAAAAGAGAAAAGCATTGAGTTCAGCCAGGCACAAAGGTCTCCATGGCAACAGTGAATTTAGACCCCCATTGGCATTATTTATGCAACATTTCATCACAAAAGGACCCTCCCACTACCCTGCCTAGCAAATTCTAGTTTTCTAATCTTCCATTCCTTTGCCCTGAATTGGTACATCTGAATCCTTAGCGCTCTGTATCTCAACAGTGAAAAAAATAAAAATAACAAAAAGAAAATTAAAAAAAAAAGAAATCCCACAGAATTATAAAATTTTCTCAAACTGAATCTGGACTTCTTTTTCCCTTGGTAAACTCAAAGGCAAGAGACAGATTCAAATTTGTTTGAAGTTCATATTCAAAACCTATCTAGTTTTTATCTCAAAGACAGGCAGCGTGACAAACACCAGTTTCCTGAAATTATTTCAATTTTTAAAATGACATTGTAATTCAAAAAAGGCATAAAATGTGGCAAAATATGAAAAACCCAAAAGACTCACAGAAAATAGAAATTGTCTAGATGCTGACTTTGAAGCTAAACTTTATGCACTGATAGCCACCCCAGCTATTATAGTACCTTGAATAACTTCTGAGTCTTTTACCTGATTATCTCTTTTAACCATGACTTCTAAAAAACATAAATTGAGCAAAGTATTTTAGACACTTTTTATTGAACCATGTACCAAGTGCTCCCCAGATCCACATTTTATAATTAGATGACCTGGAGCAAGTTATTTAAAACAGAGATAACCCCCCAAAGTAATTAGGCTATCATAGCTATTAATATGATGATATATTATTGAAGAAATGTTTTCTTCATCATATTTGATGATGTTGAAAAGAAAAATTACTAGTTCTCATTTGAAAAGGATCCTACTTAGTGTTAACTCAATTAAGAACAAGGAGACTTTTAAAATTAGGTTTGATTATATTTAAAACAATACAAGCTTTTATTAGACCTTCAGACAGTACATATCTCCCCACACCAGTCCCACTCTCTTTTAATACAGTTGCATGACTAAACTTAAATCACGTACTTTGATCTAGGTCCTAATTGAGTCTGTCATTTCTAAGACAATTAGGTAAGAAAGGCTCATGGGTGCCTGTATTTCCTGTCCATGCATATTTGATAAGATTTTCTGTTGCCTGCAAGATAAGAAAATATCCCTGCTTCACAACCCCAGACACTTTATTCAACTAAAATGTTGCCTCCAAAAATACAGCCCACACTCATTTTCCATGAGGACAATCCTGGAGTTGGAGAACTCATGGCCCTACTTAAACGATTATACAATATCTACGAATAAATCATTCACATGTCTCTGACACTGAACATTGAAAAAGAGTATTAAAAAGCCAGGCTCATATTACTCTTTTAGGAGAATTACTCTCCCAGGTAAGAGCAGCCACCACCCATACATTAGATCCATTCTCTCTTCTATATCTACTGCCTTCTTTTTAGTTGGTTTTGTCTTTTCCCCCCTCTCTTCTATTTTACTTCATCTTAGCAGTCCTTGTATTTCCACATTATCTCTTCTTCTTGATGCTTCTGATATGATTTTATTTCAGCAATGGTTTTATCTGTTCCCACTTCCCCATGAGCATTGCCAGCTCATTGTTATTCCTTTGATGCATCCTTTGTCTCTATTTGATTCAATGCATTTTCTTTTTTTTAAATGTCTTTAGGTTATTAAAACAAAGTATGTGACTCACTACCTAGAACAACTTCTTTGTTACTTGGGGGGTGTTTTATTTTTCTGTAGTTATATGTTCTCTGCCTTTTGAGTGGGGATGTACAATGGTAAAAGAAATTTGGTGTTTGTCAAACTCTTTTAAAACTATTTATATACATGCTCTGTCTCAGCAATTCTGCTCCTAGACATACACTCAGGAGAAATGTGGACATAAGTATATCCGAAGACATCTTCTGTGATGCTCATACCAGCAATATACATATCAACCCCAACTGAACACTATAGAAATGCCCAGAGATGACAAAGGATAATAGTATGATACATGTACAAAATGAAATCCTATTCTGCAAAGAAAATAAATTAATAACCAAATGCACTATTATAGCTGTCTTTACAGACATAATCTTGAGTAAGCTGTATACTTGATATATGCCCTTTTCCTTATGTGTGTTATACTTAAAAAACAAACTCTAAATTATTTACAATCCTAGATTTTTGGAAATTATAACAGACATGCATGAAAATAGGAACATTAATTACCTATTAATGTTTGTGATTAAAAAATAAATATGTACCATTTTAACTTCAGACGTGTTGAGCAATATCCTTACCATTTTTGTTTTAAAAGAAAATAAAGAATTTTTAATTCTTACAAAATAAAAGTAGAACTGGAGGATGAAAAAATCACTATTTGTTGTGACATCATCAATTCTAAAATAATTCACTATGTTGTGGTCCTTTTCAACAACTAATCCTATTGCTGAGAAAAAGTTTTAAAAAGAAATAAAAAATGCATTTTAATGTACAGGCCACTTTTATCTACTAACAGTGACAGTAAGGTAGAAGAATAAGTAGCACTAATATAGGAAAGCACTAACATCTATATAAGAAAAGCCTAAGCAACCATTATGGCAGAACCAGACAACCAGTTGCTATGATGTGCACTGACCACCAGGAGGCAGACACTCAATGCAGGAGCTACCCCCTGGTGGTCAGTGCACTCCCACAGGGGGAACGTCGCTCAGCCAGAAGCCGGGCTCACAGCTGGCAAGTGCAGCGGCGGTGGCGGGAGTCTCTCTTACCTCTGTGGCAGCACCAAGCGGTAAGGAGCAGCGATCACGCGGGTTGTAAGGAGCGAGGGATCCCGGATTGCGAGAGGGCGCAGGCCTGGCTGAGGGAACCCCCACCCCCCAGTGCATGAATTTCATGCACCAGGCCTCTAGCTATAAATAAGTGACCAACTTTAGAACGGTTTCCAAATAAGTTTAATGTAAAGAGTTTGGTTTGCTATTTTAACAAAATATTATCTTTATAAACTATTTTTTAAAGGCTTGACTCTCCAAAAATTTTGGCTTTTCATTTTCTGAGAAACAGCATGCCAGTGTAAAAACTCTCTAATTCTATTTATTATCCCTCCAGACTCTAAGGTATAAAATTACAAATGATTGACAGTCAAATTACTGAGCCTGCCTTCCAAGGGGCACAGTGGAGCTCCAGTGCAAAGGTTCTTTTGCAATTAAATAGCTGCAAGGAGTAATATTTTTAGGGCCAGCTCAGCTTTTCATTTGTAGTCCGCAGTTATCTCTGCTGTCCATGGTGAGAATGGATTGCAGGCCGTGGGAGAGGAAAGAAGAGGAGAAAAGCTAGAGGAAGGAAGTCAAACAAACAATGCTGGACATTTGCCTGGGGGCCCTGGTAGTGACAGCTTCTCCCGTAAAACCAAAAGCCCTGTGCTGCCTGCTGCTGCTAAACATGACCTAGTGTCAAATCCACTCAGAAATAGGACATTTGGTACTTAGAGGGGGGAAACACATGACATCATACATTAGCACTCATTCCTGAATCAGTATAAGTTTGAGCCCTGTAACTAGGAGCATAGGCTATACTAAATCCCATTAATAAAATATATTTTAGTTTTCATTTGCCCTATCTGAGCATAAACTTTTTATATGGGAGTTTTACACCAGACAAGTTGCTCACTTTCATTCACTCTATGCCTTAAAGTAAAGCTCATGCAAGGACAGATTAAGAAGACCAGAGGATTTCAGGGGCAGTGCTCTAACCTGGCATGAAATTAATTTCACTGTACTCAAAGCACCCTTGGTTTCTCAAATAGGATATGTAGTTGACCATGCGGCAACAGTTCAACAAACTCCTTGGCTTTCTGACCATATAAACGAGCAATCATATGAATGTGTATCTTTGGCATAAACAAAGATTGAAGGCAGGAATCCCCAGTTACCAATTACATGATAGCAATTATTACAAGAGAATGAATATAGGGCACGATTTGTAAAATGCATTAATCAGAGGCTGAAACACATATGCTCTATGGAGTACCCCTAAAATGCCACAATGCACCAGTTTTACTATGAATATATGCACTTTCCAAATAATATTAATGATAGCAAATGCAGATTTTTAAAGTTCTCTCTCTCTCTCTCTCTCTCTCTCTCTCTCTCAAATGCCTTGGCAGAATGCAAAATTTTAACTTACAAAGGAGGGTTTCCTTATGGCAGAACTCAGACGGAAAGTGTCTATCATATTTTACCCTTTTCCATATTTCAATCCCATATTGAAGACACTGTCTTATAAGACATAACTCATTTTATCTGACTACTAAGAATATTGCATCTTAATCTCAGAATATTAAGAGAAGCATTTGTTTCATTTTTTTGCATAATTAGCCCATGTCTTTTATTTGATATTCTTTAACATTTATGTAAAGTGGTGATCATGAATAATACTCTGTCAAAACAGAGTGGGCCCTGTTTCTTTGGCAGGACTTGAGTATTATGTCATTGCCCTGGACTGAGACAGCTAAGGAATACCAATAAGAAAGTGCACATGAGTAAGCATTTTAAGTCCTTCCCACAATGTGTCTGGCTAAACCATTAGCCAAAGAGAATACTTTAAAAATATTCTTTTAAAAAAAATTAAGGTTCAAAGAAATCACAGGGGTGCATTTGATACAAACATGAGTATATTCTTAAAAATGTGAGACATTTCAATATGTCCAATCGTAACTACATAAATATGTTGGTATAATGATTCCCTGTAGGATAAGTTCTCCTTGGGTAGTATCACAATTCTTACATTTCCTCTGGAACACTGTCCTCTTATTTTCAATATCTAACTTGTGTCTCAGGAAGTTATAAAGGAGGGTGGCTGCTGTGCTCTGTCATGGAAGAGGGGTTACAGAAGGACAGGCTCCATAGGCTGGCATTACTGTAACTCTACACTCTACCGCTCCCCTCATGCTTTTTGTTTGTCAACATTTTTTTTCAACTGAAAGCAGTATTGAAATATTTGGTCAGCAAACTTTTATGAATCCTAGTGTATTTGTCCCATTTCTTCTTGAATGCCTCAGGACAATCTCTGAGTTGGTTCTTTGTCCTACGTTGGGGTTGGATGTGTGTGGTGCAGCATAGGGAGCAAGCCTTCACAAGTCCAAACTGATCTTTATATATAAAAGGCTAATATGCTAAGTGTCCCTCCACCCATCCGACCGGTCACTATGATGCACACTGACCACCAGGGGGCAGACGCTCAACACAGGAGCTGCTGAGCTGCAGTGATTTGGCAGTGGCAGTTCTTGGGTGAAGCACCCTGAAACCATAGAGGAGGGAGCCCGATTCCTTGTGGGGCCGCGCGATTCTACTTTCGGCTGTGGGTTATATTGTTGCTGGGACACTGTCAGCCCCGAATCTGGTTTACTGCACACTTGCATTTGCGTTGCACACCCTGTATGACAGCAACTTTGCAGAGTGCCCTCTAGCACTCCGGGACCCCTTGGGGGATGGCAGAGAGTCAGTTTCGACCCAATCCCCACAGGCCAGGCCGAGAGACCCCACCTACCAGAGGGACCCTGCTCACTCCGCAGACGCCCTTCAAGCCACCCCAGGAGCGGCCAGCTAGGGAGGGATCATGGGAGGTTGGCTACAGGGCATGTCTGGCCCATTTTGCCCAGTCCTGTCCCATCGGCCATTTTCTAATTAATTTCCTTTCAATGTGCATGAATTCGTGCACCAGGACACTAGTCTTTAATAATAGAGCCGTGCTTGTAGGTTCTGTAACACTGCATATGAAACAGATGTGAATCACAACAAACTCAGTGCCTTATCATTTGTTAAAATAATTCATTCTTTTTAGAGAATTTTGAAGAATTTTCTATAAGACATTTGGAAAACATCTCTATTTCTACACATTTCCAAAATACGGGTAATCCAGAAGATTGAGGCCTTATCTCTATGACACAACTGAAGCTTGTTCTAGAATTGATATTGCATATTTGAAACTAGTGTTTGTTTGGAAACCAATAGGCCAGTGATGGTGAACCTATGACACGCGTGTCATAGGTGACATGCGAACTCATTTTTTTGGTTGATTTTTCTTTGTTAAATGGCATTTAAATATATAAAATAAATATAAAAAATATAAATCTTTGTTTTACTATGGTTGCAAATATCAAAAATTTCTATATGTGACACGGCACCAAAGTTAAGTTAGGGTTTTTCAAAATGCTGACATGCCGAGCTCAAAAGGTTCGCCATCACTGCTATAGGCTGTGTTTACACGTCTTAAAATCTCCTAAATAAAAATAAAAATGAAGTAAAAAAGTGTCCTATATAAGGAGGCTGTTCTCCATAACTGCCCACCTGGAATGAAATATTTCCTTGGCATTTTCACAACTTCTCTTGTCATTTGATGGACTGGAGGAAAATTTAACACTGGGCTCTGTAGATTTCTGCTATGTTACCTATTTCTTGTTCTAAGTTCATAATTTGGCCTCTGCCAATGATGTGATTTTCCTCACTTCACAGTTGAGCATTCAGGACTGGGGAATATAAAAAATAATGACAATAAGAAGAGCTGGCATGACATTGTGTAGGTAACTCACCATTGGATAACAAGACCTTGCTTACCACATCCCTGAACTGCCTTTGTCCACATCCTCATGTAATAAGGAATAGAGGTCTTTTTTATTTTACTAAAAAAACAACAAAAGAACAACTTTAGCATAGAATGGAATTTTACTATTGTTTCTGCACATATCTGAAAGGAGAAAATTTTTATCTTATTTATGGATGGGGAAAGACATTCAGAGAGATTAAGTAATTTGCTCCAAATGGCACAGATTATAAGTAGTGAAACCAGAAGTTGAACTAGACAGTTTGCCTTCACACATGGTGTTCTGAACCACTAGCGATCATTTACACCATTTTAAGTGTGTCTTCCAGGAATCACGCCTAAAAACCAAAACATCTTGTTTTTATGGAGTTTGTACCACTATGAAAATCAGACGGTCTACCCCTGTCCCCACACCAAGGAAGAAAGTTCTGATGAAGAGTAATTCCAGCACTGTGAATCAGCCAGGTTCCAAGGCCAGCCAGCCCTCCAAAGCTGTCCCATCAAATCTACCTATTAAGTAATCCTCCACCAACTATGGTTTTACTTATCATTTTAAAGGTCATTTAAGGTCCATATTGTATACAGAGATTTAAAAATCCTTTATCTGTTTACATTTGGATGATTTAGTTGCACTTCCTTAAATGAAAGGAAACGCAAGTCCCTTTCCCCTTCACTAAACCTCCAATGGGAAGATTTACAGGTAGAGGGGAGAGAGCAAGTGATTACTATTACTTTTACAGCCTTTTAACCAATGGAGTGAAGACCAAGAGCTGAAAACGTCTATCTTCAGTCACCATGATAATTTATAAAAAGTACAGAACTTAACTAAAACATTTCACCAATAAGTACAAGTGGAAAACTTTAATATTCATTGTATTCCATACATGAAGGACTGGTCATAAACATCAAAAGTAAGTACAGCGTTTATAACAATAACAAACATTCAAGGGTCCATTTGCTTTAATAGAGCAGGATGCCACAGCAATGTCCTGGAAAAAATGAAAGAAATAAGTGCCAAAGGAGGAAAGTTAATTATCACAGTAAGTTTTATCTCAAATGAGTAGTTTATTTCTAATATATCTTTTTGGAAGCTTGTGTTTTTTAAAACATTTTTTGTAGAAGTTCAAAACATGTTTAATTATACTTATTTTATGACATTTTTGTGTATTTTGTTTTCTTCATAACCCAATTTGTTAATGAAATCTTGAACTTGTCACATGTATTTACCAAATATGGTATTTTCTCCAAAATGTGTTCTATATGGCTGATAAAGATTTCTGTTTGTTGTTGTTGTTTTTGCCTTATTTTTGCTAGTTCCTAAAAAACAAACAGTTTTGAAACTCTGCTTATTTATATGGATCAAAAATGACCTTTTTGCCTGAGAGTACAGGTCAGTGATGGATAGAGACAATAGAAAGGGATTAATGAAATGTAGTTTAGACATCCCATTGGGGTTCCTAGGCCACATAGCTATTATTTCCATAAGATCTGGTGCATGGAAATAACTATCCAATTTCTTGAGGATCTTACTGTAACATGGGAACCTCAAAGGTATAAGTTTCTTCTGATATTCTGATGACATTCTATTGCCACCAAATTGATACTTCAGTTACATGCTGAGGAATACCAAAATTAAGAAGTGGCTCAAAAATGCATCAATGTACCTACTTTCAGGAAATCTCAAATATTGGAACCATAAATGTTTGTTATCCAATTCTGAATCACAGATATAAACTGAGTATAAATGACCCATAATTAAAACACATGATGATTCCAACTTCCACTTCTCCATCAATCAACAATGTTTCCCTCATCTGATATAGTTAGATGTCCAAGACAAACACTGAGGTGTTTACCTACTAAGAGGACTGCATATGTATTTTTACTAATCCTATATAATAAAAGCCTAATATGCAAATCGACCAAACAGTGGAACCACTGGTGGAACGACTGGTTGCTATGACATGCACTGGCCACCAGGGGGCAGATGCTCAACACAGTAGCTGCCCCCAGGCCAGCCAATGTGGGTGCCAGCGGGGGCCCCACTGGTTGCCCCACAGGTCAGCCCTTATTGCCAGCTAGGCCTAGGGACTCTACCAGTGCATGAATTTCATGCACCGGGCCTCTAGTATATCAATATGTGAGCACATTGTTTTTTGGATCAATGTGAGAAAAGCATTTGTTGATATTTAAATTCTAAGTGAGATTTGGATCTTCCAAAAAGTATTAAAAATATCTATCTATGTATAATATGTATCAATATGTTGTACAAATATGTTAAGTCCATTGTATATTTTATTTTTCTAAGTTGAAAAAAAAATATGTCAACATATTTTTATGACATATCTGTTAAAATAAAAACTAATGCAGTAAATAGTATTTTAAAATTATTGGGCAGAACACTTTCAGACAATGATGCTGGTAATGAAAGATTTTACCTAGAAAGAAATGTCAGCAATCAGCTCAGCAGGAATAGCACAGAAGTTGGAGGTAATGAGAGTATTAGTGATAAACATGCAATAAGAACAATATTATGAGGGCATCCATGAGGGCCTGTCTACTGAGGAGAATGAAAGCTCACAGATAAATAGCTGAATTAAATGAAAGAATGTAAAGAATTCTAAATCTAACAAATACAGTAATTCAACTTTTATAAAGCAACAATGACATCTTTTATGAGTAATACACTATTTTAGTGATACTATATATGGATACAGAACTATTTTAGAATATCTCATCAATGAAACAAAAGAAGGTAAATGATGTGACTATATATATATATATATATATATATATATATATATATATGAACAAGGACACACATACGTACATTTCACATACACATAATGTTGAGCAACAGATGATATGACAATTACAGGAAAGCTAGTTTTATAAATGTTTTGCTTCCTTTTTCCATAGAATAATTTTCATCAGCTTTATGATGTAATTGAAATGGTCCTCTCCCACTATGGTCCATTTCTCAGACTCCTTCTTAGAATGCTATAGAAAATGGTATATTGCTATAATATGAATTTTATTCCCTTGTGCAAAATATTTCCCTGAATGGAAGTGGCATCATAATAAGCCATAAATAATTGGAACAGATTTAATTCAAGTCATTAAAAATAAAACTTGGGTTTCTAAATTCTAATGTTGTCTGTTTGAATATCCTTGGTCATTGTGAGTTTATTAAAATTATTTCATTAGATTTAATTGTTAATATTTAATTGTTCACTTCTCACAACTCATTAAGATTTTAATAACTCATACTTTTCTAAATGAGAAAATATATCATAATAATAACAAATATATCTATTGCCACATAGTTTACAAAATGATTTTATATAAATTATCACTTTTGATCTTAATAGTCATTTAATTAGATAGTAATATCTAAAACCAGAAAGCTATTATGACTTTAATAACAGAGAGATAATTCATATCAAAATTTTTATTTGGGAAGTTAAATTACCAAGCTAATTATAAAAAATACTCAGGCAGATATTAAAATACTATATTGAGGTAATGCTTATTAAAGAAAGCACTGAACCCGTTCAACCCTTCTCTCCCACCCAACTCTCTGGGAAGTTTTGCCAAAAGGAACAAAATGACCTGTTCCTAGGATCCTTTGTGCAGGCAGGCAAGAACACGCCTCCAAGAGTGTGGTAATTAAGGCCCTTCAATAATAAGGGGACATGAAGCACTATGAGCTTCAGTTTCTCTTGTTATGGAAATTGTCATAATTTCTTTTTTAAAAAAAATCTATTCATTATTGGGACATATGCCAACATAATAATTTTATTCTTTTTTAAAAAATATATTTTTATTGATTTCAGAGAGGAAGGGAGAAGAAGAGAGAGATAGAAACACCAATGATGAGAGAGAATCGTTGATCGGCTGCCTCCTGCACACCCCTTACTGGGGATCAAGCCCGCAACCCAGGCATGTGCCCGTCACCAGAATTGAACCTGGGACCCTTCAGTCTTCAGGCCCATGATCTATCCACTGATCCAAACCCTAGGGCATAATTTTATTCTTAACACTGCAAATATCTCAGAACAATGTATTAGTATCACCACTTCAATATTAATATAACTAGAGAATTATAGGTAGAGAAAAATTAGGGTTTTGTTTTTCTTTTCACTGTTGATACCAACAATAGCTCCATGGTTTTTGTCATCTAAGATTTCAGAATCCAAAGCAACACAATGAATATTACTTTCTAGGCAAGTTCCCCATGGACATATGTCAGTGTGCACATTTAGAGGCATTTAGAGGAGGGTATTTCACAACATGTATCTTACCAAACAAACTGCTGACCCTTTATGCCAAGCATGTCAAACTCAAAGGCTAACATGGGCCAAATAAACAAGGCATGCGGCCCGAGGGCAGCGAGGTTGACATGTTTGCTTTATGCCTTTACCTCTAAAATGCAACATGTATTCACCATCAGCATATAAGTATAAATGTCACAGCTGCATAAATCTGTTGAACAAACTCATCTGCATTTCTATATTAAAAAGGTGGCCATCTACTTTTCAATAAATATGGAAGTCGTCCATTCTAGTTTCCAAAATAGATTCTAAGTATATGCATTTAACCTGAACCATACCATGCCATAGACATAATGAGTTTATACACATTATAATTTTAAATATCACAGTTGCAGCAGTTGACGGTTTTCAACTTTAGGATCCCTTGTCTATGTTACTGCCAGTACTTCATGGGTTGCACCAGGACTTTTGAAACACCCGTCTGTTGTTAAGAAACCAAGATCACCCATCCCCATACATGCTTTGAAAGTGAAATAGATTGAAGGCCCCAAAATAATCCACGGTACATGGCTAATTATTGAAGTGCTGCATTTCAGCTTTGTAATAATATTATTTTAATGTAAAACCCAGGAATATTATTTTTCCTAAAAATAAAAGCCATCGTAGATGGTCAGCAGCTGAGTTTATGACAGATGATAAATACTACACACAGGTCAATTATCAGCACAACAAATTATTAAATAGTTTGAGAAGATTCTTGTTTTCATTTGCATTTCATTCATTCATTCAACAAATAGTTATTAAACATCTATAATGCTCCAGGTACTAGCCTGAAGGCTAGTAAAAAACACAGAAGTGGCCCCACCCTCACATAGCTTACAGTCCTCCACCTTTATTCTGGAAATACTAAATATGTGATATCTGTCCCAGATTATTCTAGAAACTCAATTTTATCCCTTTTAAACAAATCAGATTTTTTTATTCTTACAATGACTTGTACATAGTAAGCACTTAGTCATGGCCTGACAGATGGATTAGTGTTTTCAGTTGTAACTGAAAAATGTGTAGTATTAGGGGATATTCTGAAATTCAAAAGTATTTATTAGTTTACTATCACACATAGGTGTGGAAATAGAATACAGAAAGTTACTATTGCATTTTTGGCAAGCAAACATATTCATAGGCTGCTTCTCCTTTTACCTTTGAAAGTGGTCTATGGAGGTCAGCTGTTGGAATAAAGGCAGTATTTCATTTATGCAGCATTTCGCTAAGGCAACATGTGTCCCCATAGCCATCTAGTTAGCCTGGGAAGCTTACAAATGCTCTGCTTGTTACCATGAATTAGACCAGTGATGGCGAACCTATGACACATGAACTCATTTTTTTTTTTGGTTGATTTTTTTTGTTAAATGGCATTTAAATATATAAAGTAAATATCAAAAATATACATCTTTGTTTTACTATGGTTGCAAATATCAAAAAATGTCTATATGTGACACGGCACCAGAGTTAAGTTAGGGTTTTTCAAAATGCTGACACGCCGAGCTCAAAAGGTTCGCCATCACTGAATTAGACAGTAACTACAATGTAGACATTGCGTAGAATTCTTTAACTATATCACAACAAATTTCACAATTGCAAGTAAAGTGCTATTTTCCTTCATTAAAGATGAGAGAGATTCAAGAATGGGAGCAACTGTGTCAGGCACCAAGCTGGTGTTTCATGGAGCCTGGATCTGAGCACAAGCGTGTCCTTAAGCCTTGGGGCCCCCCTTGCAGGGTATTAACCCCACTTTTGTGTGTCCCCCTTTCTGTATGCAGTTTTTATTCTCCTGCCCCATGCTGTGATGTTCTCTGGCTTTCCAAATCTTAGTTCTTCCTCTCTCCCTTAGAAAGCCTGGGGTCACCTTTTCAACATGCTCTAATATTATCTGGACCCTAATGAAACACTCATACCTCAATATCTCAGAAAGTACCTTATTAAAAGAGTTGCTTTGATATGCTTGCATTGAGAGAGAAATTAATGAAGCATCTATAATCCCCAAGAATATCAGTGGAAGAATGAGAGGGAGATTTTTCATGAGCATTTTTGGATGCTTTCATTTTAGCGTTTGCAGGCATACTTTGGCCTTTGTTCCTCCAGGCACTAGGAAATACACAATGGGGAATTAACAGTCACAGTCAGGATTGGGTCCCAAGTCGTAAAGGAATGAGTCTGTGCTTACTCTTGGGTTCCTAGGGGAACTAGAGAAGGAATGACCAGCCTTAGGTATGACTCCAAACCCTTTAGCAGATCATCTCACCTTTCTATCCTTCCTTCTTTCTTGGTCTGCAAACTTTTCCTTTTGTGTAGCATTATGTTGTCACTTCTTTTCAGGCATCTCCCATATAACTGTTCATTTGGTAGGAATAAAAATGACAAAGACATAAAACAAAAGCATGATGATGATATATATTCGCTCTTGGAATTAAATTATTGACTAATTAATTTATTTATCATACTCCAAGAACGTTGGGATAAATTATAATGGTGGTGTGATTCATAAAGGAATCAGTAGGGACAACAGCTAGTTACAGCACCAGGTTTCCTTGGGGAAGTCATTCAACTTTATAAAATTAGAGTAACATTTTTACAGACAGCCTAGTTCAGTCAAAGGTGATAGAAAGCACAATGAGATTAAAGCTACAAGTTCTGTGGGTTTAAGGGCTTGTCTAATACATATTTATACTCATCACAGTGTCCGTGTCAGGAAGTGTACCCAGCACAGTGACACTCTCACAGCAGACAGGCACATGCTATGAAATAAATGTGTACATGAACAAGCAGTTTAAATTCTATAGGAATATGAACATATTAAATAATGACAATGCAAATGTGTTGTAAGAGCTGAAGATTTGATGCTAAGAAAACAGACAAGTCTTACATTCCAAGGAGCATCACAGACAATTAACACCTACACTAAATGAAAAGGATGGTCTCTCACATGAAAAAATGCTATGAAGAAAACAGAATAGTCTGGTAAAGTGATCAAGCTTCTGTAGGAGTTACCAGGGCTTTGTAGATAATTTCAAGGTTTGGGTTTGGTTTTAAAGGAAGTCATTGGAGGTATTTAAGTGACATAATCTGACAGATTGTTTTTAGGAAGATCAACTTAGTAGGTTATGCTTAATGTAATAGGAAACTAGCTGGAGCAATATAGGCTATGAAGAAATAGTTCTGTTTGGATCTGAAAAGCCACCATTCATAGACATCATGCAAGTGATCAGTGAAGAGGATAAGTTGTGATGATGTCTGGTGATATGCTGGTAGTGGTGGAGGAAGAAAAGCAAAAGTGTGCTAAAATGGAGCTACAGTGCCCAGCCAGCATGACTCAGTGGTTGAGTGTCCACCTATGAACCAGGAGGTCACAGTATAATTCCCTGTCAAGGCACATCCTGGGTTGCAGGCTCAATCCCCAGTGGGGGGCATGCAAGAGGCAGCTGATCAATGATTCCCTCTCATCATTGATGTTTCTATTTCTTTCTCCCTCTCCCTTCATCTCTGAAATCAATAAAAAATATATATTTAAAAAATGGGAGCTAACAGGATATGATAATAACATGAAAATTGTGACTAGAACTCTAAAAATATGCTCCTCCCCCCAAAATCCCATGCCCCGGTTATTCAACCAAACATTCAAGTAAGTTCTACTGTAATGGAACTTTAAACATGGACTTAAGGTCACACATAAGTTGCTCTAAAAATGTGGAGGCTACCCTGGATTATCCAGGTTGGCTCAATTTAGTTACACGAGCTCTGAAAATCTCAGAATTTTCTCTGGCTCAAGCCAGAGAGATGGAAGAGGAGGTCAGAGAGATTCGAAGCCACAAATGCTGACTTTGAAAAAGAAGAGATAAAGCCAAGAACACAGGTGAACTCTAGAAGCTGGGGATGACTCAGATACCAGCCCACAAAGAAATGGAAATTTCAACCCAAGAACTGCATGAAACTGCATTTGGCTGCCAACTTGAATAAATGTGGAGGCTGATTCTTCCCCAGCAACTCCAAAAAAGAAGAAAGGCCTGCTGACACCTTGATTTTAGCCCAATGAGACCGACCCCTGGTGACTTCTGAGACAATAAGATATATACATCTGTGTTTCTTTAAGCCTGAGTTGTGGTGATTTTTTACAGCAGAAATACAAAACATATACAGCAATGGGATAGATATTAGAAGATAATAAGGGAAAGAGACATATCAAGATGACTCAGGTCTTTGGACGGAGTTTAGAGGGATAAAGGGAATATTTACTGAGATGGAAAAGAATGATGGAAGAACATTTGAGGAGGGAAATAGAAAACAAAATTTGTTTTGAACATGTTAAGCTTGAGATGTCTATCTTTATTCTGGTTGGAGGTGACTAAATGGCAGGTGGAAATATAAGTTCGAAGAGCAGAAGGGTGGTCAGAGCTAGAGATGTAAATCAGCTTCATAAATGTGTCATACACACATAAATCAGGCTTCATGTGTGCTTCTACGAATAAACATACGAGAGAACACCTTCAGGATTTGTTCATAAAGTGTCTAAGGAAAATTGGAAACGTTAGGAAGGACAGGGGATCACACACTTTTACGGGTGGAACTGTATTCTCCCCAAAAAGATATACCGGCATCCTAATTCCCAGA
Source organism: Myotis daubentonii (assembly GCF_963259705.1). NCBI lineage: Eukaryota > Metazoa > Chordata > Mammalia > Chiroptera > Vespertilionidae > Myotis > Myotis daubentonii. The sequence goes on along the minus strand of NC_081843.1, from coordinate 102,966,199 downwards.
AGACATCAATGTGACTGTAATGGGAGACAGGGTCTTTAGAGATGTAGTCAGGTTAAAGTGGGGTCATTAGGTTGGTTCTGAATCCAAAACGACTTATAAAAAGGGGAAATTTGGATAGAAACAAGCACTAAAGCTAGAGGCAGAGATAAGGGTGATGTGTCTATAAGCCACGGAGCAGCAAAGGTGGCCAGCAAACCACCAGAAGCCAAGGGGAGCATGGAACAGACTCTCTGCCACGCCTTTGAAGGAAGCACACCCAGAACTTGGGTGTTTACCCTCCAGGACTGAGAAACCATAAAGTTCTGTTGTTCTTCAAGCCTCCTAGTTTGTGGTGCTTTGTTACAGTGGCCATAACTAATTCACACACATAATATTCTGAGGCAGGTGCACAGAAATATTTTGAGCAATACACTCTATTTGGCTCACACATATAATATTATCAGCCATTTAAAATAAAATAGATGAACCTATGGCAAGGAAAAATGACCTATTAAAATAACTGAAACAGTAATCATACAATTTTAATTATATAGTTTTAAAGAAACAGTAAGCACATATTAATTATCAAGCATAAAGTCACTTAGAAGTTAAAGTTTTATTTTATTAGATGATTTAAAAATCTACTGCAATTCAATTGACACAAATTACTATTATTCGACCATTAATCCTCCATACAAAATTATGGAATAAGTAGCTCAAGAGTCTTAATTATAAAACCACTTCTCCATGGCATTTCTTGTGTTTATTCAACTACTGTTTTATTTCACTTAGACCTGTTACAAATGTCAAACTATCCACATTCTAAGTGGAAAAAACTCAGAACTTGAATTGAATATCTATGAACAAGGCAGTTTTGATAAAATCCTCCAACTTCAAAAGGCACATGGCTTCTGTTATAAGGAAAATTCCCAAAGCAGTCCTCCCCTCATCCATGGTTCACTTTCTTGTTTCAGTTACCTATGGTAAACTACAACCTAAAAATACTAAATGGAAAATTTCAGAAATGAACAATTCATAAGTCTTAAATTGCATGCCATTCTGAGTTCTGTGATGAAATCTCACACCCGATGTCCAGAGTATTCAAGCTGGGCATATATATAATAACAAAAACATAATGTGCTAATTAGACCAGAAGAAGCTGGGGCTGGGAGGGAAGCCCGGGTTCCAGGTGCCAGAGGGAAGCTGGTGCCGGCAGCCGGGGGAAGGAAGGCCTACTCTTGCACAAATTTCATGCATCAGGCCTCTAGTAGTACAATAAAATAGTTTGAGAAAGAGAGAAAGATCACAATTAAATACCTTTTATTACAGTATATTCTAATTTATTATTAGTTACTGTGTTAATTTCTTACTGCACCTAATTTATAAATTAAACTTTGTCATAGGTGTGCATGTACAAGAAAGAATAGTAGATGTAGTATCTGTGTAATTTCAGGGATCCCATGGGGGTATTGAAAATAACCCCCCTCTATTAAGGGAAGGTGCTCAAAAATATTTTGAGCAATACAAAACCCCAGCAGGTCCAGGGGTTCCCAAAGGTGTGGACAGAGTCTGCGAAGAAGGAATGACATGGAGACAGCGTTCAGTTGATCATCATAGCAAGGTTCTCTTGCCAGGTTCTCCAGCCAAGCTCTGTGTTTTATTGTCTTATTACATCTGTATTTATACCAGTTGATTTTAATCCTATCAATTTCTAGTCCAAAGGTTAGGGTGTTTTTTTATCTCCATTCCAGGGAGTAAAGATTATGTAGCTTAAGCGTGATTAACTACCGGCCTGGCACTTAGTTAAGGGGTTTTACTGATAAAAATCCTCACCTGGGGAAACAACCTTTCTTGGAGAGGTGACCTTGGTTAAAACACATAGCACCAAGAAGGGGAGCAAACATATTAAGAACAGTATGCCATATACGCCAGGTCCCTTGAAACATATGCTGTGCAGATGTTTCTTCCCTGCAGCGACTGTGTCAAGCAGCAAGGATGGACCGGCTTCCGGCAGAAGACTACAATATATGCAAGAAATGTGCTTATGGTTGACACTGCATCATAAGAGACTCTCAAGTTCATTATCAACCATAAAAAAGATTCAGGAAATACTCTTATAAAGTATAGCACTTGTAAATTTTATCAACAATTTGCAACAAACCTAAAAATAGAATCTGCGAAATTAATGTATGATGCTACATGTACTGTCAACCTACCCAGAGCAATGGAAGCTATAGAGTCCTGTTAAATTCTGGAAAACAATCATTCACAGACACTCAGAAAGCACATGACTAGAAGGTGAAAATTAATACAAGTTATCTGGTCCAGGCCCAAGGCATTAAGCTTCATTTATATGCTGATGATTCCCAATGCTTTCATCCCAGCTCTGCCCTCCCCACTGGGCTTCAGACACAGCCAGGGAACTACCGAATTCCCATTTCCAATGGGTATTTATTTCTCTAAGTTTACATATAAAGAATAGAATTTGTCATTTCTCCCATTATCCCCATACCATCACCCCAAATCTTTCCTCATCTCTGTAAATGGAACCACTAGTCCTTGGGGACAAAAACATAGAAAGGATTCTGGACCAATTTTTTCCTATATCCCACAAAAAAGGGATCTGCAATTTCCTGTTGGTTCTGCTTTCCTGCAAATTATACTCTGAACTCTACCCCTTCACATCATCCTTACTCATGACAACTAGTCCATCATTTCAGCTCTGAATTTCTGCAACAGCATCTACCTGGTTTCCCAGTTTCCCTTCTTGCCCCACCTCCACTTTTTCTAGACTTTGTTTTCCACAGAGCAGCCAGAGAGTTTTTCTAATTTTAATCACATCATTCACTCCTTTGCTGAAGATATTAAAATGGCTTCTGATAAAACAATCATCATCATCATCCTCACCACCACCATCCTTGTCATCTCATCATAGTTAATCTGAATTTGATTTCCGCCTACTTCTCTGCTGTTACCTCTACCATTCTTCCTTTTTACTAAGCTCTAAACATATGGCATTTTCTTCTTCACTTATCTGAAGCAATTTCTTTAGCCTGAACCATTCTCTACCCAGCCCCTTTCCTGGCTGCCTCCTGCTCTCTATCTAAGCCTTAGCACATATGGTTCTTACCCAGAGAAGCCTTCCCTCAGCTAATCTTAACAGCCCCTCTCCCACTCTCTCTCAATTTCATTGCCCCATGTATTTTATTATCTTCATACAACCAACCACTACCTAACATTACATGTACTTCTTACCTGTTTTTTATCTTTGGTTATTATTTATTCTTACATATTTATTGTTTATCTCCCCTGAAAGCCAGTATGGTTTAGTTTCTGTTTACTTTTCACAAAACATGAAGCTATTTTTTCTTCTTGATGAATTATGAATAGTTGACCTAGGGATACAATTATTTTTTTTTCTACCAAACACAGAAAATGTATGCTCTTTAAGAGTATGAATTTATTTAGAAATCAGTGGATCTCAGTTGACCCTCAGTGACTGTGACAGTCGGCCTTAAATGAGGCAGAATTATTAATCACTCACTGATACCCTAGTGGAAGTGTAGTAGGTAGTTAGACAGACATGAGCAGAGGAGGAATGAGAAACCAAGTAGGAAAGGTCATCAGGGTGGGAAGCCCTGGGTGCCTAGCTACAGACATTTGTAAGTTGACCTTTCCTCACGGTGACCTTTCCTCCCCTAGCATATTACTGTTCATGCAATTTTAGGACCCCTGACCTTTCAAATCACTGGTCATGTGGATGGGACCATCCCCTGACGTTTCTTGCCCTGGCATGTCACTAGTCAGGTGGTAGACCCCCTTAGAGAAGGAAAGGGGGACAGGAGAAAAGCCTCATATGACTTCCATACAAGCCCTTGCACAATCACCCACTTAAGCCCCTAAGACTCTGACCAACATTAGATATTCTTAGGAACAAAGCCTCAGGTCTGTTGACAAAGACAAAAGTTTTGTCAAAGTAGAGATAACATCTAGGCCTAAATTGTGTTTCAGCTTCAGGCCCAGAAAATCAGCAAGGCCAGGTGGGACAATGCCATAGCTGACATCAAGACCAGCTACAATGAGTAATGATTCCCCGCCCTGGTGCCAACCAATCAGAAGAGGCCACGACCCTGAGGAGATGAGGGAACACACCTGGAAAGCTGATGAATAATCTATTGAGATCCTCCCCTCAGACCTCCAGATAAAAGCCCTTAAGATAAAGGACCCAGTTCAGGTTGTCTCGAGCATGCCAGTGCCTTTCCAGTTCTCTAGCCCCCACTAAGTGTTCTCTTTGCCTTTCTTTCTACTAAGCTCCAAGGGCCCTGCTTTAGCCTCTGTAACTGGTTTCCTGAGTCCACACAGCCCACCTGGCTCCCTTCTTCTATGGCTCACTTACTACTCTGTGACTTTCTAAATAAACTTTTGCTTGTATCTGAATCTTGACTCTGAATTCTTTCTTAGCCAGAACTCAATGACTGAGGTCTAATATCTGGTGCTGTTCACCACTAACAGAAGAATGATTTTTTTTTTTAATCTTTTGGGAGAGCAATAGTATATTTTATAATATCAATAATGAACAAGATTTCAAAACTTATTTTTTGGTCCAATAGAGACTAATAATGCCCAACACTGACCAATGATATAAGAGGAAGGCATGAATGCTTTGTCAATCTGTGTTTGAGTCATGGGAAGATGTATCTAGACAAAGTCTGGCCTGAATCCAGGTGTCCTGAGGTTTGAAGCCAACTTTCAAGGGGAAGCTTGAACATGAGAGCTCCCCATCTTCACACCCAAGGTTGGGGTCATGACCTTACAACTCAGTGATAATAAACTTCCTTCACTTGACCAGCCTATATCAAGCTTTTGTCATTATAGTTTCTTCCTTACAAAATCACAATGAGAATCTTTTAACCTACACATGACCTCCTTTAAACATGTGGAGAAATTTAGAACTGATTTATTTGGCAGCAATTTGGTTTGAGTCCTAGTATTTGTTATGCTGATTTATGATAACAATATAAGTTCATGACAAAGAATTTTATGACTACACTATATCCAGATACAAAGTTTGACTTTAGCTCTCCATACACTGAGTTTTCTCTAAACACACAGAGGACAGTTACAGGCCATTCCACTGGAGTAGAGCTACTAAAAGCCCAGCTAACCCAGAGGAAAGCAATGCCTTTCATAAATGGAACCCAAGCCAAGCAAAGCATCCCTTGTTAGGTTGGAATGGAAATAATACTGGGTTTGTACCATCAAGGAAATAACATTCAAAAGCTTCATTTTGTTTTGTGTAGATTTATTTAAAAATACTAGAGATTTTAAACTGTTTAGTTGAGAAATTGTTGAAGAATAGCTGAGCATTCAAAATACTTTAAAAGATAAGCCTGTGATAATCTGACGTGATAGTCACCACAATCCCTGAAGGCATGCATGAGAACAATAGAATTCCCATTTCAAAAGTGAGAAACTGAGGCCCAGAGAAGACCTGAGTTCCCCAGGTTTACAAACCACTAAATTTTAATGCTTGAATTTTACTCTCAGAGGAGGGTACCCACCTTCCAATACGCCACTTTTCTTCCTCTGCTTATAAAAAAAAACCCTTTGGTTTCTATCTAATGATCCATAACTAGCGATAAAACATTATTGTGAATGTTGCCTACACCAATCATAGCAAAAATTTTGATCCAAAAATATCATCCAGAGTTCTATTTATCTTAAAGAACTGTGATAATTTCATATTTCCAATATAAATGATATATTACTTATTTGGCTGTAATTGTTGAACTTTATTTAACTGCATATATGTTTAGGGGAAAAAACACTATTTCAAACTATTAAAGGATGCTCTTCTCTGCTGAAATGAGGAGACACTCTACCTAAGGCAAAGAGATGAGAGGTAGACCGTGATTTGGAACCAAAAGTTGGAATACAAATCTAAGGTCTAAGTCAGTAGAAAAATTCTCTCTGGACAGCAAAAACCTGTCAATTCTACAAGTAGAATTTATAAGCATTTCATCTGACGCAAGATTTAGGACCATCCTGGGACACCTGCCTTTAATCATGGAGTCTTTGGGTTTGCAGCTTATATACAATGTTTATCAGGAGACAGTAATAAAGGTCTTCTTGAACCCAGATAAGAGGAGGTAGACACCCCAACCAGGTCCTCTTTTCCTGTGTCCTGTTTGGCAAACAGGCCCTGAGCACCCCGAGTGTCTCTACAATGACAGCATCATGCACACAAAGATTCAGCCCTTCATTACTCCACTGCAGCCTTTTGCAGTTTGGTTCTTTCCATTGGAATCCTTACCAATCACCACTCTCCTTGCCACTATGGCAAACCTTTGCTCAGCTCTAGTTCAGGGGTCAACTGTCAGAGGATACTTTCCTTGCTCCTCACTCCACAAAGAGGGATCACCATGTGCTCACAGGCACCTCGCAGATTCAGCCTTCTCTAGACTTTGAGCTCTTGGATCACAAGGACTGTATCTTACTACTAATTGTATTTCCAACTCAAATAAGTGTCAAGAAATATTTTCCACTAAAATCAAAACATCACATCCTTTTAATTTCTGTTGACATAAAATCCCAATATTAGGTATTCAAAAACCCTAAATTGAAAAGGAAAGTTACAAAAGGTGAAGAGTATAACTCTTTAAACCTAACAATATGTATATGTAAAAGCAGTCTGAGAAGAAGTCCCTAATAACAGAGAGCAGGTACTGTGTTCTATCTCTTCAGTGGCACTGACTTTGGGTAGTAAGAGATGTGATTTTACAAAAGAAACTTTTGAAATAAATTTTTTTGTTTGATGATAATCCCTATCTTTCAGTATATTATTACTCATGCCTTCTGATTTGGAAGTTTTATTTTTATAGAAACAAAAATAATCAGAAGTAATATTAATCATCTCCTTAAAATATTATAAAGGGGAGGAAGGAAGATGGTGGCATAGGTAAACACCTATACTCGCCACATCCCACAACCATATCAAAATTACAACTAAAATAGAGAACAACCATCATCCAGAACTCCTGGAAAGCTGGCTGATTGGAAGTCCTACACTAGAGAAGTAAAGAAGAAAGCACACTCAGACTGGTAGGAGGTGTAGTGGCTTAGAATGGGCTGGACTGGCATCCAAGTATGCTGCTTTTTGACCCGGAGGAGCAAGGGGTTCCAGTCAAGACCCCCAGCCCAGGGTCCCAGAAATAGGAAAAAAGTCCCTATGGGCAGTAAGAATTATGGGCTTTAAAAACCAGTGCAGATTGAGGCTCAATGACCCAGAGGCCGCTGGAGATCCATCTGTTCCTCTTTAAAGGCCAAAGGCCACACCAAGAACTGAACTTACAAGGTCCTGCTTCCTCTGAGCTCCAGCACCATAGAAAGGGTCTGGGAAACACAGACACATATGAGGAGGAACTGGATTGTCTGGCATTGGGGCATGAACTTGGGGGTGGCTTTCTCCCAGATGAAAGTGCTCACAGGGATCATTGTTCCTATGCTGTGACTGCCCTTGTGGGATGCAGGGCTAACTGGCAGCCATTTCTGTGGGCTCCACCCTGGTGATTCCCTAAGACCCCACCTCATATAATTTATAATCCCACCCAAGCTGTTTGTAGCTGCTTTTGCATATAAATGGCCTGTCCTTGCTCAAGCTAAAATCTCTCAAATAAGCTGTAGCTGGGTCAGGGAGCCCCAAACCTATCAATAAAAGGCTGAAGACTTGGCAACAGCACCAACCTGCCTTGCTTCATAGCTGGGCTTCATCTGGGCATTCCCAAACCTGATACATAGAGGAGGAATCTGTAAATCTCTCTGTAGCTCCTGCTGGGTGTCCCCAGGCAGTGGGTGAATAAAATGGAATCAGAGGCATGAAAATGGAACAGACTGACGATTCTCAGAAGCAAAGGGATGAGGGGGTGGGGCGGGCAGAAAGAGATTAAACAAAGATCTTATATGCATATATGTATTACCTATGGGCACAGACAATAGGGTGGTAAAGGTCTGGGGTGGGGTGGGAACTGGGTGGGGAGTAGGGGGAAAAGAGGGACATCTGTAATAATCTCAACAATAAAGATTTATATAAATATAAATATATATATATATGTATTCAGTATTCCTGAAATGTATATGAATTTCTAGTGACCTAAATAAACCAATTTATGCCAAGGTACAATGAATTCCAGCTGTACACCTTCCTATTTTTTCAAGTTACGTATCATACAGGAAATTTAAATGTAAAGGAAACTCTTCACATATAACATGGTTTTAAGAGATTAGATTGCTTAATAAGACTAAGGTGCAACCCACCTCTAAAAACAAAAAAATATAAAAAACTTTCAGTGTACTCTGAGGCTCATTAACAACATTTACATTAATTCCGATATGTAACTTGAGGACCAGTGCACAAGGCGTGGACTACGAGGATAGGCTGCTGTGGGAACATCATTCATCCTGGTCAGCCAAGCGGCACTCCCGCTGTGGGAGTGCACTAACCACCAGGGGGCAGCTCCTGCATTGAGCATCTGCCCCCTGTTGGTCAGTGCGCGTCATAGCTACTGGTTGACTGATCTGGTCATTCCACCGTTCGGTCGTTGGACTTTTATTATATAGGATAGTCACAGAATTTCTGTCCTGGGTATGGCATCAGTTCTTGAGACACTCTTTCCCCCTTTGAACTGAATAATGTTGTCAATGAGATACATGTGGAGTGCAATACCATCTGCCTCTTTGTTATATTTTCTAATAAATTTTTGCCAATGTCAAAATTTATTAATCAAAATCCATTTTATTCTGGAGATATTTCTATTTTAATGTCAAGATGACATTTATATAGCAATTATCTTGTTTAAAGTAGCTTGTATAATGGTGAAATTATGGATTGACTTTCTTCTTTCTTACAATAGAGTAGACATTTGTGAGAAAGAAGAGATATATTATTTCTAAATATACTACAGGAAAGATATACTCTTTCAAAAATAAAGTATTCATCATCATTTCAATATAAAACTAAATGCCAATTTGTTCAATGGGTACTTTAAAATGCAACAGTCTCTAAGTATGAGAAACTAGGCCCCGAATATATGGTTTAAATCATATGCTTACTTAGAGTAGAACAACACCTGTGCATTCTTTCATATTTGCCAATAATTACCTAACATAAAATTTTGGTTAGGAATGATGTAATGTGTTCTGCAAGCTCTCAATATACTTTAAAATTATGATTTTTATAGGAATTTATATTAAATATATTCTATCTCCCATGGGAAGATTTACTTCAATTCTTAAATGGACTTATTTTCTTACCAATGTAAAGCATGATGACTATACCATCGATTGGAGATAAAGGCTAGCCAGATTAATATAAAACATCAATAGAAAGCAGCTACATCTAAGGAACTCTGTAGTAAACACAATAATGATAATATACAAGACAGTTTGGACTGTTTTCTTGTAAAAAGCCCCCTATCAAAAATAGAGATCACAGCTGTATTTATGTTGGCTCTTGAATCGAATAGTTTCTGTTGATCTGGTTTTATTTCAATCATCCTAACTGGCACCATTGATTAGACTGGCCATGCAGTTAAAATGGCTAAAATGATCATATTGACTGCAGCTCTGCCCAGTTCTTTCTAGAAAGCCATGCCTTTGACAGAGGCAAAACTGACCCCACAAAGGCAGGGATCTGAGCGCTTCCCACCTTCATACAACGTCTTCTTAAGCATGTATTTACATTCAAACTGAGTTGAGAAGGTATATCAAGGGAGAAAAAATCGAAAGATATAAAAGAGCAAACAAGCAAATAAAACTAATATCTTTCACGTTACATTCAGAATGATTAAGTTGGCAATTTTATTCCCAAACATGTGAGATTTCCACTTCTTAAAACCTTTTGGTTCATTGTTAATATTTTAACCTACTATTACAATGTCCTTCAAAGTAACATTAATGAAATGGCATGCTTCTTTTTGGCACCATAAGAACATTTACTGGCAAACTACTTCCACTGGATGAGAATGAGATAGTACTTAAATTGCCCTGCTGGTCTTTGAATTATTCCTTCCTCCATATAATGTATGAGACTTCTAACCTCCAGGCAGACTGCTCTTTATTTTATAGGGGAAAATGTCAAACCAGGAGAAGCATGCATTCATGAATTTGCACTAGGTTATTTTTATTTCCTTTATAGGCTGATAAAGAAGTATAAAACTAAGGGATACAAACTGACAAAGTGCTAAGGGCTTTAGAATAGATCTCATTGGGGCCCAGCTGGAGTGGCGCAGTTGCATGAGAACTGACCTCTACACCAAAAGGTTGCCAGTTCAATTCTTAGTCAGGGAATATGCCTGGGTTGTAGGTTCCCAGGTCCAGGGGCCTACAGAAGGCAAGCGATCTATGTACATAGATGTTTCTCTCTCTCTTCCTTCCTCTCTCCAAGCATATCCTCTAGTGAGGATTCTATATATAGATTTCATTGGATGCTCAGAGCATAGTCTATTGTTCTCTCTGTTTTCCAGATGAAGATTCTAGAGACCAGAAAATGTACGTCTTTGTTTTTGATTCATTCATTAATACTTAAAAAAAAAAAACTCTACATGTGTTTGGCACAATTCTATGTGAAGGCCATATAAAACCAGAAAGACAGAAATAGTCCCTGCCTTATTGAAGCTTATATTTTATTAGAAGAGACAGAAAATAATATACAATACAGTTTTAAAGTTACACATCTGAATAACTGTATGGAGAAAGTCTTTAAATGACTGTGATCTGGAATAGAAAGGTCTAATCTAGCAAACTCTTTAAGGAATTAGCACTTAAGCTGACAAAAAGCAAATACATTGCTTAATTCCCACCATTGCTTAAAGCTGCATGCAATCTACTGCAAGTTGTGGTTTATATTTTAGAGGCAGTTATCTGCAAAAAAAAAAAATTTTTTTTAATCTGGCATTAACAACAGCAACAAGAAAAAACAAAATTACAATAATCATCAACAAAATGTATTGTAAATAGCATATAGAACAATGAGCACATGCTCAAAGTGTTATAGCGTAAAGGTAGATAAGAATATTTAGTTAATGACATTTCACAAAATAGCTATGAGTCAGTATGTTTTTTGTGTCTTGCTTTTAGTCTTCATAGGGACAGAAGTTGGTCCTCAAAAATTCATTCCACCAACTTTCTTGTTAGAATGATAAGGGTAACAGAATGTCACATATACATGGTCAAATGATTCTCAACAAAGGGTCATCCTAATTCAATGGGGAAAGAATAAAGTATTAGCAAATGGTGCTGAAACAAATAGGGAATTATACAAAAAAAAAAAAAAATACATTTCTCACCTGAAACTATAACATTGTATGTTAACTGTAATAAAAAAATACAGCATTTAAAAATCACATTTCTACCTGACCCTTATTTTACACCATTAAAAAAAAACCCACAAAAACTTTAAATCAATCATAGACTTAAATGTATAATTTATAAAACCCCTACAAAAAAAGTGAGAAAATCTTTGTTAGACAAAGGTTTCTTTAAATGACATATACACATGAACTACATGATAAAAATACGTATGTGTTAAAATTCATCAAAATTACAAATGTTTGCTCTTCAAAACGCATTGTTTAAAAAAGTGAAAAAGAGAGTTACAAACTAGAACATATTTGTAAAAAACACATCAGATATATGAATTGCCTCCAAAATATATGGAACTCATATAAAGAACTTGTTATCATCATCATCACCATCATCAACATAATCCTATAAAATAAAGGCTAATATGCAAATAGACCGAACAGCAGAACAACTCAACAACCGAACAACTGGTTGCTATGACATGCACTGACCACCAGGGGGCAGGCACAGAACATGGCGGGCATCAGCCTTGGCAGGATGGTGAAGCAGGTGAGCAGGGGCGCCAAACCAAGGCGGAGCGCCTGTAGCTGTCGTGGAGTGAGCCTCTGGAGGTTACTGAAAATTCTTTGCTCCCGCACGCTGTGGTCCTGCCTGGCACTCACACCTGCTGCCGCTCATACCCGCTGCTGGTGCCCAGCACTAGCCCCAGTGAGGGCTTCTCCACCTCCCCCTGCTCCTGAGGGGCGATTGGGGCTGGCAGTCACCTCCCGCACCCGCTGCCGGCACCAGCCCCAATCTCTCCATGCCATCAGTGGGTGTGAGTGGGGCCGGTGCCATCAGCGCTTGGGAGCAGTGGCAGTGGGAATGGAGCTGCTGGCAGACAGGGGCCTGGGGGCTGTGGCAGGAGGGGCCGGCCGGGGGCGCTGAGGATGGGCCGAGACCTGCCCCTGTGACCACCGCAGCCTCGAGGCCCACAGTTCCTTTCAAGGTGCACAATGGGCCCCTAGTAATTAATAATAAATGTAACAGTAATTATTATAATGAAGAAGTCTCAAAAAGACAGGCAAATGACTTAAATGAGCATTTCAAAAAAGAAAAATATACAGATGATAAAATAGGTATATAAAAAGATTCAAGGACTAGTCACTGGAGAAATGCAAATTAAAAACACAATGAGATACCATTACAACTCCTAGAAATACTACAGTGGGAAAAGACTGATAAAAACGGTGAGGATATGTTAAAACTGGAGCTCCCACACTGCCAGGAAAAGTAAAGGGGAGAGGCACTTTGGGAAACAGTTGGGTGGTTTCCTTTAAAAAATATACATTTAGCCCTAGCTGGTTTGGCTCAGTGGATAGAGTGTCGGAAAAGTCCTGGGTCAAGGGAACATGCCTGGGTTGCGAGCTCCATCCCCAGTAGGAGGTGTGCAGAAGGCAGCCAATCAATGATTCTCTCTCATCATTGATGTCTCTCTCTCTCTCTCTCTCTCTCTCTCTCTCTCTCTCTCTCTCTCCCTTCCTACCTCCCTCCCTCTCTGAAATCAATAAAAAATATATATTAAAAATAAAACAAAAACCAAAAAAAAAAATATGTTTAGCATATGACCCAGCAATTCTACCTCTAGGAATCTACCCAAGAGGATGAACATATGACCAAGTACAGTCTTGTACTTGAATGTTATTCATAATCACACAAAAAATAGAAATAATGGGGATTAGGTAAACAAATACAATAAAATACTGGTCAAAAGTAAAAAAAAGAAATACATCACTGATACACTTGATAACAAAAATGAACCTCAAAAGTATTGTGCTAACTAAAAGAAATCAGACAAAAGACTAAATACTCTATGAAATTCTAGGAAGAACACAAGTACAGTGACTGAAAATAACTCAAGGGTTGCCAGGGGTAAGGGAGTGTAGAGAAGAAGGCATTGATTTCAAAGTGGCACAGGGAACTTTCTGGGGTGATGGGAAGGTTTCTTATCATGATCATGTTGGTCGTTACATGCCTGGCCACATCTGTCAAACTCATTAAATTATATATACTCTTAAAAGTGGTCAGTTTTTTGATAAGACAGGAAACCATAAAAATATTAGAGGAATTCACAGGCAGCAAAATCTCAGACATATGCTGAAGCAGTATCTTCACCAATACAGCTCCTAGGGCAATGAAAACTAAAGATAAAATGAACAAATGGGACTACATCAAAATAAAAAGCTTCTGTACAGTAAAAGAAACCATCAACAAAACAACAAGAAATCCCACTGCGTGGGAGAACATATTAGCCAATGTTATCACCAAGAAGGGTTTAATCTCCAGCATTTACAGGGAACTCACACTACTTAACAAAAGGATGATAAACAACCCAATCAAAAAATGCACGACGGACCTAGAGATAGTTTTTGAAGGAGGACATAAGGAAGGCCAAGGGACATATGAAAACATGTTCAAAGTCACTAATCATCCAAGAGATGCAAATCAAAATGACAATGCAGTACCATCTCACACCTGTCAGGATGGCTATCATCAAGAAATCAACAAATGACAAGTGCTGGCAAGGATGTAGAGAAAAAGGAACCCTCGTGCACTGCTGGTGGGAGTGCAGACTGGTGCAGTCACTGTGGAGAACAGTATGGAGTTTCCTCAAAAAACTAAAAACGGAACTTCCATTTGACCCAGTGATCCCACTTCTAGGAATACTAGTATATCCCAAGAAACTAGAAACACCAATCAGAAAGAATAAATGCACCCCTATGTTCATAGCAGCACAATTTACCATAGCTAAGATTTGGAAACAGCCTAAGTGCCTATCAGCAGATGAATGGCTTAAAAAACTGTGGTACCTCTACAATATGAAATACTATGCTGCTATAAAAAAGAAGGAACTTTTACCATTTGCAGCAGCATGGATGGAACTGGAGAGCATTATGATAAGCAAAATAAGCCAGTCAGAGAAAGATAAATATCACATGATCTCACTCATTTGTGGAATATAATGAACAACATAAACTGATGAATAAAAACAGATCCAGAGACAGAGAAGCATCGATTAGACCGTCAAACCTCAGAGGGAAGGCAGGGGAGAGTGAGGGTAAGGTGGAGAGATCAAACAAAGGACTTGTATGCATGCATATAAGCCTAACCAATGGACACAGACACCAGGTGGGTGAGGGCATGAGTTGGGGGGGGGGGCAGTGGGGGGATAAGGACACAATGTAATACCTTAATCAATAAAGAGAGAAAAAATATTTTTTAAAAATCAATAAATAAAGGTAACAAAAAATTTAATAGCGTTGGTGTTTCCCACAGAGATTAGATACAAACAATAAATTAAGCATTAAAATTACTAGCATATACTTTTCACTGCTAATACCTATTCCAGAGGAGTACAAGGAGTTCAGTTTAATGAATTCTGAGTGAAACTCATTTGTGTGAACATAAACAGGATCATCTAAATTCTCCTCGGTGGATGTAACTTCTCGTCAGTCAGCTGCTGCCAATGGAGAAGGGCAATATGAAAAGTTACTGTAGCTTCTTTCAGCAATATAGCATACAGAAGAATGAAGTAAAAATATTAGGAGGACTAGAAATCGGTCCTCTCGAAGTATTGTGCCTCAGATGTAAAATTCCACTGAAGCACAGACTGAGATGAAAATGAGTACGCTGGCCCCCTGGGAGTCAATCAGATTCACCCCTATGCAGAGTGAGTGCCAGCAGCAGGCTCCCAGGTAAGGACATGAAAGGTAGTTTATGTGGAAGGATGAGCACAATGAGGAGGTGAGAAGACTGGTAAGATTACCTCAGGAATAAGATGTTTTAAAATGTTACAATAGGACCTTAGCAACCTCTAATATTGGTGCCCATCTCTTGATAGGTCTGCTTGAAGAACTGTCATCTCTAGGTGTCTATCTTTAGAGTTCAAGGGCTTGCTTATGGCACTACGTCAGGAAAAACTGTCCTCATCTAAGCTGTAAGTCAGACTATCTTTCCCAAGCTATCTTCATTTGAGGAAGCTTCCACTATAGGAATCAACTAGGCATCCCAAGTAACTTTTGAAATAAGATAAACTGACCCCATTTGGAGATTTTTGCTACCAGCCCACTGCTTTGAATGACACTATCTGAGATACAATACAAAAATCCTGAGTGGTCAAATGGATCTCGCAAAAATCCAACCATGAATAGCATGTAACCCTTAGATCAGTCAATGACGTCCTTCTCCTACCACCATATATATGACTTTTATTATAGACACAATTCCAAGAACATCAGTTATTTCAGACCAGCCCTACACATGACGTTTTGAGTCAAAGATGCTTATGGCATGAAGTAATGGGTGACACCAAGAAGTCATAAAAAATGTAAATGCAAAGCCAAAACCTAGTAATACAGAAACAACATGAAGCCAAATGATGACTAAATTAAAAACAATCTTCTGACTAGTATCAAATGGCATCATCTTCCTCTTCAGAGACTGAGCACAAAGTACTAGATACAATGGTACCCTTAACGATGGTTTCCCTTCCCATGGTTTCACTTAGCTGAGGACAACCTCAGTCTGAACATATTAAGTTAAAAAGTTCAGAAATAAACAATTCATAACTTTTAATTATGCACCATTCTGAGTGATGAAGTCTCTTATTCTCCCACTCTGCCCAGCCTGGGATGTGACCAGCAACTCCATGTAGATGCTACCCAACCATTAGTCACTCAGTAGTCATCTCAGTCATCAGATTAACTGTGCTGGTTGGCAGTATTTATATTCAAGCTACCCTTATATTGTTTAATAATGACTCAAAAGTGTAAGAGTAGTGATGCTGGAAATTTGGATATGCCAAAAGGAACCCGTAAAGTACATGTATGTAGAAGAAAACAACCATATAGACAGGTAGATAGGTAGGTAGGCAGATGATGATTGATAGATAGATAGATAGATAGATAGATAGATAGATAGATAGATGATAGATAGATAGTTTAGTAATATCGGCAGTCTCAGGTATTCCACTGGGGTCTCAGAACATATCCCAAGCAGATAAGGGGTTGCTACTATATATCAGATATCTGATGTAAAATAAGCCTTGAGGCCATAATGGAAGTACTACCCAACTAAAATCTAAGAACTGGTTATGAAGCGTTTGTTTGCAAGCACAGCAAAAGGACATTTCTTCCACCCAAGTCTTTTGTTACATGGTGACACCAACTTGTCTATGTCCCTGCAAACACCAAGCAGTGTTGACCTCTTATTTCATTTGACTGCATATTTCAGACTGATTGCTTATTCTGGCCTGCTGATTACCTCATTTAAAATTTTTAATTGCATTGTCTTATAAGTGAACACTATAGCATGTATGATATTTAGTAATGAGGTAAAAACTAAAACGTAAGCTTACAGGTAAGACATTTACATAATTCATTGAAATTACATAAAACACTAATGTATTAGAAACATACACATTGCTAATTACAAAATTATGTTCAACCATCACAACTTGAAGAGTCAGGGTGTTCAAGTCACTTAAGTCATTAAGTGGTTTGGTCTTGAAATGTGTTTTCCATTTTGCTAAACTCTCTAACTTTGTCTCTGGTGGCTGCCACTGTGTAATTAATGTTCTCTCTGTGGCACAGCTAAGACAGCAAGTTTACCACTGATATATGACACCCCAATCCCACCCACCACACACACTGGCTCATGCTTTTTACAAAATGAATTATGTACTCCAGAATACACATTAAACTTTACATGCATGTAGGAAAGTAAAAGCATGGGAAGAGTTTTACATACACACAGATCTGAAGAACCAACCCACTGGTATTTTAATCTAAGTTGTAAAAATCTTGCAAAAGTGTTTTTATGTATCTTATTTGATGTGCTTGGAGCTCTTTCACTATTGCTGCTAAGCTGGTTTCATCTATTTTAGCTGCCAGGTAGAGGACAGATGGTGAATAAAATTTGAGTTAATTTGCAGAGATGTTTGGAAAACATTTGAAAAATTATTTATGACCACTAGGTTCCAAAATTGGGTCATCTAGAACAAATCCCGTAAGACAGATCTTTTGTCTTTTTGATAGATTTATTAGAACTGGGAGAAATAGGAAATTCTGTGAAGCAAAGCTTCTGGACTTGAGAAGGTTGTTCCTAGTACAGTACCCCCTTATCCACTGGAGATACATTTCAAAATCCACAGTGGATGCCAGACAGTATCGAATCTCTCACACACACACACACACACACACACACACACACACACACACACACACCATGGTTTTTCCTAGACATACACACACACCATGGTTTCCCTCTGGCATATCCAAATTGCCAGCATCACTACTCCAGCACTTTGGGGCCATTATTAAGTAGTATAAGGGTTACTTGAACATAAGTACAGTGATATTGAGACAGTCAATATGATTAACTGAGATGGTTACTAAGTGTAAACACTCTTGACAAAGGCATGATTCATGTTGGGAGGGGGAGGAGTGGGATGGCTGGAGATTTCATCACACTGCTCAGAAAGATGTACAGTTTAAAACTTATAATTTTCCATTTCTGGAATTTTCCATTTAATATTTTGGACCAGAGTGGAACAAGGGAAACTGAAAGTGCAAAAAGTGAAACAGGATAAGGGGAGACCACTGAATCCTGGAATGCCCTTCTAAATCTCATTGTATCTGTTTATTCTTCAAGACCTACCCAGGTGTCACCAGCTCTGCACAGCAGATCCTAGTTAATCCAGGTAGAGTCATCAGCAGCTGTTCAGTAGTTCCACTGAACAGATTTTCTGTTGTGCATTTTATTAGATGTGCATACAGTGCTTCTAGCAATGTTTTAACACCTCCCTCCTCTACTTGAATGTGGTCCTTAATATAACCTAATGTTTGCCTACATTAAAATATCAAAAAATATTTTGTGGAAGTTGTAGATGAAGTCCTGCAGACAAAATGGAAAACATTTACTATGGGTAACAGTATGTATAGGTAGATGCTTAATGACAACATGAAAATAGTATTTACTATTTCAAACAAAAGGGTGTTATCTTACAGCACCCAACTGACTTTCTTATTAAATTTGTGACTTGCATAGGGGTAGCTATTACTTGGAGGACAGAGGAAATCAATGAGTTTTCTTCATGCTGGAATAATGACTTAAATCCTAAATGATGACATTTAAACAGGAAAAATAAAAAGTTCTAATTTCAGGTAAAAATACTTTATAGTCTGGGATAAACACACTGAAGCTTAATAACACACATAGAAGAGCATAAATTCATAGGAAATATTTATTGAGCATTTGTTCTGCATTAGTTTAAGTGATAAGCATTTTACAAATATCAGTTAACTCAATCCTTTTAACACTAAAAGGTTTTGATACCCAATTCTCTAAATAAAAGATGAGGCCATTGACAACTGGGAGGGCTTAACTAACCCACCCAAAGTCATGCAAACAATATGTAACACAACATGGAGTCAGATCCTAGGCTCTCTGGGTCTAAAGCCAGGCTGTTGACCAACTCACTACACTGATAGGAGGAGGTGTAGGCATGACTTGATCCCTAAAAATATCAGTAAGATTTTATGCTGCATTAGTAATGTGTTTAGACCAGACTAAGGAAGTTGACTGTTCTTCACCACTGTTTCTACTTATTAAAAACTAGAGGCCCGATGCACAAAATTCACCAAGAGTAGGCCTTCCTTCCCCTGGCTGCCAGCACTGGCCTACCTCTGGCACCTGGGACCCGGATTTCCTTCCAGCCGCCAGCAGGCACCCAGGACCCGGGCTTCCCTTGAAGCCCTGGCTTTGTCCGGAAGGTCGTCTGGAAGACGTCCAGTCTAATTAGCATATTACGCTTTTATTATTATAGATTTATGGTTGTTCAAATTACAGAATGTTTAGGATGGTAAAGGGTCCATAAAAGAATGAGTGATGACAAGTTTTGAGAAGACTTGGAAGGACACAACAGCCATCTTGAAATGTCTGGAGAACTGTTATTTGCAAATTGAATTTTACTTTTGGCATAGCTTCAGAAAGTGAGACAAAAGCTGATGGGAAAAACTATTTAACAATTGCAAGTGTCCAAAAGCAGAACAGGGTAATTTGTGAGATGAGAAATTCCTCTAGGCAGGAGAGCATTTATGTGGAAGGTGGCTGATGCAAGTCCTGGAAGCTAGTCCAGGGCAGCAGGTTTGACCAGGTGACCACAAAGTTACCTTCCCACTCTAAGTAGCTATAATTCAATATTAATCAATCTAGTTAGCATGAAAATGTTAAAAGTTATGATTCAAAAGTAAGTTCCATGTCAATATTTTTGGAAAATGCATGCTAAGCATCTCTGAATTACTGAACTATAGCTATACTTCTATTTCCTAATCCAGAAAGGTAGAATTACTCCTATGAGAGTCAATAAGCCTGAAGCCAGTGAAGACAGAAGGAGATGGGCCAGATCTGTGTGGTGAATTATCAACAGCTGTGATAATGGTATTTGTTTAGAAAACATCTAAGTATTGCCATTTCTGAAACGGAGCAACTTGAACTTATCAAATAAAAACTAGCAGCAATTAGGGGACATCATGCCTTGGTGACCAAGCACTGAGCTAACACCACTGGCCGATATGCCCATGTAGAGTGTTATCCATTGTATGTTTTATTTGTAGCCACACACTGCTTAAATCTGAACACTTCTTCAATTGCTATTTTAAAACATAGTTGTTCCCCAAATCAAACAGGATATAAGATGCCACACTTAACTTGTTGAGAAAAAAACCTAATTAATTGTAAGTTAAAATATCTTACTTTTTTAATAGGAGAAAAAATTGAAATCTGTGTACTCCCTCTTCTCCAGTAAAAATCTTCTTGTTGGTCTACAGAAAGTCAGTCTTGTTTTTAATGTTTGTTTTTGTTTGATTTGGCCATCCTCCTCTTCATCTTCTATCTTCAATTCAGTCTCCAAAGCAGGGGTGGGCAAACTTTTTGACTCGAGGGCCACAATGGGTTCTTAAACTGGACCGGAGGGCCGGAACAAAAGCATGGATGGAGTGTTTGTGTGAACTAATATAAATTCAAAGTAAACATCATTACATAAAAGGGTACGGTCTTTTTTTTTTTTTAGTTTTATTCATTTCAAACGGGCCAGATCCGGCCCGCGAGCCGTAGTTTGCCCAAGGCTGCTCCAAAGTAACTCACTAAGTGTATTTAATATATGTTCTTCTAATCCCACCTCCATATGATCTAGTTAGAGGTTTATCTTCGAAGAGGATATATTGTGCATTCTAATTCTGTTTCCTATTTTTTCATCCAACATTCTGCTCGTAAGTGCCTGTGTCTCTACAGAAATTTAATTCATTACTTTGGGCTGATTTAGAGTTCTCCATGCGTCACTCTTTGCTTATGCATTCCTCTACAGAGCTTTGCCACTCTGCAGCCAAACAACGCTGTTATGCCTGCCTGTCACAGGGCTCCTTGGGACTAGGAAAATATCCCTGGTAATGCATGCCTGGGTGGAGTGCAGGGCACTGGGCAACATGCAGACCAAATTTCACCCAGTCAGTTCCCCTGGCTTCCAGAGGGGCTGGCAGTCCTCATGCCAACCAAGAGTACTGGCAGGAAGCTTCCCTTCCCTCCCGCCTTCTATTTTGGATAGTGCTTGATAGAATCCACTCTTGCCAAAATGACCAGTGTAAAGAGGTAATTTTTTCCTTAAATTTCATTCACAAGTTACTAAAAGAGGTTTCCAGTTTCTACAACTTGTCCACTTATATGCTTTACTCATTTTAATAGAATAAGTTTTTCCTTTTTATGCTTTAGATTATTTCCTTATAAATTTAAGTATTAATTCTCTGCTAGTAAATAAACACGTCTTCTCCCAGTCACCTATTTCATGCATTACTTTCTCCATGTTGGCCTTCCCTGATTAGGAATATTAATTCTGATAAAGACATAATGTCAATGTGTCCCCTTATGATTTTTGCTTTTTAGAAAAAAACAAAACTTCTTCATGAAAGCTTCTCTTATCCAGATGTCATTAATATATTCTCTAACATGTTATTCTATACATTTCATATTCTATACATTTTACAGATTATCTTCCCATTTAGGTCTTTAAAATATTGAAGCTTTATATCCTCTGCCCATAGTAAACTAAGATCCTTGAAAGTTATACTACTCTTATCACATATCAAAGTTGCATATTTCTTGGGAATTCCTTCTGGATTCCTCTGCAGTCATGATCTGTTTCTCTTTTCCTGAACAAGGATACACAGATTTTATTACTATGAAATGGTTATTACTTATTTGGCAAAGACAGGCCTTACTAGTTGAAATATATATCGAAGATAAGATGCTCAAATTAAAAAACACTGCATTCTGTATTTTACAAAATAGAATACATTGTCACTAAAGATATTCAAACTAAATTAAGAGACATAGTGTTAAGTTACCACAAAAACATCCATAATTATCATTAATAAAGACTCACTTCACCCTATTTATTCTTAAGAACAAATGTTAATTTTTAATATAAGGGAAAGTTGGATAATGTTCAAGGTTTTCTACAGCTTAAATCAGATGTCAAGCCATAGTTTTCTCATTTCTAAAATAAAATGAATGGACAAGATACTGCTGAAAGTCTTCGTAAGCTCTAAAAATTTTTATGAGCCGATAAAACCACCCAAATAGAAATTTCAGTAAAAAAGGGCAATATCTATTTCCATATCTATTTCTGGACAAATTTCCTAGAAGGTAGACTTTCCTCGTGTATTCACCTTCATGCCTCCTTTCAAACATAAGACCACATGTGCACCAACTGAGGATATAGAAACAACCTTTGGTCTAAGGTGGTTATTTGGAAATTAAAAATAGCAAAAGCAACATAGAACAATGAAATTTCATGTAAAATTAATACCTAGTAATAAAACATGCTTCATGAAGTTGAGAAATTTAATAAAATATGAGCTAAAAGGATTAGAAGTACCTCATGAAATAAAATTCATATATCTAAAATGGTATTGTCCAAATAATGTCCTTAAGAATCAATTTTATGTAAGTATGAAAAGACACCCTATGTCTAAATAATATAGGCACATGTTACTGAAATTTTCTTTGCGTTGTGAAATGTCAGGGGAAGAATGGCTCATCATTTTTGGTACATATCATCATTTTAATAATATTATATGTAATATCACTTAAGATAATATCAATAACATATCAGTTTTCCTTTTGGACAAAATAGAGTTTCTTCAGATATTTTAGAGAAAATCTACAGTAATTTTGAAAAATGTAAAATATTTTACTTAGGGGCATTAATATAACTTTCATTATCACAAATTTAAAGTGAGACAACATTACACACTCCTCAAAGTATCTGAAATAAAGACAAATAATAACAAATGTTGTCTAGGACATAGAAAAACTAACTCTTATACATTGCTGGTGGAAATGTAAAATGACACATATATCCACTTTGGAAAATAGTTTGGCAGTTGCATAAAAGTTAAACATAAACTCACAATACACTAAAATACATTCCTATATATCTGCACATGAAAATTTATGTGTGCACAAAGACATGCATGAAATGTTCAAAGAAGCATTACTCTTAATAACCCCCCCCCAAAAAAAAAGAAAAAACCCACACACAAACGATACAAATGTTCATGTATGGGCAAATGAGAAAAAAAAAGGGGGGGGGGAATATCCAAAAAATGGAATACTATTCAGCAATGAAAATGAATGAACTACTGATACATGCTAAAACAGGGATGACTATCAAGGGCATTATGATGAATGTAAGAAGCGAGAGGCAAAAGATTACATATTGTATGATGTCATTTTAATAAAATAATTAGAAATTGTGATGTTACAAAGTTAGAAAGCAGTTTAGTAGCTGACGAAAGCTGCAGTTGGTAACGGATTCAATGGAAAAGGGCATGAGAGAATGTTTAAGGGTAATGGAGATTCTAAAACTGGATTGTGGTATGAAAACCACTTACAAGAATGGAGGTATGAGGAACTTCAGGTCTCCTTTCATCAATGAAAGTAATATAACTGGTAAGAATTATTAAACAACAACCCTTTAAGTCTCTGGAAATTGTCTTAAGAGTATACAGCACATGAAGAAACATTCACTCAAGATAATTGACTACATCTCAGTAAGACGAGAATCTGCAGCATTTAAACCATAACATATTCCCCTCCTTGCTGACAAATAGGATGGAAGCTCTCCTGGGGATGGCTCGGACATGAATCTAGGGCTCCTGCTATAACCACCTACAAGTTAGCACAATGGCTTTTTCTTAAGAGGGACAAACTACCAGCATTACTTATCCCCTGCAGCTCCATGTTGCAGGAGCTTGATTTCAGGCAGATGTGGCAGAGAGGTCTGAGGCACTCTTCTTCTGCCCATCCTATTTGCAGGTTGGAAGCTCTAGCCCAGCTGCAGTACTTGACAATGTTTGGCACTGATTGGCCTTGCACCAGCTTGCTGATTAGGAGAAGTTTCCAAGCTGGGAGATGTAAGCTGAGACCAGGAGCTACCATCCTAGCTCAGTGCCCTGCTCATAAAGCAGGAGTGTCACTCCAAAAGACATGGGTCATTGCCTCACCTCCAGAGCAGTGGTGCAGATGTTCTACCCCAGGGGGGAGGTAAGGTGAAATAACAGAGGGCCCCAGTGCTCTCCCAAATGGGATGGACTATCTTTAAACCAGAGCAGGAGGAAGTTCAAGCCTACGGTTTTATTGAAAACAATGAAGATCTTGGAGGTGAGCCATTAAGAGAAGGCTGGCAGCACCATAATAGCAATAAATGAAGTGGTAGACCAGCTAGAAGTTTACCAGAGAGTCCAGGAAAGAGACGGCCATGAAGACAGCTCTGGGAGTTGAAGCAAATCAAAGACTAGGGCGATCAAAGAAAAGGACCATGAAAGAGAGCCTGACAGAGGAAGGGCATTGGGGAGACCATGCTTATGACAAAGGATTCACCCTCTGATATTACCAGAGAAAACAAACAATACTGAACTAGTCCAGCCAAGTTACTAGAGAAATAAATATGCAAACAAAAGAAACCACACGCTCAGGTGTGTGTGTGTGTGTGGAAGGAGGGATCAGGATCCAGAACTACTGCAATATATTACCTAAAATGTCAAGTTTTAAACAACAACTTACAAAGAGACAGAAACGCATAACCCATAGAAAGGACAAAAAATGTAGATATTAGAAGCTGCCATTAAAGGGACCCAGATGGTAGAGTTATATTTCAAAGCATCTGTTATAAATATCTTCAAAGAACTAAAGAAAATCATGTTTAAAGAATAAAAGGAATGTCTGAACAATGCCTACTCAAAGAGAAAATATCAATAGCTAGAAATTCTGAAAAAGAACCAAATGAAAATCCTGGAGTTGAAAAGTACAATGACTGAAATGAAAAATTCACTAGAGAGAATCCATAGTAGATTTGATCTGGCAAAATAAAGATGCAGTGAACTTATAGACACACCCATAGAGATTATGCAACCTGAGAGAACAAGGACAGTGGTGCTAGGCAGTTGGGGTGAAGCCCAGTTTCCTAAGTGTGCAGCCCATAGTAACAGATAATGTGAATACACTGAGTAGGTTAGTGAAAAAAGAGGCTATTATTTTGTAAGCCTGGAGATATGAGAGTTTAGAGCAATTTTAATGTTCTATTGTGGGCAGAAGAAATAGTAATGGGTTGACAGATAAATAGAAAATGAGGAATTGGACACAAAGAGTATATAGCACCCTTTGAAAACACTTGCTGGTGGCAGCAAGGGAAAGATAGCTTGAAAAAGGAAAAAAGTAAAGCAATAATTTCTCCCCCTGAAAATTTAAGATGAAGGGCATGATTTGGGCATGTTTTTAAGGAAACAATATAGAGCATTTGGGAATTTATTAAAAACCTGAAGAAGAGAATAGGTTATGAAGTAAGATTCAGAAGAACATGGAACAGAAGAATATGGGGGAGTGTGTTTAAATGTTATCTTCAGAATAAAGAAGACAACCTTTTTTTGAGGCAGGGGTAATAATTGGGCAGAAGGGTGAGAAAGTGGAGTCTGAAGGTCACTTCCTACACATGAGGGGAAAAAACAAAACAAAGCAAAACAAAAACCTAGACATGGAGGAGGAGAAATGGAGCTCCCTATGAATTGTGTTATCATTTTCCTGAAATAATGTCATAGGAGCTTGAAGAGGCCAGAAAGGACAGAAATTCAGACTTTCTGAGGGATGTCGGGGATAATACAGTTCTATTACTAACTTCTAGAGCTCTCAAAATTGCTCTGACTGTTTTTCAGAATTGCCACAACTTCTCAACCACATCTCAACACTCTGCATGTCTTATTTCTAACTTCACTTTTTTTTTTTTTGATGACTGTATTTGAGTAAATCAGTGCCTTGCATTTCCCATAGGAAAGAGTATCCTTTATTCTTAATGTTGTAGATAGGCTATTATGCTCACCCCTGCTTGCAGGCACCTTACCAGTCTTGCCTTGCAGACTGGAATTCACAATTCTACAACCTTTTAATGGAAGTTTTCAGTGGATGAAAGAAAAAAATAAAAAGCCTGCCCTTTAAATGAGCGCCACAAATGATCCTTTGAAACATATCCCATTTAGCACATATATCATACTTCCAATGGAAATTAAAGACACGTACAAACTGTCTATAAGTTCACTATAAAATATTTTATAGCTATAGCTACAGCCAATCTCAAATCTATTCTTGCCTGGGATCATTCTATAGGAAATATCAGCATTTCTTTCCCATTCTCCTATCCTATATAATAAAAGCCTAATATGCTAAATGTCCAACAGTTCATTCAATCTTTCACTATGACAAGCACTGACCACCAGGGGGCAGATGCTCCGACCAGTAGGTTAGCTTGCTGCTGGGGTCTGGCCAATGGGGACTGGGCTAGACAGGCTGGACACGCCCTGGAGCCCTCCCACGGTCCCTCCCTGGCCCCGATTGTGCACCGGTGGGGTCCCTTGGCCTTTCCTACAACCTCTCACAATCTGGGACTCCTTGGGGGATGTCAGAGAGCTGGTTTTGTCCTGATCCCCACAGGCCAGGCCGAGGGGCCCCACTGGTGCACGAATCTGTGCACTGGCCCTCTAGTTATGGAATAAAATATCTATTAAATTAGGAAGTAATTTTGAGAAGCAGTATATATAGTGCTTTTCTATGTCCATGCAGATTTGAGTGATAGCAGAGGCTTCATGTCCTCAGTAAGAGCAGAATGAAACTTTTACTAGAAATAAAATGCAGGCCCATGTTGAGGGGAGCTGTACAAGTGACTAATAGACACTAATAGGAGGCAGATACAATAGTCCAGACCACCTTCAGTGGGTATTTCTATTCCCTCTTGATAATTTTGCAGCCTCTGATACAACTTGGCAAGCTAGCTACCTCCATTGCCTGAAAAAGTGGAACACTGTTAATCAAAGGAAATCAGGCCCAAGTCTGGAAGACGCTTCTGAAACATTATAAAGTGTGTCATCCTGACAACCAGCTGGAGTGCAACCATTTGGAGCAGATCTATTTATCAGTGCACACAGAGAGCAAGCTTAAGACCTGCACATTGGTGTTGAATAGAGCATGAAAAAAGAGCAGTGGAGACCACATAAATTTTACCCAATGACCTCCCTTTGGTGGTTGGAGGCAATTCCTCACATGGGCTTTTATGATTTAGAATTTATTTCTCTGGGTGCCAAGGTGTAGGTGTATTGTATTAGGAATAAATAATATCATGATCCAGAAAAGCATAAAAAAAAAGTTACCAAAAGAAAAAGAAGTTACTACCACAACAGATGTCAATTTCTGAATGACAAGACAATCATTTCATTTAGCAGCTGTAAAATTTTAAAAGAAAATTGTCACCTTCATAATACAAACATGATCTTGGGAGATATTTACTTAATGTTTTCTATTTGTAAAAGCCCAATGAGTTTTGCTTAAATAATAGAGGGAAAGTATATGCTCCCCAATAAATTGAGTTCTTGCCAATAAAGCATTTTAATAAAACACACAACTCAGGGGTACAGAGGTGTATTAAAAGACTGCCTTGCTAATAGCTCCCTTGAAAAAAATCAGTACAAATGCCCAAAGCCAGTTGAGATGCTGGCTTTTGCTCAATCATAATGTACTTTAAAAATATTTTAATCTTGAGAATTTGTATGTCAATACACCTTGTGGTTAATTTTCTCCCAATTCCTTTTCTTGTAAAATTTTATATGACAAGTTATTCTTATTTGAATTGCTTCTTATTTATCAAAATCTCCTAGTACAGAATTCCACTTCTTTAGCCTCAGAAGAATGCCACTAAAAATTAAACTGACACACAACATCTGTGGTATCAATTTCTAATTCACATATATGCCTCAGTCTTCAGTTTGAAAATAGTGATAATGACCTTTAAATTTTGTTAGCAACATAAAAAAGACATACCGTAAGCCCATCAATCTATTCACCAAAAAAGTAACTGTTTGTAAAATATACATATTTATGTGTTTTTAAATTATTATTTACATTTCATTTTGACAGTCACTTTGGTTTCTCCTCCCTCCATTCAAAACCTATTATAGAATTACTAAAACATGTTATCTTGAACCTGAATGAAGGAGACCATAGTGATCATCTAATCTAAAGCCTTCATTTTATAGATAAAGCCATCAGGGCCCTGGAAGTGATATAAATTGAACATGAGTTTAATCTGCCTAAGAAAAGTAATACTGTATAACAAGTCAGATGTAAAATTTAATGTAAAGAACTGGTCTCCAAAGTCTTTGCTTGTAATGAGAAAAGATAATAGCCTCTTTTTTTAAAGTCAAATGAATTAGTTTCAGATTTACTAAAGTTTTGTTAATACATTCTAAGAATTTTAGATTAGATGAACCAGATGAGGGGGTAGCATTTTCCTATTCCCAACTGTCCCTATGGGAGAGTAATGACTTGTGCCCAGGCCTGGCTAAAGCAAGTCTCTTGCCTTCCGAGCTATGATGCAAATCCCTCCAGCCTGAGCTTTCCATTCAAACACATTCTGCCCCTGGCTCTCTCACTAAAGAATTCACTCCTCAGAAAGCTAGCAACATTTATTTTTGTTATTTTATTTTATGTTCACTAATCTTTTTTATGCCTTAATTCTACTTTTACTTAAAGTAAATCGCAAGCAGCATTCACATTAGTCTAATAACGGGTACTCCAGTAACAGACTGGACGTCTTATTAAATTACCTTGTTGGGTCTGCACGAGCCCTTCAATTCTCTGAAGCCCATTCACTCTCTGGTTCTAGAAAGTCCTCTAGAACTATAAATACGTTCCCTGGGAAAAGGTCAATAAGTGCACACCAACTATCTCCATAAATTGAAGAGAACCATAGACACCCACTACTTTCCAGTAACCTCAATTCTGAACAGGCTACTTTCTTATTGTTTTTTAAGGGAAAAAAAATCCATGATTTGTGACATTTTAAATATCCTTCTGGTTTTGGCCAATCATTTCCATCGGAACTGAGAAGGAATACTTTAGAAGTCAACCAAGCATTTTAATGGGTGGTTTTCAAACGAGAGTGATTCTGCTTCCAAGGGACGTTTGGCAAGGTCTGGATACATTTTTGGTAGCCAAACGGGTGAAGAGGTGCTGCCTACCGTTATATAGTCATCTAGTGGATCGAGGCCAGCATTGTAACTGAGCACCCTACAATGCACAGGACACCACACACAACAAAGAATTATCCAGCACAAAATTTCAATAGTGCCACGGGTGAGAACCCTGATTTAAATTCTTGTTACTCAGAGTGTTGTCTCCTTCCTGGCAGCTTTGGCCTTCTCTAAGAGCTTATTAGAAACCTGAGCCCCATTACAGGCCTACAGGATCAATTTATATTAGCAAGATGGCCAGGTAATTCATGTGGACAGTCAAGTTTGACAAGCACTGATTATACAACACGTAGGCAATCCTTAAGTGTTCTAAAAGATCACCTGTATTATAGCCCAAAATAATACTCTCAACTTAAATAATAGGTTCACTGTTACAGCATCCTGTCTCTAATACAATATTATCATCGTTACCCTGAGTTCCATTGGATATTAGTAATTGTTACATATAAGAAAATCCATTGCTCAGTAATATGGAAAATTCTATGTCAGGCAAACTTAAATGCATTGGGACCTCTAATGGGCTAATGCACCTTAAGATCTCCCCCAAAAGGGCTATCATATGTACCATTTTCACAAATTATTTAACTATAAAATCTATTCTTCCTCAGAATAGATAGACCCAAGTTTTCTCAGAACACATTTTCCCTTTCTCAGCATGGGAACGAAAGAAGAACTGATTAAAGTTCAGATCTCTCTCAATAGAGTCTTGAATTATTTAATACCTAAGAAATATACTACTTCAACAAAATGCAGAACCCAAGGCCTACCTTGACAATGAAAGTCGCCTGAAAACCCTGTAGAACCTCAACAAGAGCAAACCTTTATCAAGTCCATGCCCATGTAGAATCTTGCAAATGGAATTCCTTACATACAAAAATACAGAAAAGTCTCTTGGGTACTGTAACATGTTGAAAGGTCAAACCAAATGTACTAGTAGGCTGGGGATGAAGTGTCAGAACTCCTCACTCAGAAATCATGTAAAAGGCACATGCTTTCCTCATATTATCTTACTGCTTTAGTGATATAACAGTTTACTAAATATATAAAAGGGGGAAAAATATTTAACAAGCAATTCTTGAGAGCAAATTGCAAAAAAAGGGGGGGAAAAACAAGTAATTCAATGCCAATGGTGACTTTATTATGCACATAAATTATATGGAGTCACAGACTGTCTCTTTTCATTGCTAATTATATTAAGGGTTATTTAAGATTCACTTAATGAATAGAATCACCATGATGTGGACAGCTTTGCAAACTTTGAACATTTCCTCAGCAATTAACAATTCATTAGGGTTGGCACAGACTGAGTTCAAATCCCTGGCATTTAATTTTATGTAGCTATCTATAAATATAGTGTTATTCTATCAAGGGAAAAATGTGTACATTTATAACTGTGATTAATAATTAAGAGACAGGATTTAGAGTCACACATATCTGGGTTCAAACCTCAACAGCCCCCACTTATTCAGGCCTGAAAATTCCCCATGCCCATTGTCCCCAGCAACATAAAGGAAAGAGCTGTACCTTTCTCTTCAAGCACTTGTGCAGATGTGGCATGAGATATGTGACATGTGAAAAGCAGAACACAGGGTCTAGTATCTAATAAGGCATCACTGTCAGCAATTCCTATTGTTAATATTTACGTTTTTAAGGCTGCCGAGCTACGCAGACATTGTTGGTTAAAAAACACTCATTTATTTTATCAAAGCTATTCTCTTGGACAGAGCTTCTGAGGGAATAATGAGCCCAATAACCTCTGCCAATCAATGGTGTGATAAAGGAATAATAGGCCCAATCAATTCTGCTGATCAACGGAACGATAAATGCCAGAGCCGCATACGTTAGGAGCATGCCTTAAAAGTACTTCACTTGTACTGAGTGCAGCATTCATTCAGAAAAAATGAAATAAACTCCAGGGTTTACTATGAGACACAGGGTGAGTTCCAGGTGCTGGAAAGGTGTTTTTCTAAAGGTTGCCATGTATATATTCAAGGCCCCTCTGTCAGTGCAGGAATTTAGAAAAGGTAAGCCATCCGCTCCTTTTGTGATTCCCTGTAAAATTATGGAATAGTTTTTGTTTTTTTAATGATAAAAGAACATCAAGTAAGTACCTTTTAATTCACTCTAACGTGTGCAATGCAAGAGTTAAATAGGTAAACCAGACACATCACTGGTCCAGAAACAAGATAAACTGCACTCCAACCTCCATTCTACTACGATTATCGTGTCCCATAGGAAAAGTCATTGAATCTATTTTAGCATCTATCCCCTTCACAGAAAAAGAGTAAAAGGGATTTTTTTTTTTTTGCCTTGCTCACAGCTTATTGAAAGAATTCATTTAGGTAATATAAAACAATTTATATGTTTAAAAATGATAAAGCTGTTCATTGATTCCATTACATTCCCAATAGCCTTTTCTTTATGGTGCATAACATAATCACACTTCTCCCACAAGGCCTAGGGTAATTGTTTGTTGTTCTCCATGAATATTAAATGGTACAAGCTTGACATGAAAAATGATGGAAAACTGTTTTTTAAAGTGGAAATAAAACACATAAAGTTTTGAAAACTTTGTACCCAATGATACATAGTAAAACTCTAGATATAGCTATTCAACAAATACTGACTGAGCGCCCATTACATGTCAGGTACTGACCAGGTGTTCGGACTATATCAGTGATGAAGACACACAGAAATCCCTGTCTTCATGGAACTCGGATTCTAACATTAGGAGGCAGAAAATAATGAGTATTAGAATAAATCTACAAATTACATATTCAGTTGGAAGCTGGTCATAACGCATTTTTATTTATTTGTTAATGTTGTTTTTTTAATTTTTTAATGTATTTTTTCTTGTTGATAGTATTACAGATGTCTCCCATCCCTAACCCTTCCCACGCTGACAGGGTGCTAACAGGAGACCAGTTGTCACTGCCAGGTCTTAAAGTAAGAAGATGCAGGGTGCCCATAGGTGGGGCATTGGGGGCAGAGCCCCTGGACGCAGGCAATAGGGTACACTTTGTCCTTGGAGAATGATACTAAGAAACCAATGGAAACTCCTGGGCTTTTCTTTCACACAATGTTCAGCATCTCTAGGTCATGTCACAGATCAAATACTCCTTGAACCCTAAAGTTTCTATTGGTCTAAGTTCTACTTAATTGCTGTGGTTACTGTGGAATTTTAATTGTATGTAATATACATAATATATCTTCCTGCTATACAGTCGACCACCCTAAACCTTACAGACTCAGCCACCTGCATTCATTTCAAGGGGACTTTGCAGTGGTCCAGCATGTTTGTACTTGCAGTCAGTGTCTGCAACCCCTTGTGGAACTAGAGTCCTGACTTCAGATTCAAAGTCAGGATAGTGCAGTGATGGTAACGCAAAGAAACACATCTTGAGTTACATTCTATGTAAGCATGTGCCCTTTTATTTGCATTTCAAATTTGAAACAGCAAGAGACTGCAAACCGGAAACTGTAATGTTGGGCATACACATGCAAATTTTAATGCATGCATGTAATATTTTACTTGTTACCAATTACAAGTTCAGAATAAAAAATGGCTGTTAGTCATCTTTTATAATGTAACTTCTTATTAAATTGTAATGTTATTACTCATTACTCTGAGATGCCGAAAATGTTTTTTTCTAATTTTCCCCCACTAATGTACTAAGAACTATTAAGCCATTACTTTTCTTTTTTGTACTGTAATATCTGTTTGTTTGTCTCTATCAGCCCAAAGATACATACAAAGTAAAATCAAAGAAAATTTCATTTCACTTTTGCTTCAGATCATTATTATGGACTTGATTTCATAATTATTATAGAGAACAACTTTTTGTACAGAGGAGGGAACGCTACGGAATGACCCATTCCAGCTGTCAAATACACACGGCAGGCCAATGATCGGGCAGACCCCTGATTCTGTTTGGTAATATTTACTGCACGAAGCACAACCAAATCACCTAGTCCAGAGTGCGCTGGCTTCATTACTCCGGCCGCTCTTCTCCACAGTGGGAAAGTTTCATTAATAATCGAATCAATAAGTGGATCAATAAGAAAAAGTGAAAACAACCTCAATAATAGGATTTTAAAGGTTGATAGGAACATGTCATGCCAGATATATAAGTGTCACTTTATGTAATATGTATGGCTATAAATTAATTTATTTCCTTGCTTTGAATCTCTAGAACATGTAGTAGGCTTGGAATCAGAAGCGAGAGCTCGGCTGGACGTATTAGGCAAATAGCTATAATCACTAATTCTAACAACAGTCACCATTAAATAAGGATGATACCCAGAAATGTATTTTGAAAAATTCTGCTGGTTTTATAAAAACATAACAGAAGAGAAAATCCAGCCAAGCTCTTGCTCCTGATTGCGAACCTACATTTCTAATTGCTTAGCTGCCGGCTTCCTCAGAAGTCCAGATTTCTCTCTTTACCACCTGGATGGAATATAATTGTGTTCACAAACAGACACAGGAAGAGGAGCAGGAAGGAACTCTTGGCTACATCTTGCTTAACTTTTAGATCTTAGCCTAGATAGTGCTTTGTCTAGGAAGCATTCCATAAGTGCTAAGCCTGTACTAAGTGCCTCTCTTACCCTACAGTAAGTACCCTGACATCTACCATAGTGCTTAGCGGACTGTATTATAATTTTTATGCAGTTTTCTCTATCTCTCAGCTGACTGTAAACTGCCCCCATGAGGACAGAGAAAACACTACTTATTTTCCCACTCCTGTATTGACAATACTTACAGCACAGTGCACCTAGCAGGTGCTTATATTACTGAAATGAACTGAACAGAATAAAATCTGCCTGGGTTCTCTCTTCATATGTAGGTCACCAGAGCCAGGCTGTTGTCCTGCCCTGTTAACCTCCAGGTCTCAGCTCTCACTTTGCACGGATGGTTGCACAGATATCTTCCTCAAAAGCCCCTACACCAAGCTGGTCAAACCTTGCTGATTGGTGCCAATGAAGCCACAGACTCAACCATTTCTCAGAAAAGAATCATCTACGGATCCATTTGGGTCTGGATTTACACCTTGCTACACTTTGAAAAGTCCTCCCCATGATTATTTCACTCAGGTTTATTTTGATTTATTTAGCAGAATGAAATATTTCATGGATCTGGAATTTGTATTCCTAGAAAGTAAGGATATATATATAATTTTCCAGTTGGCTAATTACCTGAGCACTGTTTACTGAACTCTTCAAATATGTCTCAGTGATCTATAATTTTGACTCTACTAAACAGTAAGATCTCCCACTGCCATTGGAATCTACAACCAGCTGCCCAGATTCAATTCCACGCCAACACTCTTAGCAGGTCACTTAGCCTCCCGGTGCCTCTGTAGTTCAGGGGTAACCACAGTCACTGTCTTTCAGGGTTGTGGTTAATTTCTATGTGAAATGCTTAAAGGAGGACAGATATAAAACAGACCTCCCTGTGCTGCTGTGTACTATCGCTGTCATCTGTGTTTATACTTTATCTTCAGCTCCACTCACCTGTTCATTGTTGAACCTGTGCCACACTGTGCTAAGTGCTGTGGAGGATAACAGGTTTCCATATCTAGGAGAATAATCCCCCGAGTCATCAACACTCTCCTCCCCACATCCCACTTCTTATGTTTAATAATAATTTGGCTATTTTTTGTGCAATTAACTTTTAGTAAATCCTTTCCCCAAAAATATTAATAACAGCCGACTAAGGATTGCTTTCTATGGATCAGGAATGAAGTTAAGAGCTTTATAGACACTGATAATTTAATTTAATCATATGATGTTAGGAGAATGGGCTGCAACCATTAACTAAGAGACCCAGGTTGTCTGATTCTGAAACTTGTACCCAATCTCTATATATACAAAAGGCTAATATGCAAAGTGTCCCCTCAGGAGTTCCACTGGGAGACAGGGAGTTCCATCACTTGTTATAATGTGCGCTGACCACCAGGGGGCGGTGCAGAATGAAGGAAGACCCCGGCCAGAGGCCGGCAGCCAAGGAAGGAAGGCTCCAGCTGGCAGCCAGAAGTAAAGCCCTGGTCGGCAGCCGGAAGGCCCCAATCGGCCCTGATCACTAGCCAGGCCTAGGGACCCTACCTATGCATGAATTTCATGCACTGGGCCTCTAGTATGATTATAATGCATTATCACTATCATAAAAACAAAACAAACAAAAAAATTCTTGTTGATATTTGGCTCAGATTTGGAAAAATATATACATATTTATTTGGGAGAATTGAGAATGTTGACTACTAAGCCTTCCTGTGTATTATGATTATTCTTTATCCAATTATTGTTTACATTTTTTATTCAAATGTTATATTGTTAATATAATTAGTATAGATAGAGTTCTACATTGTAGGCATAATTTAAAGCTTTACAAATATTAACTAATTCTCACCATGACCCTACGGCAGTAGTTGGCAAACTCATTAGTCAACAGAGCCAAATATCAACAGTACAATGATTGAAATTTCTTTTGAGAGCCAAATATTTTAAACTTAAACTATATAGGTAGGTACATTGTTATTAACTTTATAAGGGTACTCCTAAGGCTTAGGAAGAGCCACACTCAAGGGGCCAAAGAGCCGCATGTGGCTCACGAGCCGCAGTTTGCCGACCACGGCCCTACAGCATTGATATTATTATTTTCTTTTCACAAAGAATGCAGGCAAAGAGATGTCTCTTCAAATTTAAAATGGTTTCATATCACATAGACAATGCATGGCAAAGCTTGTATTTTTATACACTGTCTTGGCTTCAGAACCTATGACATTTGGTCATTAAGCTCTCAGTCTACCTCTCAAATCATGGAGAAAGTGTATTTCTGGCTATTCATAATTACTGATATCTGTGAATGGGAACTTTTCATTCTATTTCTATCTTATTATTACTAGTCTACAGGAAAGCATTTTTGTATATTATCTTACTACACTGTTTAAAAGCTATAAATTCCAATTGCTTACTTGTTGATTAGCCTGGGTTATTTAGGGAGGTCATCAAAATAAATCTAGGGTTTTTTCTCAATATCCAAATTTATCATTTTACATCCTTTTAAAAAATTATTTTGTTTAATAATTTCTGAGAAATTTTAAATAAATATATTTTTCATTAGACATACTTGTCCCATATTCCCCTTTAGTGAGAATGCCTCTAGTTTTTGCCAAGTAAGAGAGCTTCTCCTATTTGTTTTTGTCATGTGTGTACTATCTAACCTGTTAAAGAAACACTGGGCTTTGAGATTCTGACGTTCAGTCAGTTACTGATTCTTATTTCTTGGATCTTTTATTATTAAAGTGTGTCAGAGCTCTTCCACATCCTGCAAAATAGGCTACACACATTCAATTGAGAATGTGCATCACCAAGTAGAACTCTGCTTTCCACAATATGGATATACTACTAGTATATGTGAATAAAATTGAGAAGCATGGGAAAGGGTTTATTCCTCTTATTCTGGTCATGATTAATCCTTCCAAGCTCACTTGAAAGCATTCCGAATGTAGTATAAAAGGTAAATTTTAAGGAAGACATGCATTGTTCAGTTCAAAGCCATGTGCGTTTTATTTAAATAAGTCGCAATGCAAATGGCAGAGAGTTTTACTACATGCATTGCTCATTTTCATTCAGGCTTAGGAATCAAATGAGATCAACCCAAATGGGCTAGAAGCTGCCCTAAGTAGCTTTCAGACATGGCATGTATGGTTACCCAGGAAGTACACATTACGCACACTTGTGGTTTCAGTAGCTGAAATGGACACTAAAGTGGCTCCAAGGTTCCCATGTTTTGTTTGTTTTTCTTTTAATGGTTTTTACTATGGTAGGTACTGAGCCAACAATCTTTGACTTATTTCTGTAACAGAATTATAAAGTTTATACCTGAAGCAAGTTAATCTTTGACTTAGTTAAAAATATATAATTTAAGCTTTAAAAAAAAGCGCTAAATCAGTGGTTCTCAACCTGTGGGTCGCAACCCTTTACAGGGGTTGCCTAAGACCATTGGAAAACACATATATAATTACATGTTGTTTTTGTGATTAATCACTATGCTTTAATTATGTTCAATTTGTAACAATGAAATTGGGGGTCACCACAACATGAGGAACTGTATTCAAGGGTTGCGGCATTAGGAAGGTTGAGAACCACTGCATGCCACTCCAACTTTTTTTTTTAAGGATTTTGGAACTTAGATGCAAATTACACAAAAGATGCACACCTATAAATTGGCATGGGAATACAAACTGAAGTCAGAGAGACCAGAATATCAAGCATGATGAACCTGGATGTTTTTAATCTCTATGATGTATGTGTTGTTTTCTTCAGTTTTAATTCACATACACGTTACACAAAAATAAAATCCGCCGGGCCCGTGTGGCTCAGTGTTTGAGCATCAACCTATGAACTGGAAGGTCATGGTTAGATTCCAGGTCAGGGAACATGCCCGGGTTGCAGGCTTGATCCCCAGGAGGGGGCATGCAGGAGGCAGCCAATCAATGATTCTCTCTCATCATTGATGTTTTTGTCTCTCTCTCCCTTCCCTTCCTCTCTTAAATCAATAAAAATATATTTTTAAAAGAAGTAAAATCTATAAGTGGCTTTTTGTCTCTGCTCTTTGCATAAGTCTGTTTGCAATGTCACCCTTTGCAATGATCGCATCCAACACTCAAGAAAGTAAGGGCAGTGTGGGCCTTTAGAACCTTTCCTTTGAAGTTTTCTCTACAAAATCTCTCTACTTCTGATCTCTGCACATGGCCAGAGAAAAATTCCATATTAATGTGGACTGAAGAGATTACACAAACACATTTTTGGTCTTCAGAGTATTTGTTGAGGTTTATTTGTTATCCAGATTCTCTAGTCCAGTAACTACCGAAGAGGTGATTCCAACTAACCCACTAGCTCCCCGCCGCAAGAGATAACTTGCTCCTACTGACCCATGGAAGGTGAGAATCTACATGAGAGAAAGCCTCCAAGCTTTCAACTGCCGGATGAGCTTTAAAGCAGAGCCCCATAAGATAAACAATTACTACCTTTGAGTTAACTACACAAGCTCAGTAATAGCAACAAAAGAAGTGAATGGTAAAATAGTGCATTCCAATAATTCTGAGATGCACACTTTTTCACATTTTAAAATCTTAAAATCAGCCTCTTACAATCCTTTTCAGGGAGATGGTAGTCATGTCACACACAGTTCTCAAGCCCTGCATATGTAGGAAACCGGACCCTCTGTGTTTCATTCAAAAAGCTCTTCTGTTTTCCTTTTGGAAAACTTTATTAAATTTATTGGGGTGACACTGGTTAATAGAATTGTATAGGTTTCAAGTGTACAATTCTATAATACATCATCTGTATATGGCATCAGTCTCATAGACACATTTTAAGATTTATTTCAACTCATCCATTCAAGACCAAGAGCAAAGAGAAGAAAGAAAGAAATATGCATCAAGGAAAGTGGTCTGAATATCAGCAACATTCGGTTGCTTGATGGTGGTGGTGCATTCTGGGTTCATTCGCCGTTAGAGGGCGGATCAGAAGGAGTCAAGTTAAATTACTGACAACCAACAAATAAACAGGATCCATTACTGAAAAGCCCTTATTTCCTGACTCCCTATGCTACTGGGTATTGCTGTATTCAGTGGGAAACTCACTAAACTGATAAACCTGACATCCCTCATCTTTATCAAGGCCCTAAACACAGCACAGTAAATGTCTGGAAGTCCCTTAAGCCCCTGGCTCAGTGCACTCAGCATGGTAGCTCTTCATAAATGATGGGAAAGTGCTGACAGGAGGAAGTGACAAATGAGTGAATTAAAAATTTACACTGCACTATATGAATGCATTTCCTGACAATTAGCATTATTGGCTGCTAAAATGTGTTTCAAAAAGAGTTACGGAACTTGAAATTTTATATATCGAGGATTTGTGTAATACAAACAAGTCACATTTAAAAAATATATACTTTTAATGATTTCAGAGAGAAAGGGAGAGGGAGAGAGAGAAAGAAACAGGAGAATCATTGATTGGCCACATCCTTCACTCCCCTCACGCCCCACACTGGAAACCAAGCCTGTAACCCAGGCATATGCTCTGACCGGAAGTCAGGTTCATAGGCCGACACTCAACCCCTGAGCCATGTCAGCTGGGCCACATTTTTATTTAGTGTACAAAGGATAAGTGAAAAGAATTTAGACATCTACAATGAATTAAATATTATCATAAAACTAGAGGCCCAGTGCATGGGATTCGTGCACTGGTGAGGGGTGTGGTCTGCGGGGATCGGCCTGCTATGAGAGCGCTGCTCATCCCAGTCAGCTGAGCGGCTGCAGCCTGAGCAGCCCCTCATCCCGGTCAGCTGAGCGGCACTCCCACTGTGGGAGCGCACTGACCACCAGGGTGCAGCTCCTGTGTTAAGCATGTGCCCCTTAGTGGTCAGTGTGCATCATAGCAACTAGTCAACTGGTTGTTCTGGTCATTCTGCAATTTGGTCGCTGGGCTTTTATTAAATAGAATAGTGAGTATAATCAGATAGCATTTAGGAAACATTTAAAATTTTAATAAAAATTTTAAAAATTAATTTCAGTCTACTGTGCACAAATAGGTTGTTTTGTTGCAAACATTGTCAATATAGTATACTAGAGACACAGTGCACGAAATTCATGCACTCGGGGGGTGGCGGGGGGGGCGGGGAGGGTCTCTCAGCCCGGATTGCGAGAGGACGCAGGCCAGGCCGAGGGACCCCACCAGTGCACGATTGGGGCCGGGGAGGGATGCGGGAGGTTGGCCAGCTGATGAGGGACCGCAGGAAGGCTCCAGGGCATGGCCAGCCCATCTTGCTCAGTCCTGATCGGCTGGACCCCAGCAGCAAGCTAACCTACAGGTTGGAGCATCTGCCCCCTGGTGGTCAGTGCATGTCATAGTGACTGGTTGACCAGTCAACTGTCTGCCCCTGGTGGTCAGTGCACATCATAGCGAGCTGTTGAGTGGCCTTAGTATATCATTAGCGTATTACGCTTTGATGGGTTGAATGGCCGACCTGACACTTAGCATATTAGGCTTTTATTATATAGGATAGTATTTAGAATAAATCCTTAATTCCTATAGAAGAATAAGCTTAGCTGTGGACTATACCTATACAAGCATAATTCTCATATTTTCTAGTGCATTATAGCTTTCCAGAGTTAGCAGGTATATTAATGCAAGTGTACCAGGTGGCAAACAGTCCTACAACCAGGACTTAAGAGCGAACATGGGAATAAAGACTGGTGGAGCCTAGGTGGACTCTCCCCACACAGGTGTAGTGGCTCCTCCCAAAACCCAGCTTAGGAATGTGAAGACCAAATACAGCTTTGATGATAACCATTATTTTTTGTGTCAGGGCTCTCTGTCTCTCACTGTCTTTTTCTCTTTCTCCCCCAAGCCCAGTGTTTGTTCCTTGTCATTGCCATTCTGAAATGATGGGTGTCTGATCCTATAATGTTTATCTTGTATGTTGCTCCAGTTTCAACTCTCACCCTAGGGCTTAGCCTTCCCGGAACCGAACTAAATTGTTCAGCTCTTTGAATGCAACACAAATTGGTTTTCTTTGGGGGCCTTTCCATATGTCCTTCTCTTGCCAGAAACATTGCTCTTGTAGATATTAGCTTGAGCCATATGTAACTGCTATTTCTGCAGGTCAAAAAGGGTGGGATCTCTGCAATATTGTAAGGTTGAACCTAATATTCTTTCTTCATGTCTCTAGTTAAATGTCCCTCCCTCCAGGGCATTTCCTTAGGCTGCTTCTTTTAGCCTCATAGAGCACTTGGTACTTGTCTGAATTTTATAAGTTACTTATTCAGTTGTTTGATTTGAACGTTATCTGTGAGGTCCTTGAAGTCATGAGTCACAATGGAATGGACAACATTGTTATCTTTAAAGCCTGGAAAAGATTTTAGTGAGTGTCTTAGGGAATATTTCCTGTCAAATAAATGTTGAAGTCTAATAATAGACTCATTCAATGAACAGAATCATTCAAAACAAAAATACCCTTTAAGATGAAGATAGTATCTTTTTTCTTAATTTTACAGCATAATGCCTGGTTCAATCATTACTTTCTTGAATGAACAGGCATATTATTTGCCTTAGGCAGTGCACATTTATATCTACAGGTATATTATTTACACAAATAGCTATAAGGTTGTTGCTATGTAAATGCATTTATATTGAAGGCAATTCCTCCAGAGGCTATCTGTAATGGGTTTGGGAGACTGGTGAGATTTAAGTAGGAGAAAATAAATTTAAAAAATAAGTAAACAAAAAAGCAGAAGAGGTGAACTTCAGAAGCATTTTTCCTTATTCTTTTTTGTTGTTGTTCCAGTTCACATTGAACTTATTGAAGTAGTTAAATATTTTTTCAAAATTTTAGATAAAATCTGCTGAAAGTGAAATACACATCCTATATAATAAAGAGCTAACAGGCTAATTAGACCAGTCGGTGGAACAACCTTCCAGAACGACCAGTGAGCGGGGATGGGCTGCAAGACAGCCAAGGTCGAGACTGCCGGGGCTGCGAGGGCCAAGCCCCTTGCACAAATCTCATGCATTGGGCCTCTAGTAAGAATATAATCTGATACATTTCTCTCTCTATGTATATACAAGCAGGTAATTCACACCTGAATAAAGGTATAGATCATTTCCACCTCCTCTAAAAGTTGCCCCGTACCCCCATTCTACTCAGTGCTTGACCAGTATCTGATTTCTGTCATCACTGAGTAGTTTTGCTTATTCTTGAAACAAGGATGGGGCTGGTTGTTAGAAAGTCCAAGCCTTTATTAGAAGCTTGGGATTTTAGCTCCAGTTGAGGGTTGGGGGAGGAAGAGATGCTGGAGATGGAGTTATCACCAGCCAGCCATTTATTTAACAATGATGTCTATGCAATGGTACCTCCACAATACCTTCTAAACCCCTTAATGATTGGGTTCAGAAAGCTTCCCAGTTGGTGAGCACACTGAGGTGCTGGGAGAATGGTGCACCCAGCGAGGGCATGGAAGTGCCATACACTCCTCTCCCCCAAATACCTTTTCCTAAACATCTCTTCCACTTGGCTGTTTCTGAGTTGCGGCCATTTTAATAAACCAGTAACTGAAAGCAAGTGAACTGTTTTCCTGACTTCCATGAGTTGTTCTAGCTGAGACTTTTGGGACTCATTCTGTGCATGAGCACTCAGCCCTCAGCCAAGTGCCTGAGGAACTGACCCATGCAAATTTTACATTTTCCTCGTCTCTGATACCCTGCTATTCAAGTCCTCATTTCTTCAGCAACACCAAACTCTATCTACTCCTTAATTTAGACCTCCACTTCCCCTCCATGTCAGTACTGGGAAACCTAGACAGAAAGCTGGACTCCTCAGATCCTTCTTTGCTCTTAAGACTCAAGCTTGCACAAGCTGTTTTCCAAAGCCTGAAAACAAATGCCTCATGTACTGGTATGTATTCAGTGTCTTAATTGCTTATGTCAGAAGAGTCCATCATCTGTCAGTTAATTCTTTATGACCAGAAACAGAATTTCAGTCAATACAAGTTAAGAATAACTGATATTGTTGTAGTAATAGTATTTAACTAACATTAAGGAACCCTTTCAGGAACCCTTACTAGTATTTCTAGTAAATACTAAACAGATTAGAATACTGGGTACTTGTATTGAAGTAGTAAAAAGATGGAGGGAATTAGATTTTGGACTTCTTGAGCTGCCAATAAAGAGTATGAGATTGGCAAAGGGGAAGCTTTGGAGAATTCTGAGCTGATGAGGTGGGATCAGCAGCTTGTACTTGAGGAAGTTTAATTGAACAAGTGTTTGGGAATGGGATGCTCTCTGCCTAGAAAGACCAGTCATGATGCTGCCACATGAAGCAATGAGGTCATGAAGAATAATGGAGGCAGTGAGGAGTTTAATTTAAGGACAGGAGTTAGTTATGTTAGAATTTAATGCAAGCACAGGAGTAAGTTATGTTAGAATTTAATGCAAGCACAGGAGTTAATCATGTTAGAAATATCTACTACTGGATTAGTGCAGTGCAAGGAATGTATAAATCAAAGAACAATCAAAGGTCTGCAGCCTCCCTGATTTGGGGATAATGGGAGGTACAATCACTAGAAATAAGGGATTTGGAAAAGAGTAGCTGACTTCAGGAACAATTATATCACTCTATCATCTTAAGTTGCCAAGATAACATGTTGAAAGAGGAGATACCCAGATGGAATGACCAGTAGATGTAAAAACATGTGTCTAGGGCAGGGGTGGGCAAACTTTTTGACTCGAGGGCCACAATGGGTTCTTAAACTGGACTGGAGGGCCGGAAAAAAAGCATGGATGGAGTGTTTGTGTGAACTAATATAAATTCAAAGTAAACATCATTACATAAAAGGGTACGGTCTTTTGTTTTTTTAGTTTTATTCATTTCAAACGGGCTGTAGTTTGCCCACGGCTGGTCTAGAGCCTCTAGATAGGGCTGAGTTTTGCACAGAAATTTGAGAATATCTGTATATATGTAGGAGAAGAGTGAGTTATACCATGGGGGAAAACCCAAATTGGGAAACAGAAGATGGTGATATTTACACTGTTTCCATTATTCATACATTGTCTGGGACTATTGAACACTTGCATATTTAAAGTATTCATCTAGTTTGAGTGTTTGTGCATGTGAGTGTGTCCCAAGTTGACATATTAAATCTTGCAACTGTTTTGGTTGTAATGACACAAATTATCCATCCTATCTAATAAAAGACAAAAAGGGTAATTAACCATACCTCCACCATGCTTCCCATTGGCTAATCAGCAAGATATGCAAATTAACTGCCAACAAAGTTGGCGGCCTGCAGCCATGCAGCTGAAGCGAGCAGGAGGCTTGCTTGCTCCAGTGATGGAGGAAGCCAAGGTTCCCGGCCTGCCAGGGCCCGGCTCTGAGCCCGAAAGCAATGATATTTCAATTATAGAAGCTAAACAAACCCCAGATACCTGCTTTCAGCCGGCCGCAGCCTCAGAGCTGGGAGCACCAGTAACAGCAACAATGTTTCAATAATAGAAGGTAAATAAATCCCAGAATAAGAGAAAAAAAGGAGAGGCTGGGAGCTTCAGTTGCTGGCCAGCCTGAAAAGGGCTCTCAGCCCCTCACCCAGACTGGCCAGGTACCCCAGTGGGGACCCCCACCCTAAAGGGGGTGTGGCCAGCCTGAAAACAGCCATCAGCCCCCCATCCAGGCTGGTCAGGTACCCCAGCAGTACCCCCACCCTGACCCGGAACACCTTTCAGGGCAAACCAGCTGGCCCCCACCCATGCACCAGGCCTCTATCCTATATAGTAAAAGGGTAACATGCAAACTGACCTTAACAGCAGAAAGACTGGGAATGACTGGTCACTATGACACACACTGACCACCAGGGGGCAGATGCTCAATGCAGGAGCTGCCCTCTGGTGGTCAGTGTGCTCCCACATGGGGGACCTCTGTTCAGCCACAAGCCAGGTTGACAGCTGCCAGTACAGCTCTGGTGGTGGGAGTCTCTCCTGCCTCCTCAGCAGTGCTAAGGATGTCCGACTGCAGCTTAGGCCTGCTCCCTGCTGGCAAGTAGACATCCCCTGAGGGCTGCTGGTCTGCCAGAGGGATGTCTGATTGCCAGCTTAGGCCCAATCCCCCGGGGAGCAGGCCTAAGCCAGCAGATGGTCATCCCCT
This sequence comes from Myotis daubentonii, assembly GCF_963259705.1. Lineage (NCBI taxonomy): Eukaryota > Metazoa > Chordata > Mammalia > Chiroptera > Vespertilionidae > Myotis > Myotis daubentonii. The sequence goes on along the minus strand of NC_081843.1, from coordinate 102,921,493 downwards.
GAGGGGTTCCAGACTGCGAGAGGGCACAGGCCGGGCTGAGGGACCCCCCACCCCAGAGTGCACAAATTTTTGTGCACCGGGCCTCTAGTGTGATACTAAAGCCCAGTTTGGGGCTTTCAGGAAGCAGCCAATCAATGCTTCTATCTCAGCATTAATATTTCTATCTCTCCCTTCCTCTCTAAAATCAATGAAAATATATTTTTAAGAAAGAAGAAAACATAAAAGAAAAGTCAGTCCAGTTTTTCTGAAAAATAATTTCTTAGGGATTCAAATACAAATGTATGGAGATTGCTTTTTGGTCATTTTTTTACCAACCACCCCCCCCACCCCCCACCCTGCCCCAGAAGGCAGTTTGTTACAAAAGTTACTAGAAAATCAATGATTTTTTAAAAGATCGATTATAATTATTATGAGGAGCCCAGCACGCGAAATCGTGCAGCCTGCCCACCCAACCACTGCCCTTCCTTGACACCCGAACTTCTCCATGTAGAGCTCCAGTGCACCTGGCCCAGCCCCCTGACTCCTCTGGCCTTCTCTGGCCTCTTCAAGCCCTGCCCTCAGCCCCTGGAGTCACCTTGGGCTGGTCCCACCTTCTCCAGGAGCCTCCCCACTTCCACCCCGTCTCCGTAGCAATGAGGCGGCTCTGTTCCATCATAGCCCCAGAGGAGAGTGTGGAAACCTACCGCCTGTTGCATTGTGCTCCTTCCCCAGGCAGGTGAGTGGCGGGGCACTCTGAGTGTGAGCAGTGGGTGAAGGACTGATGAGGGGGGCACTATGGGCTCTCGCCCCCACCCTTCCGGGCACGGGCCTCCTCTGGGTGCCTCACCTCTTCCACCCGTCTCTGAGAGCAATGCCCCACCGTGCATGCGCAGGCAGCCTCCTCCTTAGCAGTCATGACTGTGACACTGCTAGGACCAATTAGCATACTACCTCTTTATATATATCGATAGTAAGAGATTAGATATAAGCAAGAACTTCTAGATTTGAAATTAGTACTAGATAAAGCCAAAAAGCTCTATGTTTTGGCACATTTAGATCCTAATATATTACTTTGAAGACATCTTAGAGATTGTTCATGCTAGAGATGGAAACCTGAGGTTCAGAAAGGTAAGAAAAGTTTGCACAAATAAAGGTAGCAGAACCAGAACTACAGTTCTCGCCATTTAATAACTACCTCTTGGACCGTTAAAAAACATAGTACCTGACTTGTTAAATGAAGGCACTTGAAAAGTCAACCCTTTTTAATCTTGCAAATTTCTTTAAAGTTATCTTTTCAGAAGTTTACATTTCTCAAAATTTGCTTTTCCTAACCTGACTAAATCATCTTAAAATTATTCTGATGTAATGTTAAAATATGTAGAGAAGAGTTTCATGGAAACACATATCTAAAGCTTCTGGCAAATTTTATCTTTGCTAGGGCATTGAGAGAGCCACTGTGGATGCCAAAAATGGAAAAAGCTATTTCCCTCCTCTTTGGAAAGCCATTACTTCTTTCTGACTGGAAAGACTAAATAGGAAAAAAAGTTTAGATTTCTGGCCCAGAGATGGAAATAAATACATTTTCTTTTCCTTATTACTTTCAGAGACATAAATAAATTCAGAGTAAAGAGTGAGTCCTAATTAATGTAGATAATGGGAAAAGCAAACTCAGTCTTTTATTTTAACTCATTCTACCAGCTTACACATGATTACCAGACAATTGCTTAGACAAACACCACCAGCAAATAAAGTAGCCAAAATATTTCCAGCCTGCACTCACTTGAGAAGAAAAGCACCAGAAAATTAGGTCAAAACTAGGATTGCATTAAGTGATGAGTTAGAGGAAGTTATGAAAGTAAGGAAGACACCAAATGGTTCCTAGTTACTTTTAAAAATTTTCATTTCAAATAAATGCCTTAAATCAGGGTCTTAATAAAGGGAAGACTCAAACATTGCACCCACCAAGTCATACAGATGGCCTTCTATGCATTTGGATGTTTTGGAAATAAAATGACCATGGCATTGTTGAAAGTGTATCTGCATAATTGATTTGAAATATAAATTTCTAATGAAAATTAGATTATACTAATGTTCTCCACTTGTCTACATATTGATCTATAGTGAAAATAAAATCACATTTCCCATTAAAAAGGAAATAGTCAACCATGAACTTAAGTTTCCATTCCTATTTGCAATCAATATTTTAAAGTACACTGTTACAGATATCACTTGTCAATATATGAAGTAGAAAACAGAGTCAAATTATTAAGGTAATTAATGAGTAATATAGTGATATTCCTGAAAGAAAAGGCAACTAATGCTGGCAAACCAGATGGTCTTTTTCTTTATAACAACAACCAGAAAAATCATGAACTATGAAGTACCTCTCCTTAAATTAGTATTACATCTGTATATAAAAATGTATGTGTTTGCAATTGCTACAGTAGAACAATCCTTCTTGATCAATTACTATTTCAAGTACTAAATTCTAATGAAGTCTTAGAAATGGGAAACTAATAAAGCCAGATTTTTAACTCACACACAGTCTTAAAGTATGTGTATTTAATTCAAAGACTCTCTATAAATATAAGATTATCTACATACTAGGGGCCCGGTGCACGAAATTCGTGCACTGGGTGTGGGGGGGGGGGGGCGCGCGGGTCCCCTCAGCCCAGTCTGCCCCCTCTCACATACTGGGAGCCCTCAGGCGTTGACCCCCATCACCCTCCAATCGCAGGATCGGCCCCTTGCCCAGGCCTGACGTCTCTGACAGAGGTGTCAGGCCTGGGCAGGGGACCCTCATTTCCCCCCATCACTGGTTCTGCCCCCAGCCCAGGCCTGATGCCTCTGGCCCAGGCATCAGGCCTGGGCAGGGGACCCCAGGCCCCTCCGATTGCTGGCTCTGCCCCTTGCCCAGGCCTGATGCCTTGGCCAGAGGCATAGACCCCCATCACCCTCCGATCGCCTGATCGGCCCCTTGCCCAGACCTGACGCCTCCGCCAGAGGTGTCAGGCTTGGACAGGGGACCCCCATCTCCCCCCGATCACTGTCTCTGACCCCCGCCCAGGCCTGAGGCCTCTGGCCCAGGAATCATGCCTGGGCAGGGGACCCCCATCTCCCTCTGATCGCTTGCTCCACCCCCCGCCCAAGCCTGATGCCTCTGACCCAGGCTTCAGGCCTGGGCAAGGGGACCATCATATCCCCCCAATCCCTGGCTCTGCCCCCCCCAGCTCACCGTGGTTGCAGGCTCCACCCCTGCCCAGGCCTAACACCTCTGGCCTGGGCATCCGGCCCGGGCAGTGGGGACCCGCAGCTGCAGCGGCCCCACGATCGTGGGCTCCACTTTAGGCCCAGGCAAGGGACCCCTAGCTCCCGGGACTGCCAGTTTCGACCGTGCCCAGCTCCCATCGCTGGCTCCACCCCTACTTCCTGCTATCACTGGCCAGGGCGGCAAAGGCGCCTGATTCTCAGATCATGGCTGGGGGGCAGGGCAAAGGCGGCCCTGGGGCCGCCTTTGCCCTGCCCCCCAGCTCTTAGCTCCCCCCTGGGTTTCCGATCACTGTCAGTGGCAGGGGGCTTCTTCCTGCTTTCCCTTTCGCCTCCCTGCATTGTGCCTACATATGCAAATTAACCGCCATCTTGTTGGCAGTTAACTGCCAATCTTAGTTGTCAGTTAATTTGCATATAGCCCTGATTAGCCAATGAAAACGGTAGGACCGTACGCCAATTACCATTTTTCTCTTTTATTAGTGTAGATACATAAAACCCTAATATGCAAATAGATCAAACGGCAGAACAACCAGTCAACCAAACAACCGGTTACTATGATGTGCGCTGACCACCAGTGTGTGCGTGCAGAACATGGCGGGTGTTGGCCATGGCAGGATGGTGGAGCAGGGGTGCCAGACCAAGGCAGGGTGCTGGTCGCTGACATCAGGGTGAGCCTCTGGTGGTTACTGAAAATTCTTTGCTCCTGTGTGCGATGGTCCCACTGAGAGCTCGCACCTACTGCTGGTGCCAGCCTCATTCGCACCTGCTGCCAACACTGGAGGCGCCACTCGCACCCGCTGCCAGTGCCCGGTGCCAGTCCCAATTGCTCGGTGCTGTAAGTGGGTGAGACTGGTGGCTACCAGCCCCGATTGCCCCTGAGGTCTTCTCCACCTCCTCCTGCTCCTGAGGGGCAATCGGGGCAGCAATGCCACTTGCACCCGCTGACGGCGCTGGCCCCGCTCGCACCCACTGCTGGTGCTGGGGCTAAACACTCCATGCCATCAGCGGGTGCGAGCGGGGCCGGCGCCATCAGTGCATAGGAGTGGCAGTAACGAGAGCGGGGCTGCTGGCAGACAGGGGACTGGGGACCAGGCCGGGGCACAGAGGATGGGCCGAGACCCTCCTTGTGCCCACCGTAGCCTCGCGGCCCACAGTTCCGTTCAAGGTGCACGAATACGTGCACTGGGCCCCTAGTTTCTAATAAAATAATCCAGAAGGGATTCAGAACTTTATCTAGGAAGAATCCTATATAAAATCCTAGATGGCGTCACACATGACGCCACAACAAGATGGCTGCCATAAGATGGCCAGCAGGGGAGGGCAGTTGGTGGCGATCAAGCCGGCAGGGGAGCAATTAGGCATCAGTCAGGCTGGCAGGGGAGCAGTTAGGGGGTGATCAGGCTGGCAGGCAGAGGTGGTTAGGGACAATCAGGCAGGCAGGCAGGCGAGCAGTTAGGAGCCAGGGGTCCCAGATTGGAGAGGGTGCAGGCCGGGCTGAAGGACCCCCCCCCCCCACTCCATGTACAGATGTCGTGCACCGGGCCT